>NC_046327.1:8946646-9546646 GCF_009819535.1 Lacerta agilis | reverse complement strand
GCCAGGGACATTTCATTCCTTTCCATGCATGCATTCAATTCACTGAGTCCCAGAGGGCTCCAGTTCTTTTATTTGCAGCCATATTCATCGTACTGACTTCAGAAGCAATTTCCATGGCTAAACTCTAATCCCCTGTGACCATCCTTTCCTATTTGCAGATAATTTGATTGACATGGCAAGATGAATTCCCTAGAGATTTCACCGGAGCTCAAATCTGTCTTCAGTCTCCTCTTGCACTCATTGTCTACTTCGCTCAGATCAAACTATTTTAAATTTGGGGACAGTAGGTCAGGAAGGCACAATCCCACACCCAGTTCTTTGACTTGTACCCAGTTTTGGCTGAGCATGAAGTGTGATAGGAAAAGGGCAAACGGCTGTATGCCTGAAGATTGAAGATCACAAGTCCAATGCCTGGAGGCATTACTAGATGAGATATTTAAACAAAGTTCTTCCCTGCCCATCTCTTGGGCTTTTCCTGGCAGAAAGGTTAAAAGCTCATAGAAGATTATAGAGATAGATACAGATTGGGAATACAAAGAACTCACAGGTCCTAATTCCTCCAGTTTACAGCCGCATAAGCTTGTGATGAGATTTCACCTTTAAGGTAAATTTGGAAGTTGACAGAGGTTAAACAAGACAAGCAGAACTTCTGACTTTTCTAAAATAATAATAATAAATAGTAGTAATAATATTTTTAAAGCGTTGTTGTTATTCCAAATGTACATTTTCAAATATAACATAGTTCAAGATGACTACAGTAAATTGTAATTCGACAAACAAAAAGATTTCTTGCTAACTTGATGGCAGACTCATATTTATATATTAAGTAACGTATAACACCTTTGTCATTACATATTCATCTCCAGCAAGTTTTCCAACTCCCCTCCGACAGTGAAATAAATTGCTGAAGACTTGCAAGTTCCTAATATCCTTCATCCCGCCTTCATACATGCAATAAAACACTAGTGTAACTGCGATCCAGGGATTTGTCTTTCAGAACATTATCCTCCATTTGGAAGATTTCTATTAAATGTTCCTGTTTCCAGATACTGTATAGATATTTTTCCTCCTAGCTTGATTGAACCCAACAGCTGGGGGTAAAATTGTTCCCTGGCCCATATTATTTATTGTTTAAATATATTTCAATACTACCAGAACCTACCAGAGCCCTTAACACAGTCCCCCCCCCAAGATCAATCCACCTTTACCCAACTTTTTACATTCCATTCCCAACAACACTCCAAATCTGCACTTACAATGTTTCTGCTAATGTTCTGAATGTTCAGCTCAAACTAGATGTGATCTTTGTTACATCTTTGTTTCTTTGTTACATAGTTTGGTATTTCCTGACTTTTAAAAATAAATAGCCCACACACTGTGACTATCAGGCAATAGCCCCAGTTATACAACATTTTAAAAAAAGTGACAGTGACTCTAGTTCAGCCCTAAGCTGCCGTATAAATTTGCATCCAATCTGATTCATACCAATCAATGTTTAACCTACAGTGTGGATTTCGCCATTCATCCTCCATGAACCTCTGTGAGGCTTGGATGGATTGTGTGGCATTACTGTTTTTCAAGTTGACTGTAATGTTTTCTAACACTTCCCTTTTTGTGGAAGTACTTGCCTTCCAGCTTTCTGTTTCATTTCATGCTTCTTTTCTGCTACTTCTATATTGATAATCACAGAATTTTCTCTGTAGATGGGTTTGAAATTTCTTCATGCTTCCTCCTGCAAAACCTTTTGGTTCTATCAAAGGCGTCAGCAGGTATCTGTTTAGACAGACTTGTGTTCTTCCATTGCAAAGGCAACTCTCTTTAATGAAGATAGGAGCTATCATATGGGTGTAGAGGTAATCCCTGGAGCATAGCAGTTGTCATTAACTGTCTTGGAAAATATTTCCGAGAAGTTTAACAAATGAGAAGACTTGAAAACTAACTAAAAGACTTTTGCAAGAGCTATTCATGAAATATTTATCTACTATTTCAGTGTGGTATGAATAAACAACTGTTTTATTCAATGAGAGATAAATTACTGTAGTCAAGTTTCATTTTGTTCTTCAATGGAGCCAGTTGCTTCACATCCATCAGGGGATTTGAGAATGGCTTCATTAATTCAAAAAATCTGTTGAACGTCTAGGAAGAAGAAAAAGAATTTGGAGCAGGCAAGATGGAATCTTCTATGAAACATCTCGCAGTTTTCACAGTCATGTATGTGTATTGTAGAGTTGTATTAAACAAAAAAGCCCCAATGATTCATGATTATTTTATTATGAATCTCAACCATAAGAAAATACTGGTAAGAGGCTTTAGGTTGCCTGTTAAGCACAAGTTGCACAATGCTGACCACTGCATTATTTGATTTATTGCAACACGGAGTCTAATGTTTATCTATGAAAATGTTTGCATTAAAAAGGAATAACTTCCTAGTTCCCTGAAAACCTAAATAACAAATAGACAATAGATATTTTGTTTGCCCAGAGTGCTGCTTCTGTGTAGCTAAGTCTGATTGGTTATGCAACTTCTTGATTCTGCAACTCTCCTCCACCACAAACATGCATAATTCCTGATTGGCTTGGATGAAACAGAGATCAAAGCCAGTCAGGAATCACGTTGGCAAAAAGGTGTGTCATGTCATAACATACATGGGATCCTCCTTAATGAGGGTCTTGGTTGCGCTCAGGCCCCGAGACACACACTCACACACCCCACTAGGTGGTAGGTGCTGGGCATGTCCCAGGCCTGTCATTATGGCCCCACAATCACACCAGGCCATTTGAGCTAATCCAAGGCAGGTGGTGTGATTGGGGGGCCTTTAAAAGTGGCAGCACGGCATGGCCAAGGCACTTGCTTTGTGCTTCCAAACACCCACCCTCCCGGCCCTATTTATAGGTTGCTGCATTGGCCTTGCTTCGAATGTTGGTTGGTCGCCTGTTTTGGAACAGGGGCTGGGTAGGAATTTTGTCCATTTGGCAAATTGGCACTGGCCACTTGGTTTTCGCCTACCCCCTTAGCAATCGTCACAACTTTGTAAGGTTTGGCAGTTAGGCATTGGCTTAGTGAAGTATGTGGAAGGGGAGGTGCGGCCATCACCTGCCCCTCCATGAATAAGGGTATTCCGGTAAAGGAATCTGGGGGTCCTGGATCTCGTCTGACGTCTGGTTGAGGGGCTAGGGCCATGCCAGGACCACAGGAACCCTGGGGTTATTTCAGTTGGTCTTCATCAACGTTGCTCCCTCGTTTGGGGTTTACCTTTCCAGAGTACCTTCCAGAGAGGTAGGAGTCAGTTATAGTCAGTTGCCAATGCCTAACCAATACCACTCACTTTGCTGTAATCAATAAAGTTGTGGCCTAATTTTTGCCCAGTAACCTAAACCAAGAATATTTGCCAGTGTGAAGTTATTTTACTTGGGGGAAGGGTTTGGGGACCTCGGAGCACAACCAATCAGACCTGGCTACATACATAGAACCAGAATACATTGTAAACAAAGCAAGACTCCCCTCAGTAAGAAGTGAGGGAAGTGCATGTGTCACTAAGGCAAACAGATGACCTTCACTGTCATTCTGCACTGCTGTGTGAGAGTGTTTTCATTGCAGTCCCATCACAGCACAGCGCGGAAAGACACGGAGCTTTGCCCAGTTGCCGTGGCAACACAGCAATGAGATTCCTGTCTCACTGCACTGTCACCCTTTTGTCTCAGAACCATGGGGATGACTTCCCTTTCCCCTGTGCCCTGCGTTTGGATACAGATTCTGGCACATATCGTACTGAGGCTAAATGGGATGCTTGTTTGACTACACATGCAGATGTGCACCCAGATGCCCATTTGAAAGAGCACCTGTGCCAAAGGTCCCTGATTCGCTGCACTGTACTGTGGCAGATTTTCATTATCTCAATGCAGCACAGCAAAGCTGGAAGTTTTGGCCCAGTTGCTTACAAGAAGGAAAGAGGGAACGCCTCCTTTCTTTCCCCACCAATACTTTCACACTCTTTCTAGCACCCTTCAATAAAAATCACCCAAAAGAAGGGGAATTTTTGAAACATGGGCATGTTTGTGTCATAGCTGGATCCCTGGCTCAGCTTGGCTCTAATGAACTGATTTGTTGTGAAAAGAGTTGGAAATGTTTAGCTCAGTCACGCAATACCGATGTGTCAATCAGTTAAAAGGCCTTATATTTCTATTAACTAGTGCTCATTACCACTTTGAGGAGTGATCAAGGTCACTGCATTGAAAAACCCTAGAATCATCTTTCGTAAATGGGTTTGCGAACTTTGACCAAACTTCCCAAGTTCCTTTCTTTGTAATGAATCACCCCAAACTGCATTTCTTGTCAATGAAATCTTAACTGAAGGTTCAGGTATGTGGCTCCTCCTCCTACCACTGCTTGAGTCCTTACTGCTAGTACAGCGTGGCCCAAAAGTAGCTATAAAGAAGTAGGTATACAGTTGAAGCAATGGAATTCATCACAACAGGTTATATGGATACACATAACTGACACACAACAAAGTGGCAGTTAAATCTGAGGCTGGCAGTTGGAAAGAATAGTGGAGACAGATAACTGGGATCCTCCTAAATTGAGGGTCCTGGTTGCACTCAGGACCCTTAAGCCACCCCCACGGGGTGTGTTGTTGCTAGGCGTGGCCCAAGCCTTGTCTGTTTTTTATTATTATTCAATTTTCTTTTTCTGTTATTACATACATTTCATATCCATAACATTTATATCACATCACATCATCCCTCCCCTCCTGCGATTCCCCCAACTTCCACTTCTGGTTTGTTTCCCTATTATTACATACTGCTGTTTCTTAAAAAAAATCCACTATATCATTCCTTTATCATTTTATGTGTTCCTTTGTTAATAATAAATATGTGAGTGTTTATTTAAATCCTGCCATCAAGTTGACAGCCTTCCTTTGTTTCTGCAAGTATATTATAAATGGCTCCCACTCTTTTTCAAAGTCGCTGTTTTCTTTTTCTCGAAGTCTGTCCGTCATTTTAGCCAGTTCTGCATAGCTCATCAATTTTTCTTGCCATTGCTCTTTAGTTGCAGAAATGCCAAGCCTTGTCTGTTGGGCCCCGGGATCATGCTGGGCTGTTTGGGCCAATTGGGGAGAGTGCGTGATCCCAGGGACCTATAAATGCGGCAGCGCGACAGAGGTGGGACACTTGCTTCGTGCTGCCGAACACCTTATTTTAGGTGCTGCTGCTTTGGCCTTCCTTTGGTTTGGCTCGCCTGCTTTGGAGCAGGGGCTGGGTAGGAATTTTTGCATTTGGCAGATTGGCTTAGCCACTTGGTTTTTGCCTACCCCCTTAGCAATCCTCACAACTTTGTAAGGTTTGGGGTTAGGCATTGGTTTATAGAAATGTGTGGGAGGGGAGGTGTGGCCATCACCTGCCCCTCCAGAAATAGGGTATCCCTGTAAAGGAATCTGGGGGTCCTGGATCTCGTCCGAAGTCCGCTTGAGAGGCTTGGGCCATGCCGGGACCACAGGAATCCTGGGGTGAGCTTCAATCAATCTTCACCGATGTTGCTCCCTCATTTGGTGTTTACCCTTTCAGACTGCCAGCCAGAGATGCCAATACTGCTCAATTTGTTTTGTAACCAATAAAGTTGTGGCCAAATTTCCCCCAAAATCTTAAACTAAAATTGTGTGTCTATTTGAAGTTATTTACTGGAAAAGGGCTTTGGGGGTGGGGCCTCGGAGCACAAAAAGTAAAGTTCTCCTTTACTTATATTGTGAATGATGATGGTGAACTAGAGTCCAGAACAAAGAAAGTGGATTCTAAAGCAGCATACCTACTTTTTGCGCCACCCTGTATTTGTAATGTAATTCCATTGGGAATGTAATTCACAAAGAATAGGTGGGGAAAGGAGATGGCAGTTGGCAGTTGGCAGTTGGGAGGTGACAGTTGGGAGTTAGCTGGCTATTTCTGCTTGTTCCATCTTTGACTGTGAAGGTGAGAGGACTTTGTGCAGACACTGTCTGGAGGAGTTTGTAAAGAATACTTGCTCTTAAACTGTTGCCAGCCTGACAACTAAAGAGATTTATCTTCAACTATTTGTGTATTTTTATCACAAATAGCTAACATTTATCTACTGATAAGGATGGGGTCAATTCTTCCATCTCCGTCCTATCACCACACCAGCCAATTTCCAGCCTAGCTATGTTCATACTTGGCGATAATGAGGCAAGAGGGAGTTGAAGATTGGAGTCACCTTTCAACAGCCTCCCTACACCAGATTTTAACTTGTTTGGCTGAAATACATTGCGTTCTTTCCGCATTTTCAGCCTCAAAGAGTTAATGACAATCAGCTTTGGCTCAACACAATATGATGGTACATTATAAAGTGTGATCACAGGAGTAAGCTGTTTCATAATATCCACTTCTCCAGCAACAGCAGGTCATGATACCACTTAGATCAATGCCTTCTCTGTTGATTAGCCTGAGATGGCTGTGCAAGGCTGGTAAGGGGAGAAGGTATTGCTGCGTGCAGCACACACACACTTTGTGCTTTCTTAGAAACTGAAACCATTTCTGATGCATTTACTATGGATTAAATTCTGCCAAATGGAATGTGTTTACAGTTGATGGTCATTTCCTTGCTTGGCACTGCTAGTAAAAAGGAAATTAAATAACAAATGTTTTAGAGTGATTCGGGAGATATGGGGAGAGGTCAATCCAAAAAGCCGAAGAGACAAAGATCTGACATTAGAAGCTGTGCATGGAAGAATCCCTTTAAAAAAAAACTTTAAAAAAACTGACATGTTACAATGAAATGAGTCACATTCTCTATTCATTTTTAATCATCATCATCATCATCATCATCAATCGTCCAAGTGACTATAACAAGCCGGAAACTGGACAGTTTCAATTTGGGTGATAGGCTTTGCTCTCAAATGCATCCTTGGAGCTCAGTGCATTGCCTTGTTTTGTTATGCTGTTTTAGTTGTAAGCTCTCTCACACTCAAACTGTTGAACTGCTATGCATGTTCCAGTCGAGAGAGCCAACAGCACTTTTGTGTATTATACAAAAGCAATAATTCTTACCCTGCAAACAAAACCTTTTTCAGAGCAATACAAAACCAGTCCCAGATGCTGTACTTGTCAGGGAATAATAACATTCTCATTGCACCTCCAGGGTATACAAGCCTCCTAACACTTTTGATGCATGATTACCCAACCAAAGTTGTGCTCTCTTGGATCCATTTTTTCCCCTTTTACTGTTGCACTGCAGCGTGTCAGAGGTCTGGCTTTTGGATTCTGTTTAAGAACTCGAGCAATTTGCCAAAGCACTTATTCTGAAGTAATGCTGGAGGGTTCCCCTAGCTTTTGGTGTATGATCAGCAAAACTGCTCTAAAGGAGATGTCTTTTTAGACCAGAGCGGCAAAATAATTCAGCGTTATGCTTTCTCTGCCTGTTGCTGGAAAATGAGGCCACAAATAAGTTTAACAGACCTGAACTCTGCAACCTTTTGGAAATGTACATTTAAGTAGGTATAGCAAAACCATTCACGAGTTGGAGTCTGCACCACTGCGATTGAGTCTATTTGGGACTAACGTTGGGTCTGGTTTGGAAGCTGCAGCTAGTGCAGAATGCCACAGCGACCCTTTGTGCAGGGGCAGCTCACCATCAACATATAACATGGGTGTTGAAAGCTATGAATCGGCTGCTGATACACAACTGAACCAGTTTTGAAGTGCTTGTTTTGGCGTATAAAGTCTTAGTCCGTGCCTTCGTCATTTTTGTGTGAGCTGCTTGGACATTTTTGCTGCTGCAAGTTGTGACTTGGCATCATGAATAGCGTAAAAGAAAAACAGCTGTGAAGTCATCTGTTTTGGCACACCACTGCTGGAGTATGTCAAAGTAACCTGTGGTGAAGCTGGGGTCCCAGTTCCTGCCTTCCCAATAGATAACATCAACATAAGTAATGGAATGAACAATTAATGCAATAAATGCAGGTGCGGGCAGCATCCCTGTTCTTGGTCAAGATGAGAGGAGACACAAGGTGTGCCATCCCCCCCCCCATATGTTTAGTTAGGAAGTTGAACTCTAACTAAACCTCCCTGCCTGCAAACTAGGTCAGGATCAGATTCAAGGTGCAGTTTTGAGTGTTCTGCAAGTTGGACTGCAACTGTGCCCCAGATCATAGAGGCTGTGCACAGCTCCATTTTTTTAAATGACCATTGTAGATTGTCTATTGTAAACTGTTTAGAGGTCTTCTTTCAAGTAAGTCACATTTGTATATTATAAAATATTTCAATCACTGCCTAAATAAATAAGGGCTAATCACTCAAGCATTTGACTAAGTGGTGTTCTTTGCCTGGTTGATACTGGGCAATATAGCCTTGTTGTTGCTTTTTTAATTTAAGTTGTATGTAAATGATTTATTATTTTAATGTATTTCAATGTTTTCGCTCCCTTTGAGGTTTTGTGAACAGCTAAGAGCAGTATGCATATACATAATTCAAACAAGCAAAGAAATAATGTATATTTTTGATAAGGTACTTTCAGATAAAGAGATTTATTGGGCATGCAGATCCAGCATCCCAAACTTGCAGAATCCTCACAGGGCACTGTCTGGTGTTTTGTTTGGCTTTATATGAGTTTTTAAAAGTAGTGCATTGGGTAAAATGGTGCTGAAATGTAGGGATGGACAGATCTCAGTCCCTCTCAGCTTTACATTTACATTTTTGGAATTCATTCAAACGGAATTCTTAAGTGATTGTGGTAGATTAAATCATCTTGCCTTATGTGTAACGAGGATGATAGCTTTTGTCCTCACGTGTTGTGATAAGGACCATTATGTTAATTACAATGACTGACATGTTACAGGATATGAAACCAAGGATCGTGATGATGATTGAAGAACACTTCTTTAAAGAAGAAGAAGAAAAGGGGGGATGTCTTAGAGTGATGTGATACTGCTTCACCCATGAAAAGTCTTCCTCAGAAGTGTCAAAACAGAAACTTGCAGCTGGAGACAGAATACTGAGCTTGTAAACATAAGCCAGAAGCTTAGGTTTCTTTTTTCCCTTGTGGAAAAATTTCAATGGACAGAAATTAGTTTCCTATTTAAGGTTGAATTGAAGAAATGAGAAAATTGCAGCTTTAATGTACAGTGTAGCCACCTTAGGAACATCAGGAAACCTTTACAAATCTATGTATGTGTATATGTTTATTTAATAGATCAACTTCACCACCCTACCAATTTAGATGTTTGTGAATTGCAACTGTTGCAATTATGCCAAAAGGCAGCTTTAAGAGACTGCAGATAATCTACAATGAATATCTCCAAACCTTTCCTCCACCACAGAAAGGCTGCTTAATGACCGTTCCCCACATCAAATGGGTTGCACATTTTGTGTGGTCACATGCAGCCCCCTTGGATCCCAGTGCAGCACCTGGCAGTTCAGGCTGGCACCACCTTCCCAGGCAGGATACCTGTGGTCTCTGCCTACCCCAGTCAGCCGCCAATACCACCTGGGGAGGTGCTGCCGGGGGATTGGCCAGGTAGGAGAAGGGACCACACAGCACACACAATAGAGGGTGTAGCTTACCTGGGAAGCAGCAGTCAGCTCCGCAACTTCTCCCACCCTCCACTCCCTCAATTAACGCCTACTTTGCAGGTTAACCTCTTTTCCACAGGCACACAAGCATGCAGGTGCTGCTATGTCAAGGCCGCTGTTGAAGGGCCGGAAAGGAATTTCCCTGCATTGGAAGGTTTCACCTTTCCCGTAGCAATACGTCACAACTTTGGTGGTTGCAGGCCTTGGCCGGAATCCTTTAGTCATCTTCCTAAATGGGGGGAGGGGCGTGGGGCAGTGACCCCATGCCCCCATTGAGGCGTCAATACCAGGGTTCCCGTTAAAGGGGTCTTGGGGGGAGGCATTGGCCATATGCCCAGAGGTTGTCATTGCCCCCCCCCAGTGGAGGTGAACAGGGGGACGGGCTATCTGCTTGAACACATGTTTTCCATCCAGAGCTAGCCCAATCCCCTCACATGCTGGATAACCCTGAAGTTACCCAGATCCCCGGCTGGAGGCTGGGAAGGATAAACGCCCCATGCCTGAGCCAAGGTCTCCCTACATCTGAATCTTAATAAAGTTGTGCCCAAATTTAATCCCATAGCACATTGTCTTGTGTCATTATTCCGCTCGGGGGCTGCCTGGGGTTTGGGGGACTCTACCTGACCGCACAAAGGAATCTTGTTCAAAGTCCCTAAAAGATTGCATGTGCCCTAATGTTAAAAAGTGTGTCTGTACTGGGTCTAAATTTGCTGTTTGTGACACTAGCAAAGATGACCCAGATTATAGTGTATGTTGACTAAGGATATCCCAATTTCTTGCCCTTTGGTTTTGTGATTTTTAACTATAATCTGAAAAGCATGACCTTGAAACATTTATACATAGATACAGATTTCTAGCTTTTATTTCTATGCAGCTCAAAGAAACAACACAATAGATATATAATCCTCGAGAAATACCTTAGGGAAATAGGGCTGTGTGTGTGTTTTTGGTGCTGATATCTGTGAGCTGCCTCAGCATGTAGATAATTTACATTTGCTGACAGTCCAGGGGAACTGGACACAATGTCTTTCTCTCTTTTGACAACAAAATACAAATAAAATGGTGGCCAGACCCAAATTATAGAGTTTTTAGATCAATAATTCTCTAGTGCACGTCAACTGCAGTAATTACCTTGCCTGCTAATTGCATTAAGGAAAGGTCCTTTTCTCAGAAACAAATTACTTGCACACACAAATTGGAATTATAGGTATTTATTATCCACCACGCAACCAACATATTTGCAGTTCTGTTGTAAACTGGGAATTTAATCTGATCAGAAATGGAGCAGATAAGAAAGATGCAGATTTACCCAAAATAATAACATATAAAAGATCTGCCTATCACACATGGTTCTGCATTTCCAAGATGAATCTTTTCAATCTGAAATGGCTGGCTTTCTTTCTTATTTACATGGACTAGAAAGTTGTGGTGGGGTTAATTTTGATTTGAATTGTGAAGAGAGGTCAGAAATGACAAGGCAGAGGCCATAAACTGGGTGAAACTAGGGCCACTTTATTTTAACGAAAGGATATATGAATGGGGAAAGACTGGGCTGAAAACTATTATTCTCTAAAAGGCTACTGAGCCTGGTGTTATTGGGCAAGCCTAGCCTGCCTGGTGGAGATGTGGTAATAATACCATGCCCTCCCTCAGATCACACCTCTTTGGGTGATGTGGGAGGGCTTTCTGCCCACCGAGTGGCCCACATCTGCAAGAAGGGGATACAAGTTACCCTCCCAACGGGTCCCCAAATCTCAAGACTCACCTTTCACCTGTGAAAAGTTCCCCACAGTGTTCACCTGTTCTTCCTTCTTAGTGCCTTTCACACATATCCCTGCCAAAATGACCAATAAAACAAACAAACCAACAAATAATCAACCTATTGGAATTTCCTGGTACCCCACTAATTGCTCCTCTACTGGTCAACAGTACAAAGTAAGTGCAAAACTGATATGAGACCAACTATCTATCTCCTGCTCTGCTTCATTAGGTGACCAGCTCTGCCTTTCAAGGAGGATGGGATGGCTGCTACCCAAGCACTGAAGAATCAAGAACTGGACAGTATCAGCTTAAACAGATTGGCTTGGCTCTGTCCATCACTGGTGCTGATGCGACACACGCCCACACATTGCATCCTTGTCTTCCCCCTTCTTGACCCATTCCCATGGACAAACAAGTCCCAGTTTGGACACCAGAAGAACAAGGTGGAAGGACAACATTCTGTGCTTTGATTATTTTATTTTAGCCCTAGAGAAGGAATACTTCCAACTATGCTTGATTTGCTAGGAGGGGAAGGTTGCTATTCCCCCCCCCCCGATGTTATTGGGTCAATAGAAGATTTCTCTACCTCTTTTCTTCTTGTCTTGGCTGATTGTACATCATACTACTATGAAGTAAATTCAATTGAGTTTATGTGCCCGACGTCTGGCTTTCTGTTATAAGATTTCTGCCTAAGGCTGCAATCCCCTATGCACCTGCCAGGGAGTGAATCCAACTGAAACCAGTGGAATGTACTTTTCAATAAAAGTGAGCAGGTACCGGTATGTACTGTTAGTCTCATTCCAGGCATCAGTTGCATTGTTTCTGTTGGTACCCTAGTAGTTCCCCCACGTGGTGGGTAGACTCAGTAACAATGGCTGCAAATCTCCAAGCACTGCTCTAGCACTGGAGTCTTGATTTCAGGCCTAGCTCTCTCAAAGAACAGACTCAATGGTGAAAGGATTCCTGGATTATATAATTTCAGGTTACATAAGGGGATCACATTGTTGATATTTCTCCATTAAAATAATTCCCTATACAACTCAAATATCGATATGACTTGCCGTTTCCCATGACCATGTAGTGTGCAATGATGCAGTACCCTATTTCATGTTTCCTGGTCCAGGAACAGTTTTACTGCACCATCTGTTTGGTGTGTGACTAATCCACAGTTGGGTTTGTTAAGGTTCATGTCCAAACTGCAGATTTCCAGACTGTGATTCTGATTTGTGCTTAATGAAGCTAATCCTGCCCCAGAGAGAACATCCATTTCTCATTGTTCTGTGATTACCTTGCAACTAGTGCTTCTAGAACAAAATACAACATAGTTATTGGCTAGTTATGGATGCTTATGTGCAATTAGTAAAAAAAAAAAAAAAGAAAGTGTGATAGCAGCCTTTATGGAGAGTTGTACATCTCTGAAAACCAATCTACAAGCTGCTCACCATGCAGGGATCACTCCATCATAAGAAATAAGTAAAAACGAAGACCGATTAAGTATCAGAAAGAATGTGTTCACTAATAATCATTGCAATGCAGTTTACCTGCCAAATTGCCCGCATTATATACTTGAGGAAGTCCCATCTAGACTTCAAATGAAAGAATAGATTTTTAATGTGCCATTTTAATGGAATCCGATGGGTTTTGGCAGTTCTAGCTGGGCAGATAATGTGCAGAACTGCATTCCGTCAATTCCCCATATCATCACCATCTTTGACCTTTGATACAGATATTTAAGCAATTTAATATAAGAAAGATTCCCAGTGCATTTGTGGTTTATCACAGCTTCATGTTTCACATCTTCTACAATATGGAGCTGGGGAAATGTACAGAATAGACTCTAGCAGTGAAAAGGAGAAAATGGCAGGATCAGGAAGAAACCTAAGCCCACTTCTTTATAATGTCATTGAACTGTCTAATGTTGACAGGGCACCAATTTATATGGCTAAAGGTAAAAAGGTTGAAACACTGGAGCTGGAGAATAGAATGACCGCTTCTCAAGTAGTAATATGGATATGGATATGTTTGTGCTCATACTGAAATTGAAAAAAATAACATGAATTCATCTGCTACTGACCATAAAATTAACAGATGAGGAATAACTGAATGCCCAAGTCAGACCACAAATGCCGACCACAAGCCATAGCAATTTCTTTCGTGTGTTTATCCTATTGTGATAGCATAACACAGGATTGTGTGTTTTACTTTAACTTTCAGTGGGCTTTCTGGTCTTCTTCACAACAGCTCTTGTTCAACTATGAAAGAGGAGAAAACTTCAGAACTTTTATCTCCTCTCATTTTGCCATTAATTCCTTTATTCAATTATTCACTATTTATTAACTAGCCCATACAGGTGATGTTTTGCCAGTATTCTATCTTGAATGATAAAAATACTAACCACTTTCTTTTCTTGATGCCCTCTCCACCCTAAAGATGTTTGCTTGACTCCAATATCTGAGGCCTGGATCTTTGAACCACAGCACCGGATATGCTTAAGACGGCCCTGTGGATTGTATAACTGGATCTTCATGTGTCTTTGTTTCTCTCTACCTGTAGGTAGCTAAGCTTTTGTGTGTGTGTCTTCCTTACATTATGTTTGTTCTCTGCTAGTTATTAGAACAGACATGACCTTTCACATAACTAGGCGCATGCTTTGGACAGAAGTTTGAAGAGGCAACCTGTGTAGTGTTGCAATTCACTCGGCCCAGCACACAGTGCTCTTAACAAATTCTCCTGCTTGTGAACATCACACTGATCCATAAATATGCCTAAGGAAATGTTTCTGCAAAAATGGCAAAGCAAATGAGCTCAGACTGCAAAGCCCCCGATATCACAAGGAGAATGAATCTATTTTCACATCTTAGTGCATTAGAGAGAAATCCTTATTTAATCAAATTTGTAATGATGTCAATGGCTCCACAAGCAAAAGGGCTTGCCTGGAACATCTGCTGTATTAGGAAATCTGTGCTCCCAATTTGCTTCTGATAGGCCAAGAGGTAACAACAATACTTAACATTCTTCAAGGTTTCCTTGGAACACTTTGCTGCTATAATGGAAAGACCAGATGAAGTGAATTAAAATGACCTTGCTGTGTTGAATTAGTAAAAATTCGTGTATTTGGGCACTAAATCAATGGCTGGCAGCAACATGGCTCAGCTGTATGCAAGTCTGCGGTAGGCCTCTCATAATGTGACATGCAAACTATCTTTCTTTGCAGATGCCAGCACTTTCCCTAGCACTCTCCCAGAACCCACTGTGCTAACACCTGTCTGAACTTGAAGTTTGGATTGAAAGTGGCTTAATGGCTTGGCAGTTGTGCTGTACAAAGCCATGTGGATACTAGCACAGATTCCCAGGAGACACCGGGGTTCTTGTTCCTGGAACTAGTGAAGAAATCTAAAAGCAAAGGACAACAAAATTAATCATTGCCTTCAGCCTCAAGTTCCATCAGCCCAAAATGTTTTATAGCATTGTCACATAAGCAGTGTTCCACAAAAAAAAAGCTAATGGTTCACTCAGCATATTCCGTTACAAATCCTTATTAGCACAATTAATTCTCATTAGCTCGATTCTATTCAAACTCTGAATTTATCCAAACCTATTGGTTGTTGTTGTTTAAAAAAAGAAACACGTGAATGTTTTGTATTGATCTCTGCAAAATGTATTTAATAGTGACAATTAAATGTTGAAAAGGGACTCCATCCCACATACTGGTGTAGATATCTATGGTACAAAACATAGTTTTGGTTGGTGGGGAGTGGGTGGCGCTGTGGTCTAAACCACTGAGCCTCTTTTTAAAAATTTATTTAATCATTTTTTCAATACAAACATCAACCACAAAAAAACACAAGCAATAAAAACATAATAACAATAATAGCACAGTTTGACAATTCAAATTTGAATACACTGATATACCTATGACTACACCTTTTAAAAAAAAACACAAAACAAAACACTGTTTCCCCACCTCTCTCACCTCCTTCTACCTCCCACCACTGTCCGCCTTATCACTTAAATATTCATTCCAGATTTCTTCATATTTATCCATTATTATTTTGCGACAACATGCAATTCGTTCATATGTAGCTAATTTGTCCATATTATCAATTCATGTGCTCAATGGAATCTTTTTACGGCTCTTCCAATTCATCAAAACAAGGTTTTTTTTTTTGCTTCTAATATAGCACAGTACATCCATTTTTTTGACCCCCTGAAATCTCCCACATTTCCGGAATATAATTTAGAATTAAATTCAGTTCCCCTAAATAACAATTCCTTTTTATTACTCTTCCTATAAATATACTCGCCTCACACCAAAATGATCTTATCATCAGGCAATTAATCAACATATGTACTAAGTTCACCTTTTTACTCCCACATCTCCAGCAGTTGTCTGCACTTGTTATTTTCTTCTTCCACTGAGCCTCTTGGGCTTGCTGATCGGAAGGTCGACAGTTCAAATCCCCACAATGATATGAGCTCCCGTTGCTCTGTCCCAGCTCCTGCCAACCTAGCAGTTTGAAAGCACGCCAGTGCAAGTAGATAAAGAGGTACCGCTGTGGCGGGAAGGTAAACGACATTTGCGTGCACTTTGGCTTCTGTCATGGTATCCTGTTGCACCAGAAGTAGTTTAGTCATGCTGGCCACATGACCCAGAAAGCTGTCTGTGGACGAACGCCGGCTCCCTCAGCCTGAAAAGTGAGATGAGCACCGCAACCCAATAGTCGCCTTTGACTGGACTTAACTATCCAGGGGTCCTTTAAAGTGGATCCTCTTAACAGAGGGGCCATGTTGTGCTTGCTCCTGGAACGTCTTCCCCAACCGGCCTGGGGGTGGGGCTGGCCGCAGGCCGGCCGGCATAACCACGGCTAGCAATGGCCTTTAGCCAATCAGCAGCATTGCAAGGGTTGGGGTTTTTTTAATTGCGGAAGCATGACGTGAGGATTCTTCTTGCTTTGCGCTGCTGAACACCCGCCCATAAATTCAGGTTATCAATGGCCTTGCTTTGGACTTCGGTTGGTCGTCTGTTTTGCAGCAGGGGCCGACTAGGAATTTTTTTCCATAATGGCAAATTTGCTGTGGTCATTTGGTTTTTGCCTACTCCTTAGCAATTGTCACAACTTTGTAAGGATTGGCGGTTAGGCATTGGTTGGGGAAGGGGGAATTTGGGGGAGGGGAGGTCTGGCCATCGCCTGCCCCTCCAATTCAAGGGTATTCCGTTAAAGGAATCTGGGTGCCTGGGGTCTTGTCCGAAACCCTGATAGGGTAAGGGCCATACTAGGACCCGTGGACTCCGGGGGGGTGAGCCCAGTCAATACGCATTGACGGAGCTCCCTCTGCTGGTTGATTACCCTCCCAGGCTGCCTGCATGGCGGACAGGAGCCTGAATAGTTAATACCAATGGCTAAGCCAATACCAGTCATACTTCTGGGACTTTTTTCAATAAAGTTGTGGCCAAAATATGCCCATCAACATTCAAATTGATTTCTGAGTCACTTTGTCTTTATTTCTACGGGGAAGGTGTTTTGGGGCTCGAAGCACAAACTAATATTTCCGTATCAGGAGAATTACTATATAATTGGGCCATACTAGTAATTCATTGAGACAGAAGCAATTATTCTAAGCATCACTTACATTGCACTTGTAAATGCTCTTGCTAACTACCAAAATATCAAAGCTACTAGTAAGCATACCTATGTTCGCAAGTAAGTATAATTCATTTTATTATACCAGAATATGCAAGAAGGATTCAGCTATTGTAGCACATCTGGTCTTACCAGCTATACAAAAGCATGCACGCACGTGCACACACACACACACACACACACACACACACCCCACCTTGGGGAATGGAATTGCTCTCAATATGCCAGCCGTGTCCTTCATTCCAACTTGAATTGAGAACATTAGCTAGGTACTGTTACAGCAGAGGAAATGCAAATGTAAATAAATCCACTGTAGTTTTGTGTGCAAATAACTTTGATCTGTAGGCTCCATTTTGTTTGTTTGGGGTTTTTTGGTGGCTTGAAGACTTACTCATGTGCAAATAAGCATCTGTGAAGTAGCAACTAGAAAATCAGATCTAACGGATGTGAGAATTCGTGCGTTCCCAGGCACACAGAGAGAGTTCACTGTCACATTTTCCTTGAGATATGGCTGCCATTCATACTGCAAGTGCAGCCTGTTCTGAAGGCATGGACACATACTCTGTGGGGTCAATAGTGTTTGGCTGTGCCATATTTAAGAGCTACAGGAAGGCATCTCAGAATATAAGAGCTACAGGAAGGCATCTCAGAACCTGCTCTTCTGTCCACCAACAACAATTATGGAGGTTACCCAGTGAGATGGGGCTCTAACAGGCATGGCTTACCAAGTGGATTTTGGATCCTATATTCTATGCACTTAGGAACAATATGCGGAGTGCTGCAGCTGAAATTGAAAATTCCTTAGAATAGTGATTGCAAACTTGTTAAATGCCCAGCATACGCAGTCTAAAGCCTCACTGCAAAGTAACACATTTATAGAAAAGATGTATAAAATTAGAAACCCATTTCATGTTGCTCATTTGCCCTTTATATAGCACTTCTGCTGTGCAAAAATATTTCAAGATAATTCCCCTCTCAACAATTAAAAAAAAGGAGTTTGACAAAGATAGATGTTTCAGAGACACCCAGCTGTGGGTCCATTGCTGTGCTGGATATTTGAACCTAGATTAAGTTCAAAGCATAGTAACATATGCATTTTCTGGGATAATCAGCACTCCAGTATATATCAAGTGTCTGTTTCCCACAAAAGTATTCCATTTAGGGGTAGCAAATAGCAGGAGAGGTACAGGGGAAACAGTTATTGTTGCACCAAGCAGTGATAGGATATTGAAACCACCCACATCAGTAAGGGGCTGTGCTGAAGCTCCTATCCTGATCAGAACAACTATGGAAACATCTGGCTATGCCATCCAAATAATGCTAATGGCATTCATAGAGGCATGAACTTCACCTGATAAACCAGGTCTGAGAAACCCAAGTTCCTTTAAAACATTTTTATACTGCCCTCCACCAGTAATCCCAGGGCGCTTCATAACAATTCAATATGATTCCAATAAAATCAAATATCAAAATACAATAAAATATATCACCATTCACAGCAGGTCAGATAACCGCTACTCAGATTCGGCAATAACTATCCACAGATGCCTGAGAAACCAGACAGATCTTCACCTTGCTTTATTTTGGGGGTGGAGGCAGGTGGGAGGGGGGTTTCCATAAACTGAGCGCCATTGAAAAGGTCCTTTTCCCAGGTTGTCTCATGGTGAATTTCAGAATATCATCATTCTTATTTATCCAGCTGTCAATAGAAATATAGATTGTGGCTGCTATTTCTTAGATCTAGATACTAACCTCTCTTTGAGTTTGAGGTGGCATCTTAGGTTCTACACACTCCAATTTTATCATCACAATAATCCTGTGAGTCAGGTTATTCTGCCCTATGTGAGAAGTCCTATCCAGTGTTGTTCATCTTGTGGAGGGAGATATGGAGATAAATGCACCTGCCCTACTCTCTTTGTTATGTTCCTGGTCGTCACCCATGAGTTGGAAGGGTGTCTGTTTTTTTACCTGGGAGCCTGCGCTCCTTCACATTTTAGAAGCCTGGTTTTCCAGGTTTGGGCAACCCTACACAACTGGGTTTCCCAGTAGTAATGTACGGAAGTGAGAGCTGGACCATCAAGAAGGCTGATCGCCGAAGAATTGATGCTTTTGAATTATGGTGCTGGAGGAGACTCTTGAGAGTCCCATGGACTGCAAGAAGATAAAACCTATCCATTCTTAAAGAAATCAGCCTTGGGTGCTCACTAGAAGGACAGATCCTGAAGTTGAGGCTCCAGTACTTTGGCCACCTCATGAGAAGAGAAGACTCCCTAGAAAAGACCCTGATGTTGGGAAAGATGGAGGGCACAAGGAGAAGGGAACAACAGAGGATGAGATGGTTGGACAGTGTTCTCGAAGCTACTAACATGAGTTTGGCCAAACTGCGGGAGGCAGTGAAGGATAGGTGTGCCTGGCGTGCTCTGGTCCATGGGGTCACGAAGAGTTGTACATGACTGAACGACTGAACAACAACAACAACAACACACAACTGGAGCAGCTTCCTTGCTCCAGTCTGTTGTCCTCATTGGAAGTTGACTCACACCAAGCCTGACCATGTATCTGTCAGGCGTGGAGAGTCCTCCCCTCTCTTCAGTAACTTCACAGATAAGAATTAACGAGCGGTTTATATTTTTTAGTTATTTTTATTCAGTCATCTGGTTGCAAGCAAAAATCCACATCTCTCCACAAGGAGAGCAGTTGGCTAGGACCCTCATGCCTACAGGACCGCCTCTCCTGGTATGCCCCACGGAGGACCTTACGGACCGCAAATAATAACATTTTGGAGGTCCCGAGCCTCAAGGAGATTAGACTGGCCTCAACCAGGGCCAAGGCCTTTTCGGCCGTGGCCTAGGCCTGGTGGAACGCTCTGCCACAAGAGACCAGGGCCCTGCGGAATTTGACATCTTTCTGCAGGGCCTGCAAGACGGAGCTGTTCCGCCAGGCCTTTGGTCAGTGTTCAGTCTGACTCCCCTTCCCTTTTCATAAGAACTTGCTTGAAAGTGGCCTCCCAGTTTTTCTCACAGGCCCATATAAGTTCAGCAGAAACAGTTGGGCCTGGTGAGCATTTAAAGTTCCAAACCCTAATCTGCGGGTTGCCATTCTGATTGGATTTTATTCTGATCCTGATCTGATTTTAGGATGTATTTTAATTGATTGCCTGATTTTATGTTAATGTGTTATACACTTGATGTTAGCTGCTCTGAGCCCAGTTTTGGCCAAGGAGGGTGGGGTATAATTTATTATTATTATTATTATTATTATTATTATTATTATTATTATTATTATTATTTCTTCCCCCTTCTGCAATGTCTGAGGCACCAACAGGAAGTTCCTCCTCCTCTCTGCATTCTTTGTTCTCTAATATGGACAGACCTCCTAATTCTTGGGGAAGGAGGGTCTCCCAAACACTCTAATTATGTCTCTGCTGGCTGTTCCCTCCCTTCTGTCTCACTTTCCATTATCTCGTAACTAGGTAACTCCTGTCTAAGCTGTTCAGTGTCTGTGTCTCTCTCTGCTCCTGAACCTGCTGGAAACGGGGGGCGAGGGGGGTGAATCTTCCCTCTCCTCCTCCTCTTCAAAGAGGAGCTGATTTGCCTGAGAATGCATTCCCCAATCCTCTGATTCAGACCATTCCCTGGCATTATCTCAGCATTAGCCACATTGACTGGAAGAAGCTCTCTATGATTTCAGACAGAATTCTCTCCTAGTCCTACCTGGAGATGCTGGAGATTAAATGTGGGACCTCCTGCACTCAAAGCAGAAGCTCCGCTACTGAGCTACAGCCCTTCACAATGTATGAAGACAGTGGGACATGCCTGCATGTTTGAACAGGGCTAGAGAGGCTGGCTCAAATCCCCTCCTCCTCAGTGAGCTTCAGGGCTGAATGAGTATTTGACACGGCATATCCCTGTTTCAGCTTTGTATACAAAATGCACTCTAAGCACAGTCTGAATGCCATGAACAGCAGCCCTCAAAGGGTTCAGTAAATGCCCTTATTTTGATGCCTACTTGGAACTATGAAAATTGCACCCAGCAGGTCACAATATATGGCTCATAGGCTGTAGTCAGCTTAGTGTGTCATAAATTGCACAGTTTTGCCATAAACAAACCAAGAAAGCTCTGCACTATGTACTATAACTTAAAAATGAAGATTGCTTCCATTCCTACTTTGCGTTTATTACCCCAAAGCATCGTGACCCCCGGCCCCCAAAATACGTCATCATGCAACAGATATATTTTAAGTAATAAAGTAACTAAATGAGAATGAAATGACTAAAGAGGGATAGGAGTAAACTACATTTCTGGTGCCTGTTTGGGTTTGCAAATACTTGTTCAGAGTAAACTGTTTTGTTAAAGGGATTTCCCTTCCCCAAGCAATGGTATTTAAAGGTTTTTTTATTTTTATTTTTTGTATATCTGCTACAGCAGCAAGAAAGTTTCTGGAAGAATGGTTAGAATATAAATGGTTTATTACAAATCATAAACATGCAACACATAATTCAAGCGACTCCAGTAGGAGAATCCATATAATTTTAGCATAATGTATCCACCTGCATGCATAATGGCTCAAACCGAGTTGTATCAAAATGAGATGGTAAGGGCAGAAATGGGAAGCAACTTTCTTTAATGCCAAGTATTAATTGAAATACAGAGCAAAGCACAGTTTGTATAAAGATTTATGGGATGTAGACATGAAAGCACGGCAATAAAAATATCCAGCCATTTTCGGGAAGTAGATGCCATTTAATTAAAAGCTGTAATTAATAAAACTTTGGATACTGAGATTTCAGATTTGAAGTACCTACACATAGCTTGTTCCTCATTGATGGGATCTATATCTGGGAGTTGTTCTTTAATTATTGAATTTATCCACTTAGCACCTTCATATCACATTCATATTCCTCATCCATCATCTATGGGACAATGAAGAACAGATTTTCAACCGGGAAATTTTCTGCCAATGTAAATACAATTGTGTGGAGCAATGGGATGATTTCTGTGTGAGAGAGAAGAGTGTGTGTTTAATTTAGATTATAGTGAAAAGCTTACCCCTGTGTAATTTATTTCTTACAATCATATATTTTATGAAATGCTTAAAACAACTGCTTCAATATATTTTAACTGCCCCTTCTAAGCAGAACTGAGAAACACTGAGCTAGAAAACACATATGTATATATACAGCTGCCCTCCATGTGCCTAGCCAATAAGATATCCAATGTGGTGTAGTGGTTTGGTTTGTTAGATTAGGGCTCGGGTTCAAATTCCCAGTCAGCCATGAAGCTCAGTGGGTGTCCTAGGGCCAGCCATTGGGCTGTATTGAATGCTTGTTCCACTAAAACAAGACCCATTGAAATTAAAGGATATCATAATTTTGAGTTTGTCTACTCTGGATAGGACTAACATTGGCCACAACCTATAATTTATCAAAGCCATTTCCCGTTCCCAGGGAAATGACCTTGCGGGCTAGGAGCAAGCCCTCCCCATGCTCACGGGGTGGGATAACCCCTGCACCATTGGAGGGTCCGTGTGGCATGTTCAACTTCCAAGACGTTTTTGAAAACCGAAGAAGAAGAGTTTGGATTTGATATCCCGATTTATCACTACCCGAAGGAGTCTCAAAGCAGCTAACAATCTCCTTTCCCTTCCTCCCCCACAACAAACACTCTGTGAGGTGAGTGAGGCTGAGAGACTTCAGAGAAGTGTGACTAGCCCAAGGTCACCCAGCAGCTGCATGTGGAGGAGCGGAGACGTGAACTCGGTTCACCAGATTACGAGTCTACCACTCTTAACCACTACACCACACTGGCTCTCAACTGAAGCATTTACTTCCGGGTTTATGCCATTTGAAAACTGAAATGTTCATCAACGGAGGTGTTCGAAAACTGAGGTACCACTGTATAAGAATAGCTCCTAGAAGAAATGCCTAAATTCTCCTCCTCCTCCTCCTCCTCTTCATTTAACATATTAAAACTTGACTTCCTTCCCCCCTCTTTCTGCAGTTCCTTAAATTTGTTTTTTTTAATATTTTCTGCATATTCCAAATTAACTTAATTTACACATTTATTCATCTACTTTAAATACATACTCTTATAACACTGCAGGTTATTACAATAATCCTGCCAATGTTCTTATCTGTTTGCAGTTTATTTGTAAATATTCAATAAAACATTTCCATTCTTTTATATATATATATATATAAGTTTGTTATATTGATTTCTTATTTTTCTGGTTAGTTTTTTTTTTTCCATTTCTGCTTATTCTGTAAGTTTTTGTATCCATTCTTCTTTCGCTGTGACTTCTTCTTTCCATTTTTGGGCAAGTGACATTCTTGCCACTGTAGTCGCATTCATGAATAAATTCCTTTACAGTTTGGGTACTTCACTTATGTTCAAGTGAGTGAACATAAGCAACAATGCACACTCTCTGCTGGTTCAGGAAAGCCACTTAATATTACAGAGGGACGAAGGCTAAGCTGAAAAATTGACCTGTGACATTCGACGATAGGAATCTTGTGGAAACCAAACTGTTGGGATTACAAGTATGTAAATGATATGTGAGGACAAAAGCTATCCTTTGAAACTGCAGCAATGCAGCCTCGTTTGCATATGGAGCATCTGTCCTCCTTTTACGACACTTCTCATCCTTCCCAGTCTTCTTGTCACAGCCTGCAAGTTATTTTATCAGTCCTTCACTTGTGCTAAGCCTAATTTTAAGATCAATGAACTCACTTCCCAATTTGACAGAACCATCAGTTGTTCGTGCAATTAATTAAGCCTTATATATACTTTTTGTGGGGGGGGGACTGTGACTCTAAATGTTAATAGATCTCACTGAACCTAATTGCTACTCAATCACTCTGGGAAATTTTCCTGAAATTAAAATCCTGTTCAGCTAAGAGATACAATATTCAAATGGCTTCTTTTGAGTTGCTCGAATTAGATGGAGCTCTCTGAAATTTATGCCCTTTTACTGTGCTCTGCTGGGAAGCATGTTTCCATTTTAATCAGGTCTGTTTCGAATGCCAGGTTGAAATGCCCATTGCCTCTGTGCCACACATTCCAAGTCTTCCAGAATAAATCAGCTTTTACACGAGGCTCTGGCACGTACTGTGTAGTGGAGAAGAAGAAAAAATAGCTATTCTTATTCATATGAAAGGCTCCAGTTGTCATTCATTTATTATAGCAACCATGTGTGAAACCCAACATGTCCATCTTCAGAAGTACCTGAAGCCATCACCTTATCTAGAATGTTATTTGAACCCATAGCCCAAAATAAAGGAATGAGACGCAGGTGTTGACTGATCAATGGTCACAACTACATTCCATGGCCGTCTTTAGCATATGCACTGCCGGGGTGCAAGGATCCGCCCAGCGCCCCCAAATTTAGTTTAGCCAACCCCAAGGTCTTTTTTTTTGGTTTTTTAAAATAAAAATCTTTTATTAAAGAAATTCAAAATCCATACAAATTGTCATCAATGCAGCCAATTACATTTTCCCCTTCTCCCCTCCCTCCCTCCATCTCCCACCCTACCCCCTCCCAGACTTCCCCCAGCTCCCTTAAGTCTTTGGTTAATTCATATTGTTTCTGCATATTGTACAATTATAAATATTACTTTCCTGTTATTCCAATTCATTTTTCGCTAATAAAGTTGTGTACGTTTATTCAAATCCTGCCAGTGATTTCAAGTCAACAAAACAACCGACCCCAAGTTTTTTTAGGGGGGGGGGGCGGTGAAATCAAAGTTGTTTACCTTTTGGGGTGGAGGAAAATTGCTCACCTGTAACAGAAATATCTGCTTTTGTTTCCTGACTCGCCGGGAATATTTCAGTAACAGAGCGACGGGGGCTGGGCAGGGACTTTCGCTCCATTGCTTTTCACTGCCGCCGACCGAGAGGGATCGGTATACAGTAAGTATGCACCTGGGGCCCCCCAGAGTACATTTGGCACCCCCAGAATTCTGCGCACCCCTTGCACCCCTGGGTAAAGACAGCCCTGCTTCATTCAATTGTATTTCATTTTTACAAATCTGCAGCAGGAACTTGAACAGGAACCAGTTCTTGTGGGGACAGATTGAGGTAGGAAGAGGTAGCCTTGCTACCTTCTCCTCACCTCTGTATTCTGAGTAATCCTCACCCTGCCTTGAGTATAAGCCTAGTTTTTCAGCACATTTTTTGTGCTGAAAAAGCTGCCCTCGGCTTATACTCGAGTGAGGTGGGTGGTGGGGGTGGCGAGAAAGAAGCCCTTTCTCTCCGCTCGTGCAGCCACCTGCTCTCCCCAGTCAACCATTCCTTAAGAAGTGTACAAGAACGGCGGTTCTTTACTCTCCCCAGGCAGTTTGTTCCATTCCTGAACTGCTCGCATAAATGCAAACTTGGCAAAGGAAGAAGAGGAAGGAGCAGCCCAAAGGGTTGCTTTCGGGCTGCTCGTTCCTCCTCCTCCTCCACAGCGGCAAAGGTGAACCGGCTTATACTTGAGTCAATAAGCTTTCCCAGGTTTTTGTAGGAAAATTAGGTGCCTCGGTTTATATTCGGGTCGGCTTATGCTCGGGTATATACGGTAGGTATCCTCAGTTCTCCAAACTAGCCACCTTTTGATTGAGGAAGGCCCTCCCAGCTCATATTCCTCCAAGGTCCAGGACTTTGCGTGTGTAGTTTGAACGAGTCCCAAAGAGAAAATACTTCCTACCACGTAAGTTGAAACTTTGGTCCATTAGAAATACCGACAGGATGTCTTCTATAATCAAACTGTGGATCAGTTTTCATTCCTGTTAACTATGAATCTGGGGCCCTTCTGCAGGGCATTTTTTTCAGCCAGAACTCAGTTCCATCACCTCTCAGGTGGGCACCATTGCCATTATAAGAGAACAAGGGAGGCATTCAGGGCAAGTCCCAGCACCTCTTTCTCTAGAAAAATAGCACTGCGCTTCTAAAGCGACTGTTTTAGAGCTCAAGAGAACTAGTTTGAGAACTAGCTGCTTCAAACTGACTCACCATGTTTTGAAGGTCAAAGTTTTTGACTGCATGAGTCAAAGTAAGTCTCACACCGTTCACAAATCAGAAAATATGTGAACTATTGGGGCTGAAGCTAAGGAAAGCAGGGGGTTATGGTATTTTATATTCCCCTTAAGCTGCTTGGAAGATGTGATCAAATAGCTACTCACTTCATTTTCATATGCCATTGCTTCCAGACATTTTAATAGTTGGAGGTGGTGGATAGAGATAAGCGTTTTGTTTTGCTGCTCCAACAGCTTTAGCAATTATTTTTCTATTAACTATTGAAACATGATTTTATCCTTTCCAAGTTTCAAAGTGTGGCCTATCAAAGTTGTGGTGTAATTCCTTCCACCTCAGTGTTTGCAAGAGTTTATTGCCTTCTTCAGTTTGTTTCTTGCATGGTAATTGCCTATGTGGAAAAGGATAACAACTCAAGATTGTAGGATGTGAAGTGGGAGCAGACAGTGAAGGCAATTAATGCCTCCAAAGGAATCCTGCTGGAGCAACTGTCTTTCACTGCTTCCCCTTATCAAGTTTCTAAGGAGAATAAAATATTGAGGAGGTTAAAAGGATCAGTGATAAGCATTGCCTCGGCCCAGTATACCTGAAGGAGTGTCTCCACCCCCATCGTTCAGCCCGGACACTGAGGTCAAGCTCCGAGGGCCTTCTGGCGGTTCCCTCCCTGCAAGAAGTGAGATTGCAGGGAACCAGGCAGAGGGCCTTCTCTGTGGTGGCGCCTGCCCTGTGGAACGCCCTCCCATCAGATGTCAAGGAAATCAACAACTATCTGACTTTTAGAAGACATCTGAAGGCAGCCCTGTTTAGGGAAGTTTTTAATGTTTGATCTTTTATTGTGTTTTTAGTATTCTATTGGGAGCCACCCAGGGTGGCTGTGGAAACCCAGCCAGATGGGTGGGGTATAAATATGCTATTATTATTATTATTATTATTATTATTATTATTATTATTATTATTATTATTATTATTATTAAATAATGGCCTGGAAAAAGAGGAAGTTGCATTGCAAAATGAAACACATGGGACAAATTGCCTCTCCGAGGGTATGGTTTGAAGGCATATGAGGCCACCACTTTGCTGAGGCTAAACTGACAGATATCTAGCTAATGCAGGGTCCCCAACATAGCATCTATGGGCACCATAGTACCTCCCCACAAAAAAACCCTTTTGGTGATCTCCAAGGCCTCCTGCTCTCCAAATTATTATTTGTATTTAAATAAAAAATGTTCTGGGGGAATTGTCAGGGGTGTGTGTTTGTTTTTGTTTGTTTTGTTTCTTGTCTGTTTGGAGGAAGATTCTGAAGCTTGCAAATTTTAGTCCAATGAAATGTGTGTTTTATGGTGCCCAAAACAGTTTATTCGATTTTGAAACATGCTGCTGAGCCCAAACAGATTGGGAGGCCTTAGCTTAGTTCCTGGGTGGGTGGGGAACTTCATGTATGCCACTTTGAGTTCTGTAACTCAGATAAAGTGCAATATACAAAGTGCAATATAATGTTAAAGATCTATATACAAAGTGCATACGTCTTATAGACTTTTGCATAACCATCTTTAACATTATATTGCACTTTGTATATTGCACTTTGAATCAGCACTTTGTTGTTTTAAAGCATATATAGGCTTTGCCTCTGAGGAAATATCTATGTATACTTTTTGTATGATGATATTGTCAGTTTAGTTCCATAATTAATACATTTCTATCCAGAGATATACATGGTTTTGTATTTTATCTGAGGTACAGATACCGTGGCTGTCTGTTGTTGTTTCTACTTTGAGTTCTGTGGCAGAAGGAAGGCTGTCCGTATGTAAGAAAATAAATTAAATAGACATGGGTGGGGAGCAACATCACCATCATCATACTTGGCTAATTACCTTGAATTGAACCCAACTGGTCCATTCTAAGAATGGAAGGGCTTTTGGAAGGGGGAGGCTGTTTTTGCCAATCTCCCCAAATGCCCCCCAGAAGTTTGTCCTGGAGAACTGAGGACTCTCCAAAACAGTGTAGGAGCTGGTGCAGAAGGATGCAGGGAGAAGGAATCAGTAAAGATCACTTTCTTGTTGTTTCCAGACATCTCACCTAGATCAGAGTCTTTGTCTTCCATGAACAGAAGGACTCCATCCATTTGCATACTGGCACAAATGTTGCATCCTAATTTGAAGCTAACTAGAACAGGACTTTCATTGCCATAATGCATTGAATAATGCATTGAGAAAAAATTATGACAGCTATTTCCCTACATAAATATTTTTGTGTGTGTTAATGTTTTGGAAAGTTAATGAAATATATTTTTGGGGGGAAATAAAGAAGCTGTTAAAATGAAAATACAGACCTTTGATGCTTTGCATACTTTGAAGTCACTACCTAGAAGAAAAAACATTAGCCTGGTGAAATAAAAATAAAATAAAATAATGATGATAAACAAGAAATTAGGATGGGGAACAGAGCATATGGAACTTTGGGCATGTGTGTTTTGAGCCTGTACTCAGTGTATTGCTCTGTATGACTTGGAATCCTGTCTGTGAATGAATAAATAAATACCATGGAAACCTTTAGTGAAATATACATGCTACCAACTTCCTCGCATTAAACTGTGAGGCATTCCTTGTTACAATTCAAAGAGTAACAAAAACATCATAATTATTTACCACAGTTCCAAAAAACCCTTCACACTTTTGTTTTGGTTATCCTTTGAGCTGCCTGCATTTCTTTTAGAGACTTTTTGTTGTTGTTGCTGTTCAGTATTCTCATGGGAAACAAAAATATCCATTTGCAAGTAGCATTTAATATAGCTGTGCTTTTAGGCCAGCAGGTAGGCATGGGATATTCAAATCTGGAAGCACTTTAGAATACAGTCAATCTCTCCACCCCACCCCACCCCCCTTAACTGTTTTTATACTTAGGAAATCAGGTCACTTGGAATTCAAAAACTAAACCAAGATAATTTATTAAAGATCTCTATCACACAGTGGTAGGTTTTCATGCTCACATTAGTTACAGATTTCTGCTAGCAAAATCCCGTTGACAAAGCAGAATGGAGGGCCAATGCCAGACCCTCCAAGTGTCCTTCTTTTCCAGGAACATTCCTGGATTTACAGATTCCAATGTGATCCCAGAATGCCCTGCTTTTCTCTAGGACGTCCCTATTTCCATCAGAAAAAAATGTTGGAGGGTATAGAGTTATGTGACCCCCGAGCCAAGGAGGTAAGTAATTATACAATCTTTAGAAGACATCTGAAGGCAGCCCTGTATGGGGAAGTTTTTTTTTTTTTAATGTTTAATGATTTATTATGTTTTTAGATATGCTGGAAGCTGCCCAGAGTGGGTGGGGTATAAATAACCATTATTATTATTATTATTATTATTATTATTATTATTATTATTATTATATCAAACATCCCGATTTTCATCCGAGAAATGTTAGAGGGCATGCAATGTGTTGAGAAACCAAAGCTGATGGCAGGCACAATTGTAAGTCAGAGAACAAAAGTGGCAGAAACTAAGGTCACATGCACACCATATATTTAAATCACCAGAAGACGGGGATAGGAGTCTCGTAACCACTCTCATAACTGTTAACAACCTACACTCCCAGAATTCTTTGGCTGTTTAAAGTGGTATCATGGTGCTTCAAATGTGTGGTGTGAATATGGCTTAATCATTTACTGAATAATTAAATTAGCTTTCTTATCCTCTGTTTAATTTTTCTAAGTGTGTGTGTGAGAGAGAGAGAGCAACTGGAGGCCTGCCCATTAATAAGAAAGACACCCAGAATGAGAAAGGGTGGCCACCTCTCCCTGGTGGATGTGAACCAGCAAATGCCTTGCAAGTCAGAAATTGTGAGAGGGAGAGCTTGGAGTTGAAAAAGCAATCAGAGAAATGCATTATAAAATGCATTTTCAATTTTTTTTTGGAAAAAAATGATTTGACCAAAACACTCAAAAGTGTTGAACCACTCATCAATCATGGAAGGAACCAAATACTTAGTTTACATCTCTCTGGGGTAGACTGGCAGAAGAAGGGGGGAGGTTCCTGTAGCTAGGGTGTTCAAGAACACACGAATGGGGAAAAAACCAGCTCATTTGTTGTGAGCAGGGTCAAAGTAGTGGGACGAGGTTGCAAAGATCTGAATTTTGCTTTCTTAGTAACAGACAATAAAGCACATTGCACGAAGCAACGGCAAACTCCAGTGCTCAAAAATCTGCACCGGCTGCTCATAGTGGGCTAGTGTAGGTTCAAGTTTCTAGTATTAATTTACAAGGCCCTTAACAATTTGGGCCCAGTATAACTCACAGACCATCTGGTCCCTTATATTCCTGCCTGATCACTGAGGTCTTCAGGGGAGTCACTTTGAGTGGTTTCCCCATGGCTCAGATGCAATGGCTTGTATCCACCAGGAGCATCTGCTAAGTAATGTAGGACTAATTTTATGAAACTTCCTGCCGGGGCAGAGGAAGGGGTGTCAGGATATTTGTACATGCCAAGCTGCAAAAGCAGCAGCAAGGGCAACGTGACTATGTGTCTGTTTTTATCCTGTGTTTCCATCCTGTGAGAAAGCCACCAGTCCTATTTGCTTTCTCACACATGTGATTGTATTGTATCTTACTTTCACTTCTGGCTCGAGAGATGCTGGACACGCAAATGCACAGCTCTGATTTACTGAGCTGGCAAGCAGAGACATACTCTGCATCTTATCTACAATAAAGAAGTTTTAGCCTTAATGGCTTGTGTGTGTTGTTCTTCATGCTGGGGAACAATCGCATATGAATGTGCCCCTGGACTCGAGTAGCCAGGAGTGCACCCAGGCTTCGTCCCTACCTGGGGGGTCAGTCTCACAACTTGCCCCCGCGGGACGTTTGCTAACAGGGGGGTGCGGTGGGGGCATTCTGCCCCAGGTGTCACCACTAAGGGGGGTGACAAAATGCTGGGCGGCACTCACCGCGGGGCCTGCAGCATGCCCGAGCCATGCGTCTCTCCTGGAAGTGATGCAGTGGCTTGGGTGCCCAAACAATCTGTGCTGCCCCAAACAATCCACCCACTGCCTCCCCCTCAGCTGTAGGGCAGCTGAGTGGGAGGAGGCAGACAAACTTGTCGGAGGCCCAGCAGAGCGTCCTGTCCCGGCTCACCCTGCCCCATGGGTGGTTGGTCCCACCCCTGGGCGCAGAACATGTGCGCTGCCCCAGGTGGTCGATCGGCTTGTTCTGCCGCTGCTTCCTGCCAGTTCAGATCTGAAAGCCCTCCTTCCGCTGAACTAGAAAGCAGATGTACTTGCAGCCCAGACACGGAGAGACAGAAAGCCTGAGCAATTGTCAGTAATGAGAAGTAGATCACATCCTCATGCTTTCGATTTGCTTTTGGCTTGCTCCTTTAGTGCCACCACAGCTGTGCCCTGTGACTGGTACAAGTTTCTCGAGTCGTCATGGGTATTCAGCCTGGAAGCTAAACCACATCAGTGCATCAATGCTGTTACCACCAGAACTTACATCTGTTATCTGTATCCGGGTATTTGGAATCCTGTGGAACTATGCACAGTAATTTATCAGTGTCTTTAAAGGCCCAGGGTGTGCAATATTTCCTTCAGAGGCCCTTTCCAGATGGCTAACCTCACCACACATATTGAAAAAAGGTATGTTATCAGGGCAGGTAGGCAATCTCTCTTGATGTTAAGATGCAGTGAAGCCTGGACAGCCAAAAAAACAAAACAAACCCCCCCCCCCACATTATATTGTATTAGAAGTATGTTAAAACAACCTCTCTTTCTGTCTTTGTCTCTCTCTCAAGCTCACACACCCAAATACACCTTTTTCACCTAACCAACTCAGAAACCACTTTACAATTTCTACCTGACTGAGTTCTACGTTGTTTATGAAAATTAAGCCGGACTCTTTGTATCTCATACATCATTATCAACAATGGCCAGATAATGAAAAGCACAATCTGATTCTGAAACAGTCATCCCCAGAGAAGCTAAATTATGATGTATGGAGGCAAAGGAAATATAGCTGGAGTGTTGTGAACTAGATTGACCTCAGAGTATTGAGGAAAAGCAAAATGGAAACTTGTCTACATTAGAAGATTAAGTGAGCATGACATGAAAATCGTAGAGGCAGTAAAGATGAAAACACTGTAGAAGTGTTAAATATTGTGTTAGAGGGAATATCTATATTGTATGTGACTGGGATGCCCTATTTAAATTAGCTTGGTTGGTGCAGTGCTTTCTCCTAAAAGATGTAAACATTTAGGCTGCAATTTGCATATCATAAATTCTACTTTCTCTCTCTACATATATAATTATTATTACCACAAATGTCTTAAGCTTTACTGCACATATTCTTCAATTGCCATAGAATGATCAGGGTGGACTAAGCAATTTGCCAAGATGAGCCCTCCAGTGATTACTAGTGCTAGAGAAGCTAATACTTGATTCATTGGCCCATCCGGTAGAAATGCAATAAGAAGGCAAATTGTATCAGAGGACTGAATGCTCTCGTGAACGTTTTCAGTGTGAAGAGGAAGCATTCATAAGCACTTTTAATTGTTTATTGCCTCATTGTAGGCAGTGCAGCTGTGTGGTATGATATGAAGTGAAAGTAATGGATCTGTTTTCCTGAGGTACTTCTAAGTAGTCTAATGATATAAGGCACCTTATCCTTAATTAAAACGGGGTTGGACCCTGGGGCCCTCCAAGTGTCCCTATTTCCCAGGGATGTCCCTGACTAGAGAAGCCATCCCAGTTTCTGATTTGATCCTGGAATGTCCCACTTTTCTTTAGGATGTCCCAATTTTCATTGGAGAAATGTTGGAGGATATGGAGTTATCCGACCCCTGAGCCGTCTGAAGGCAATCCTGTAGAGCGAAGGGTTTTTTAATGTTTAATGTTTTATTATGTTTTTATTTATGTTGGAAGCTGCCCAGAGTGGCTGCGGCAACCCAATAAGGTGTGTGTGGGTTTTTGATAGTAAAATCATTCTGGAATGGGATGTTCCAGTTTTCATTGGATAAACTTTGGAGGGTATGAGGGATGAATTTAATGGTGGCCAATGCTTCTATATATCTTGTGTGTAGCAAATGAAATTTTCCTGTGTGGAGTATTTCCTTTGGTCTGCCCTGAATACCCCCCCCCCAATAACTTCCTGGGTTTTAGCATTAAGGTTGCGGGTGGTGGGGGACAATCTGCTCTGGCTGACTGAAAAGAAGAATGAGATGTGATTGTTGTTGTTATTGTTTAGTCATTTAGTCATGTCCGACTCTTCATGACCCCATGGGCCAGAGCATGCCAGGCACTCCTGTCTTCCACTGCCTCTCGCAGTTTGGTCAAACTCATGTTAGTAGCTTCGAGAACACTGTCCAACCATCTCGTCCTGTCATCCCCTTCTCCTTGTGCCCTCCATCTTTAGTTGACTATGTGATTACTACAGAACAAACTCTCTTTGGCTCACTTTGATTTCCAGTCACTTAGGGGGAAGGGTGTTCCTGTAAGCCAGCCTTTCTCAACCTTGGGTCCCCAGATGTTTTTGGCCTACAACTCCCATCATCCCTAGGTAGCAGGACCAGTGGTCAGGGATCATGGGAGTTGTAGTCCAACAACATCTGGGGACCCTAGGTTGAGACAGGCTGCTGTAAGCACTAATCACCTTAAAAAAATGCTGAGTAAATTCTTATAGAATAATAGAATTGTAGAGTTGGAAGGGACCATAAGGATCATCTAGTCGAACACCTGCAACGCAGGAATCTTTTGCCCAATGTGGGGCTCGGACCCACAACCTGAGCTAAGAGTCTCATATTCACAAGGACAAATATGAAATAGTGAATGGGTTAAGTGATTCGTCTCCCACACACAACCAACTTTCTTTCTCCAAAAACTAGGAATGAGGCACAGGCCTCCTGAATCACAGGACTCAAGAGCCTTGAAGAACGATTGCAAAATCCACATTAGAATAATGCCTTTATTAGACCAACCAAAATATCACAAAATGGTGTGCTGGCTTTCAGAACTCTTCATCTAGCCTGATGAAGAGCAGCAGTGGCATATTCAATTTTTAAAAAAATTGATGTAGGAATACACAAATCAACTAAGCGATAGACTGAGAATGCATTGCACAATGTGCAATCTTCTACCAGAAGCGAAAATATGTGTTATTTCAATTATTTCTTAATAAAAGCAGAACTTCACTCTGCTTTTAAGATGAATTAAAATTCCTGTGGGATGACACTTGCACTTTTGGTATCTAATGATGAAATGCGGGAAAGAAAGGAGGTGAGGAAAATAATGCAGAAAGTATTGTCCAGGCAGATGGAACAGGAACAATGGGTGGAAGTAGTAAGAATGGAAGCTACCCTCTTCCAGTTTTGGTTTTAGTTCTAATATGGTCCATGCGAGAGAAATATTGAAATATGAGGAATATGAGAAAGATGATGAATAACCATAAAAGCAGCAGTACAAAAAAAAGATTTTGTCTCCACATAGAAATGTACAAATCTCTTCTCAGGGGCCTTGCTGGATTTTAACTGTGCTCAGTAACATGAACTGTAATAGAGCAGCCTGCTGAGAAACTTTTAAATATAAATGCAAGGCAAGAAGTATGATGATGCCTTTAAAAAATTAACAAGTCTTAGGTATTTAATGATCACACTCTTTCCATTAAATATGATATATCTTGCTATTTCTAGCCTCTGCTTAATCACAGTGATGGAATTACAATTTTGTTTTCACTAACGGTGATTTACTTAGTGCAGCTTGATTTATGGCATCAAGGATTTGTTTAGTTAATGGAACATTTTAATTTGCCGTGCGTGACAGAAAGCACTTAAAATTACTTTGAATACGTGTATTATATTACTGTTGACTTCCAGCCACAGCATGAAAGCAGAATAAAATTACTTATGTAAGCATTTTTTTTCATGCTATCTTTATATTGGGAGATGGATTTCATACCACATACGGACATGAGCTTTGCATTCACTATTCCTTGCCTTTGTCTTGTACTAAGGCAGTGCTCAAACGCCCCAGCTATCTTGCTCTGAATGGGTTTCCTTTCCCAGTTTGGAAATTAATGCCACGCACATATTTTATACAATACAATGTAATGCTTTGAGCACATGATTCTCTGCAAACTGCCCCCAAAGCCCACTGGTCTTGTGGGTATAAAGCTAATCATAGAATCATAGAATTGTTGAGTTGGAAAGGAGCTCAAGTGTCATTTAATCCAATGTCCTGCAATGCAGGAATAATAAGATTCTGATGCTTCCTGATCTTCATGATACCTTTCTCATTTCCCCATATAGTCACAATCCGGCACACAGAACCAGATCTACTGAGCCACCACTTAGTTAGATATAGGATTTGGATACTGTCCTTTATTTATTTATTTTAAGAATAAAAAAAGACACCAGGCTATTGTACAATCTAAATAGTATAGTACAGAATAACTAAAACAGTTGCGTGATGTATGCAGGAGTCCTTAACAGAGGAAGACGAATTTACCTGGTCATTTTAGTGTCCCACCTTGGTCACTAGGAGTAAAATAAAAGGTAAAGGACCCCTGGATGGTTAAGTCCAGTCAAAGGCAACTATGGGGTTGTGGCACTCAGTGGCAGAGGAAGGGCAGTGTGGGATGTGTGGGCTGCTCCGGGTGTCATCACTGGGGGGTGCCAAAATTTGAGGGGGAGGGGTTATTTTAAAAATGGGCTCACGAAACTTTTTAGTTCACTGGGCACCTGAGCGGCTAGCGAAATTGCTAGCGGCACTCATCTCTCTTTCAGGTCAAGGGAGCCAGCGTTTGTCCGCAGACAGCTTTCCGAGTCATGTGGCCAACATGACTAAACTGCTTCTAGCACAACGGAACACCGTGATGGAAACCAGAGCACACGGAAACACCGTTTACCTTCCCGCTGCAATGGTACCTATTTATTTACTTGCATTGGTGTGCTTTCAAACTGTTAGGTTGGCAGGAGCAGGGAAAGAGCACCGGGAGCTCACCCCTTCGCAGGGATTCGAACTGCCAACCTTCTGATCGGCAAGCCCCAGAGGCTCGGTGGTTTAAATCACAGCGCCACCCATGTCCCTAGGAGTAACTCACGCTAGAATAGTGAAATGAATTGCTAGCTGCCACCACGTATGGAATATAGAGCAGGAGGACTCCACCATAGCTTGGTCAAAATATAGAGATGTGGGGTACAGGGTGTGTACCATACGGCGTTCAAAATTCCCTTGGATCAAACCTCATCAGCTGTATTTTAAACAAACAATCTGATTTATTAACGCAATATATGGGACATGATATTGCAATCAATTTAAATGAACAATAAAGGTCCATACTTGCTTCTGAAATTGCCCTAATAGCTATTAACATTGCCATGTAGCTTTTCTTAGAAACAGCAGCATTTGTTGAGTTTGAAATCAACAAGCTTCCCTTTCTACCTTCCAGGCAGACACACAGTTTGTACTTCATTGAACTTTATCAGCTAAGTCCAGCTGAAGACTGTTAACACAGCACTTGGCTAAGCATTTATAGATCTTTGCCTATAGCTGCAGTGGCCTAAGCTGCATCAGGATTTTGGCAGGGGTGAAACAAAGGTCACAAAGGTCAACCTTGAACGATTGCTCATTTAGGAAGGAGCACAGCCCCCTGGGGTGCAACAAAAGGTCCAATTTGAACATTTTAGGCACTTCTCTCATTTAATCCTAAACTTAACCAACTTTCTAGGATAAGCAGTGAGGTCTAAAATGCCCAACATTGGGATCCAATACATATTTTGTTGTTGTTCAGTCGTTCAGTCGTGTCCGACTCTTTGTGACCCCATGGACCAGAGCACGCCAGGCACGCCTATCCTTCACTGCCTCTCGCAGTTTGGCCAAACTCATGTTAGTAGCTTCAAGAACACTGTCCAACCATCTCATCCTCTGTTGTCCCCTTCTCCTTGTGCCCTCCATCTTTCCCAACATCAATGTCTTTTCTAGGGAGTTTTCTCTTCTCATGAGGTGGCCAAAGTACTGGAGCCTCAACTTCAGGACCTGTCCTTCTAGTGAGCACTCAGGGCTGATTTCTTTAAGAATGGATAGGTTTGATCTTCTTGCAGTCCATGGGACTCTCAAGAGTCTCCTCCAGCACCATAATTCAAAAGCATCAATTCTTTGGCGAGAAGTAAACTCCACTGAGTTCTGACACCTAAAATATACTAAAATAAGTGGAGTATGTTTACATAGGAGGTTCCACAGACAGGGTGCTACAGCTAGGAATGGCTTCTCCCTTCCTGCCTAATTTTGCACTGCAGAGCTAGGGGGACCAGCAGGAGAGAATAATATTCTTAACTTTCAGAGAGGTTGATATGGGAGTTCCACAAACATAGTTCTGCTTCTCTACAGGGACTTCAGGTTTATGTTTATTGAAAAAGCAGCACTAGGTGGAAAGTGGCTTTCAAAACAGTGGGGATTTTTCAAAGGAAAAAGTCAGGGAGGGGGGTTATTATTATTATTTGACTTAAATCATGGAAACAACTCAAAACAACCTAACTCCCAGTCAGCTCGCTCCATATTTAAAGCAGCCTTTTGGATTCCCACCATAGTTGTGCGTGCTTACTCTTGTAGATTTCCGAAAAGCAAACCTGCTACATTGTGTTGATAATGTGACACTTTTGTTACTTTGCCATTAATGACCTTTATCCTTAACCATTTTCCTCCTCCCCCCCCCCAATGCCCACACCTTCACTATGTCCCAAGTAGGAGAGAAAAAAGTGGAAACAAGTACCAATTTGTTATAGGGCAAAGGTAAGTCCAGTCAAAGGTGACTATGGGGTGTGGTGCTCATCTAGATTTCAGGCTGAGGGAGCTGGCATTTGTCCACAGACAGCTGTCTGGGTCATGTGGCCAGCAGGATTAAATTGCTTCTGGCACAACAGGACGTCATGACGGAAGCCAGAGCACATGGAAACGCCATTACCTTCCCGCCACTGCAGTACTTATTTATCTACTTGCACTGGTGTGCTTTCAATCTGCTAGGATGGCAGGAGCTGGGACAGAGCAACAGGAGCTCACCCCGTCATGGGGATTCGAAACACTACCATCTGATTGGCAAACCCAAGATGCTCAGTGGTTTAGACCACAGCACCACTACCTGGTCTATTGGCAACTAACTAATTCCACATTGTGCCAAAAAAGTGGGTGAGTGAGCCTTTAGGAAAACTGCTAAAGAGGGAAGAGTTTGGTCAGGGTGGATTTATGTAGCTCAGTTGTCTCTGCCGCATGTCAGCTTCAGTGGATTGTTCATCCAAATGTTGGCAACTTTGCTGACAACCCACCTGCTTCCCAGTCGGGTGCAACTCTGTCCTAGCCCAAGCTCTATCTGAGAAGGTCAGGTGGATGGAATGGCTTTGTTGATTTCTAAGGCCCTAAATTGATATTGACGTTGAAGGCCTTGGTAACACAGGATCTGCTCACTGCCGTTTATTCCTACAACAATTTATGTTTGGATAATGTGGATCCTAAGGACGCGAGTGGCACTGTGGTCTAAACTACTGAGCCTCTTGGGCTTGCTGATCAGAAGGTCGGCGGTTTGAATCCCTGCGACGGGGTGAGCTCCTGCTGCTCGGTCCCATCTCCTGCCAACCTAGTGTCGGAATACGTTTCACGGATCCGCCATAGGATCCACATTTGTTTAATTATTTAATGAAGTTTTCGAGAACTACTTTTGGTGTTAATACGCGCAAAAGCGAAAGCAAAAGTAAGAATGAATAGTCTGGTTCATTAATAGATTAATCCGCCTTTACTTTATAGTTCCGGTCATGTTCAAAGTTATTAATGAGCGTTAAGTTTGCTTCCCGCCTTTTTGGAGGGCAGCAACAGTGATTTTATTGGTTGAGGCATTGATCATGATGTCACGTTGGTTCCTAAATAAAAGGCCAAGGCACCCCCGCTTAGGCACGTTCGGAGTTAGTGCGTTCTTTCCGTTTTGCTTTAGTTGGGTTTTAGTTGAAGTCAAGTTTAGTTTAAGGGATTAGGAGCGGGCTGGATGGGTTGGATGGTTTTTCTTTTAGTTAGAGTTAGATCGCGGAAGATCATTCGGTTTAGCCTTAGTTAGGTTTCTTTTAGGTTTAGCCTAGGGCTAGGTTTGCGGAAGATATTTCGGTTTTAGTATTATTTAGCTAGCCTCGCGGAAGATTGGGCGCGCAGGGACTTTAAGCTTAGGAGAACTTAGCTTAGGGGACGAGCCTATGCGGGTTCTGCCGAAGCCACTAAAGATACAACCGGTGTCTGTCTTCCTTTGGGGGTAAAAGGGGGGAGTAAAAGGCTTAAATTAAAATTTTTATTTCCTTAAGTTGGTCTACCTATTCAGAGTCAGGGTATATTCTATTTCTCGAGGCAACGTTTCATTTAGAAGGCAACTAAGAACTCATGCACCTTCGGAGTCATCAATTGGCTTACTCAGCTTCCTTCGGATTGTGAGACTTGGCCGGCGCCCGTGCTCAAAAGCACGCGGAACGCTGGCCGCTTTCCCCGCAACTGGTACCTCGTGCATGAGCAGTACAAGTTTGTGCACGAGGAGCTCCAGCACCCAAACCCCGACAAGTGGTGCCCTCTCTGAGGCGAAGCGTAGTCGGAAATCGCTTCCACGAAGACTCCGGTTAAAAGCAACATATCGGAAGTGGCTCGGAAACAGACGTTGAGAGGTGAGGTATAACGGCCCGGTTCATCCAGGATTTCGCTGCAGTAGCGCGAATCCACCACTTGCCCAGAATAGAGTAAAATTTGCCCCAAGGGGTCCCCGGGTAGAGCGGTAAGGAGTTTAGTGTAAGCCTACGGGCAGGGTAAGGTCTTCCCTAAAGCCTACGGGTGGGAAGGTTTCTGGCAAAAGCCTACGGGTGCCAGGTTTTTCGGTCAAAGCCTACGGGTAGGGCCGGTGTCTCCCAGAAAAGCCTACGGGTGGGAGGGAAGGTTTCTGGCGAAAGCCTACGGGTGCCAGGTTTTTCGGTCAAAGCCTACGGGTAGGGCCGGTAGCCCCTAGTAGAAGCCCACGGGTGGGGGTGGAGGTTTTCTGGCGAAAGCCTACGGGTGCCAGGTTTTTCGGTCAAAGCCTACGGGTAGGACCGGTGTCCCCTAGTAGAAGCCTACGGGTGGGGGAGGAAAAGTTTTTGGAAAGTATTAAAAATGGGCTCCTCACTCTCAACTGCTCAAATTAAATTTTGTGAAGATTTATTGTACCTTTTGAAAAGAAATGGTCACCCTGTCTCTGAATCAGAAGTAGAGCTTTTAGTTAAAACTATTGGGGAAGTTTGCCCTTGGGTTCCTAAGGAGGGAACGAAAGATCTAGCTTCATGGGAAAGGATTGGGTTAGAATTTATGGCCAACCCGAAAATCGGAATTCCTGTACAATTGGTATGGAGCAAAGTAAGAAACTGCTTTCAACAGATCGCTCCAAGAAATGTTTTACTTAATGGAACAGTGAATTTAGGAAGTACTGCTCTTAATAGTGCCCCTGTGCTGCCGCTTGCGGTTGTGCCATTTTCGGCCCCCTCGCAGCAGCCAGTTCAGGCCCCGTTGTCGTACACGCACTCGCCCTTGTCCAATTTGTCATTGCCAGATTCATTGCCGCCTGTGCCGGTGCAGCAGACGCCGTCGGCCTTCCAAGCCCCGCCGCGGACTGCCCCACCGCCAGTCGCTCTGCAGCCATCGCAGGCCTTTTACCAGCCAGCGATCTCAAGTCAACAGCAGCCGCGGACCTCGCTCCAAGCAACGGTCCCGCTTCCTCCATCGCAAGCCGCGCTTTTGCCAGTGATCCAGCAGCAGCAGCAGCAAGCAGTTTTTTTGCCAGCAAACCCTGCTGCCCTGCAGGCTGCATTCAAGCCAGCAGCTCCAGTTTTGCAGCAAGCCGATTTCCAATCGACAGCAATCCAAGCTTCAATGCAAGCGACACAGCATCAATTTACCAACCCTTCAGCACCACCGATGCCAATGCAAATTCCTAGGCAAGAGCAAAGCCAAACAATGATGATTCAGATGCCAGAACTTGCAGTGCAGAGTCAACAACCTCATGCTCCAACTTCAAGTCAGCCATCTTGTCTTCATCCAACTTCAAGTCAGCCATCTTGTCTTCATCCAACTTCAAGTCAGCCATCTTGTCTTCATCCAACTTCAAGTCAGCCATCTTGTTTTCATAGTCAGCCATCTTCAAGGCATCCAGATGTCAAAGACTCTTTAACGCTATCTAGTGGCTCGTCATTTGGAAAGCATCAAGAAGATTTAAACTCACTGATGCCACCTACAGATCCAACAGCAATGCAACCCATCTGCAGAACTCAAGCTTTGGAAGCAGCTTTGGGACAAATAGACTTTAGCGCTGATCCAATGCACATCTTTCCAGTGATTCGTGCCAATGGAGGACAACCTGCAAGATATCAAGCCATTCCTTTTGAAACACTACGTGAACTACGAAAAGCCATACGTGAAAATGGACTTCAAGCTCCTTATACTAGAAGTTTACTTGAAGGACTGTCCACTAGTAGACTTCTGCCATCTGATTGGAAGTTAATACTTCGCACCTTCCTGTCGCCTACAGATGCTCTTCTGTGCCTGCAAGAGTGGAAAGAAGTAGCAGCCAGACGTGCAACACCACTCGCCACAGAAGATATGCTCACAGGATCAGGACACTACTCCAATCTCAATCAACAGCTAGCCATACCTGATGCTGCACTCGTCACCATAGCAGACATCGTGGTCAAAGCTTGGCGCAGATTACCCAATCGCACAGATGCCAGCTCAGTATCAGGATTCGCTGCAGTTAGGCAAGGTCCAAGAGAGCCTTATGGGGACTTCGTGGATCGCCTGATTGTTGCAGTGGAACGCCAGATAGAAGATCGTCATGCCAGAAACATGCTGACAAAACAACTTGCCTTTGAGAATGCCAACGATGACTGCAAGAATGCCCTAACAGCAGTTGCAGCCCGTCCAGATGCCACATTGACTGAGATGCTACGCGTCTGCCAGAATGTTGGTACCCACTCCTACAAAGCACAACTCTTGGCAGCTGCAGTACAGATGCCACGTCAAGACAGCTCTACGCCAGTCAAGAAGTGCTATGGGTGTGGAGGCGATGGACATTTCCGGTCGCAGTGCACGTCAGCACCAAGGCCTTCTGCCAAGCCACCAGAGAGATGTCCCATCTGCCAAAAAGGATTTCATTGGGCGAATGATTGTCGTTTGAATCCACAGAATACATCACCTACCTCATCTCCAGTTCAGGGAAACGGTTCTGCGGGCCGCGCCCCGGCCCCGGTAAAACAATAGGGTGCAAACTCAAGAACATCATGAAGGTCAGCAATCCCAGAAAGATGAACAACGCTACTCCTTATCCAGGTCATCAGGAAAAGAAGGTGATCCAGAGAGATGTCTACTCTTCAGATGTCCAGAGAAAAGATATTACCTCATCAGACATTCAGGTTCCAGAGGTTTCATCGTCTGCCTTACCTATCCAAAGGGTTCCAGCAGGTAGCACAGTATTCAGCTCACCTCCTGCTAACCGCCTTTCAGTTCCTACTGGTGTCACCCCTGCTTCACAGCAATCAATCACAGTCAAGTCTCTGATCGCAGAATTGCCTTCAACGTTGAGAAAACATCCTACTGAACCTCCGGGTCAAGGTCAATCTGTCATTGAAGGACATTTGCCCTTGATGAAACAGCAGTATCCAAGTAGCAACCCAGCTGATGATCACTTTCCATGTGGCCAAAGAATGCAAGTGAGTGAGCCAGCTCCCTCTTGTGGAAGCTCAAACATCACTCCAGTTAACAATGTCCACACCTTTGTGTCACCTCCAGCTTTTAAGCTCAACTCGCCACCACCAAGCAACTATCAGCAACAACAACTTCAACTACCTTGTGTCAAAGAAGAAGCTCCATCCTGCCAGTTTGGTGCACAACTAAATGAATGCCAGCAGGTTCAACAACATCAGCAACCTTTACTAACAGAAGAACCTCAAGTTTGTCAACTCAACGCAAAGCAGCTTCAAAGTTGCCAACTTCAGCAGTGCAAGAAACCCGAAGCCAGAAAGATGTCTTCAGACACTGCCAACGAAGAACAAGAAGAATCTTCTGTCCCAGGTATACCACTCTTCCTAACAGAGGACTGTTACTTTTCAAATCCATGGTTTGCTCAGCAATTGCCGACGTCTATTCGTGGTCCATTCCCAGACACTTCAATTTGTCTTATTCTGCCTAGGATGGATCGCCTTCCTGCCACAGTCACATTGACTGCAGGCCTAGTTCGGATCACAGATTCATCGCAGTTGCTGATTCCAGGATTTTCAACTGTTCCTTGTGTCCTAACAAAAGGTTTGGAAATTGCCAGACTTTATTTGCTTACTTCCACGCCTACAGCTCCTGTAGACTCTTTGCCTCCTCAGGCAGCAATGGCGCTAATCAAGATTACAGAGGAATGCCCGCACCTCGTCTTGGAAATGGGTGGACGAAAGATCAAGGGTCTTCTTGATACGGGCGCAGATGTCACAGTTATTGCCAGAAAGGATTGGCCTGACCAGTGGGCAACGACTGTCACCCAGGAAGTCTTCGGAGTCGGAGGTTTCGAACCCGCCCACCAGAGCGTGCATCCGATTACCTTCCAGTCAGACTCAGGCTCCATGGTGCAGCTCCGTCCACTTGTTATGGATGTGTCTATCACCCTTTGGGGTAGAGACTTATTGTCTAAGGCAAGAACTGTTGTCCATACACATTTTTGATGTGGGCCTTTGCATCAGCGCCAGTACATGCTCTTCCACTCACTTGGAAAGAAGGACCCCCTGTATGGGTCGACCAATGGGCACTGACGTCAGAAAAGCTCGCTGCAGCAGAGGCCCTAATCAAAGAGCTGCTACACCAGGATCGTGTACAACCCTCTAATAGCCCTTGGAACACTCCAATCTTCGTCATCAAGAAGAAAAGTGGAAAATGGCGTTTACTTCAAGACCTGAGAAAGATCAACGAAAGAATTGTTCCAATGGGTCCCCTTCAATGTGGACTCCCTAACCCTAACCTCATTCCTAGAAACCATCAGCTTGCAATCATCGACCTCAAAGATTGTTTCTTTACTATCCCACTAGCACCTGCGGATCAAGAAAAGTTCGCTTTCACTCTGCCTGTGTTCAATAACACCAGGCCAGCCTCCAGATTCTCTTGGAAGGTCCTTCCACAAGGAATGGTGAATTCGCCAACTCTCTGTCAAAATTTCATGGATAAAGCTCTACAAATGATTCACTTAGAACATTCTTCAAGCACTCTTACATCGTTCAGGTTTTCCTTTGCTCTAGTGATCCAATCGCCAACTATGGGACGTTCCTTGCTATGTTCCGTGCTGACTTTTGCATGGGCATTCTGTTGGCTGATTTTGATTGATACTCACCATATTTGCAAATCGCTGCCGTCACTTCCTGCAGCATACCTATTTCCAACCAAAGCCGCAAACCCCTTTCACCTGCTCTTTGTTGCTCTCTACCTTGTCGCAAGTATGCTCCACATCTCCCCCAGGTATTCTTCTGGAGTATTTTCTCCTGCATCAGCCAAAGACTCTTATACAGGCTCTTTGAGTCAGCTCCTCCCAGTTGAAACTGAATATCCTCTTTCAGTATCCATGAATAGTCGAATCAGGTAGCCTCTGTATGGTACTTGCCAACCTGCATCTTTGACGGCAACCCCTTGTTGCTTAATCCTTCTCAGCGGAGGACTGTCCTTGCTTCTGTGGAAGAAACCCGTATTTCCCACACCTGTTTGTGTGTTCAACTCTCATTCTCCTCTAAAAGACACGCTGGACAAACTTTGCGTGAAATTCGATACTCCCTTTTCATCGCAAGCCGTGATGTCTAACTCTGGTTGTTAGCTACTAGCTAACTTCTCAACTTCTTGTCAAGTGCAGCAACTCTTCAAAAGTGCTCAATGGACAGCACCAGTTCAGTTCTGGGCAGTGTTGTCTAATCCTCCTACTGCCTAGACCTTTTATTTGCCTCTGGGCGGCCCTTGGTTCCTGGCTGCCTGGATTTGTTCCAGTTTCACACTTTCCTGCACTCACTAGCAGATCACCTTGATTTGCTTGCTTAACCTCTTTCTTCTACAGGTGTCGTTGTTTCTTCAGAACTCGATGTTTCATGAACTTTCCCTGAGTTCCATGAACTTTTCCTGAGTTCCAGGACTATTTCTTCTACAGGGTCGTGGGTAACCTGAGTAGAAGACGCCCGGCAACTCATTCATCGTCTTCATCTTTCTCTCCAGTGTATTTTGCAGTTCTAAAACTGTCCTGTACTTTTATTGTATTTACAAAACTTGCATTTTCAATTTTGTATGCTTCTTGAAATATCCGCCTCGCATGTTACATGTGTTTTCTTTTTTAGCTTGATAATTAACAATGTTGAGTATATACGTATGCAAAGTCTTTCTGAAATGGTTTCCATTTAGAGCGTCACAATTTTGATGATATGGAAATGTTTATGTAAGGTCAAAGTATCATCTTTGTGCAGTTCTAGACATAGACATGCTTAATTTTAAATCTCCACGTTGTGCTTGCAAAAGTTACAGTTTAAAATGTATACTTTAGTATTTGTATGTTTTACGGGAAATGCTTTCCTTTGGTCAAAGAATTGGTCACTCTCGGGTTTGTTCACTATATGTATATGTCAAGTCTAGTGACATCCCTTCTATATGCTACCTTTTGGCAGTAAACCAGGTTCCCAGCTTTTCCTTCCACTCTGTTTCCTGCTGTTGATGGGAGACCCTTATGTAGGTGGTTTAAATCCCATCTCGCTTTTGCTGGAAACCCTTACGTAGATGGCTTAAATCCTTTCTTATGGCTGGGAGACCTTTACTTAGGTGGCTTAAATCCCAACTCACGGCTGGAAAGCCATTACATAGGTGGCTTAAATCCCCTCTCTGGAATCGGACCCTAGTTCCCCGTTACCTGTGGTCGCTGTGGTAAGTCCAGAATCTACCATCCTGAAAGTTCCCTCGATTCTGTAGCCCCAGAGCCACGAACCTTTTATTTTACCTTATCCATTTTGCCTCAGTTTTTAAAATAAAAATTAAAAAAAATGGGGGAGGGGTCTGGGTAGGCAGAGAAGCCCCAGCTCTAGTTATATTTTACTTTTGGTCCCGGATTGGGACCTCTCTTATGTTTGGCCAGTCGTTATCCGTTATTTTTAATTTTGGACCTGCATCAGGTCCTCTCTTGTGTTTGGGCAGTGATTTGTTGTTTTACGCTGCACGCGAAAGTATATATATATATATATATATGCCTAGAAAGTTTATAGCGTATCGAATTGATCGCTTTTTATGTTCGGCCAGTGGTTTGTTATTTTCATGACTTTATTGCTACATTATTGCATAAGTGTTTCCTCTTATATGAAAAGGTGAATATGGGTAATGTTGATAGTGTTTATGTCAAGGTCTATATCAAAACAAATGGTAATGTTTATGTCAGGATAAATGTTTATGATGTCTTTAACCTTCTTTTTTTATATAACTAAAACAAAAATAATTTAATTTAAAACAAAAAAAGAAAGATGATATGTCGGAATACGTTTCACGGATCCGCCATAGGATCCACATTTGTTTAATTATTTAATGAAGTTTTCAAGAACTACTTTTGGTGTTAATACGCGCAAAAGCGAAAGCAAAAGTAAGAATGAATAGTCTGGTTCATTAATAGATTAATCCGCCTTTACTTTATAGTTCCGGTCATGTTCAAAGTTATTAATGAGCGTTAAGTTTGCTTCCCGCCTTTTTGGAGGGCAGCAACAGTGATTTTATTGGTTGAGGCATTGATCATGATGTCACGTTGGTTCCTAAATAAAAGGCCAAGGCACCCCCGCTTAGGCACGTTCGGAGTTAGTGCGTTCTTTCCGTTTTGCTTTAGTTGGGTTTTAGTTGAAGTCAAGTTTAGTTTAAGGGATTAGGAGCGGGCTGGATGGGTTGGATGGTTTTTCTTTTAGTTAGAGTTAGATCGCGGAAGATCATTCGGTTTAGCCTTAGTTAGGTTTCTTTTAGGTTTAGCCTAGGGCTAGGTTTGCGGAAGATATTTCGGTTTTAGTATTATTTAGCTAGCCTCGCGGAAGATTGGGCGCGCAGGGACTTTAAGCTTAGGAGAACTTAGCTTAGGGGACGAGCCTATGCGGGTTCTGCCGAAGCCACTAAAGATACAACCGGTGTCTGTCTTCCTTTGGGGGTAAAAGGGGGGAGTAAAAGGCTTAAATTAAAATTTTTATTTCCTTAAGTTGGTCCACCTATTCAGAGTCAGGGTATATTCTATTTCTCGAGGCAACGTTTCATTTAGAAGGCAACTAAGAACTCATGCACCTTCGGAGTCATCAATTGGCTTACTCAGCTTCCTTCGGATTGTGAGACTTGGCCGGCGCCCGTGCTCAAAAGCACGCGGAACGCTGGCCGCTTTCCCCGCAACTGGTACCTCGTGCATGAGCAGTACAAGTTTGTGCACGAGGAGCTCCAGCACCCAAACCCCGACAACCTAGCAGTTCGAAAGCAAGCCCAAAAGTGCAAGTAGATAAATAGGTGCCACTGCAGAGGGAAGGTAAACGGCGTTTCCGTGCACTGCTCTGGTTTCGGTGTTCCATTGCGCCAGAAGTGGCTTAGTCCTGAGGGCCACATGACCTGGAAAAACTGTCTTTGGACAAACGCCGGCTCCCTCGGCCTATAAAGTGAGATGAGCACTGCAATCCCAGAGTCGTCTGCGACTGGACTTAACTGTCAGGGGTCCTTTACCTTTTTTTAATGTGGAACCTTCATTCATGATGTCACATACACTATCCAAATTTCTTACATATCTAAAAGGAGTTGCTATTTAATGCAGAGGGCAGTGGGGTAAAGTCTTTTGGCCCATGAAGGTGAGGCAGGAGACATAGAATAGCCCGATTTGAAAACTCACGTTTTAAAAAGTTCCTGTTGAACATTTTGATTGCAGAGTACATACGTCCAATCATCTTCTGGTTTGGCTATTTCCCATCATGAAATAAATCATCTCTACCTCTCCTTTCAAAAGACTTTTCACAGCCTGCCAGTGATCAGAGCATTTGATCAAAGACTTGTTTCATAACTTATACCTTATCGTATCACGAGATCAATGCACATGCAAGAGGAAATCTTTCTATCAGTAGAGCTGAGTGGAAATTTACATAGAAGCAAACTACGTATGTTGAACACCAGATCCAGAACTAGAAATTTATCATAAATTAAAAAGAAGGGGCTTTGGTGCTTTGATATCTATTTAAGAGATAATGTCAATGGAATAAAACGTTGTCACAGAATAATAGCTTCCCACTGCGAGATAAATGTCATAGCAATTCAAAGGCACTTTATTTTCAAAGTTAAAAAGCTACTATGTTCTCAGAAAGAGCTAGCACACTACTTTTTTATTTCAGAGGGATAGCCATGTTAGTCTAGAGTGGCAAAACCAACAAAACAGCTCTCAGGAAGGGGCCACAGCTCAGTGACGGAGCACATGTTTGCAGAAGGTCTATGTGCAATCGCTGGCATCTCCCTGCAAAGTGAGTGGGTGAAGGCAAAGATGGCTGCTTGAGTTCCTGGTAAGCTGCTTTCTGTCAGAGTAGACAATATTGGTCTAATTGGACAAGGAGTATGACCTGGTATAAAGAAATTTCCTATGTATCTTCAAGACTACCATATTTATAGTGGCATACACATTTTGATTAGTTTCCCTCCATCCGTAACAGGGTGCATGTGTGTCAGCTACCTCATATGGTGTAACATACTATGAAGTATTTTCAGGCTCAAGACTTGCCCTCTCCACCTGGGCTAATCATCATACCCTCCTATACAGGGAAAGCTATAAATGGCTTCCAATTTGACTTATATTTTAAATGTGAAACAATGATCTTCCTGGGTCTGGGTTATTTGGGTGTGTTTCTTAGCTCTGTCCTAGCACCCAGCGTGGTGTAATGGTTAAGAGCGGTGGACTCATAATCTGGTGAATGAGGTTTGCATCCCTGTTCCTCCACATGCAGCTGCTGGGTGACCTTAGGCTAGTCACACTTCTCTGAAGTCTCTCAGCCCCACTCACCTCACAGAGTGTTTGTTGTGGGGGAGGAAGGGAAAGGAGAATGTTAGCCGCTTTGAGACTCCTTTGTGTATTGATAAAGCGGGATATCAAATCCAAACTCTTCTTCTTCTTCCCACCTCTTGGCTTTCAAAACTAACCTTTAAATTACAGCATTATATATATTTTCCAATTCTAATATAACTCTTTACTAAATACCTCAAAATTTTAGTAAATATAGAAAGGTAAAAAAAAAATCTCATTACAAGTCTTCAGATAACCCCACTAGTGTTGTTAATTGCTTACAATGATGTTTCAAATATTGAATACATTTACTCCGGTCCGTTTGGAATACTTGATCATACTGGTTTTGGATTTTTCCCGTCAGCTTCGCCAGTTCCGCAAAGTCCATCATTTTCACCTGCCACTCTTCTTTCATTGGTACTTCTTGTTGTTTACATTTTGGGGCTAAAATGATTCTTGCTGCTGTTGTAGCATACATGAAGAGTGTTTTGTTTTATTTTTTTGTATCTCTTCACTTACTACACCTAGTAAAAAGACTTCTGGTTTTTTTAACAAAAGTGTTTTAAAACATTTTCTTTAACTCATTATATATCATTTCCCAGAAAGCCTTTACCTTTTTTCAAGTCCATGACATATGGTAAAAGATACCTTCCTTTTCTTTGCATTTCCAACACTTGTTAGATCTTGTCTTATACATCTTAGCAAGTTCTGATGGTGCTGAATACCATCTATACATCATTTTCATCACATTTTCTTTAAGTGCGCTGCATGCAGTAAAGTTAATACCTTCATTCCACAGCCTTTCCCAAGATTCTCCATTGCAGATGTATTGGGATAATCATGTGCTGACTCTTCTACGTTTGTTCACTATTGAGTTCGTTTATGTTCACTGTTTATGCTATTTATCATCCCTATAATCTGTCCCTATACCCCTGAAAGGAGCTCAGAGTAGCTTAAGTATGGTTCACCCATGGTTTCCAGACAGTTTACAAGGCCAAACCTGTTTAGCTTCAACTGTAGAACTAAACCATACGTCTTCAGAAGCAATCTCTGCCATGTGGCAGCCTTCAGCCCCCAACAAACAGCTTTCAGTTGTATTAAAACTGTCCCAAGTATTCTTGAATATATTCCCCAAGTGCTACCTGAGTGTTTTTAACATCTGTTTGATATTATTCTATGGATAATGGGGGGGGGGCATGTTCAAATAATGTATTCTGCAAATAATATTTGATCAGCTCTAAATTTCAGACGTTTGCTCTGTGCTTTAACATAGCTGACGACTGCATGCCGGCCAATGATATCGGTGTGTTTAAGGGTTTAGTTGATTGAAATTGCAAATTGGGTAAGTTCAGTGCATGAACCCAGGCAGATATTTATTTTACATTTAGAAATCAACCTTCCCTAGCAGACAGCTATTGAAAAAAATATTTATATCGTAAATTATCTCCCGTCTCCAAGAGCCCCTTCTTGTAATGCTTTTCAAAGCCATTTGTTCAGAAATTTCACTGACACATTCTATTAGCAATAATTTATGTTTACCAATGAAACCTGAGGGGACAGCTTGACACCTTGATATTTAATTCTGCAGTGAGGTAAAATAAATTGGTAGATTCAGACCCCTTCTACTCCTCTAGTATAATTTATGGGGGTGCATTCTGCACTGTTTTGAATAGCAGAATTTGGATTTATAAACAAAAGTAAATAGCAACTGTCCATTTAGAAGAAGTGTGTAAATCTTGTGTACCTTAGCAAATGAGTAATTTAAAGCTATAGTAAATGAAACTTGTTTTCCAACCACAGTTGAGCTCTGAGAGCCAGTGTGGTGTAGAGGTTAAGAGCGGTAGACTCGTAATCTGGTGAACCAGGTTCGCGTCTCCGCTCCTCCACATGCAGCTACTGGGTGACCTTGGGCTAGTCACACTTCTTTGAAGTCTCTCAACCCCACTCACCTCACAGAGTGTTTGTTGTGGGAAAGGAAGGGAAAGGAGAATGTTAGCCGCTTTGAGACTCCTTCGGGTAGTGAAAAGCAGGATATCAAATCCAAACTATTCTTCTTTATGGTATAGATTTGGACTACAGAACAGTGAGTTCCCTCCCCAATGTTGTTAAGGCGGGGTTTGGTAGGAGAATATTTACCAAAATTAATATAGTTCCATGGTTGCAAACCCCAAATTTGTGTGCTGTCATTTAGGCAGCATAAGGTCATATTATTTATTTATACCAGGAATGAGGAATCTCTGGTCCTCTAGATGTTGTTTAACAGTAGCCTTCCTTTCTGCAATTCTCTTCATTTTGTTCTTCGCTTTATTCAGTGGAAGTGTGCCAGCTGACTAATTGCATGTCCTACAAAGATTGTTTCTATTTTGCCTTTGGAAAGTAGTATTTTAAATGATAATCCATATATATCAAAGACCATTTTAAAATATTTATAATAGTTGTTTTTCAGCGATACTCCATTCATGTGGAAGACAGGCAATGAAATACTGTCTGTTGTGTGGTATAGTGGTTAGACTGTCGGACTAGGACCTGGGAGACCAGGGTTCGAATCCCCACTTGTCCATGAAACTCACTGGGTGGGGTAACGTTGGGCAGTTACTGCCTCTCAGCCTAACCTACTTCACAGGGTTGTTGTGGAGATTTAATGAGGAGGTGAGAACCATGTAAGTCACCTTGAGCAAATTGTAGAGAAAAAAATGAGGTATAAAGGCCAGGAACAAATAAATAAAATAAATAACTTCCGAATACATATGTTTAGGATTGCAGCTTTATTGACTAAATAAAACATCACTTACTTCAATGGGATATTATTAAGTGCTCTTGTTGATTTTTAGACACAGAGATACAAATACAAGGTGTCAGACTCAAGGGATTCTCTCCCCCCCCCCCCCGTAGCCTCCAGGAACAAAGAAGAACGAGGAAGTTCATTTTTTAAATGGTTTTATTCAGCAATCGTGGAGCAGAACAACAAATCTAGTCCTGGAAGCCATTATGGCATTGCTAACTCTGATCCCCTCCTCTTCCTTCCCCAACAACACCCTGCGTCCTTATGCAAAGTCTCAGGAGTCACATGTCTCTGCATTCTTTGCTCTTCAATCCTGATTGACTGGTGTGTACTTGGGAAAATGGGGGTTCCCAGAGGCTCAAAGGATGTGTCTTCTATCTGTTCTCCTCCTTCTCTCAATACCTCGGAACTTGGCAGTTCTCTGGCCTGTCGTAAATCCATCCTTCCTCCATCGCTTCTTGCAGCTACTGGAGAATTGGGGGGGGGACTCTTCCCACTCCCACTCCTCCTCTGAAAGAGGATTCAGGGATTCAGACCAATCCCTGGCACAAGGCTGGTGTAAGCTCAAGGAGAAGTCACTGTGAAGCATTGACACTATGAATTGTCTATTATGAATGAAATAGCCACAAAGTTTCTTAGTGGTCACACCAGTAAGCAAGGCTGACGTATAACCACTCATAGAAGCCAGGAACAGGCTTCTCTTCTCTTCTCTTTTCAGGACTTTCCCCTAAAAATTAAACATGCTCTCCCTATATTTGCCGCCTTTGTCCACAACTGGATGGTGGTGTCCAAGACTGAATCTCCGGCTACAGAGAGGAATATGAAAAAATGTGTCTGCTCCATTCCATCTGTCATTGTTCATTTACATGCAGGTTGACGCTTGATGCTGGCTTCATCATGTAATAAACATACATGTATATAACTATGCCTGTGCATACTATGTTTAAGCATGCTATCTTGGGACAGAACTTTGGTCTATGGGAACCAAATTATACAGCAGCCTAACAGTCTTCTGGTGAGCTCTACTCTTGTTGTACCATTAGAAATATGGGCCCTTGACTTTTTTATGGCAGTAAACTTATAACATACTGTCTTCGCTATGTTCACAAAGACTTGAATATGAATACTGTCATTTTGATTGAAAACAAGCTGAAGGTCTGTAAATAAGCTGTGCAGTCTAAATAGCAAACTATCAACTCCCAGGAAAGCAATTGTAAAGCTCAGTGATAGGTGTTTTTTTTTTTTTAACCACTAAAAAAAACCACCCCTCATTCTTTGTGGCACAGGAAGGCAGCTGATTTCCATCTAGAATGATCATCCCACGCTATTAGTGTATTTGTTGGTGAAATAATGTGTTTTACACAAGCTGGATCTTCATCCCAAAACTACAGAATACAATTGTGTCTTATTGCATTTGTAGCCCAACTTTCCTCCAAGGAAATGACGGTGATATACATGGGTCTCTTCTTCCACTATTTAATCTAATGGGAATCCTTTGAAGGAGTGAAAAATAAAAATAAAAATTCCTTCCAGTAGCACCTTAGAGACCAACTGAGTTTGTTCTTGGTATGAGCTTTCGTGTGCATGCACACTTCTTCAGATACCAACATGCATGCACATGAAAGCTCATACCAAGAACAAACTTAGTTGGTCTCTATGGTGCTACTGGAAGGAATTTATTATTATTATTATTATTATTATTATTATTATTATTATTATTATTATTATTATTTTGTTTTGACTATGGCGGACCAACATGGCTACCTACCACTAACTGAACCTTTGAAGGAGGTTAGGGTGAGACATAATGGCATGAGGCATTACAGTGGTAACTCTGGTTACGTACTTAATTCGTTCCGGAGGTCCGTTCTTAACCTGAACCACCACTTTAGCTAATGGGACCTCCCGCTTCTGCTGCACCACCAGAGCACGATTTCTGCTCTTATCCTGAAGCAAAGTTCTTAACCTGAAGTGTTATTTCTGGGTTAGCGTAGTATGTAATCTGAAGCGTATGTAACCTAAAGCGTATGTAACCCGAGGTACCACTGTATTCTATTATGAAGCATTCCTATATTATTACATGTCAGCAATAGCATCCTGAAATCCAACATACTTAATTAAAACACTTGATTGTCCTCACAGCAACTCTGAGAAGTTATTTCCCAGTATATCAATCTATTTTGCACATATGGAACTGAGTCAGAAAGAATCCTTTACTTATAGAAATAACTGAGATCATGGTAATAAACTGAAAAAAAATATTGGAGGGAATTTATCCAACTAAATTTAAAGGCTCAGAAAATGTAAATCAATAAGGTAACCTAATGGCCCCAATGCACCTGTGGTTAGGGTTGGGCAAATCAGTCAGTTTTGGCTTTTCCCAGTTTCTCATTTTTCCAAGCTTAAATTCAGCCCTCCCACATTCAGTCCTCCCACTGACTTAAATTCCTCCCCTCCCCATCCCTCCCCATGGCCTTGTGAGCTGTGTGTGACAAGTAACCTTATAAATGAACGTGCTGTTACGCAGGATTTGAGAGATCAATCAAACAAGTTCAGCAAGTTCAACAGGACCTGAATGAACATCACAGGGTGGAAGCACTTCTTCTAGATTTGCCACCAATATAATTTATGAATTTGGTTTACCTTCAACTGGGATTCACAGAAAAGCTCAATGGAGTTTGTTAGTCAAGCTGTGATGTTGGTATTATCTGTCTCTCACAAGCCTTGGAAGTCCTCTTTGGAGTCCAGAGATGGTTAAGAAACTCTGTGTGGTGAAGATGATAGGACTTGGGTCTGGAATTGCCAGTGACAAAGCAACTTTTTGAAATAGAATGTCCCTGCTTGGGAGAAATATCAAGGCAAAACTGAGAGAAGCAAATTTTTTGCAAAGGGTCTGCCCATGAGCATCTTTATCTAGGTGTATCTCCACATCAGCTGCATGTACAAATCTTCTGTGCCTGAACATTGTAATTAGTTCTGTTTCATTTCATTGAAATGTAAATTCATCCCCCCAAAAAATATTCTCAGTATGAAAATTGTGTCCCATCCCAGTGAACAGATTTACAAAAGTCAATCCACATGGATGATCACGTTTTCACATTTTCTCCTGACATGCTAAAACAAAATTTGTTCTATAGGATTTTGAAAGTAATGCTCTAAGATCTTTCCCCATGTGATTTCCCCTCCCAGCTACACAGCCATGAAATGGCAATCCATGTTTTCCTTTAAAAAAAAACCCCAACAACAACAACCAACCAGCAATAACTGTTAATTCTTTATGGTACAAATGCAGCATCTGTGTTGTGTTAAATTCCCATAGAGGGAGAGAGAAAGACAGAATGTGTCCCTTGCCTTTATGTGTAGAGTACATTATTGAAAAATATTAGCTCTAAGACTCCAAGTTGAAAAAAGGGCACCACTGAATCGAAAAAGAATATGGATAGCTTTAATATGCTCTGTGATGAGTTACAAGCTATAAAGTATACCATTATTTAATGAACATTGTGTTGTGTGGAATTTTGAAGCAATCTCCCGCAGAAAATTCAGTTTTATATTACTTTGAGGTAAAAAATTTAAAGACAAAAATAAAATGGGAAGTAATGAAAATCTTATGTGGAAAGGGAGTTAAAGTGGGGCAGAAAAAGCAACACCTGTGAAATCCAAAGTTAGGTTCTGTATTGAGTGACAGGGGTCAGTTCAACCTGACATGTCTCCCACCATGACAAAAGTGCGGTGGGTCCTTATCCGAGAGTTGTTGTTTGCAGATAACGCAGCCTTGATAGTGGACTCTGAGGAAGCTCTACAGAGACCCATCAACCATTTTGCCCAAGCCTGCAGAGAGTTTGGCCTTACCACCAGCCTGACAAAGACCAACATTCTAGATTAGGACATTACCAGCACTCCATGCATCAGCAGTGGTGACCGCATGCTTGAGGTGGTAGATGTTTTTGTCTACTTGGGTTCCTCCATAACCAGCAACCTCTCCATCAACACTGAGCTGGACGAGCAGCTACAGCAACGAGTCACCACTCCAGAAGGTTATGGGAGAATGTGTTGCTAACGTCCAATACCAACATGAAAGTCTACCAGGCTTGTGCATTGAACACGCTGCTTTATGGAAGTGAGTCATGGGCAACTTGCAACCGCCAGGAGCAGCACCTCAGTGCCTTCCACATGTGCTGTGTCAGGGAGATATGGGGCATCACATGGCAGAACAAACAAAGATGTGCTCTGTCGGGGTATGGGTGCTGGAGCTCCTCGTGCACGGCCTTGGGCTGGTTATGCACGAGGTACCAGTTGCGGGGAAAGCGGCCAGCGTTCCGCGTGCTTTTGAGCACGGTCGCCGGCCAAGCCTCACAGTCTGAAGGATGATGAGTAAGCCAATTGAAGACTCTGGTGGTGTGTGAGTTCCTAATTGCCTTCTTTAAAGAAACGTTGCCTCGTGAAATAAAATATGTACCCTGACTCTGAATAGACGGACCAATTTGCAGAAAATTAAAAATTTTACTTTACTCCCCCCGTTAACCCCAAAGGAAGACAGACACCGGTTGTATCTTTAGTGGCTTCGGCAGAACCCGCGTAGGCTCGTCCCCTAAGCTAAGTTCTCCTAAGCTTAAAGACCCTGCGCGCCCAATCTTCCGCGAGGCTAACTAAATAAACTAAAACCGAAATATCTTCCGCGGGCCTAACCCTAGGCTAACCTATAAGAAAACCTAACTAAAACTAAAACCGAATGATCTTCCGCGATCTAACTCTAACTAAAGAAAAACCCATCCAACCCATCCAACCCGCTCCTGATCCCTTAAACTAAACCCTGAACTTAAAGTAAAAGAACGTGCGACTAACCAAAAAGAACGTGCCTAAACCCAAACTGAACGTGCCTAAACCCAAACTGAACGTGCCTAAGCGGGGTGCCTCTGCCTTTTATTAGGGAACAAACGTGACATCATCAATAGTACTTTAACCAATAAAATCACTGTTGCTGCCCTCCAAAAAGGCGGGAAGCAAGTTTAACGCTCATTAACAATTTTGAACATGACCGGATCTACAAAATAAAGGCGGATTAATCTCATAAGTGAACCACACTATTCATTCATGCTTTCACTTTCGCTTTTACGCGCAATTATACCAAAAGTAGACCTCGAAAAACTTATAAAATAACCAAATAAATATGAATCCATGGCGGATCCGTGAAACGTATTCCGACATATCATCTTTCTTTTTTTGTTTTAAATTAAATTATTTTTGATTTAGTTATATAAAAAAAGAAGGTTAGAGATATCATAAGCATTTATCTGACACAAACATTACCATTTGTTTTGATATAAGCCTTGACATGAAAAGGCAAACGTCGACAATGCCGACAGTGTCCACGCCAAAGTCTACATCAAGACTGTGATATAAACACTAGCAACACCATCAACATCCACCCCCTTCATAAGAGGAAATACTTGTACAATAACGTAGCAATAAAGTCATGAAAATAACAAACCACTAGCCGAACATAAAAAGTGATCGATCCGATACACTGTAAACCTTTTAGGCATATATAAATACTTCAATATGTAATGTAACAGAACAAATCACCTCATAAGCATGTATACTTTCGCGTGCAGCGTAAAACAACAAATTACTCCCCAAACACAAGAGAGGACCTGATGCGGGTCCAAAATTAAAATAACGGATAACGACTGCCCAAACATAAGAGAGGTCCCGATCCGGGACCCAAAATTAAAATATAACTAGAGCTGGGGCTATATAGCCTACCCAGACCCCTCCCCCATTTTTTTTAATTTTTTATTTGGAAAACAGAAGAAAAATGGATAAGGTAATGGAAAAGGGTTGTGGCTCTGAGGCTACAGAATCGAGGGAACTTTAGATTCTGGACTTACCACAGCGACCACAGGTAACGGGGAACTAGGGTCCGATTCCAGAGAGGGGATTTAAGGCACCTAAGTACAAGTGGTTTTCGCCACAAAAGGAGATTTAAGCTACCTATATAAAGGTGTCCCAGCCAGGATGAGGATTTAAACCATCTACGCAAGGGTTTCCAGCGAAACGAAATGGGATTTAAACCAGCTACATAAGGGTCTCCCATCAACAGCAGGAAACAAGGTGAAGGGAAAAGCTGGGAACCTGGTTTACTGCCAAAAGGTAGCATATAGAGGGGGAATCTTTAAAGTAAATAGGGGTACCAAAAGGGTAGGACGCCACCAGACTTGACATATATATCTTGAACAAATCCGAGAATGACCAATTCTATGACCAAAGGAAATATTTCAAATAAGGCATATAAATGTTACCACATTTTTAAACTACAACTTTTGCAAGCACAACGTGGAGATTTAGGATTACTGAAATAAAACATATATGCATGAATATGTCTATGACTAGAACTGCACAAAGACAATGTTTTTATCCTTACATAAACATTTCCATATCATCAAAATTGTGACACTCTAAATGGAAACCATTGCAGAAAAGCTTTGCATATATATAAACATCCACATCATTAATTACCAAGCTATAAGGAAAACACATGTAACATGCGAGGCGGATATTTCAAGAAGCATACAAAGGTAAATATGCAATTTTTACAAGTACAATATAAAGTACAAGACAGGTTTAGAACTGCAAAATGGTGTTGGAGAGGAGGATGAAGACGATGAATGAGTTGCCGGTCGTCTTCTTCTCCGACTACACATGACCATGTAGAAGAAATAGTCCTGGAACTCAGGAAAAGTTCATGGAGCTCAGGAAAGTACTGAAACATCGAGCTCTGAAGAACCAACGATACCTGTAGAAGAAAGGAGGTTAAGCAAGCAAATCAAGGTGATCTGCTAGTGAATGCAGGTATGGGAGTAACTGGAACAAATTCAGGCAGCCAGGAACCAAGGGGCTGCCCAGAGGCAAACAAAAGGCATAGGTTAAGGATAGTTGAAGAGTTGCTGCATTTGACACTGGAAACTAGTGCAGCCAAACAACGAGGTGGATATTCTCAACTTGGTTCCTTAGCTCTCCAAGGGCGCACACATCTGGCAGGCACCCAAACAGCCTTTTCTTCAAGGGCAACTGCAGCATATCCACGACCCCAAGTGATGAGTGGAACTGGTCCTCGCCATTCGATGTCAGGCAAGAGGCGATAAGAGACCAAAGGTCGAGGAAGCTGTTCCTCTTTCTTGAAGTGGAGATCCACTGGGGAATGAGGCTTGTTATGTGGAAAGAGAAGAAAGTTTAAGGTGAACAGCACCTTTGCAACTGCCAAAGGGATCTCCGAGGCTGGAAGGTGACGTCCTGCAGTCTGTTTATGGAGCAGAGTTTTGAAAGTGAGGTGTGTCCTTTCAATGAGAGCTTGGCCTGTCGAATTAAACGGAATCCCATGAGATAGGGAAATGTTCCATTGCACACAAAAGTCACTAAAGGCCTGAGAAGCATAGGCCGGGCCATTATCTGTTTTAATGGCTTGAGGTTTTCCCATAACGGCAAAGGTTCTCATGCAGTGCTGTATGACGTGCCTCGCAGTTTCTCCCTTCAGTGCTGTAGCCCAAATGAAACCTGAAAAGGTGTCCACTGTGACATGCAACTTAGACATTGGAGCAAGGGCTGGGACATGTGTCACATCCATCTGCCACAGCTGATTCGCCTCCGTGCCTCGAGGGTTTACAGCATCAAATGGCAAGCAGATAGGAGACTTGGAGCACGAAGGGCAGCATGAAATAATGTCCCTTGCTTGTGACATTGGAATGTTGAAGGTCTTGTGTAGAACCTTTGCTGATTGGTGGAAAGTTTCATGGCTTGTCACAGGATTATCGAACAAGGAGAAAGCTAGAGTCCTGAGGGCAGCGTCCGCTACTGCATTTCCTTCCACCAGGAATCCTGGGAGGTTAGAATGATAGCGCAAGTGTGCAGCAAAAAAGGGAAATGAACGTCTCTGTAATAGTTCTTGAAGCTGCGCGAACAAGTTAAAGAGATTTTCGTCCATGGACGGAGATAGATAAGCAACTGGAAGCGATGATAACAGTCTATATACATACTGAGAATCTACAACGAGGTTGAATGCTTCTGCAGTGAAAGTCTGAAAAGCGAGAATCACTGCTGCCAGTTCCGATCTTTGTGCTGAAAGTTGTTTCTCTGTAAACACAGTCTTCCATTGTCCATCCTCCTTCCATGCAAGGACACCATAGGAAGAGGAGCCATCTGTGAACAGAGTTTTTGCAGTGGGAATAGGCTGAAGCACCAACATGGATGAAAGGTGATAGTTTACTTGTTGCAATAAAGTGAATCTTTTGTCCTTAGGAGGATTATACAAGAATGAACCGACAAAATCAGCAATAGCAATCTGGAAACTATCTGAAAACTGGATCAAAGTTAGCACTTGTTCTTGAGAGAAAGGAAGGTAGATGGAAAGCAGATCATTTCCACTCAGACGAATTGCACGGCCTCTGCACTTAACAAGGAGATCAGCAACAGCGTCCGTACTGGGGTACACATTCCTTTGAGGCGTGTGCGAAAGATGAATCCACTCCACGATTGCCACTTTTGAGGAAGTATCCGGAACATATAAGGCTGCTGTCGGCAATCTTGGTGTAGTGAAGATAGCACATGAAAGAGCGCAGTTAGCTGTTGGCACACGATCTACAGCTATTTGGTGCAGTTTTGTGTTTACCCCTTGTAAAGCAAGACGCATCTCAGAGGTGCATGGAATAACATCTGAAGGAGATGTGTGTCCCTTAAGAGCAGAAAACAATGGTGAGAGGTCAGATGTTGGAACTGCTAGAGACTTTCGAGCCCAGTTTATCTGTCCCAAGAGATGCTGCAGTTGTGTCAAGGTGAAGGATTCTGGAATGACTATGCTCGGCATCTCTGGCAGGGCTGTATCTTGAAGCAGTCTGTGACCTAAATAATGAAATGGAGCAGTGCGCTGTACCTTTTCTGGGGCAATACAAAGCCCAAAAGAGTTCAGGATGCGCGTAAGATGCTCAATATGATGCTCTGAGACCTTCTCTCCATGGATCAAGATGTCATCCATGTAATGACAAACTTCTAAAGCTGGATATTGTGCTCTGAAAGGCTGTAATGCTTTATCTACAAAGTTCTGGCAGAGAGTCGGTGAATTCACCATTCCTTGAGGGAGTACCTTCCAAGAGTATCTGGAAGCTGGTCTGGTGTTATTAAACACAGGTAGAGTGAAAGCGAACTTTTCTTGATCTGCAGGTGCTAGCGGGATAGTAAAGAAACAATCTTTGAGATCGATGATTGCAAGCTGATGGTTTCTAGGAATGAGGTTAGGATTAGGAAGTCCACATTGAAGGGGACCCATTGGAACAATTCTCTCGTTGATCTTTCTTAGGTCTTGAAGCAAACGCCATTTTCCACTTTTCTTCTTGATGACGAAGATTGGAGTGTTCCAAGGGCTATTAGAGGGTTGCACACGATCCTGGTGAAGCAGCTCTTTGATTAGGGCCTCTGCTGCAGCGAGCTTTTCTGACGTCAGCGCCCATTGGTCGACCCATACAGGGGGTCCTTCCTTCCATGTGAGTGGAAGAGCATGTACTGGCGCTGATGCAAAGGCCCACATCAAAAATGCGTATGGACAACAGTTCTTGCTTTAGACAATAAGTCTCTACCCCAAAGGGTGATAGGCACATCCATAACAAGTGGACGGAGCTGCACCATGGAGCCTGAGTCTGACTGGAAGGTAATCGGATGCACGCTCTGGTGGGCGGGTTCGAAACCTCCGACTCTGAAGACTTCCTGGGTGACAGTCGTTGCCCACTGGTCAGGCCAATCTTTTCTGGCGATCACTGTGACATCTGCGCCTGTATCAAGAAGACCCTTGATCTTTCGTCCACCCATTTCTAAGACGAGATGAGGGCGTTCTTCTGTAATCTTGATTAGCGCCATTGCTGCCTGAGGAGGCAAAGAGTCTACAGGAGCTGTAGGTGTAGAAGTAAGCAAATAGAGTCTGGCAATTTCTAAACCTTTTGTTAGAACACAAGGAACAGTTGAAAATCCTGGAATCAGCAACTGCGATGAATCTGTGATTCGAACTAGGCCTGCAGTCAGCGTGACTGTGGCAGGGAGGCGATCCATCCTAGGCAGGATAAGGCAAATCGAAGTGTCTGGGAATGGACCACGAATGGATGTTGGCAATTGCTGAGCAAACCATGGATTTGAAAAGTAACAGTCCTCTGTTAAGAAGAGTGGTATACCTGGGACAGAAGAAGCTTCTTGTTCTTCGTCAGCAGTGTCTGAAGACATCCTTTTGGTTTCGGGTTTTTTGCATTGCTGAAGTTGGCAACTCTGAAGCTGCTTGGCGTTGAGTTGGCAAACTTGAGGTTCTTCCATTAGTAAGAGTTGCTGACGCTGTTGAACCTGCTGGCATTCAGTCAGTTGTGCATCAAACTGACAGGATGGAGCTTCTTCTTTGACACAAGACAGTTGAAGTTGTTGTCCATGATAATTGTTTGGTTGTGGCGGGTTGAGCTTAAAAGCTGGAGGTGACACAAAGGTGTGGACATTGTTAACTGGAGTGATGTTTAAACTTCCACAAGAGGGAGCTGTCTCACTTGCTTGCATTCTTTGGCCACATGGAAAGTGATCATCAGCTGGGTTGCTACCTGGATATTGCTGTTTCATCAAGGGCAAATGTCCTTCAATGACAGATTGACCTTGACTCAAAGGTGAGTAAAGCTCAGGTGCTGCGAGGTTGACCTCAGTAGGATGTTTTCTCAACGTTGAAGGCAATTCTGCGATCAGAGACTTGACTGTGATTGCTTGCTGTGAAGCAGGGGTGACATCAGCAGGAGCTGAAGGGCAGTTAGCAGAAGGTGAACTGAATGCTGTGTTCTCTACTGGAACCCTTTGAATAGGTAAGGCAGATGATGAAATCTCTGGAACCTGAATGTTTAATGAGGTCACATCTTTTCTCTGGACATCTGAAGAGTAGATATCTCTCTGAATCACTCTTTTTTCCTGATGACCTGGATAAGGAGTAGCGTTGTTCACCTTTCTGGGATGGTTGACCTTCATGATGTTCTTGAGTTTGCACCCTATTGTTTTACCGGGGCCGGGGCGCGGCCCGCAGAACCGTTTCCCTGAACTGGAGATGAGGTAGGTGATGTGTTTTGTGGATTCAAGCGACAATCGTTCGCCCAATGAAATCCTTTTTGACAGATAGGACATCTCTCTGGTGGCTTGGCAGAAGGCCTTGGCGTTGTTGTGCACTGCGACCTGAAATGCCCATCGCCTCCACACCCATAGCACTTCTTGACTGGCGTAGAGCTGTCTTGACGTGGCATCTGTACCGCAGCTGCCAAGAGCTGTGCTTTGTAGGAGTGGGTACCAACATTCTGGCAGACGCGTAGCATCTCAGTCAATGTGGCATCTGGACGAGCTGCAACTGCTGTTAGGGCATTCTTGCAGTCCTCATTGGCATTTTCAAAGGCAAGTTGTTTTGTCAGCATGTTTCTGGCATGACGATCTTCTATCTGGCGTTCCACTGCAACAATCAGGCGATCCACGAAGTCCCCATAAGGCTCTTTTGGACCTTGCCTAACTGCAGCGAATCCTGATACTGAGCTGGCATCTGTGCGATTGGGTAATCTGCGCCAAGCTTTGACTACGATGTCTGCTATGGTGACGAGTGCAGCATCAGGTATGGCTAGCTGTTGATTGAGATTGGAGTAATGTCCTGATCCTGTGAGCATATCTTCTGTGGCGAGTGGCGTTGCACGTCTGGCTGCTACTTCTTTCCACTCTTGCAGGCACAGAAGAGCATCTGTAGGCGACAGGAAGGTGCGAAGAATCAACTTCCAATCAGATGGCAGAAGCCTACTAGTGGACAGTCCTTCAAGTAAACTTCTAGTATAAGGAGCTTGAAGTCCATTTTCGCGTATGGCTTTTCGTAGTTCACGTAGTGTTTCAAAAGGAATAGCTTGATATCTTGCAGGTTGTCCTCCATTGGCACGAATCACTGGAAAGATGTGCATTGGATCAGCACTAAAGTCTATTTGTCCCAAAGCTGCTTCCAAAGCTTGAGTTCTGCAGATGGGTTGCATTGCTGTTGGATCTGTAGGTGGCATCAGTGAGTTTAAATCTTCTTGATGCTTTCCAAATGATGAGCCACTAGATGGTGCTAAAGAGTCTTTGACGTCTGGATGCCTTGAAGATGGCTGACTATGAAAACAAGATGGCTGACTTGGAGTTGGATGAAGACAAGATGGCTGACTTGGAGTTGGATGAAGACAAGATGGCTGACTTGGAGTTGGAGCATAAGGTTGTTGGCTCTGTACTGCAAGTCCTGGCATCTGGATCATCATTGTTTGGCTTTGCTCTTGTCTTGGAATCTGCATTGGCATCGGAGGTGCTGAAGGGTTGGTAAATTGCTGTTGTGCTGCTTGCATTGAAGCTTGGATTGCTGTTGATTGGAAGTCAGCTTGCTGCAAAACTGGAGCTGCTGGCTTGAGCGCGGCCTGCAGGGCAGCAGGGTTTGCTGGCAAAAAGGCTGCTTGCTGCTGCTGCTGCTGCTGGATCGCTGGCAAAAGCGCGGCTTGCGATGGAGGAAGCGGGACCGTTGCTTGGAGCGAGGTCCGCGGCTGCTGCTGACTTGAGATCGCTGGCTGGTAAAAGGCCTGCGATGACTGCTGAGCGACTGGCGGTGGGGCAGTCCGCGGCGGGGCTTGAAAGGCCGACGGCGTCTGCTGCACCGGCACAGGCGGCAATGAATCTGGCAACGACAAATTGGACAAGGGCGAGTGCGTGTACGACAACGGGGCCTGAACTGGCTGCTGCGAGGGGGCCGAAAATGGCACAACCGCAAGCGGCAGCACAGGGGCACTATTAAAAGCAGTATTTCCTAAATTCACTGTTCCATTAAGCAAAACATTTCTTGGAGCGATTTGTTGAAAGCAGTTTCTTACTTTGCTCCATACAAATTGTACAGGAATTCCGATTTTCGGGTTGGCCATGAATTCTAACCCGATCCTTTCCCATGAGGCTAAATCTTTCGTTCCCTCCTTAGGGACCCAGGGGCAAATTTCCCCAACAGTTTTAACTAAAAGCTCTACTTCTGATTCAGAGACAGGGTGACCATTTCTTTTCAAAAGGTACAATAAATCTTCACAAAATTTAACTTGAGCAGTTGAGAGTGAGGAGCCCATTTTTAGCACTTTTCCAAAACTTTTCCTCCCCCACCCGTAGGCTTCTACTAGGGGACACCGGTTCTACCCGTAGGCTTTAACCGAAAAACCTGGCACCCGTAGGCTTTAGCCAGAAAACCTCCACCCCCACCCGTGGGCTTCTACTAGGGGCTACCGGCCCTACCCGTAGGCTTTGACCGAAAAACCTGGCACCCGTAGGCTTTAGCCAGAAAACCTTTCCCTCCCACCCGTAGGCTTTTTCGGGAGACACCGGCCCTACCCGTAGGCTTTGACCGAAAACCCTGGCACCCGTAGGCTTTAGCCAGACCCTTCCCACCCGTAGGCTTTAGGGAAGACCTTACTCTGCCCGTAGGCTTACACTAAACTCCTTGCCGCTCTACCCGGGGACCCCTTGGGGCAAAATATACACGCGCGCAATTTCTATTTACAGTACTTTGGGCAAGCGGTGGATTCGTGCTACTGCAGCGAAATCCTGGATGAACCGGGCTGTTATACCTCACCTCTCAACGTCTGTTTCCGAGCCACTTCCGATATGTTGCCTTTAACCGGAGTCTTCGTGGAAGCGATTTTCGACTACGCTTCGCCTCACACGGGGCACCACTTGTCGGTGTATGGGTGCTGGAGCTCCTCGTGCACGGCCTTGGGCTGGTTATGCACGAGGTACCAGTTGCGGGGAAAGCGGCCAGCGTTCCGCGTGCTTTTGAGCACGGTCGCCGGCCAAGCCTCACAGTCTGAAGGATGATGAGTAAGCCAATTGAAGACTCTGGTGGTGTGTGAGTTCCTAATTGCCTTCTTTAAAGAAACGTTGCCTCGTGAAATAAAATATGTACCCTGACTCTGAATAGACGGACCAATTTGCAGAAAATTAAAAATTTTACTTTACTCCCCCCGTTAACCCCAAAGGAAGACAGACACCGGTTGTATCTTTAGTGGCTTCGGCAGAACCCGCGTAGGCTCGTCCCCTAAGCTAAGTTCTCCTAAGCTTAAAGACCCTGTGCGCCCAATCTTCCGCGAGGCTAACTAAATAAACTAAAACCGAAATATCTTCCGCGGGCCTAACCCTAGGCTAACCTATAAGAAAACCTAACTAAAACTAAAACCGAATGATCTTCCGCGATCTAACTCTAACTAAAGAAAAACCCATCCAACCCATCCAACCCGCTCCTGATCCCTTAAACTAAACCCTGAACTTAAAGTAAAAGAACGTGCGACTAACCAAAAAGAACGTGCCTAAACCCAAACTGAACGTGCCTAAACCCAAACTGAACGTGCCTAAGCGGGGTGCCTCTGCCTTTTATTAGGGAACAAACGTGACATCATCAATAGTACTTTAACCAATAAAATCACTGTTGCTGCCCTCCAAAAAGGCGGGAAGCAAGTTTAACGCTCATTAACAATTTTGAACATGACCGGATCTACAAAATAAAGGCGGATTAATCTCATAAGTGAACCACACTATTCATTCATGCTTTCACTTTCGCTTTTACGCGCAATTATACCAAAAGTAGACCTCGAAAAACTTATAAAATAACCAAATAAATATGAATCCATGGCGGATCCGTGAAACGTATTCCGACAGTGCTCTTCCAAGCGCACATTCCCAGCATGTTCTCACTCCTGTCTTGGTGACATCTACGCTGGCTTGGTCATGTCCACAGAATGGAAGAGGGCAGGATCCCCAAGGATGTGTTCTATGGGGAGCTGGTTTCAGGCACAAAGCCCCTTGGCACACCAACTGTGTTACAAAGATATCTGCAAGTGTGACATGAAGGTTGGCAACATCAACCCCGCTGTGTGGGAATCCCTTGCAGATGACGACAGTGCTTGCAGACAGACACACAGGTTGTGTATCCATAGCAGTGGCCAGAGGAGAATTAAACCACTGGGAGGAGCACAGAGAGAATAAATGCCACAGTGCCTCCACAGCAGCACAACCAGGCCTCTTCTCTTTTGATTTCCATAAAAGTGCTTCCTTAAATTCCCACCCCTACCCCTTTGGCATACTGGATGTGGAAGCAAATCAGTGCACAATTGACCTCACTGATTTTCACACATAGAGCAGGAACAATGTAAGATCTGAGTCATGTCATGTCATTCATTTTTAAACAGGTCAGTTCTGCTGCGAGATTCTGTAGACAGTTCCAACCAGAGCTGACCTAAACTTTCTCTAAGATTTTTCTTTTTTATCACTGCCCTAGAAAAATATTTCCCCCCCCCCCCAGGGAAAAAAACCAAAAGAAAATCTTTTTGTGACAATGGACCTAATGGTTTGGGACCAATAGTTCTAGGACATTGTGACAAATTCAAAATGCTGCCCAGGAGACTGCCAACACAGAAGGAAGTTGGACAGTGGGCACTGCTAACAGTGAGCCTGCTACTGGAGAATTTATCCTCCCCTCTGGAGAATTTCATTGAAATTGTCCCACCACCTTCCCTGCACACAAATCCAGTTTGGAGAGGCAATCTGCACACAGCAGAGTAGCACAATTCTAGATTTGTGTCTGGGCCTAATTCATAGCGCTGGGGATTTCCTATGGCTAAGGGTCAGAATACTTAAAGGATCACATCTTCTCATATGAGCTTGGCTGCCCATTGCAATCTCTGGGAGAGGTTCTCCTGACTATCCCTCAAACATGCAATCTCTGTTTAGTTGAGATGCAGAAGAAGGCCTTCCCTGTGGCCACATCTACATTGCTTCTTCCATGATGTTCCTTCACTGCCTTATGGATACATTTTTATTCTGTTCATTTGAGTTGTTTCAGTGTTACTGCTTTTTAAAATGCAGAAAGGCGGAATACACACACACACACACACACACACACACACATTTTATATAAACTCTATGTGGCAGGTCTGAAAATTAAGCAATGCCTCTTCTTTTGTAACTTCCATTATAACACCTTGATTCCTGCATGTGTGCTCTAATTGCTTCCTCCTCAGTATAAACTGAAATGGGATTTAACACAAAGTTGCCAGCAGTAAACAAAGAGTGAATGCTAATGCAGATATGCTCCAACATCTCTGTTGTACTTGCTGGTAATTGGGTAATTGCACTGATCAATTTAAATGGCCCCATTATTATATGTTAAACACAATTTAGCTACAATTGAAGCATCCAACAGTGGCTTTTGAGCATCCCAAGGCAATCCCTATTGCAGCCACATCCTATTCATATCTACTCAGAAGTAAACCTCTTTGAGTTCAATTCAGGGTTATTATACTAACAGGGCCCTTGAAATAACCTTGAGGCACAGTATGATGCATGTGGATACTGTAAAAGTACTTTATTTTATCCACATATTCTGTGTGGAAGCAATTACGATTGCTCAGTCACATTGAAATCAGGTCAACTTAAGCATGACTAACTTTCTGTGTTTGGACCAGTGGCCAAGGATCATTTCTCTGGAATGGCTACAAACTTGTAATATAAGAAGATCCTTTACCCATCCACTGCCACCCCAAGGTCTCCCCCCCCCCCCAAGATTGATTGCTTCTTGCTTCTGTCATATAGTGTTAACATGGTAGGCTTTGGAGACACACAAGTCAGGAAGCAAGATAACAACTTTATTGTCTAACCATGATGAACATCCCTCTGTCCCCTAATTTCTTCTCCATCGGAGAGAAATGAACAAAGCATGTGCACAGTCTGAGTCAATGAACAAGAGGAATCAGTGGTGCTAAAGTTGACTTCCTCAATGAAAGAGGGATGTAACACCCTCTTTCCCACCTCCTCATCCTAAGCATTCCCACAAATACACCAGGTGATGCTTGCCTCCTGTCTGACAGGAACCTAAAAAGGGGGTTCCTTTTCAGTTTATGCCTTCCTTCATCCTTAATGAGGATAAACAACCCTCTCCATATTTGAGCAGATCACACTTTGTTGTTGTTTGGATATCTGTTCCCCCTTGAACACAACATAAAAAATGGGGTGTTTATAAGGAAAAAAAAGGTCGTTCTTCTCTGCTTGTTCTGAAGATTGCTGGGTTCTGGAGCCCCATGCTGGTTTCACATTAACTCAAGTTGTTCGCTTGTAAGGTTTGTGTCTGCACTATACATTTAAAAGCAGCGTCATGCCACTTTGAACACTCACGGCTTCTCCCAAGGAATCCTGGAAACTCTTGTCCGTTAAATATGCTGAGTATGGAAGAGAACCTCTTTCAGAGCTGCAATTCTCAGAGTGATTTAGCAGTCAATCCCTCTTCACAGGGAACTCTGAGGATTGTAGCTCTGTGTGAGGGGTAGCAGATTCCAAACAACTCCTGGTATCCTTAACAAACAAATATTTTCCAGGGTTCTTTGGGGAAAGCCATAAAGTTGTAAGACATTGATTTAAATGTAAATTGCAGATAGGGCCCTGGTTTGAAATATGATTTTATCCAGCTTGGAGTACTTACATGCAATGCATATAGGAAGCTTGTTCTTTAGTCGTTTAGTCGTGTCTGACTCTTCGTGACCCCATGGACCAGAGCACGCCAGGCACTCCTGTCTTCCACTGCCTCCTGCAGTTTGGTCAGATTCATGCTGGTAGCTTCGAGAACAGCTACTGTGTACCAAGTCAGACAATTTGTGCATCGATCCAGTTACAACTGGCACTGACTGTTTTAGGTCCTGGGGAGATTCTTTCCCACCAGTTGCCACCTTAACACCTGGGGACTGAACCCGGGGCTTTCTGCGTGCAAACGTTAGACAGAACCTGCAAAGGAAAATACATTTTATAAGCATGATGAATAATGGACCCGAAATATAGATGGAATAATGAAAAGCGGTGGGTGGGAGGGTTTGGTGCTTCAGCCGATTGTGCTGCGGAAGCCTCACACGGTCAGTATTTTAAGCCTCGCCGCCAGGCTGGGCAGAGCAGCAGCTAATACCCAGTTGCCCATTGCGGCACTGCCCTCCAGGCAGGGCATCCAAATAGCCCAATCAAAGTGGCATTCTTTGGGGACTGAGGGAAATTCCCCAACAATTGCTGGTAGATGGGTGTGCTCTGATTGTGGTGATGAAGGCAGAGTGTGAGTGGCTGCAACCACACACACAACCTGCCATGGGGTGTCTGCCACTGAGCTATTGTCCCCTTAACCAGTGTTTAGATATATTATAAACTCAGAATCAGTTATCTGAAAAAAGTGTTTTGTTTTGTTTTCTTTTGTTTTGTTTTGTTTTGTGTGTGTGGCCCAAATGTAAAATGTAATTCTGCACACACCTCTAGCACTGAGACTTACTGGGCATAAATGATTCTGGGTGTTTTTTTTTAATATGAGATGCTTATTCTCATCAAAACAGTTATTGGCCATTTTGAAACTACATGAACTACAAAGCCAGCAGCTTTCTAGGCAGACACAGGGAAGTTCTATCCATTTACTCACAATAAAACTCTCATGAAGCTCACTTTGAAACTCTCTTTGATCGGTATAGGACCAGAGTCAACCTGACCAAGAGGCCTTTTGTTTGACCCTTTCTGTTTGGTTCAGTTTTCTCACAGTCCATATATAAAAGCCCTTCTTATTCCTAGGTGTGCTCCTTTGGGCAAGGGGAGCAATCTTATAATTCAATTCAATAAGCTTTATTATTACGCATAACAGACCAAACATTTTCGAACAGATATTATGTATAAAATATATAAAATATGAGCTCAACAAAATAAGGCATGTATTAATTAAATCTTTAACTCTAAAATTCAATGCTAATCCATAAAAAATAACTTGAAACTTCTCATAATAATCCTTAATTAAAACATCAATTGGTATAAATGATATAACAATATAATAATGCCGCATTACTCTTTAGTTAGGATCCCCTAATTCTCTTTGTAATGGCTTAGTGCAATCTTATATTACAATAGTAAATTATTCAGGGGCATGGGTGCTATCACTGGGAGGCCCTGGGTGCTGAAGCACCCACAAAATTTTCACTGTGGGTGCCCAGCCGGGTGACACAATGCGGCACATGCATGGTGTGATACGGCATGCCAAGGCCCAATGGGGCCTGTGACACCCTCTGAAAGGCTGAGAGGAATTCCCCAACTGGCCTTTCAGAGGGTCCAGTGGGGGCTCATCGCAGCTGCAGGAGGGTCTGATAAGGCCCATTGCAACTTGTGACATCATGTGCGTGTCGCAGCATGCTGTGTGACATCATGCATGCAACTTGTGTGACATGAGTCAGTGTGGTACAGTGGTTAAGAGTGGTAGACTCGTAATCTGGTGAACTGGGTTCGCTTCCCCACTCCTCCACATGCAGCTGCTGGGTGACCTTGGGCTAGTCACACTTCTTTGAAGTCTCTCAGCCCCACTCACCTCACAGAGTGTTTGTTGTGGGGGAGGAAGGGAAAAAGAGATTGTTAGCCATTTTGAGACTCCTTAAGGGGAGTGAAAGGTGGGGTATCAAGTCCAAACTCCTCCTCCTCCACCACCTCCTCCTCTTCACTTGCCAAGAACCCACAATGTGGGGCAGAACCCAGCACACCTGCCAGGGAGTAATGTTGTTGTTGTTGTTTAGTCGTTTAGTCATGTCCGACTCTTCGTGACCCCATTAAGGGCTGGGGGGGGACCTCTTGGAAATAACCAAAAGCCCCCCCTTAGACTTTTACTTGGAAACTGAGTAGCATTGCCACCCTCAAGGTTACAGTAATAGTCTTACATTCCCAAATATATCACGGCATGATTTTCACTCTTTTGCATCATGACTTTTACTTCCCATGACTTCTGTGAATCCATGAATAAAGCTCTTTAAAGTGTTTGCTACATAACATCTCCGTACTACTCACAATTGCATTGTTAGCAATCGTTAGACTCCTAACAAATTGTGTTGTTCTTTTTAAATGTAATAATGGTGGATTTAAGCACAGTTTAGTATTTGCCATGGTTTTTTGTTTTTGTTTTTGTTTTGTTTTTTGAAATCCAGCCATTAAAATGTGCCTCCTTAAAAGCAACTACCTGCAATTCTACCCATGTTTTGTTGGAAGCAATTCTCACTCTGTTCAATGGTACTTACTCCCTAGTCAGTGAATGTGTTTAGGATAGCAGCCTTTTTTTAAAAAAAAAACAAACAAAAAAAAACATGATGGAAGCTTTCTGATTTTTGCTCACTTTAATTTTAGCAATTGTTTTCATGATGAGTAGAGATACTGGTTGACTTGTTGATATTTGTTACTTCATCTTGTTTCTCTGCTGAAGTTGTATATAGTACCCTTTCTCATTTCTCCTAGTAATCCACCAGGATCTCTAAAAATACAAACAATGCTATTTCTTTCCATATCTTAGCAACATGTATAAATAATTTCGCGAGTTCTGAGCACAATGCACTCCACACTTATTGACCCCTGTAGTAACCTCTCCTCTAGTGAGTTAAAGACTTTGTTTTCAAAAACCTAAGTATGCTGAAGGAATTTCAGACAGGCATGATCATTTCCATATATACAAATAATTCTTCATGTAACCTTGGGGAAGACTAGCTACCTTTCAAACATTTGAAAAATGAAACTTGATAATGTATCATTTTGCTATTCTCATTCTTTCTCTCCATCTCTGTCCAGTCCATTTTGAATATCAATTTATTTATTTATTTATTTATTTATTTATTTATTTATTTATTTATTTGGTAGCTTGTTTGCAATTCTGCTTTGGTGCCTTTCATTTTGAGGAAATATACCGGTAATTTCTTCATCCACACATTCAAGCTCCAGAGTCAAGATACTTTGACTTCGATATTTTGACAGTTTAAATCACGTGCAATCATTGTATCTCGGGTCATGTGCAACCAGGAGTATCATTTATATTACTATGCAAAGATGAAGTGATAGTTTTACCAGACAACAAATTCGCAGTACGGTTTCTTCCTTATGCTGACTTGGATAAGACTTTGCTTCCACCCGTAGACAGCTAAGTGATTTTGACTGATTTTCGCCCTCTCCCTCCAGCCCCACACCTCACCCAGCACCATCTTCCAGACTCTTCTGAAGGGTTAAGGTACCCCCGGTATGGGAGGTGGAGCTGGTGACTGAAGGGACACCAGGGAGAAATTGGCAAAAATCACCTCATCCCCTCTGCCAGCAAGATCTCTCTACTGAACCAAAAGCTTTCCATAGACTGAAAGAGTCTTTATGTCAAAAGAAGCTAACGTCTGGATCCAGCCCATTGCTATTTGAAGGGGTGAGAATGAGAAAGTCTTAAAACAAATGAATCAAACAAACATTAGGATTAATGACGTCTTAAATATGTTTTAGGGGACCTGGGTAGTGCTGTGGGTTAAACCACAGAGCCTAGGGCTTGCCGATCAGAAGGTCGGCGGTTTGAATCCCCACAATTGGGTGAGCTCCTGTTGCTCGTTCCCTGCTCCTGTCCACCTAGCAGTTTGAAAGCACGTCAAAGTGCAAGTAGATAAATAGGTACGACTCCGGCTGGAAGGTAAACGGCGTCTCTGTGCGCTGCTCTGGTTTGCCAGAAGCGGCTTAGTCATGCTGGCCACATGACCCGGAAGCTGTACGCCGGCTCCCTCAGCCAGTAAAGCGAGATGAGCGCCGCAACCCCAGAGTCATCCACGACTGGACCTAATGGTCAGGGGTCCCTTTACCTTTAAATATGTTTTATGCTTCCCAACGTTTTCTCGCATGGTGAAATAGGGGTCCGTGCATGGCAGTGGTACCAAGATGTACATGGGAAAAAGCTAGCTAGCCTGCTGTTGGATCCATGCATCATGTGCAAAGCTGCCCTAACAATCAGATTATAAATAGATGAAGAAGGTTATTAATCCTAATAGACACTTCTGTTACGCTTGCAATGTGTGAATGCAACAGATTTTTGCAAACATATGTATCACACAGATACTCTTGAAAGAAGTAATGGTCTCCTGCATCCCTCTCCTGCCTTTCAGACGCTGGCAATCCCATTATTGCTGCCTTACTATGTGTGAAGCTATTCTAATTTATGTAAATGTGGGGGGGGACCATGAATTCCCAAACCCTTTATGTGCTGTGGTAACATTTGATAGTTATATCTCAAAACCGGCATAGTTTAATAGATTGCATCCATGTCTTTAAAATATATATATATGATCAGAGACCTAGCTTGAATAGTCTGAGGCAAATGTCTAAGCAAGCTCTGTCCCTCATCTGTATTATTCAGAAAACAATCAGTTATCTAAGAAGGTTAGTGTAAAAATCAATAAGACAACACTCACAATATATTTTGCACGTAAGAAACATGATAGAAGTTATAAATAAGAATGGGTAGACCAGTGATTCACATCATATTCCGTATGCCTCACATCTGAAATTGTCTAGCGGCAATGCTATTTTGCCAAGCTTAAATAAATTTCATTATTTTGGGGGGTGAAATTATGATGCTATCCTACTATTTATGCCCGCCCCTCCCTTTTTCTTGGTATTTTGTTGTTTTTGTTATTAAAGATACATTATTCAGCTTTGCCTGCACCGTACATTTTTATATTATCCTGGAAAGGGCATTTCTCTAAAAATTTTATACCTAAAGATCGCAGTGAGAGATTTGATTGATTAGTTAATACTATCTGCTATTTGAAGCACTAACCCTGAAGGCAATAAATAAAACATATGGTATTAAAACTACACCGCATAGTTAATACAGGCTCACTTGTGTCAAAGCATTCATTGCCAGTGAAATTTTACTAATGGATCTGAACAGTACCCATCAGTGTGATTTCACTGGCAACTAAAAGCCGTTTTCTTTATTCTGGTCTTGAGGATAACTGAGTCATACGGGTCTTTTATCTTCTGCTAGAGTGAGATGTCTAAACTTCAATATGTCTTTGAAATAAGTGGCAGTGTCGTGTGTGTGTGTGTGTGTGTGTGTGTGTTTGTGTGTGTGTGTGTTCAGAAAGAAATCTTCTAAGGTCAGGGTTGATTTTTTATTTCTAGATCAATATTAAAGATAATCATACAGTGCCTCTGAGTTGTGCCACATCTGACCTTGAAGCACCAGATTATTGTTCAATAAGAGTCAGAAATGTTTAATCTCCTCATGATGGGTTTGCCTAATTTTAAAATATATACAGCCACACTGGTTTCATCTGTAACTAGAGCGGAGGCACAAAAGGTAAACAAAAGTGACAGGATAGGAAAGCCCTCATGAATCGAACTCAAGGTCTCCTTATGGACCTTAATGGTTGTCGTTGATGCTTCTAACTGTGATGTTAACTATATATATATATATATATATATATATATATATATATATATATATATTGTTGTTCAGTCGTGTCCGACTCCTCGTGACCCCATGGACCAGAGCACGCCAGGCACCCCTATCCTCCACTGCCTCCCGCAGTTTGGTCAAACTCATGTTAGTCGCTTCGAGAACACTGTCCAACCATCTCATCTTCTGTCGTCCCCTTCTCCTTGTGCCCTCCATCTTTCCCAACATCAGGGTCTTTTCCAGGGAGTCTTCTCTTCTCATGAGGTGGCCAAAGTATTGGAGCCTCAACTTCAGGATCTGTCCTTCTAGTGAGCACTCCGGGCTGATTTCTTTAAGAATGGATAGGTTTGATCTTCTTGCAGTCCGTGGGACTCTCAAGAGTCTCCTCCAGCACCATAATTCAAAAGCATCAATTCTTCGGTGATCAGCCTTCTTTATGGTCCAGCTCTCACTTCCATACATTACTACTGGGAAAACCATAGCTTTAACTATACGGACCTTTGTCGGCAAGGTGATGTCTCTGCTTTTTAAGATGCTGTCTAGGTTTCTTTTCTGTTTATTGCATGGCAAAGAGAAATGGAAATTTAACCAAGTCTGAACTGAAATCATAGCAAAAGCACACATTTGTTACATACCGTATTTTTCCGTGTATAAGATGCCCCCTATTTTGGGGGACTCCAAATTAAGAAAACACTCCTCAGCACTACCCGTGTATAAGATGAGCCCCAATTTCAAACAATTTTTTTTTTTTTTTTGGTAAAAAACAACAACCCAGTCTTATACACAGAAAAATACCGTATGTTTTCTTAGGGTTTAAGAAGAAGAAAAAGATCAGTTGGAGTACATTTGTATTTAGTCTAGGAAATTAAGCTTAAATTCTGCAAAATAAATAAATAAAGATACTTAGAAAACCTCTGCAAGACTGGTCTAATTGTGTGACACATCAGTTGAACTCCTGCTGTCCTACATTAAATCTCTGATATGCTTTTGCATGCTGCAGGCTGCGTTGGGGGCCAGGTTCCAAAGTTACAATTACATGACTTAATGAGATTTCTGTTCAAGCTACCACCACCATTTGGAAACTCTTGCTGTCTTTATGAAGACCGTTTTGTCCTCTTTCCAAATTGGGATTTTGAGATCTGACATGGAATTTCAAAATTTCATTTGGATTTAGCTCTAGGTGAAAATTTGAACACAACCTACAGCTGTGTGCCACAACAAGAAGTCGTACCGAAATTCTTTGGGCTTCTCTGAAGAATCTTCCGGTGTTTTGCCTCAGGATAGCTCCCTCACAGTTGTTCTAAATTGCAGAAATGACAATTCATGTACGTGACGACAGCAGCAAGGATACTACTGGCCCAGAGATGGAAAGAAGATAAAGTTCCAACCAGAGAGGAGTGGCTGATGAAGATGATGGACTATGCTGAAATGGAGAAACTGACTGGGAAAATCGGAAACCAGGAAGAGAAGAATTTCAAGAAGGAATGGGGAAAATTTATAATGTACTTAAGAGAACACTGTAAACCGCTAAAAAAACTTTGGCAGGATTTGAGCAATGCTTGTAATATACGAAAAACTTTGGGGAAATGGATTTTTATTATTTTTAACAAATTAAAGAAATTAGGATAAGCAGATGAAAAAAATATTGATAATGGCAACCACGGAAGGGTGGAGGGAAGTCAAAGGATCCAGAGAATCCTAAATGAAGACGTGAATGATATGTCTGAATTTAAATTTGCTTTGTAAAACGTAACAAAAATACATTTAAATAAATAAATAAATTGTTTTCTATGTGAAATTCAGTGGTCACGTAATGGTATCCTTTGACATGAAAGAAGGCTCTTTGTTTCAATAGTTGCTTCTGTCAGAGGAGCAGGAAGGGAGCCCCTACCACACCTCTCATACTGCTCCAAAGGGTCTCCTAATTCTCTACAACAGGGTTGGGGTGGGGTGGAGGGGGGAATTGGTGAAGATCCCCTCCCTCTCCATTCTGGTAATGGAAGTATCACTGGATTCAAATAGGCTTCCATGAGCAGGAAAGGTATCGTTGCATACAACCCAGTGTTATTGAAGAAAGAACCATAAGGCACAAATTGTTGCTGAATTTTGTTTTACTATAGAACATAACATTGTGTTTGTACCTTTTCACACTTACCTGAAGGTAATTCAGTGGATTCACTTCTCTGTAGACACGCTATAGGGTTATGCTATGAACTATTTCCATTGGTCTTACTCCCAGGAAAGTGTGTGTAGAGTTTCAGTCTGAAACTCACATTCTGTGCATCTCATTGGGAAACTTCCAACTTGAAGCTTGATATAGGTGCTATATTTGAAAAGAATTCAGTTCACGCTGAATACAGTAATTTGATTAGCTTAATGTTTTTATATTAGTATATATTAAATCTATTTTAGATTATATTAAAACATTATATTAAAAACATACTTGTCTAATTTGTCTGATGGCATTTGGAAGACTGTCTGCCTTTAAAAAGCAGCATATTCTAAGTTATCTTTAGGCACGTTTCTAGCATTGTAACCAGCTTGACAGTTCTCCAACAGCATTCTTCTATTAGGGAAATAGAAAGACAAGAAATCTCATAAGAAACCTGTTATATTGGTTTTATTGAGTTATCAACTGCATAAATGCACAGACATTAAAAAATGATGATGACAACTCCATATGAAATAGGGCCATTATAAGCAACGTACAGTATAACTTATGTGGGGAAATAAATAAATTTCTTAAGATACAAATGCAGAACTAATATACTTTATTATCAGAGAAAAAGTTCTTTGACTGAATATAAGTGCACTTCTAAAACTGAAAAAAGAGATGCCTGTAAAATTAATATTTCTGATTTACAGTGGACGCTCGGGTTGCGAATGCGATCCATGTGGGAGGCATGTTCGCAACCCACAGTGTTCTCAACCCGTGCCGCTGGATCTGCGCACATGCTGATGCAATTCGGTGCTTCTGCGCATGTGCAAAGCACGATTTAGAGCTCCTGCGCATGTGCGAGCACTGAAACCCAGAAGTAACTCGTTGTGTTACTTTCGGGTTCTGCGTGGTGTGCAATCCAAAATCTTGCAACCTGATGTGGCCGTACCCCGAGGTATGACTGTGTGTGTGTATGTGTGTGTGTGTGTGTGTGCTCTGTAATCTGGTGTGCCAGCATCACAATGTACAATATGGTGCACTTCTCTTCAAAATAGATAATGGGTAAGGGAAGGGGAACAGAGCTGAAAAAAGACACAGCCAAATCTATTCACAGCAATATAGGAGCTGTTGGTGTTATATCTGTTGGCCTTTTCTCCTGCATTAACTAGACCAACCTGAATCATTTCCCACATATCATGAACTTCAATAGGTCCTTCCTGCCATGGTTACTTGTGTACTTCCTTTCTCCCTTCTCAACATTGCTTCAACTTCAAGTGATTTTTGGAAAGGCTGACAAATAGATTAGAGTTTTGAACAGAGCTACCTGAAATTTACCATAGTATAACACTATCTAAAACAGAGGATTATGGCATTATTTTTGAGGCGCGTAATATCTATCTACTTGCAAGTAGAAGCTTGTTACAATATTCTTTGTGCTCAAAATGTTCAGATTTTGCATTATACAGCTTTAATGCTCATGAGGATCACTGTGATATAATAGCTTTAGTTGCTGCAAGTGTCAGCTAGATAATATCATACCTTTGCTCACTCTTACCAAGTACCTTGGTTCTATATGTCTGTTCCCTTGAGAGATTTGAGTAAATCATGAGTATTTGAAGCCTAACTATGGGTTAACTGGGAAGAGGTATTGATAGGAAATATCTGGAATATGAGGGGAAAGGAAAACTTGACTTGCTCTTCTTATCAACCTCACTTTTCATTACAATAATTTCCACTAGTTTAATGTTATGCCACCAAATGATACATCCTCATCAAAGCTATTCATTTTTGGAATGGAAAAGAGCCCACTTTATTATGCTAATGTTTTCTGCACCTTACTAGAAAAGACATTGCATTCTCTTTACAAGTTTGGGGATCAACCCTCTGAATCACTCCCTATCGCTCCATGTTTGTTTGGTAGTTTGGCAGGCCTTCTCTGCCCTATGGGGAAGGTTTCTGGTTCATGGTTCCAAAGAGCATGCAGGAGATAGGAAAGGGGGTCAAGAAGAATTTGGTGCTTACTCCTGAGGGCTTCACTCACAAGGATCATATGCAAGCCCACTCACCACGACAAGGCAATGATCCAGCGGGTGGGATCTTGAGTGTAAGCCACTCTGGGAATGTTTTTGGCTGAACAACAGGGTAGAACTTTCAGAAGACATGTGAAGGAAACTCTGTATTGGAAGTTTTAAATGTTTGATGTTTCATTTTTTAAATTATTACAGTGTACCTCTATCATCGAATGGAATCCGTTCCGGAAGTCCGTTCGACTTCCAAAACATTCGGGAACCAAGCGCATTGGAAGCTGTGGAAGCCATGACAGACGTTCGGGTTCCAAAGAACATTTGCAAACTGGAACAATCGCTTCCGGGATTGCAGCGTTCAGGAGCCAAAATGTTTGACTAGCAAGGCGTTTGACTTCCAAGGTATGCCTGCATTAATATATTCTGATGGAATGCTGCCTTGAGTGGCTGGGGCAACCCAGTCAGATGGGCAACATTATTTATTACTACTACTACTGCTGCTGCTAATAATAATAATAATACAAGTGAAATGATAGATAGATAGATGATAGTTAGATTAGATAGATGATAGATAGATAGATAGATAGATAGATAGATAGATAGATGATAGATAGATAGATGAGAGAGAGAGAGGATAGATAATAGATGAGAGAGAGAGAGGATAGATGATAGATAGATAGATAGATAGATAGATAGATAGATAGATAGATAGATAGATAGATGATAGAGATAGACAGACAGACAGACAGATAGATAGATAGATAGATAGATAGATAGATAGATAGATAGATAGATATAGATGAGAGAGAGAGGGAGAGAGATGATGATAGATGAGAGAGAGGATAGATGATAGATAGATAGATAGATAGATAGATAGATAGATGATAGATAGTTAGATAGATGATAGATAGATAGATAGATAGATAGATAGATAGATAGATAGATAGATGCTCCCCTGAGCAAAGGACTCTGCATCTCTATTCCCTCCACTGGAATTTTTGCACCAAATGGGTGTGCTTTCACCCCTTCTCCCTCTTTCATTAGTATATGCCAGTGTGGTGTAGTGGTTAAGAGCAGTAGACCCGTTATCTGGGGAACCGGGTTCGCGTCTCCACTCCTCCACATGCAGCTGCTGGGTGACCTTGGGCAAGTCACACTTCTCTGAAGTCTCTCAGCCCCACTCACCTCACAGAGTGTTTGTTGTGGGGGAGGAAGGGAAAGGAGAATGTTAGCCGCTTTGAGACTCCTTCGGGTAGTCAAAAGCGGGATATCAAATCCAAACTCTTCTATATAGTACTGCCCCCCCCTTTAAGAGCTTATTTTTTTAGTATTTTGGGTTATGACTGTATTAGGTGAAAAAAACACCCTTGAATTTCTGCATATATGTGGCATCACATTAATTAATTTGAAACGGAATATCTTTTCCACCCCACCTGCAATAAATAAATGATTTTCTATTTCAGATTGAATTCTTGTTATGCATGTGAATTTCCGGGTTCTGTAAATTTTAGACACATTTCCAGGGTAACACAAAATTGATTCGCACAAAAGATCCACATCTCAGACAAGCACAGGTACATGGAAATACATGGATAGGCATGTTCCCAGACACATGTAATGTAAGGTGGCTTCTGGTATGTCCTGTGTGTTACGCTGCACTAGCATAGTGCCAGGACTTTGCACATTATTTATTTACTTCAGATATTCATAAACCCTATTTCTGGATCACATCCACCCAAGGCAGAGAACAGCAGTGCAGCAATAAAAATGCAATGATATAGTACAGGATTGTATATATTGCAATATTAATATAATAATAAAACTTTAAAATGGAAAAATGTACGAAAAACTAACAATAATCTAACAATACTCTTCCCTTAAAAGTGAAGCAAGCACCAACATTGTTACATTTTCAATGTTTGTTAAAACTTTTGCTTTCCCCAAGCCTTCCCAAATTAGCCGATTTTACCTCTGAAGTTTTAATTCTTGTTGATTTTTTTTTTACATTTTAACACTTTTATGATTGGTTATATATTTTATGTATTCTCACTGTTTGGGTATTCTGTAAATGGTATACATTCTAAAATAAAATAAAATGCATTCCGCTAGTATAAAACTAATGCCCAAACTACAGCAGTGGCAGAGCACTAAAATAGGGGCATTGCAAAATCCACATGAATTAATTGCCATTTCAAACAGATAGGCTTAAAACCTTTTTGAAAACTATGGGTGAAAGGGACAACTGTACACACTGGCAGAGGAAGAAGAGTGCGGGGTGAGCGCACCACCCCCAGCAGCGCAATCTTGGTGGGGTGCCATCGTGGCTCCCCCCCCCGCTCGCGCTGGACACCACACACCTGCAGGTGGCATGCCCCGCCCCCAGGATGTGCACCAGCCCTGCCCCCTGCCTGCTTTCTGCCCTGCCCCCGCCTCCCGGTGCCGGAACATGAAGCTCCGCCACTGACCATACATACCGGTATCTCAGTAAGGAAATTAGGTAAGGTGGGTACCCTGATTGAGAAGGTCCAATCTCCAGAGCTCACCCAACTAATTGATCTTATAGGTGGGTCAATGAAAAGGTTGTCTAATGCCAACCATAAAACCTGAGCAGGTTCAGATGTTATCAAAGTCAGAGATATTTAAGTTACAGGTGGGTAGCCGTGTTGGTCTGCCATAGTCGAAACAAAATAGGAAATTCTTTCCAGTAGCACCTTAGAGACCAACTGTTTCAGTGTATCTGAAGAAGTGTGCATGCACACGAAAGCTCATACCAAGAACAAACTCAGTTGGTCTCTAAGGTGCTACTGGAAAGAATTTCCTATTTTGTTTAGAGATATTTAAGATCAGCAACATTATGTTCCTACAGAGCTCTTTGCCCTAGTGCTGCCTGTTTCTTCGACTTGCAAAACAGATCGCCGACTGGCCTAAAAATACATAAATAAACCATTACTAATGGGAGACACTGTGACATTTTGATTTATCACTGGTCCAGTTACAGTCAGTGTAACAGCATCATTAGATGAAAAGGCTGTCTAATGACTACCACAGGACAAAGAGCAGATTCAATAGCTGCTTCTTAGGAGGAGTCTCAACCTGACATGAGCATCTCTAACTGAACTCTTATTAAACGCCAGAGCAGCAGCTTTTGAATGGCCACCTTGATTTCATTCTTAAGTGTGCATACTTAAAAGTCATTCTTGCCACAATGCAAGGAGGTCATGTCAACGTGGTTGAGTTTGATGCAGAAGATATTCTCTCACCATGGATATTTTTTCACCATCCGCTCTGCCAGTAATGCATTGATCTCTTCCACATAATATGCAACACACACACACACACACACACACACACACACTTCCAGCATATCAGCTATCTACTGTTTTACAATGATATTGCAGTGCATTTTAAAAGGAGGGAGGAAAGAACAGGACCCAAAGATGTTGTCCAGTTAGCAAACTAAAAGTACTTCAAACTTTGTAAACACAGAAGATCTTGTAAAGTCATTGGAGCTGAATGGGAACAATGAAATAGTTCCTTCTCCCTAGCTAGTGACATATCTATGTCTCTCTTTTCTTAGGAGAAGCAACAAACCAGTGTGGCATATTTTCATCTTCAAGTCACAACACTTACCGGAAACAAGCAACAAGGCTTTCAAATTACATTTATGCTGAGAAAAGTGTAATCTAACTATCAAAGGAATTGTACTCTAAAGTGCTCCAAATACTGCAAACACAGACTGGATATAATCTCCCCTGACTAGATTTAAAGAAGAGCAGCAGTGTTAAAAATAGTTCCCACCCACCCCATCCCCCCAAAACAGGCAGCATCTGACAACTGTCTCCAAGGTGCCTTACTGCATTAAAAGAACACACTATGGCTGATGTCTCTGTATGTAGCCCTTCCAGATGCCCAGTCCTTAGTTATAAAATATGCTTATTATACAGCCCAGAGCTCCTTGGCAAAGGTTACATAATGTTTTATTTCAGTCTGTATTTTATTTTTAACACAAGATTGCCAGCGCTTACAAATTAATCACACCCGGATTCCGCTTTCAGAGCTTGCATCTCTATTAGGACTTTGATTGGAAGCACAATCTTACTCATGTTTACTCAGAAGTAAGGCCTATTGAATTTAGCAGGAAATAAATCTCATGCCATGATGACAATGTTGTTCGATCAGGGCAAGCATTTTGGCTTGCCAGGCAGAATGATTCCCCTCTCCTCCCCCCATGTGCTGTACTGGAGGTTTCGCTGACTCCCCCAGAGCCAATTTTGGGGGGGGGGTGTTGGGCACACAAGGCAAGGAAATGGGGGAAGCCCTTTTGTGTAAGCCAAAGTTATTGTGCAGAGCTTCTGCTGACTAGTTACATCCTACCCAATGGGACTTCTGATTAAAAATAGAAAGGATTGCAGTGCAAAGCTTGCAAATTAGGCTGATTATCTCTTGTCATTCAGATAGATAGACAGACAGACAGACAGATAGATGAATAGATAAATATGAATACCAGCAGTGGGGCATGAGGAAGATAAGCAGTCCTCATTGGACAGAGATGGGGTGGAGCCAAGTCAGGGGAGCTTGGGTTTGGCAGGAATGCCAACCCGTAACTCCCCCAGCCTCAACACTGCCCTGTTTTATTTCCATCCTGGTGCCACTGCAGCCACTCTACTCCCACCTCAGCCTTTAATTTACACAATTAAAAACAATATCTGTGATGTGCCAGCCACCTCCACTCAGCTGAGATGCTTCTATAGTCATAGAATCATAGAACTGTAGAGCTGGAAGGGACTACAAGTGTCACCCAGACTGTCCAACACACCTGCAATGCAGGAATCTTTTGCCCAGTGTGGGACTCAAACCTACAACCCTGAGATGAAGAGTCTTATGCTCTACTGGCTGAGCTATCCTAGCAGTCATGTATATGAATTAGAAGAAGATGCAGGAACAATGACTTACCTGGAGAACATTGGAAGCTGCTTTATATTCTGAGTCAGATACAACTCCAGATACCAGAATCTACCTGTTTCACCATTGTGTGCACTGACTGGCAGCAACTATCAATAGATTGAGATAGAAGTCTTTCCTATCCCTATCTGGGAATGCCACAGATTGATCCTGGGACTTTTTGCATGCAAGGCAAGCACCCTACTTCTGAGCTGAAGCAGTTTCACCTTCAAGTAGCTCTGTGGGACCGAATTCTAATTTAGGCTACATTACAGTACCCATAAGGCATAGATCTCCCAAGTGTCAAATTACCCTCTCTCTTTTCGTACCAATTTTGCAATGAGTTATACATATATGTCTAAGTCCAAGTGCCTTAATATTGCTGTGAGTCATGCTGTCTTGAGCTGAGCAAAGTGGAGGGCTGGCTCTCTGCCAAGGGTTTCTATAGGTTGGCTGTTGGTGGAGGACAATGTATATTAAATAAGCAATTGGCTTTTCCAAGCATTTCAGGTATGAGATGCGCCCACCTGTAGTGGGCAGAAACTAAGGCTGCATGCACAGTGCGCCTTTTTAAAGCACAGCATTCTTTTTTTTAAAGCATATTCCTTCCCTCAAAGGACTCTAGGCACTGCAGTCTACCCTAGCAATCCTTCATGAACTACAGTGCCCAGAATTCTTTGAGGGTGTGTGTGCTTCGGAATTTGCTTTAAAGGTACAGTGTGTATGTAGCCTGAGTCAGCAGTAAAGTGAGGGTAAGATTAGGGGTTGGTGGGATACAAATGGCTCGCAAGGCCCCAAAGGTACCTTAGTTTTTGTTTCCACATCATAAAATTTGCAGCTGCTGCAATGACCACAGCTGTTTTCATCCGTCTGTGCTGCATCAGGTAAATAAGAATTGCCCTGGTGTCAATGGGAGGATGTGTCTGTGGCTTCCAGCACTCTTCCGTAGTGTCACCAAGATGCCTGCATATAGAAACACAGGAAGTTGCCTCATACAGAGTCAGACCATTGCTCCTTCTAGCTCCGCATTGTCTATAGGATGACTGGCAGTAGCAGTTCAGGATTTCAGGCAGGAATATCTCCCAGATGCTGAGGATTGAACCTGGAACTCCAAGAAACTCTCCTTCTCTTTCAGTGCTGAGTGGCAGATTGGTGCTGGAAAATTGGAAGGTTTCTCAGGCCTCCATAAAAACATCAGCACATCAACCAAAAAGGGCCCAGCTTGTAGTCTGCAAAGGAAAAGGCATAATTTTATACCAGTTTAAGTTCACTTCAACCAGAAACATGATGGAAATGTGTGCCAATTAAGTTTGTCAAATTAAGTCTGATATGCATTTCTCTTTTAGAATGAGGTGGTTTGAATTTGGGAGTTAGGGCTGAGTCTATACGACTCATTTACCAACTTAATATGAATGTATGGAACGTAGGAATCTGCCTCATTCCATTGGCACTTTGAAGCGTTTCTCTCTCGGAAACCTACCCATACAGGACCTGCTATTCCATGGGGCTATACCATGTCACTTGTATGTGTTAATATAAAACAAACAAACATATAAATATTGCGACTACATGAAGAAGAAGAAGAAGAAGAAGAAGAAGAAGAAGAAGAAGAAGAAGAAGAAGAAGGGGTGGTGGATTTTATATCCCGCTTTATCACTATCCTAAGGAGTCTCAAAGCAGTTAGCAACCAAACAAAATGGGCAGGCCTATTTTCCAGCACATCTCTATGCTCCCACACCTTGCCACTGCTCCCCAGCATATGTTGCCCAAGGCAGCTGTTTCATGCTGCCTAATGGCACGGATGGTCCTATTTCCTATGAGTGCACACACTATAAGGAGGATAGCCATGTTCATGTAATGTGTGAGGTTGCCAGAATACAGGAAGTGATGTCCACCCTTTCTCCACACAGTCCGTTCTCTAGAGCTGAATGATCTAATGGGTGCATTTAAATGTATTACAAGGCATTCATTTTCACAGTGGTAACACCTTTACTAAAATTTAAATAAATCCAAGCGAATGGCTTAATTAGAAGCAATGTCCAGTAAAGCATCCAGTAGGGAAGCTAATTACTCGATTGTCAAATGGAATAACAATAATTTCCCTTACAGTGAAAGCTCTCCCACTGTAATTAGGTTATGTCATACTTTGCGCTGAAGGGAATATTAAAAAGCACAAGAGTAGCCAGTTCCATCCACTGTTTAATTTCTATTTATAGACTTATGCTAAATTGCTGCCTCTGCGATACAGCTGGAACGTCAATAACCAGAACAACAACAGCTCTTCTGTTGGTCAATTAAGTTTGCTATGTGGAAATTAATGTAAATATGAATCTTGCGAGTACTTTTTTGTTGACTAATCATTTGTAGTGAAATACCAAAAAAATATATGTATGAACACATGAAATATTCAGAAGAGAAGGCTCAGAAGACATGGGTTTTAACATGTAATCTTAATGAAGTAAAATGCATGTATTTATGTACTATCCAGAGCTGCAACACTGCTTATACTCAATGAACATTTTGCCATTGACTTTGATAGCAGCAGAAACACCCCAGGTTGGTATTTCTTTTCGGGTGGGGAGACTCCCCACACACCCCAAATACCAATTTAATGCTCCACCAATTAATCCAATGACTTGATTTCACAGGGGTTTACAATGAACGATAAAATGCCCCCCTCAAAATCAATGTAAGATTAATAAGAATCAAAACTTTAACCCGTAGTGCTAAAAATCCACCTAAGTGATATAGTTCATCCAATAGAAACAATCCACAACTCTGCCAAAAGGCATGTTAAACAAAAAAAAATGTTTTTTTGTGTGTGTTTTCTGAAGGACAGAAGGCATTCACCAACTAATTCACAGCAGCCAGCATCTGAGGTAAACTATCTCTAAGAGCAGAGGCACAACAGAGCCATTGTGCCTAGCCTAGCAGCCATTGATAGATGGGCCCAACTTATACATGCTCATCAATTTGAATGGGTCTACTCTGAGTAAAATTTTGCTGTATGCCACCCAGTGTGGCCTGCTTTTCATGCTGTTTGCCTCATTTGAGCGAGGCCATGGCAACTACAAAGGTGCCACCACAAATAAGGTCCTCATAATGTTCCGTTGTACTTCTGAAGTTGTGGACAACAGTCAGCGGTCTGATTGTGAGTTTCGTTGTGGATTAGAAAGTCAAAGCCAGCTTTCTGTTGCCGATTTTATCAAAATGCATGTGACCTGCACATGCACAGAGAACCATTACCCTCCCCCCTCCAACTCTGAATATATTGCTCGGCCATTATTAGTGTTTGGTCAGAGGTTTGCTGCTCCAAGCATCCCTACAGTTACTGAGCAATAGATCTTTCTGCAGTGGTGACTGACTGAGAGAAACAAGTTCGCAGGCTTCATCAATATGTTATATGCCAACAGCAACACTACCAGTGTGTGAGGTGGAAAAAGTAAGGTGGAACCACCATCTTCAGTGGTAGAACTGTGATGTTTCCAGGTAGGGTAATCACAGGAGAAATCAAAACATAAGGCTATTCAGTCAAACGAAAAAGCAGCAGTGTGGCATGAAGCCCATCAAGTGGTGAGCAAACAGTAAACACACCGTCCAGCAAACTCCTGTCAAGTCTGCCTCAGGCTGCTTTAGCTTCTGTCCTTCCTCTCGATTCGGTTTCTGAGACCAAGTCATATTCTCAGTTGCTGAGCAAGACTGCATCTTCACATTATTGCCCTGGCTTTTGCAGCAGACCATGAAGAAGACATTTCATCATCCGTGTGTTATCCCAGAGGAATATTGCAAGCATATAATCTTATAAAGACAGATGGTTGCTAACCATAACAGGAAAGCGTTCTTTCCCTCCCCCTCAACCCCCCCCACTACATTTCAATCCATTATGTGTGGGTGGTACGGTGTTTGAAGGCTTCACTAATTTCAGAATATTCATGAGCAATTGCTCAGGTGTTCCTGTTTGCAGTCCATTTTAAGGACATGCACCAGTTCTGCATTCCTTTCACTAGGGTTTAGTAAGGGAATAGCTATCTCTCTACCAGCTTTCAAGAAATTAACCACATAACACATTTTAGTACTACTCATTTAACTTTATTGATCTCTGTAAACAATAAAAAATAACAGCTGGATTTTGTGTGGGGTTGACAACTGATGGGGTGGGGAGACAGCTTGAATCAATTTTTATTTTTATTTTTTTGCTGTCAGACAAAGGGTAACACCATCCCAGAAGGCAGAGAAAACAACAATCCCAACCTTTGTTTCAGTTGTTTGATGTCTAGTTAAGTAAAGAATAAGAGGGCTTTTCTATGAGACCTTTTTGCTACAGGTTACACCTCCACCTTCCCAAAGGTTTAGATTTTTGTTGTTTGTTTGCTTGCTTGGAAAGCTGTCTAACTGGCATGCAGGTTGGGAATCAAACCACATTTCCAAACAGATCTGAATTTGAAAGGCTTTCCAGTTCAAAATGAAACAATACTTATCGGATTCCCCAAATTCTAAATTTATTCACATCACTATTCTTAGGTGGATAGCTTTTGTGTAGGGCTGCACCCAAAAATTCACCAGAAGACTCTGTTTCCCCTCTAGAGAGATATATTTCATTCAGTTTGCATTTAGAGGTGAGTGTAGCTAATTCACACTTTCTGAAACTATACACAAATCAAATCACAAATATCGTGCAAAATTCACACATGTCCGAATTTTACAACACAGCTGAGTAACAGTCGTAAAAATATGTATATTACAAAATGTGCATAAAAATGCATATATTGGTGGAAATATAAGATGCATTCTATCAGAGAAAATTACAATCTTGTTTTAGTACACAATGTGTTTGAAACATGGTGACACTGTTTTACATATTCATCGTAGGTTTCCAACTTCAGGCAACAATGCGTTTCAGAAGCTAGAGGGAAGGTTTTTGTGTGAACCTGGGTGTAAAAACACCAGAGGGAATCGGGTTTTAATGAAAAGCTGCCTCCCAGCTGACACATCAGATGAAGTCAGTGAGTTATGAAAAGAGATTGACAGTGTTAACAAGGGGACTATATCCAGCAATTCCACTCCTGAGGTTTCCTAGATATATAGAACCTGCAATACTAAGAAAGGTCAATTCCTCTAGGCAGGGAGTTCAGGAACACACCCTGCTATTGCTGTTAAGTATGATTCAAGCTAGAAGCAAGAGTAAAAAAAGGTCACATCCATCCACAACTAACTAGCACCAATAAAAATAAGAAGAAAAGAAAAGAAAAAAAAACACCATCCAATAGTAGAGCAGCTAATAATTTGATTGCCGAATAGCATAACAGCAAATATTATCAACATCATAACCATAATCGGCAGTCACATTCTGATTACTGTGTCTATTTCTGTTCACCACATCTGGAAGAGGATATTGTAGAGCTGGAAGAACTACAGAAAATGACAACCTAAATTATCAATAGGTTGAAGCAGCATCCCTATGGCAAGAGGCTAAACTGTTTAGGTTTTTTTTTAATTCTGAAAGGGGGGATGCAGTTCTATACATTGGGGCTGAGGAATCTTCAGCCCCCCAGATGTCATTGGAATCTAACACCCATCACCCCCTCAGGAGCAGGTACATAGCTTTCTGGATCCTTTGCTTGAGGCTCAGGTGGCCTCAGTGGCACGGAGTGCCTTCCATCAGCTTTGGCTGATGGCAAGAGGGTAAAGAGGGAGGGCGCAGTTGGCACTGTGGTCTAAACCACTGAGCCTCTTGGACTTGCCAATCAGAAGGTCGGCAGTTTGAGTCCGTGCGATGGGATGAGCTCCCGTTGCTCTGTCTCAGCTCCTGCCAAACTAGCAGTTTGAAAGCATACCAGAGCAAGTAGATAAACAGGTACCGCTGTGGCGGGAAGGTAAACAGCATTTCTGTGTGTGCACTCTGGCACTTGTCATGGTGTCCTATTGCACCAGAAGCAGTTTAGTCATGCTGGCCACATGACCTGGAAAGCTGTCTGCGGACAAACGCCGGCTGCCTTGGCCTGAATGAGATGACTACTACCCCATAGGCAAATTTGACTGGACTTCACCATCCAGGGGTCCTTTACCTTAAGAGGGAATGTAACACCATCAAAAAGCAGGCACCCTTTTTGATGGCGTTACTTTCCCTCTTAAGGTAAAGGTGCCTCTGGATGGAGCTTATCTGGATGGAGCTTCAGTTTCTTGGCTCTCATCCAGTTCATTGCCAAGGCAAGACAGTGGTCCAGCCACCCACTGCAACACCTGCATATGTAAAGAAGTCATCAGTATATTGCTGACTACATACTCCAAAACTTCAGATAACCCTGCTCAGTGGTTTCATGTACATGTTAAACAGCACAGAAGATAAAACTGAACCTGAGGAGCCCTACATTGAAGGCTCCATGGGGCTGTAGAACACTCCCTAAGCCGCACCTTCTGAAAACAATCAAGTAGGACTGGAAGCCCAAGGTCTAGAGCAGGCGTAGGCAAACTTGGCCCTCCAGATGTTTTGGGACTACAACTCCCATCATCCCTAGCTAACAGGTCAGGGATGATGGGAGTTGTAGTCCCAAAACATCTGGAGGGCCGAGTTTGCCTATGCCTGTTCTAGAGTGTGACCTGCCACATGCCTTGGGACAGCCTCATGGTTGTCACAACAGACATGATTTCCTGAGCCATGCCAGAGCCAGCTGCCGTAGCATAGATGTTGAAGTCCCCAGAACCTGCAGTCTGGCTTGTCCCAACTGCTCCGTGCCAAGAGCACACACACTAGATACCCCCACCAACTGGAGAGAGAGAGAGAGAGAGAGAGAGAGAGAGAGAGAGAGCACAGCAATTCTCCCTCCCTGGTCCTCAAATCTCCCCTGATGCTGCACCGAGTACCCAAGTGGGCACAGGTAGGTGAGACCACCTCCAACCTGCTCATCCACCCAGGCCTCAGTGATACAATCAAATCAGCCTCCTCATCCATAATCAGATCATTGGTGAGGGAGGTCTTTCTCAGAGCCAACCTGGCATTCAGCACCAGCAGTTGTAGCCCCAAGGGCTGGCTGATAGGACAACAACAGAATGGAGGAAGGGTTGGCACACGGCACAGTCACTAACTGCTTATGTTGTGTGTGCTTTACCCAGCCTGTCCCAACTCCCACACCATGCCTCCACCTATCCTTAACCACTGTGATGGCCTCCTCCCCCACACTATCCCCAGCTCCTCTCCTCCCAGACACATCCCACATATTTCAATTCATAAACAACAAAGACCCCAAAATTAAAAGCACACAAGTTAAAAAGCAATTAAAATAAATTTAAAAACATTTTAAACATTTGGGGCAATAATAGCAGCCTATTAGAGCACATGCTACATCAGTAAAGATCATGCCACCTTCCCTGGTTGCTATGCAACACTTCCACCCCACTCTTGGGTGGTTGGCTGGCTCTCAGATCAGAATTAACCCTTAAGGTTACAGACTGAATGACCTCTGCTGTTGCGTACTTCCAACATGTATTTCTGTGTCTTGAGTTGTTATTCTGCCCTATGTTCCCAAATTCACTTTTGGATAAACATACTTACGTTAGGATCAAGCTATTTAGGTCCATAATTAATTAGCATAGATTTAGATGACCAGTTTTTTTTGCCTTCTAATAGCGACTTCTTGATAGAAAGCCTCATGGAAGCAAGATTTATGAACTTCCTCCACCGCCACATACACATTCCCCATCTAACTAATGAGATCAGTGTCGAACTGGAAGTGAGCCAATAAAAAGAAACTCACTAAAAACAAAACAGAAATATTGTTGGCAATTAGTGGATTTCTTTTTAAAAAAAATGTTTTAATTTTAAGCTATTTGGGGAATGAAGAGTGAGGTATAATATATATAAATTGATTGCTCTTCTGGCTTCACCAGGAATGTGATAGTGGGTCACTTAACCCATTTACAGGTCCAACTTCGGTTCCCCATCTGTGACCTACTATTGTATATCCCTTCACAGTTCAATCTTCTTTGTGTAAGCGTTGACCAGCACAACTTACAAACCAGATTAGGGCCCCCTGGTGTGGCACAGGCACATCATGTGCGTGTATGACATCACACATGTGCATCAAGTGTCTCGAGTGCTGGCTTCTTCTCCTGTAGCTGCTGGGTGTTCAGGGTCCTCCTCCTTCTGCTGCAGCTGCTGGGGAAGGAGTCCCCGGCTGCTGCCAATGTTCTGCTGAGCGCTGAGCATGCCACACCATGTGGTGTATGCACCATGTGGTGTATGTCCGGAAAAGCTGGGGCCTCTTTCCCCGGCAACCACAGCAGCAGGAAGAGGAGAAGCTGGCCATGGAAACACTGGCTCTATACTCGGCCTCTCTTGCCCCCTGAACATTGGGGGGGGGCTCTGCCCATCCAAATAATTATTCGGGCAGGCAAAGAGCTCAGTTACCCCTCCTCCAAGAGGTGGTGCCCCTGTTAGCACAATAGCACAATAGCACAACTGTTAGCACAATAGCACAATTTCTTCACATTTAGTTTTGTTTCGTTAAACAGTTTTGTTAAATTAGGTATACTTATGGCTTGTGATAAAGCTACAGATTTCACTGATCTAAGCACCAGGATAGGCAGATATTTCTCACACTTGCTGTTTTAATTATATGGTTCAGCAAGAAAAGAGGCAGCATCAAGAACTACTAACGAATCATGAGGCGGCATGTTTGCAATATCCTACCAAGATTTTTTTTAAAAATGAAAACATGTAACTAAGAAGCATTTTTTTGTTTTGTTTTTCAGTTGTAGTCAGAGGTCAAAGATGTTTATAAGTATGCACTCAAACAATGAGAGATCTAGAATCCAGGCGAAGATTGCACATCTCAGGGTGCAGAGATATGCAAACACTGGGCTTTTCGAAATGAATAGTTGTTTTCCCGTTTTTGTCTTTCAGTTGGCTGGAAGCCATGAAAGGAACTTGAGCTTCTCTGGATGGTTTGTTGCCTTGGAGAAATTTTCCACACAAAATTTGTATTCCCCCCCGCCCGCCCTTTACCTTTCTTTTGGTAACATTCATTCTTAGCATTAGGCCTCTTCCAAGAACTGTGCTTTCTGTGATTCATGTTCAACAGGGTTGTTTTGATCTGATCAGTTAAAAGTGTGAAGGCACATACTTTATTGTTGTATTGCTGAGGGATCAATATGTTACTTGCTTTTCTCACAACAGCCTTTTGTTGTGATGGGGAAAAATTGAGGCCAAAGTCAACTGTGTGCTATTAAGGACGCTTCTTGTTAAGGATTCAACAGCAAGCCAACATATGCTAGGTGGGTGGCGCCGACTGCTTTTGTGGCAGGCAAGATAGATGGACAATGAGTTACAAGTCTCTTTATTAAAGGAGGAGGAGGTTTTGACTGCCAGTGCACACCGTCAGAACTGCAAAATAGCAGACTATTATCCCCCCAAAAAACACACACACACATTCACTGACTCAAATTAATAATTCTAAAGGGATTCTACATCATTTCAGTAATGGTGAATAAAGAATGTGTAGCTTTGGTAGGTCCAGAGTTTAACTAATTTCATATATATATATATATATATATATATATATATATATATATATATGATTAGTATATATATATACTAATTTCATATATATATATATATATATCAAATAGAAACCCAAATAGATACTGACAAGCTGGAACGTGACCAGAGGAGGGCAACCAAAATGGTGAAATGGATGACTAGGTCATAAATGGACCCATATCGGTTGTGATTCCAATCTCGGTTGTGATTCCAATCTCAAAACGTTGCTACCAATCTTATGACCACAGTATTATAGGGTTTTTAAAACGTATACCGTATTGGCCCGAATATAAGCCACACTTTTTTCCTTCAGATTCCGACTGTGAAAAGTTAGTGTGGCTTATATTCACGACCTTACAAAAATTATCCAGTATGGGGCAAACAATGCCAGGTGCACGGCGAAGCTGCACCCGCCCTACACTTAGTCCCCTGTCCTCTCCCCCAAGGCCGGGAAGGGAGAGAGCAAGGAAGGGAGTAGCTTTTATTCAGCTATTGCAGTTTTTTTCTTTCCTTGACCTTTAAATGTGTGGTTTATATTCAGGTGTGGCTTATGTCCGGGGCAATACGGTATATACAGTGGTACCTCTGGTTACGAACCAGATCCGTTCTGGAGCCCCGTTCGTAACCCGTGACGTCCGTATCATGAAGCACCGTGTCTGCACATGTGCATGACACGATTTGGCGCTTCTGCGCATGTGCGTGACGCCATTTGCCGCATCTGCGCATGCGCGAACCGCCGGACCCGGAAGTAACGCGTTCCATTACTTCCGGGTCACCGCGGTGCGTAACCCGAATGTACGCATCCCGCAGCGTACGTAACACGAGGTATGACTGTATTGCACTGCCTGGCCATATTTCCTATGAATGTGTGGCTTATAAATATTTAAATAAATAAATGAAAACACGAGGCAAAAGCTTTCATGCATAGATCAACAGATGTTTGGTACTCTCAGTACTGACAAACAGTTCTGGGCACCACAGTTCAAGAAGGATACTGACAAGCTGGAATGTGTCCAGAGGAGGGCAACCAAAATGGTCAAAGGCCTGGAAACAATGCCTTATGAGGAACGGCTTAGGGAGCTGGGTATGTTTAGCCTGGAGAAGAGAAGGTTGAGGGGTGATATGATAGCCATGTTCAAATATATCAAAGGATGTCATATAGAGGAGGGAGAAAGGTTGTTTTCTGCTGCTCCAGAGAAACGGACAGGGGACAATGGATTCAAACTACAAAAAGAAGATTCCACCTAAACATTAGGAAGGACTTCCTGACAGTAAGAGCTGTTCAACAGTGGAATTTGCTGCCAAAGAGTGTGGTGGAGTCTCCTTCTTTGGAGGTCTTTAAGCGGAGGCTTGACAGCCATCTGTCAGGAATGCTTTGGTGGTGTTTCCTGCTTGGCAGGGGGTTGGACTAGATGGCCTTTGTGGTCTCTTCCAACTCTATGATTCTATGATTCTATGACCTGTTATCCTGTGGAGGTGGGAAGGATCCAGTAACTGGAGTCATTGCAGTTCCATTATTATTATTGTCATTGTCATTGTTTGTTATTGTTATTATTTGAATTTATATACTGCCCTATACCTGGAGGTCTCAGGGTGGTTCACAGAAAAGATCACAATATATAAAATCAAAATAAAAACAAAATTATGCACTCTCTCCCATGTCACCAACCAAACAGAGAAAGAGTGTTCACCTGGTTGTGTAAGATCATGACATCTGCGGCTGCTTATAGGGAAGCTCTCTAATGAAAAGAAGCCCATAATAGCTCGTTTGGAAGCCTCTGCGACAAAGGCAGTGTTAATATTGAAACTCCTTTCCTCACCACCACCCCAAAACAATTATTCTGCGATCAAGCACGCCATTATGTCTTATATATCCCATTGATTTCAGTGAGGTGTACTGATGAGTAACTGTGTTGCATGTCAGCCAGGTTTTATACGCTATTCATACATTTAAGGCATCAACAGTTCCACTACATCTAGTTGCTAAACATTTCCAAAAATTGCCGTATTTTTCCATCTATAACACGACTCCTCTTTTGGGGGGAGTGCAATTTAAGGAAATGGGGGGAGATGGCCCACAGTTGTTGAGCTTTTTGCAGGGAGGTTTACCCAGGGTTGTTGAGCTTACAAGCTCCTGCTCATGGCTGCAACAAATCGCCTGTCCCCCTCTGCACTATCCATGTATAGGACGACCCCCTATTTTAATCATTATTTTACAGTAAGAAAACCTTGTCTTATACATAGGAAAGTACAGTATATGGGGCAATTTTTAAAGTAACAGTTGCATTTCATTTATTTTGTCCATCAAATAACCACCTGCAATGTTGCAGCAGGGTGAAAAATGTATCTAGATTTATCCAATTCTTCCTCCAAGGAACTCATAGCATCATACATTGTATAATTTTATCCTCCCAACACCTGGTTGAAGGAATGGCATTGTTTCAGTGTGAATGCAAGCTAGGCATGGGACAGGTGGGCATGGTTTGGGGAAAAACCCATCGTGGGCCAAATTGGGATCCATGCTTGGCCTAAGTAGACCCACAGGCCTGTGCTCCCCATTCCTGCTTTAAATAAAGGGTTTTTTTTTGGGGGGGGGGGGTTAAGGCTATGTAGGCTAAGCCTGACAGTGATTTTCTTGTTGTCCATTCATATCGCACTGCCCAAATAGGCTAAACATTAGGTGGTCTAATGATTTACTGCTTGCTCCAGGTATTCATGTTGTGGGTCTAAAATGGAAATTAAATCCCAGAACTGAGATTTGCAGCAAGCTAGTTCAAGTGAATCAATACACATGGTGTGCTGGCCCCAGGGGTTTGTCCATGAAGCAAAGTCCAAGTCCAGTCCTGGGTCTAGGGGTCCAAAGGAGGTCAGTCCAGCGGGGAGCGAGGCAGGGAGCAGGTCAAGGTCCAAGGCAGGTGCAGGCACGAGGTTGCAGGTCAAGCATACATTTGCAACTAAGTTGCTCACACAACTTGGGCTGGGTCTGGCTGGCTTTTATCTGGCCCTATGCTTAGGGCGGCCCCGATCCTCTGGAGACTCGGCCTCTCCTCCGGGCCTGGAGGTGAGCACTCCTCCTGTAAGCACTTAGCTCTTTTCGCCTCTCTGTCCTGAGCCTCTGCAGCTCAGGAGAGGCTGGTGGGTTACTGGACCCAGGGGCTGCCTCAGCTTCCTCTGAAGAGGCTGGGAGTGGAGCACCTGCAGGCAATGGGTCCTCCCTCCCATCAGGAGCCAGAGCAGACTCTGCTGATGCCTGCACCTGGGGATCCAGCACAGGTAGGGATCCTTCAGGCTCAAGCCCTGGCCCCGGCTCAGCTGGTTCTGGAGGCGGGGAATCCTGTGCAGGCTGGGATCCCTCAGGTTCAGCATCTGAGCCTGACCCCCAGGCCATCAAACATGGCAATGTTATTAATACTGAGAAATTTGGGGGTGAACTGTTGGCTAAGATGACTTGGCTGTTTAGTTTTGTTGACCCATGGTTTTGTTTAAAATGGCTACTTGGCTTCTGGCTGGACTCTTCTACCTGTCAAATTAAAATCTCTATGTTCTGATTTCTATGCTAAGTGATCAATAAAATAGCAGTGACTCAGACCATACTGTCAGTGTTTTGGCTCAGATCGGACTGCTAGTGTTCTGACTCATTTTGAGCTGCTGCACAAGCTACCTTACTCATGTCCTCACTTAAACATTTAAACTTTCGTGAAACATTTGCTTTACTCTTCCAAAACTTGTACTCAAAGAGCCTTTTGCAACTCCCTAATTCAGCTAAATGTTCCCAAATAGTTTTAATTGACCTAATCCAAAACGAAATGAGGTAGTATTACATTAATATTATGTGGTGGGGGTAGCTAAGTGTATGTATAATTCCCAAAAAGGAAGTTCTGAAATCGAAATTATACATTAGCTATGACATACAGTCATATATATTCATTTAATGACTTGTAGCTTACTGACATCCAATGGGTCTACTCTAAGTATGGTTTAGTTGGACACAATTCAATAAGAACTAACTTTGAGATTTATAAAGTTCACACTGAATTTGGCCATGCTCCATAGGAAGTTGTATATAAGATATATGAGCAAATTTTGCAAACAAAAGTAACACACCCACATCAAGCTATTTCCCCCACAAGCTGACAAGTAAGGTGTATTTGCTTTTCAGTAAACCAGAGTGGGTTTAAAAACAAAAAAACAAAAACAGATATAGCCAAAGAGTTAATTTCTTAGAGCTGTAAGAAAGTTGGCAAGAATGTTAATTTGCATTTGGCAACATGCTATAGGTGGCATATCATGAGATCTGGAGAAACAGAACACAGATTTATTTATTTCTTCGTGCACGATACTTCACATTTTATAAATGTATGCCTGCACATTCCAAATGTTAATTGGGATTATAAATCCTGGTGATCTTGTTTGATGCAGACCTCACTTTTCGTAACAGTAACCTGATGCCGTATCTTTTAAGGCTGTGCAATTAAAATGACTAATATCAGGAGGTAGAGCAGTAAAATATCATGTTAATTGTAAAATCATTAGAACCGACACTTGGCTTGTCATGTGACTCTGCAAACACCATTGTGCTAAAGTGCTAGCAGCACTCTTTTTTTGGTGCTGCATATATAATTAGAATAAAGGCAACTACCTCCTGTCAGGGCTTTCTCACTAACTCTTGAGCAGATTGCTCTTTTTATCCCATATAAAATACTGTATGGCTAAGGTGTTGCTGTTTTTAGGACTGCTGATTTGAACTAATATTGAAGAATAAATGTTCAATACAGTTGTGATGAACCCCACCCCTCAATTACTAAAATCGTGTCCAAAGGGGTACAGGGGTGAAACCAACCCCCCTCCACTCGGTTCGCCTCAAAACAAACCTCTCTGACTTCAAGGACTTATTAGTAATGAGAGTCTTTTTCCAGCTTTCGTGGCCTGGTATCCTCACTACTCTGGGTTACTTAAATGAACAGCCTCTTGCCTACAGTAAAGGGCCTCCCTCAGCTCGGATCCCCACTGTCCCAATTTGCCTCAACACTCTGGCAACTTCGTGGCACTCTGGGTTTTCACCATCTAATGCTTTTCTGTGTGACTCTAGGACACAAACTATCACCTCCCTTCCCTCAGGTAAGTTTTGCCCTTTCTTGAGTCCACTCCTCTGTGAGTTTTGATACCCTGCTGGACCAATAATGACGATTCCTCCTTGGCCCCAAAAAGAACTGAACTTAATTTTCTTGAGAACATAGTTGTTTTAAAGATTCATGCATTCACAACCTTAGTTGCGGTAATACAGAAACACCTTTCGGTCTATAGTTTCATGTTAAACTAAACCATACCTAAACCACCACTATCCTGGCCCCACACCCTTTTCTTCCCTGTCTCCACACACACCCTCCCTCTTCTCAACTGTCAAAACGGCTGTTCCCTCCTTTTAAACCGGGGACCGCCCCGCCCCCAAAGGATCCGCTGTCAGTCAAGATGAAGGTGGATTAACTCCTTCTGAGCCGGGAGGTAATAACTCCTCCACCCTAGGGCCAATCCGTCACAACAGTCACAAATGATTTTGCCTCTGACAGGGTTTAATGCACACATGTAACAGTGTGGATATATATATTTGTAGTTACCAGCTTTATATAAATACACAAATGGCAAATTTGTGCATTGTGGAAAATCCAGGCATTTTCAGCATTTTTATCTACCTTCAGAGATTCGAAGGCTCTTCCCTCAAGAGTTGTTGTTAATATGGCAGAACCTTTCTTCTTCCCAGAATGGAGCGAAAGCTCTAAAATGAGAGATATTCTTTCTTTTTTCTTTGCAGATTAACCTAGGTAAATGGATAGGCAAGCACTGTTTAATTGTAAGAAGATTATAATAGCTGCCAGGGAAGTGCCTGTTGCTTTTAGAATAGATTGTAAAGAAGATGCGTGGTGATAATGTGAATTGTCAGTGTACGTGTGTGCTTGAATTGCAAAAAAAGGAGTGTGAAATCATGATTCATTGACAAATTTATCTAGAAATATATATTTTAAAAAATCCAATTGAAATGTGTGCTTTGTAATTTTAGGTGGACTAAGCTGGGGATTTATTTTTATTTTTTAAAAACCAGCTGATGCAGTTTCTTTGCAAAGTAAGATGTGAGTATGAAACAGCAGGGAGAAAAATATGCTTTATAATTAAAGTATGGACCATGGGCAATAGGAAGCACAAGCAGGGCAGGGGGCATAGTGAGCTGTGCTAAAATGCAATTGCATTAGAAACCACACCCTTTCACTGACTCCGGTACAGTTGAAATCAAGAACCCAACTTCTCTTTTATTGTCCTGTGATCAAGGTTTAATGCCCACCCCCTAAACTGTGTTGTGTTCTGGAGCAACTGCTAAAGAGGTCATTAGCAGGCAGTGGCTCTGCCGCTGTTTTGATCGAGAACAAGTCTGTTTATATGGGTAAAAGTCACACTTTCAAGATGGAGGAGTGATAGAAAATGTTTCGTTGGCCCAGTCATCAACCACCACACAGATGATCTTGTTGAGCCTCCAGAGCTTCTCTAGCCTTTTATTCTTCTTCCCTTCCCTCCTGCTGAGCCAATTTGGCATGAAAGGGGAGTGGATGCACAATGCATGCTTGACAGTTGCCATTTGAGAAGTGCTTCCAGCTCCAGGACCCATTGATGGTGTCTTTGTCCCTTCATTGAGATAATTTCAGGCAAGCAAGGGTAGGTCTTTGATAGAAAAGCAGTAACAACAAAACTCATTGGTCTGTTCTATCTCATAGTGTGTTTCTGCTAGCAGAAAGAACTTCTGAACACACAAGGCAAGATTTTTTCCCCCAGTCCCTGCTCTCGCTTAAAGTTCCTGAACCCACTAATTCCCTCCCCCAGCTCACAAGTATCAATGAATGGATACAAACTGTAAATACAGTATTGAACAAGCTTGACAGTGCTTTGTTTACTAAATACAGTAGTACCTTGGTTTAAGAACAGTCTGGTTTAAGAACGAATTGGTTTACAAACTCTGCAAAACCAAAAATAGTGTATTGGTTTGAAAACTTTACCTCGGTCAAAGAACGGAATCCGAACAGTGGAAGGGCACTGGTGGTGGAAGGCCTCATTAGGGAAAGCGCACATTGGTTTAGAGAACAGTTTTGGTTTAAGAAAAGACTTCTGGAACGGATTAAGTTCATAAACCAAGGTACCATTGTATAAGGAAAATAAACTTGCTAAATTAGACCACTCTCTAGGGCAGGCATAGGCAAACCTGGCCATCCAGATGTTTTGGAACTACAGCTCTCATCATCCCAAGCTAACAGGACCAGTGGTCAGGGATGATGGGAGTTGTAGTCCCAAAGCCATGGACAGAGAGTCCCTACAGAGGGTGGTAAAGACATCACAAGACATCATGGGCTGTCCCCTGAGTCTGCTAGATGTTATCGCAGAAGAGTGAGGAACATTATCAGGGATGACTCACACCCTGGCCAGCATGATAAGCCAAAACAACAGGTTAAAGAACAGTTTCTACCTGTGGGCCGTGAGGCTGCTGAATGGAAGACAGCAACATTGCAGCTGACGTTAGGGGTCGGTGGTTGTACGACAGCACATAGAGTGTAACAAGGACTGAGAGATTGGGGGGAGGGGCTTGTTTAATCTCACTGTAAACATGTGGGTACAGTGACAATAAAGTATTTCTATTTCTAAAACATCTGGTGGGCAAGTTTGCCTATGCCTGCTCTAGGGCATCAGAAAAAATTATTATGCCAATCACCTCATTGGCATAAGATGATTTTCTTGAAAAATTGCACACACACACACACACACCCAAAAAACCAGCCACATTACTTCCTCTGGGTCCTGAAAAACTGCTCCTGAGAATTGGGGAACATGCTGTAATAGTGTGGGCCATGGCACAGATAGGTAAAAATTGCATGCTGAACTTTGAGCAAGAGGAAGCTCTTCCATTAGTGAAAAGTCACCATTAGATACATACCATTCTCTCTCTTCTTTCTTTGCCTCAGTTTCCCACCAACTTGAGAGTTGGCATATCAGGTGAATAGTAAGATAATTTTATTGCATAATTGCTTATAACTCTACATTTTGATTGGTTTTACTCCCAACAGATTTGTTGCACAAGCAGAAATAAATCCACTCACACAATGGCAATTCCGTACACTCTCCTCCCTTTGGAAATGAAAAAATTGTTCTGAAGGGCAGTGGGGAATTCCCAGAGCAGATTTGCTGGATTGGGGAACAAGCAGAAGGAGATGAGAAGTTTCATTGCAGAGGCAGAAGTTGCTCCACTCATGCAAGGACGTTGCTGGATACGACTCATTTTAGTAATTTATTATCAGATATATGCGCTGTCTTTTTATAAGATATCCAATGCATAAAGATCCAAAGTGTATTTTGGCCTCCTTCTCTAAATGAGAAGTATGAAATTCTGCATTCGGGAAGATTATAGATAGATCAACATTCAGGATGTTTGATAACTGAGGAAGTTAGACATTTTTGCCTTGCTCCACTGATTCCTTGCAGACGCACAATTTCTGATTTGCACATGAAGGCCCGCAATCCATTCACTTCAGATGAGGAGGCGGTTCTGTGTACATAAAGATAAGTGCTTGTGGAGGTGCCTTTTTTGTCCTAAGCGTGCATGGAAGCATATTCACATGAGAGAGGCATGCAGATCTAGTTCATGGTTTATGAGTTTCATGTCCCAGGATCCAAATAGGAAGTTAAAGGTTTTGTATTATAGCACCACACTTCACAGCTTTGCTTGTAACAAGGAACAATAACAACTATGAACATTGCACTTCTGACAAAACATCAGCAATTTATTTATTTTTTTGATAATTCATAGAGATTATTTTTTAAAAAAGCAACTAAATAATGTCAGTATTTGTTTTCATGCTATTAGCATTGGTTTTATAGGGCTATCAGCTTTCTTGTAGGTATACAGGAATCACCAATGGAGGAAGATTTTCACTGTAATGGTATAGAATTACATAACACAATGGTCTTGTTAGAGTCTTATTCCTCTGACCCATTACATGGAAGATACTTTTTGGAATGAGAATCATATCCCAGAGACATCATTGCTTCTGTGGTGTTACCTTTCAATTTGCTGTAGGGATGACAACTCTTGCTTGATTGAATTATTACATTTTATGTTTCTTCTGATTAAGGAATACTTCTTATATATATCAGAAAAATAGCAAGCAATCCAAGCCTCCTTTGAAACACGCTTTATTGGCAATCTGCAATGCCACTAAAAATAAATAACTATTAATGGTTTCTAAGATTTTGCATACAATTGTTTCAGCTTGCCGTGTGATAGAAGGGGCAGCTGTTTGAGAATCAGAGTTTCAAAGCACACAAAACTGATTTTATATCCCCCACCCTCTATTTTTAAATTAAAATAGGTTTTGTTTTAGTTTCCCATCATTTAAAGCAATTGTTGTTGTTGTTTGAAGCATGCAAATTCAATAAAATTCGTAAAACAGAATATGGCAGAAAAACCAAAGTACCTGTACAAAGGTACCTTTGACATGTCCTGAAACTGATAAGATATCTACCATCTAGTTGCCACATTCTGCATCAGCTGAAAACCCCACCCCCAGGCTTTTGAAAAGCAGGGGGCCTGAAGTACTTAGCAAATTGGGAGTGACTGCTTTAATGTACTTTTAATATTTTGTTGGAAGCTGCCCAGAGTGGCTGGGGAGGCCCAGCCAGATGGGCAGGGTATAAATAAATTATTATTATTATTATTATTATTATTATTATTATTATTATTATTATTATTATTATTAAAATTATTATTATTAAAATTATTATTACAATATGAGAATTTAGAATTTACCAGGACATGGAGAATTATTACAGGCATTTGAGAGTGGCCAAAGTTGCTGCAGAGTCTTGCCTTGTGAATGCACTGTGCCACAGAAACCATCTGGGCATGTAATTGTTGTTGCTATTGCTGTTTATTGTTAGTGCCTTTGAAATATTTTCATAGGAAGCAATTCAATAAATAAATGAATAGTGATAAAGTATGATAAAGTTAAGGCCAGATCTAACAGCACCCTGCTCTGTGAAGCTGCTCTTTAAGTGGGAGTGTTACCCCATCTAAAACAGGATAAGCACCAACTCTCTAACTCTCTGGTTAGAATAATAACTTATCCTCATCTTATCTGGACTGAGCTTCCATTTTTTTTCTTACTCATTGCATTAGTTACTGACCTCAACCACCCATCCAGAATATTTGAAGTATCTTACTTGATAAATATAGAAGAATGGTTCTTAATCCAGGCTTCCTGGAATTCCCTGATCAAAAATCCTCAGATAATGAATATCCAGCTGAACTGTTGACTGGGAGTGGTCGCCGGGACCACATAACACCGGTCCTGAAAGACCTACATTGGCTCTCAGTATGTTTCCGAGCACAATTCAAAGTGTTGGTGCTGACCTTCAAAGCCTTCAAAGCCCTAAACGGCCTCCGCCAGTGTGGTGTAGTGGTTAAGAGCAGTAGACTCATAATCTGGTGAACTGGGTTCGCATCTCCGCTCCTCCACATGCAGCTGCTGGGTGACCTTGGGCAAGTCACACTTCTTTGAAGTCTCTCAGCCCCACTCACCTCACAGAGTGTTTGTTGTGGGGGAAGAAGGGAAAGGAGGATGTTAGCCGCTTTGAGACTCCTTCGGGTAGTGATAAAGCGGGATATCAAATCCAAACTCTTCTACCTGAAGGAGTGTCTCCACCCCCATCGTTCATACCAGACACTGAGGTCCAGCTCTGAGAGCCTTCTGGCAGTTCCCTCACTGTGAGAAGTGAGGCTGCAGGGAACCAGGCAGAGGGTCTTCTTGGTAGTGGCACCCACCCTGTGGAATGCCCTCCCATCAGATGTCAAGGAAACAACTATCTGACATCTGACTTTTAGAAGACTTCTGAAGGCAGCCCTGTTTAGGGAAGTTTTTAATGTTTGATATTTTATCACATTTTTTATATTCTGTTGGGAGCTGCCCAGAGTGGCTGGAGAAACACAGCCAGATGGGTGGGGAATAAATAATTGATGATGGTGATGGTGACGATGATGGTGATGATGACACAGGAGTACACAATGCAAATTTGCATGTGTACTTAACCTTATATGATCTAAGTCCTATTTAAGTGGTTTTCCATCTTTTCAGTGGCTTAAGAATGCACATCTTCCCATAAGCTCCCTGTGCTAATGATCTAGAACTATGATCAGAGAAGCAGACTGGCTGAAAAAGTTTTGGAAAAGGTAGGAGCAATGTAGTCTAGGAGAAGCCACACTGACATTGCTCCTGCCAACTGTTCATATAGTACTTTCTGTGCTGGCATTGTGATTCTGCATCCTCAGTGGATACCAGTAGGGGACTGGACCAGCCTGACAGGTGCCATATGGATTGCCCGTCCTCATTCTACACTGATGACAGCCAGAATGGCTCAGCACAAATGAGCCTTTCATAAGAGATGTCAAAGAGCTATTATCCCTTGAGTGACAGAAGTAGACATACTTGCTATTCACTGTAGATGTTCTTTCACTTAAAATTATAGTACACTGAACAGCAATTTTTTTCTGTGGGATAGCTGGATAGCAATGCATAGGCAATAAACTGATAGCTGAAATTGTAACCACTGCGCCGTTTGCATTTATTTGCAATAAATGTGATTTCTTCTGAAATGGTGCAAATTAATTACTAATGTTCTGCAAGTGTCTGTGATGAATATGATCTTGCTTTTTCTTTCAACTTTGACAGTCTGCACAGATGCCCTGCGTTTAGATATCCCAGTGGCAGCCTGAACAGGGCACAGAGGTTTGTCCTGTTTGTGTCATGTGGGGGTAATTCTTGTGGGTCTGTGCCAAACATTCCTCTATATAGATCAGGAGAAAGAAGGGAGAATGTATTAGATAGTTTAATGTCATGGTGCTAACAGATGATGGTGATGGTTGAATTAAAATACAGCTTCCTGACCATCAAGACATTATGTGATTCCATAAATGCTCAACAACATTTGAGGGGAAACAAAATAGAAAATTCTTTCCAGTAGCACCTTAGAGACCAACTGAGTTTGTTCTTGGTATGAGCTTTCGTGTGCATGCACACTTCTTCAGATACACTGAAACAGAAGTCACCAGATCCTTAAATATAGTGAGGGAGTGGGGAGGGGTATTACTCAGAGGGTGGTGGGAATGGGTGATCAGCTGATAGGTGTGGAAAACCTGTTGACGACTCTTAACGGCTGAAATTTCAGAAATAGACTGGAAAGAGAAGTGGCTGAATTGCAACTAATCACCAAACTTAGTACCATGGAGAAACCTGGTCTGAACCAAGACATTGGATTCTTATCTCATTATACTTAACAAAGCTATCTTTGGCCATCTCACCCCTTGCCTTTCCCTGCAAGACTTATTGCAGCCGTTAAGAGTCGTCAACAGGTTTTCCACACCTATCAGCTGATCACCCATTCCCACCACCCTCTGAGTAATACCCCTCCCCACTCCCTCACTATATTTAAGGATCTGGTGACTTCTGTTTCAGTGTATCTGAAGAAGTGTGCATGCACACGAAAGCTCATACCAAGAACAAACTCAGTTGGTCTCTAAGGTGCTACTGGAAAGAATTTTCTATTTTGTTTCGACTATGGCAGACCAGTACGGCTACCCACCTGTAACATTTGAGGGGCAAACAGTATAGGAAGAGAGGTTACAAAGTTTGGGACTTTTTCATTTGGGGTGGGGGAGGCCAAGGAAGGAAGGACAGGGTATAAAATGATGCATAGTGTAGAAAACGTTTTTCTCCTCCAATAATGCCTGGAGCCATCCCTTTGATAAACCTCAGGTCAACTAAAGAAGTTGGATGGTGGGAGATTCAGGACAGACAATAAAAGCAAATAGTTATACCACTGAATTAGGTACCATGAGATGCAGTCGTTGCCACCAAGTTAGATAGGTCTGAAAGGGAAATCAGCAAATCCATGGAGGATCAGTGACTACTGATGTACTCCTTGTCTACTACCTCCAGAATTCAAGAAAGTAAAGGTAAATGTAAAGGACCCCAGACGGTTAAGTCCAGTCAAAGGTGACTATGGGGTTGCAGCGTTCATTTCGCTTTCAGGACAAGAGAGCTGGCGTTTGTCCACAGACAGCTTTCTGGGCCATGTGGCCAGCATGACTAAACTGTTTCTGGTGCAATGGGACACTGTGACAGAAACCAGAGTGCATGGAAATGCTGTTTACCTTCCCACCACAGCGGAACTTGTTTATCTACTTGCACTTTCACGTGCTTTCGAACTGCTAGGTTGGCAGGAACTGGGACAGAGCAACGGGAGCTCACCCCATCACAGGGATTCGAACCACCAACCTTCTGATCTGCAATCCTGAGAGGCTCAGTGGTTTAGACCACAGTGCCACCCGCATCTCTTCAATTCAAGAAAGTATGCTCCTGAATACCAGCTGCTGAGGATCTTGATTGAGAGATTACTATTGTGTTCATTTTATGCTTCCCATGGGCATTTGGTTGACCGTTATGGGAATGTAATGATAAACAATACAGGCTTTTGATGTGTTCCAGAAAGGCTTTTTTGTGTTTCTACATGACATGCCAGTGCATGTCACAGTGGCTAGCAATAAAATTCTTTGATTCTAAGTTGCTTCAGCACTGGGTAAGGAGTTCTTTATACTGTCGTCATTTAATGCTTCTTTGTTCCAAATGACATGACTCCCCACCACTCCACTTCAGATTCATTGTTTAAACCCATAGAGAGGAAAAAGCCACCTAAAGGAGAAATGGAGTGGAGGTCTCATTTCTCTCTTTTAACTTTGATTGGGTGTGTTTTTTTGGGGGGGGTGGGAGGTGTATTGGGTTTTTGTTTTTGTTTTAAATGGCTGTAAGCTTCCTTGAGTGTGCACTGCAAAGAAAAATGCAGTATAAATTTTAGCATATAAAAATCAATATTAAAAGTGGATCTATAGTGTTGGCTCTTTTTAGAATACTCTCCCTTTTTTAAGCATAGAGTTCGTTCTTCTTTTGTAAGGACTATTTAAGAAGGTTTGGGGGAAGGACCATAGCTCAGTGATAGGGCACATGCCCTGCATGTAAAAGGTCACAGTTTCAATCCCCAACATCCCCAGTTAGGGCACGAAAAGTCTTCTGCCAGCCAGTGTGGATAACACTGAGTTAGATGGAACAATTGATTTGCTTCAGTATAAGGCAACTTCATGTGTTCCTAAGGTTATTCAGGTCTCAAGTGAGTTGTGTCGTGGCCCTGGGTGGGGCTCCATCTGGAAATTTAGGACTTACTCCTGAATCCACTGTAATTAAATAGAAATAAAATAAGTGTAGAATAGGGAAGAGGCACTTTCACAGAACTGTAACTTTATTTCTGGCATTTGAAACAAGTATATCTAACATTGTGCTTCTCCGAGCTCATTATGCTTTATTCTTTATTGGTTGTTTTTCATCAAGTAGTGTGTGGGTGGCCTACATTTGTTTTATAATTAGAATTTCTTTTTGTTGCAACTCTCAGCTATATTACCATCTGTAGGGCAGTGTATGAAATTATCTGTTGACTTTGGAAAGCGACTTACAAAGTAAGTTTAAATGACCCATTCTGAATACTGATTGAAGCTTTTGCATTTGGATCAAGTTACTGAATTTAGGAAGCAGAGGCTTGTTTGTTTTTGTTTGCTTGCGCGTTTTTTAAAAAGTATAATTAGCAAATTAATCTCTGTAGAGAAGAATTGGAATAATGGAAATGAACATTGCAGTTTTGCCTTCAGAAACAAGTTGTTTGCTTGTAGCTGTCCAAGGTCCTGCAGCTGCAATCTGACGTTGCCTGCCTAACATTGCAACTTTATACTGTACCTGTACATGCCTGCTTAGAAATAATAACCATTCAGTTAAATGGACAAGCACAGGCAAGTGTGTTTATGATTTCAGCCTCAGCTGTCCACAGGTATCTGTCATTTTTTTGTGGACTCCTTTTGGTCAGGGCAGAAAAACACCCCCCCTCAACTCCCTTCCCTAATGGACAATATTACCTGCTCTCACTATGAATTGTTTTCATTCATTATGTCACCACATTCCTTTATTATTTATTTAAAACTTTTTTTCTGCTGTTATTACTACTATCAAAGCAGCACACAGAGATATGGTTTTATTTTATTTTTTTAAGTAGTCAATAGAGATCAACAAATTAAAATAGATGCAGCCAAATCAAGACTTACTGAAGGCTTGCCAAAATTAAAAGGACTTACACTGTTTTCAAAAGGTGGAGGAAGGCCCTCTGACCTCAGTGTGGAAGTCTTTCCATTTAAAAATAAATAAATTTGGATCGCACTTTCCTTGATGTAGCACAAGGTGCTTCCTCCTGCGCACGCACACAAAGACACACACACACACACACACAAACCTACTTGGGAGAGGGAGATGTGAGGTCACACAGTAAGTTTCACGGCTGAGTTTTCCTAGTCATAGTCCAATTCTTTAACCATTACACTATACTGGCTGCTATAAAGCTCAGTCATAAACCTTTCAGGGTCATTTCTTCTGACCCTTCCCTTTAGGAGAATTAAGCTCTGAAGGTCTGAGCTGGTGCCTTCTGCTTTGCTTTTAGTCTTATTGGAGCACATGGGCAGAGCCAGCAGGATTGCATACCACTAGCATTTAGCTTTGAAGACAAATTATGTAGCCAAATCTAACTGGTTACATGGCGTTTTGATGTAACCACTCTGGCTGGTAGTCAGGAAGATGAGGCAGATTGGGAAAACATGCAGCCTCAAAGAGGCAGTGAGCAGAAGGTAAACAAGTTGTGTGTAATATCTATCAGAAAACCTTTCGTTCCCACCTACTCCCCCCCCCAAAAGAAATCACCACTTTCACTCTGAAAATGTACATACGAACATGCATTGCACCATGATATACCATACGTGGCAGCTTGTGATCCAAATATATTATTATAGTTGCTGTCCAAACATACAACCTTGGTTGAAATCATTTGAGACATGCTTTTGGGTAAACATTGTTAGAACTGCACGGGGGGGGGGGGGTTAGGGGCTTTAAAATTTGTTGAATGTCAACATCAAATGCTTGAAATGTTCTCCAGCCATTCCTACCAGGCTCATCTGCTTTTGAACACAATTTCCAACAGCTAATAAAGTTGGAATGGCTGCCAGATGAGGTCCTTCCTTTTACGTTTCAGAAGAAATCAAGGCTTGCCACCAGTATCTTATCTTCCTTTCTTGTATTTTTTACCCGGTGGGGGGGGGAAGCAACTGGGGATATTTTCGATAAGAAAAAGAGCCCGAGGCAGGTCGTCCCTTTAAATTCCTCCTTTGTGTAGGGAGGAGTACCTTTTATTCCTCTGCTTTAACCTGCTAACCTAAGAAGGCAGGTTTAACATCAGGGGTTTAGGGGTTATGGTAGCTATCGTTAAGCTGCACACATGCTTGTGTGTTGGGATAAATTATCCAGTGATAGCTTGACCCTTCTGTTTTGGTTCCTGGAGTGCATTTGATGGCTTAATGATGCACTGCAACTCCCAGTACATGTGAATTTATGCTTTTGATTAAAGTACGTGCTGCATTTAACTCCAGAGAGGGGATGTTTTGGAACAGTAAGAGAGGTGGTACAGAGAGGGCTCAGAGACTACGGTAAATATGTAAAAATCACAGCCCTTCTTTTCACAGAAGCCAACACAGTATCTAGGGTCCCTCCAACATGGAAGGAGTACGGAGTTGGAGACAACTCTTCATTATTAATCCCAATTCTGAAGGGATAAATGTAACATATTGCAGAGAAAATGATGACATATGTTTGCTATTTAAAACTGAAAAAGTAGTAAAAGATCCTGGTTTACACTTGTGATTTGATATATGTATTACACAACATATGCCCATTGTTATGGAACGGAAAATTGTTGCTTTATAATTAATTTAGCACAAATTGGATTCTTTGGGTGCTATGGTTGTGTGTGAGAGAGAGAGAGGAAGAAAGAAAGAGAGAAGATGTTATTAGTATGGGGATACTTTCAATGTAATGTAATATGGAGGATATCAGATGCCAAGATTTTTCTAGCTCTTCCTATTAGAAAACTTGAGTCTCAATATGTTCCTAGGCTAATTTTATAATATGTTCCATCTGTGAGTGTAAATACAAATACCAGCTTTCACAGATACTCCGCTCATAATTTGTATTATTTTTGGAAATGAATCCACAGCATTTATTATTATAAGCTTCAAAACAAAAACCAATACTAACGCACAAAAAGGGATATTGTTGAAAAAGGACAAGTAAATTATACATCCATGAGGAAAGCGATAAAACCCCAAATGTATACCTTGAAATATTTTTTACCATAGCTCTAAAGAATTCAAACCCAGATTTATATAACATTAGTATAAATTACACATGGAAGAATCATCAAGTATCCTGTCAAGCAATATCTTTCGTGACATTTAGATTTGCATGTAAGAGAATTCAATTATCTAGTGAATCAGAATGCTAGGAAGCTACTTAAACCCCCCAGCCCAAAATTAAATTCCTTTTTTTTCTTTTTAGATAATATTTAGCTTTAAAATAAACCAAAGTGGTGGTGTTATTTTGACAAAAGGTCTCTCAAAGCTTGCTTAAATTAAGCTCCAATGCCATCAAATTCCATTTTCAGCATCTGAACAACTGGCCTTTCTTTGAAGAAATAAATGCCACACACACATATTTTCTTTTCCAGTATTGCACATTCCTTGGCTGAAGTTCTGATACGTGCAGAACCAATATTCACAGCAGAGCTGAGTTGAATATATGTCAGTTTCATTTTTGGTCTTCTTATCTATATGTTCAAAGAGAGGGGATGTTTAGCTTCATGGCTAAGCAAAGGACACAGAAATGTAAAGTGTTCCTCTGCTTTTCATCCAAGAAAGAGCAGACCCAACAAAATTAATAAAAAATGACTTAAGTTATGTCCATTAATTTCAATATGTCTACTCTGAGTAAAATCTACTTGACTACCACCCATAACTTGGTCTCGGGTCTAATTCATATCCTAACAATTCTATCTTTTAACTGCCAACCTTGCCTGGTGGATTACGCGTCTCCCTGCAGTGTTGGAAGATTTCATGGCACCAGACCACAAATATTCAGTTGCTCCGAGGAAAAGGTGGATCCACTCACCAGTCTTTCCCATGTGCATTCACTGGCACAGGAACTTGCATCACATTGCCTAAACCCTGAGGAGATGACATTATCAGCAGAGGCTGATTGCTGGACCACAGAGTCCTTGGAGTGTTGGGAAAGACCTACAGAAATCTTTGCAAAACCCTGATCCACAGAATTAGGCAATGGCTGCCGAAAAAGGCAGTAGACCTTTACTTGTCCCAATATAACATTAACAGGGCTTTAATCTTGATTATCAAATCCTGTTAGTTGCTTGAAGAGGTTACTGAGACAACTTCCTTTTTTGTTTTTGTTTTTGGTTTCAGCTACAACACTGCTAACTGTGGCCTGAACTGGCTCTTGTCCAAGGTCCTGATCTTGCCTTACTTAAAATCTCATTCTCTCCCGTCTGTTCCAGAATCTGGGGCCTACTAAGCCCCATTTTCTTAGGCTATTATAAAATTGTAGACTTTTCTGCGAGGCTGTTGAAAGGAAGTCAGGGCCTATCTCGACAAAAGCTTGCTATCTTGATTTCCCCCTTTCCTGCTTCATTTTGGTACTGCCTAGCCTGTGATGGTTTGACAGTTTCCCTCGTTATAATTGTTGACTTTCTTGGGACAGCTGCTTATTTTATGGATAATCTAATGATGGGTCATTGTTGGGTAGGAAAGCTTTAGAGTGCTTGTGGAAATGATTTCTTTATAGGAATGCTTGTTTAACTGCTTTCTGGGACAGTAGTCCAGGAGGTCAGTTTGTATCAGAATTCACAAAAAATTGTAGCATTTGTTGTTCATCAAATGTTTACAAAGACATCTGAATCCCTCCATTCATATTTTTATATACTTTCGTACCACTTGAGTTATTTTCAGTTCATAATTGCACATGAAAAATCTTTTGATAAGACAATATTGCATGGTAGTCAGTAGCATCTATTTCTCTCTCAGTAACAATTGTTTTCCATGTGTTGTTCTGAGCATGCCATCCTCCTTGCCACGAACAATAACCTTTTCTCTGCAACAACTAATGAGAGCAGTATAAGGAACTGAAGCTAGGTGGGGGCTGAGATAATAAGTTCACAATGGCATTGTAAGAACATGATTTCCAGTTCTAATACTCAAGCTCCAGTACGATAAGCAGATCACAAGGAGATGGAATCCCAACAGAATGTGACTGATGGAGTAGGTTTTCAGACAGCCCTCTTGCCCTGGGACCTTGACCCACATTCCTTCCCTTTAAAAAAATAATGCAAAAGTCCATATTCCAGGCACGGAGAAGCACAGAAGAACAGACATTCATAAAGAGACTAGCTCTTAGGAAATGGGTTCAATGTATGGGCTCAGCCTGATTTGCTGGGAGAGAGGACTCTTGCTGAGCCTTAGGGAAGTAGATGTAGTGTTGTGTTTTTGAGAGAGGGAGAGTGGGAGAGAGAGAGAGAGAGAGAGAATGAGAAAGAGAATATCCCTCTAAATTTTCCTTGTAGCTTTGCCACCTCCTCTAGTCCTCATGCTCTGTTAAGACAAAAATATTAGCAAACTTCCCACACAAGATATTGTTAGCAGCTGACAGCAGTCGGTGTTCTCACAGCACAGCATAAAAATCCACAAAGAGGAACAGCTCTTAAGACTCATTTCCTTGTGCTTGATCACTGAGCTGTATTCGGCTTATATGTGAGATAGATTATTCAATTGATATTCACATTAAGCAGTGAGGTCACTCCTCCAGCTTACCAGTAGTTCACCATACTGGGCACAGCATTTCATGTGTTGGTTGGGCAAAATGCAGTTCTGTGCTTTTCATTGCTCTTATGATAGCTGTTGAACAGTGGGTAGCCCAGCTCCCAGACTTCTTTTGGACAGGATGATAATATCTTTCTCCGGGGGTTTTAGGAACTTCTGATTTGGCTTTTCAGGTACAAGAGCAAATGGACAACAGGGCTTGTGTTACGTACAAACTAGAGATGTGCACAATTCAACTTGTATATTTATCCATAGCTTTGGGAAACTGGCCAATCTCTTTCAGAGTCAGCTCCCATGCATTATAAAGGGGACTCTAAAAAAAAGGAAGTAAACTTTTTCTCCTTTTCACAGAAGTGGATAGAATTTTTCAGGAAAGCAACCCTTCCAAAATGGATCAAGCCTTCCATATGGTAAGCAGATACATACAGGGGTTTTCATACAGTGAACCTTTAAATTGTGATTTATTTATTTAAAACAAAAAACAAAAAAACAAAGAAGTCTATAATGTTTTCATGTTTATTCCAGAATTGGATGCCACTTGCAGGCAAAGTCATCCTTCTGAGGAGATGAAGAATAAAATAAGGGCTGCAATGGTTTGCTCATAAGAGCAGACTTTCATGTTTGAGAGTGGATGAAACAGGATTCATAGAGGCACTTTGTTAGTGGGCAAAAGAACACTGATCCCCAGGAAAGACTGAAGTGGAGGAAATATAAACCCCTCTAAGGATCCTGTTAACTCCAGGGACTGTTGGTGGAAATGGACATTTGCTTCCACCCCAGACAGATTTTTTTGATGCACAACCTCTTTTCATTGGGAGAGGGAGATCTTTCCATTGACTTAAATAGGAGAAGCAGCTGTTAGAAAAACTGGAGTGGGGGGAAATGTCACACACACAACCAACAACCATATTATAACAAAGGTCGTTGATACAGGGTGGTTCTGCACACACACACACACTTTCATAATGGATTTGGGGGAGGATTTCACTTAGGGGAAGGCATAGATCCACTTGAAAAACAAAAAAAAAGTTTTTAACCCTTCCCCACAAATTGATGTGCACTAAAAACTTGGTGTGCATCAAAAAGAAAGTTCCCTTGCCATCTAGTTAGACAGAGCAACTATATTCTGCAACCATATCCCTGCAGAGCATGTTTGAATGTGTTGTATGCCTGAAAGCTTCTGAATATATGAAATTAATGCATCATTTCTGAAAACTGGTACTAAGGTCTCCGTGCACTTCTCCTCTGATCCCATGTGGCATTCATGACAAATTCGCCCTGAGTTTCTAGATACTACAAACTCTTTTCTACTACTGAATTCTTGTTGTTGTTGTTCAGTCGTTCAGTCGTGTCCGACTCTTCGTGACCCCATGGACCAGAGCACGCCAGGCACGCCTATCCTTCACTGCCTCCCGCAGTCTGGCCAAACTCATGTTAGTAGCTTCAAGAACACTGTCCAACCATCTCATCCTCTGTCGTCCCCTTCTCCTTGTGCCCTCCATCTTTCCCAACATCAGGGTCTTTTCTAGGGAGTCTTCTCTTCTCATGAGGTGGCCAAAGTACTGGAGCCTCAACTTCAGGATCTGTCCTTCTAGTGAGTACTCAGGGCTGATTTCTTGGAGAATGGATAGGTTTGATCTTCTTGCAGTCCATGGGACTCTCAAGAGTCTCCTCCAGCACCATAATTCAAAAGCATCAATTCTACGGCGATCAGCCTTCTTTATGGTCCAGCTCTCACTTCCGTACATTACTACTGGGAAAACCATAGCTTTAACTATACGGACCTTTGTCGGCAAGGTGATGTCTTTGCTTTTTAAGATGCTGTCTAGGTTTGTCATTGCTTTTCTCCCAAGAAGCAGGCGTCTTCTAATTTCGTGACTGCTGTCACCATCTGCAGTGATCATGGAACCCAGGAAAGTGAAATCTCTCACTGCCTCCATTTCTTCCCCTTCTATTTGCCAGGAGGTGATGGGACCAGTGGCCATGATCTTAGTTTTTTTTGATGTTGAGCTTCAGACCATATTTTGCGCTCTCCTCTTTCACCCTCATTAAAAGGTTCTTTAATTCTTCCTCACTTTCTGCCATCAAGGTAGTATCATCAGCATATCTGAGGTTGTTGATATTTTTTCCGGCAATCTTAATTCCGGTTGGGGATTCATCCAGTCCAGCCTTTCGCATGATGAATTCTGCATATAAGTTAAATAAGCAGGGGGACAATATACAGCCTTGTCGTACTCCTTTCCCAATTTTGAACCATTCAGTTGTTCCATATCCAGTTCTAACTGTAGCTTCTTGTCCCACATAGAGATTTCTCAGGAGGCAAGTGAGGTGATCCGGCACTCCCATTTCTTTAAGAACTTGCCATAGTTTGCTGTGGTCGACACAGTCAAATGCTTTTGCATAATCAATGAAGCAGAAGTAGATGTTTTTCTGGAACTCTCTGGCTTTCTCCATAATCCAGCGCATGTTTGCAATTTGGTCTCTGGTTCCTCTGCCCCTTCGAAATCCAGCTTGCACTTCTGGGAGTTCTCGGTCCACATACTGCTTAAGCCTGCCTTGTAGAATTTTAAGCATAACTGAATTCTATTGAGACCTAATAAAATTGTACTGGAGGTTTTTTAGCGATTGTGTAGACCTTGCACTGGAAAACCCCCTTCAGGGTCAAGGTAGTTCTGATCTGTTCCTTTGGTTCTTTAAAGGGGAAAAATCTTTGGGTTTACTACGAAATGAATAGTGTAGATCTTACATTAGTAAACAACTTTCCTGCCAATTCTTTTTCAGGATGCAACATAGGAACATTCCTTCAAATGGCCCATTAATGCATAACGGGACCACAAGTTGTGGGAGGCAGAAGGAGGATTTCAGAATGTATCATCCTTTCCACAGGGGTTGAATTACGGATAACACATTCTTAATTTCAGCCAATAGGCTGTATTTCTTGTGAAAATAAAAGAATAGCAATGTACATGCATAATATTGTGTTGTTCAAATTGTGTCAATATTATTTACCTCAAATTTCAATACTTAAATATAATATTAGCACAATTGTGGGGGGGTTTTCCAGTCAATCCACAAAAAGATACTTTCAAGTGTATTAAATAGAGTCTACAATTTAAATAGTGACTCTATACATACCTACTTGGAACTAAGCTCCCTGTTTTTAATAACATTTACTCCCAGATATGCGTGTTTAGTGTTGCAGTCTTTAAAATGCAGTGTTTATTTGAAGCAGGAACTCATACAGCAATGACATGTTTATAAATATGGAAAGAATTCACTGTACCTTTTGTTTATTTGTGTTTTTTTTTTTTTTAAAAAAGCAGAATTGTCATAACCAAACAATTTGCACATCAGGTTTTTAATATTCTACAGTTGCATATTATCTCAGGGAAGCTGGAAAGTTGGAAGACCCTTGAGTATATAATATTTTGGAAGAATTAAATAATATTACCCCTGTACACTTTGAGTCTACAATCCTCGTGTTATTGATTTTATCCTCACGATGAGCTTCTACAGATGTTGATGGTATAGACAGAAAACCTTCATAATCCTGAGGGCCATTCATTTCTTGGTAACCTTTCAAGAGCCCCATGTTACTGGCGGATATGGAGGGATGTAACTGTGGGAAGAGCAATACATGTGAATTTTGCATTTGTACAAAATGATACTTTATTCACACATGTTCCATTAATACTCAGGCATTTTTGCTGCCTGAGGTGTATGTGTGTGAGGATGCGGCACTGAAACATTTGTATCATCATGCACTGTGTAGTGGGTGAACCGGTCAAGACTTCTTAAACACCAGTCAGCTTCTCCTCCTCCTCTCTTCTTTCCAGTGGCACCCAACCCTCCCTTGCACATAGTGTGATTCGTTGCTCACTTTGGGGCTTAGTAGGATTTTTTGGCTGACCCACCAACTGGCACTGGTGGGTTAGGGTTTCCCCCCCCCCACCTACTGTGTAGCACATATGCAGTACAATTAGTTTAAGTGTTTCTCAGATAGGTTGATTTGATCACTTTGGTGAGAACACTCAAGAAAGGGGGAAAGCTAAGTTCAGCAAGGTCACCTCTTTTAGGTACCACTCACGGTTGGAGGATCCAGAGGAAAGTTAGAGACCACTTTTGAGATTATCCTGTGTAACCCATTCCAGAGTTATGGGACTCTGGAGGCAGTGCTGAAAGAAAGCCCCTTTGCCCTCAGAGTATGGCTGGAAAAAGAGGTTCAGTGGGATTGGAAGAGACTTACCTTGCTCTTCTGTTGCAAGATACAGACCCGATTGTAACTTTACATATGGCAAATTTTCTGACCTCAGTCCTGACACTTAAGAAACGCAATGGTTTGCTATATACAGTTTGAAATTTTAATTTAATTTTTATCATATTCTACTCAGCTGAATTTTTTTCCAGTTATTTTATTGTTAGTAATTGTAAACCAGTCTGGGATGTTCTGTCTCTGTTTTTGGTTATTATGTTTATGGGCTTAAAGCCGAAATAAATGAGTTGAGTTGGGTCAGTGGTATTGCTGTAGTGTCATTTCTACAAGTGTTGGCATTTCAAATAATAAAAAGGTAAAGGTACCCCTGACCATTAGGTCCACTCATGGACAACTCTAGGGTTCCATACTCATAGAATCATAGAATAGAATCATAGAATCATAGAGTTGGAAGAGACCACAAGGGCCATCCAGTCCAACCCCCTGCCAAGCAGGAAACACCATCAAAGCATTCCTGACAGATGGCTGTCAAGCCTCTGCTTAAAGACCTCCAAAGAAGGAGACTCCACCACACCACATCTCACTCTATAGGCAGAGGGAGCTGGTGTTTGTCCGCAGACAGCTTCTGGGTCATGCAGCCAGCATGACAAAGCCGCTTCTGGCAAACCAGAGCAGTGCACGGAAATGCCGTTTACCTTCCCGCTGGAGTGGTATCTATTTATCTACTTGTACTTTGATGTGCTTTCAAACTGCTAGGTGGGCAGGAGCAGGGACCGAACAACAGGAGTTCACCCCGTCACAGGGATTTGAACCGCCGATCTTCTGATCGGCAAGCCCTAAGCTCTGTGGTTTAGACCACAGTGCCAAGTGGCCCATAATTCAACCTTGTGTCCAATTCTTTATTTTGTCTGTCAAGTCAGAAGTGCTTACCATCTGAAATGATGACCTTGCCTATTATTTTCTCTCTGGACTACATTCGGGAGTGTGAATAAGGAAAAGCCATCAAGAAGCAGAGTGAGCCCTGAATTTTTGTGCATTTTACAGAGTTCATTTAACAAATCAGATTTCGATATCATTCAGCTCAAAAAAGTTTGATCTTGGCTTCACAATTAAAACATTCAAGAATTTTAATTATGGAGGAAGATTACAGTTGTTTTTTCTCATTAAACACCAGCAGGAATGTGCGATAGGTCAAGAATAATCAACAAAAATGGTGTTATTCTTAAGTAAATGAGTGGTTTTGAAGAATTTCTAAGTTCTTGATTAAAATACTTCTAAAAACCATTTTTTTTACTTGATCACAAAGGGGTAACGGTCTCAAAAATACTTTATCAGTTTTGCAACAAAGTAATTGCCAATTAAAGGTAACAATATAATCAGTAGATTAGACTAACAGACTTTAGGGCCATAATAATGGGGAGAAATGGAATTGTTGTGTTATGACATTATTTTGCATTTGTTGTTGTTGTTGTTCAGTCGTTCAGTCGTGTCCGACTCTTCGTGACCCCATGGACCAGAGCACGCCAGGCACGCCTATCCTTCACTGCCTCTCGCAGTTTGGCCAAACTCATGTTAGTAGCTTCGAGAACACTGTCCAACCATCTCATCCTCTGTCGTCCCCTTCTCCTTGTGCCCTCCATCTTTCCCAACATCAGGGTCTTTTCCAGGGAGTCTTCTCTTCTCATGAGGTGGCCAAAGTACTGGAGCCTCAACTTCAGGATCTGTCCTTCTAGTGAGCACTCAGGGCTGATTTCTTTGAGAATGGATAGGTTTGATCTTCTTGCAGTCCATGGGACTCTCAAGAGTCTCCTCCAGCACCATAATTCAAAAGCATCAATTCTTCGGCAATCAGCCTTCTTTATGGTCCAGCTCTCACTTCCGTACATTACTACTGGGAAAACCATAGCTTTAACTATACGGACCTTTGTCGGCAAGGTGATGTCTTTGCTTTTTAAGATGCTGTCTAGGTTTGTCATTGCTTTTCTCCCAAGAAGCAGGCGTCTTCTAATTTCGTGACTGCTGTCACCATCTGCAGTGATCGTGGAACCCAAAAAAGTGAAATCTCTCACTGCCTCCATTTCTTTATTTTGCATAACATACAGTTAAATATCAAGCATTCTTCTTAATATAAAATGAGGTTTTTAAAAGTATAAGCCCACAGTAGGTATCTTATCATCTTCCCTCAAGCATAACACATGCTGATAACACTAAAGAGGACTCTTTGGGGATAGATGTACCCTTAGATTCAATTTCATACATTTAGGTTGTAATTCTATATACATTTGCCTGGGAGTAAGTCCCACTGAATTGAATAGGACTGACTTTAGAGTACTCGTGTGTGCCATTATCCGCTCATATACAATGTATTAAGACTGTAATCTTAAACACATTTATTAGAGTGAAAGTCTGTTCGAACTCATTGGCACTCTCTTCTGAGCAAACATGTTTAAGATCATGCTGAATATTTTAGTTAGTTTGTGTGTTTCTCTACCTTGTTGTGTTACAGCACAGATTGGCTGCCATCAGCAGCAGCCCACACAAAGACTTTCACAAGTGGAAGGCTTCCCACCTCTCTTTCCCCCCAAATAGGCTCCGAGGGTGTCAGCAGAACCTCCAGAACAGCATGAAAGGGAGGAGATGGCTGGATCGCTCTGTATATCAAGACGAAAAGTTCGCACATTCAAAACAGTGCAAGGTTGAATTCCTTCCAGAGAAACTCCAGTTGGCCTACAAGATCCGGTGTCTACAAGTGGGAAACCCAGGCTGAAATCTCCACTTGGACATAAAACCATGGGCCACCCACTATCATTATGAAGCCTATTTCATAGGTTTTAGTGAGAATGAAATGTGCTAGCTCCGAGCATGCCATCCTGAACTCCTTAAAGAAGAACGGGGCGCAAATGTTATATACAGAACATTGTATCCTGTATTGAAAGGATTGGTGGCATTTTATATAAATCAAATTAGATCTTCCAGGAAATGACATATTTGCCTTCCTTTGGATTTCTTATGGATTTAAAAGAGGCAAGGTCATAATTATACAGACTGCTATCTAATGTGGACTAAGTAGACAACCCAGATAAGTGTTGTTGTTGTTGTTTAACCTCTCTTCCACTTTTGTTTTCTTTGTCAGCACTAACTTAATACCCATTATTTATTAAATGTAATATCTGACCTCAGACACACTTTTCAAAGGTGCACGGGCCAAAAAAGAAAACAAGGCAGAATAAGCCCCTCCAAAATGCCTATGGTAGCAGATTCAGTACTCTGAGCCATTTGCAAAGACGCAGGTGCACAAATCACTCTTGCCTCAGAAGAAGCACAGCATGCAGTTGTCTCAGGAAGAAATAAAGGTGATTTCCCTCCCCCTTTCAGGGCAAATACGTTTTCTGTTTAATTTGAATCACTTCTCATCACACAAAACTGAAAGATAATTTCAACTAATTTTCCCAGGGCCCTAGCAAGCAGAAAGGAGGTATTGCATTGTGTGCAGCATATCAGAGAGATAACGATCTCAGAAGTGTAGCATCCTTGCTGCTTATCTCATGTGACATTAGTGTGCTGCAATTGGATCCCTCTCACCTGTCAATTGCTAATCAGATCTAGAAGTGGCATTTAGCAGAACCTCTTTCTTCTTGTTTGTTTTTTTTTAATTATTTAAAGTCATTTGTGTTGTCTGGATCAGGTGCACAATATGCTGTTTGGGCCAAATGTTTTGCACAGGTGCCTGCGATGGACAAGACATGAATGTTGTGTAACACCATGACTTTTATATAATCAAATACATTCTGAAGAAGATAAAAAAGCCATATAAATGGATTCAGGAACAATTTTTTTTGGGGGGGGGTATTAACTGTATGCTGCCCAAAACCCCATCCTATTATAGAACGAATACATTATTAGACGATAAGCAAAATTAATTTCAGCTAAAGAGCAAATGTAATGACTCAACCTCAGCCCTCCAGATGTTTTGAGACTACAATTCCCATCATCCCTGACCACTGGTCCTGCTAGCTAGGGATCATGGGAGTTGTAGGCCAAAAACATCTGGAGGGCCAAGGTTGAGGAAGCCTGGACTAGAGATTACTTTATGAGGGCGGCATATTTTAAATATCAGAATTAACTTCCCTAGTTTAAAAAAGCATGCAAAACAAATAGACAGTAAGTTAAAAAAATATAGAGAGAGCAGTCAGTGATTGAAACTTTGGGAAATCATGCAGTAGTTCCATGTTTGCCCTTTTTTATTCAACACGTTGACAAGGATGCTATTGGATTTCTCATTAGTGCCGAGAGATACTTTAAAAGCAGACTCGCTAACACTAGGCAGATTTGCATGCATGTGGACTGAGGCCATTATTGGAATCAGGACCTCCAATAAGGAGTGTTGCTACTTTTTTACATGCTCAACTCATGAAAATTAATCAGATGAAGACTTTCACCGACTCCTGTTTACAGAAAACAACTGCCCTGCTTGAAGTCAAAGGTACAAGCAAGTAGATTCAGTAAGCTCCTTTGGGTTTTATGGGTTTCAGAGCTGAATTCACTTCACCTTGTAGTTGTGTGTGTGTTTGTATGCTTCCCATTATGTGTGAAGGGCACATGTGTTGAATTAGATAGTATTTAATCTTAAAACTCTGAAGCCAAGAAAGGATTAGGTTCTACGATTTTTAAAAAGAGATGCATCTAAGGATATAGGAAGTTGCTTTATAGCGAGTCAGATCATTGGTACGTCTAGCTCAGTATTATATACACTGACCAGGAATCTCCCTCATCCCTATGTGGAGACACTTGGGATTGAACCTGCTACCTTCTGCGTGCAAAACAGATGCCCTGCCACCGAATTAATACATGCCACTCAGACCTAATGGGAAAAGAGCTTTTGTACTTAATCACAAATGCTAATCTGATAATCCAATTGTATTTCAACTAAAATGTGTTGAGGAATACATCCATTTGACTACAGACTGTATCTTTTACAAAAAGAAGTAACATACTTGCAAATTGGGGTACAGTTGTTTGTTTGTTTTTGTTTGTTTGTTTGTTTCTTAAATTTATATACCGCCCTATACTTGCAGGTCTCAGGGTTGTACACAAGATAAAACTACAATATAGAAACACAAAACACATAATCAAAATCTAAACAAACAGCTGAATTAAACCCCCCAACACATAAAAACAGTTTAAAACGGGTTTTTTAAAACAACAACACACAATTTAAAAGCAGCTTAATTGTGTACACCACATATTTGTTGGAAAAACACTGTGTTTTTAAAGATGTGCACATATGACAGCGAACCCAGATCAAATGATTCGCTGGCACATAGGTGCAACTTAAAAAATATATGCATGTGCGTATTTACATGTTTAAAATCTAATGAAATTCAGACGCCACTAGACAAATACTGGCTGGGTCTCCCATTTATCATTTTAAATTTATATACTGCCTTTCTATCTTACAATACTCAAGGTTGTTTACAAGCTGAAGAAACAAAAAAAATGTACATCTTATAACAATCTAAGGAAGGATAGGCGTGCCTGGCGTGCTCTGGTCCATAGGGTCACGAAGAGTCGGACACGACTGAACAACAACAACAAAATAACAATCTAATGCAATACAAATATGTGATAAAACATAACTTTAAAATAGGCAACCTACATCAAAAAGTAACACTCAACAATCATTAGAATAGTATTAAATAATAATAATAATAATAATAATAACATACAAAAGTTTAACTGAAATCCACTCAACTCTTACAATAAATAATTTTTAAACTATAATCAATAAAACAATGGCAAGCCACAGTACATAAAATAATACAATACAAATTGAGAAGCAGAGACCAGAGGGTGGGGCAAGGCAGGTGGAAGGAGGCCTTGCCTGACGAAGTCTCCCCCCTCACCTTTCCTCCCCCTGTGCTGTTCAACTGCCTAGGAAACAACACCTGAAAGTGGTGAAGAAAACGAGAGTGAACCGCAGAAGGAATTTAAATCTTTATCTGGTGTCTCCAACCATTTTTTTCTGGCTGCTTGGTTGATCTGAAGGCAGCCCTTTTCAGGGAAGTTTTTAGTGTGCAATGTTATATTGTGCTTTTAATATATTTTCTTTTGTTGGGAGCTGCCCAGAGTAGCTGGGACAATCCAGACAGATGGACGGCATATAAATAAACAAATATCATCATCGGCATGGTATGTTGTGGGCCTGTGTTAAGATTGGGCAGTGGGCCACAATCAGCATGGGGAGTGCAATTTGCACCCTTCTGAACAAGAGATGCAGGTGGGGAGGCATGTTTCTTGGAGACTATGCATACTGACCGGCGAATGTGCACATTGCCCAGAGAATGCACAAAACGGGAGTAGTTGTGGTGTGCACTTTCCACAGAGCCTGTGGGGAGATTACACAGTGACAGGGAAACAAAATTTTAAAAAAAAAAATTCCTTCCAGTAGCACCTTAGAGACCAACTAGGTTTGTTATTGGTATGAGCTTTCCTGTGCATGCACACGAAAGCTCATACCAATAACAAACTTAGTTGGTCTCTAAGGTGCTACTGGAAGGATATTTTTTATTTTGTTTCTACTATGGCAGACCAACAAGGCTACCTACCTGTAACTATGTATCTGAAGAAGTGTGCATACACACGAAAGTTCATACCAAGAACAAACTTAGTTGGTCTCTAAGGTGCTACTGGAAGGATTTATTTTTTATTTTTTATTTTGTTTTACCTGTAACTAGTGACAGGGAAATGTGCACACTTTCCTCTTCAGGGAAGGATTATGTACAAGACCTGATGGATGTACATAATGGCAGTTTGCTGTGCACACCAACGACTCATCTCTTATCCCTCCATATCTCTCTCTCCCCAGAAAGACACAGACTTCTTGAAAGGTCCTTAAGTCTCGTGCATTTCCTCCAGGTAAAATTTCCCCAGATATTAAGAGGTGGAGAAGAGCCCTTAAGTGGGGGGAAGCGGGTGGAGAAGCGGCCTCCCCTTTGCTCCGAGAAGGCTGCTAAGGCGAGAGGGCCGCAGCATGAGACGGCGGCGGCACCGGCGAAGCTGAAGCCCGAGAGGAGTTCGGCGCACGCTTGAGCAGCAGTCGAAAGATACGATATTGACACGCTCAGCTGCATCTTGTTAAAAGCTTCCTGCGGGTTGGCAGAACGAAATCTTTATTTAAAACACACAAAGTGTCGTCAGGGGAGAAAGAAGCGGAAGGGGGAAGACGGCGAGGGGGGCGGGTTAGGTTGGAGGGGGAAATCTGCGCGCTCTCTCGGTGAACCCAGCAGCGGCGTGAAGCGAGCGAGGGCAACCGGTAGAGAGGAGCACACCGTCGCCGGGTCGGGCGCACCAGAGGCGGGAAGCACCAGCAGGGCGGGTCCTGTTCGGCGCTGCCCCTCGCTCTCGTCAGACGAGCGCTCTCCTTCCCTCGTAAATGAAGCTCCTTGAGGGAGAGCGAGGGCCGTCCTCATATTAATAGCCTGGGAATCATCTGTGCTTACACTTGGAAGATATCGTGGGGGGGGGGGGGGGGAGAGGCGGGAAACCAGGCAGCTCCTCTGAAACCACACATTTCCAGCCTTTTATAAAGTGGTGACTAGGGTCATTAGCACCATTAAGGACAGGTGTATTATTTTAATGCCTTATTAACTGCTTCGTCGTCAGGGCGGCGGGGGGAGCAAGAGGAGATTAAACCCGCTAAAGAGGGAGGGAGCGACGGCGCTTTTTAGGACAGCAGGGAGCTGGCCGTTGTATCTGAGCGTAACGGGATAGCGGAGAGAAGGTCCGTCCGCCTGCCTCCGGGCCGCGGCGCTCTCCGTTTCCCCTCACGCGCGATATGAGCGGAGCGCGCGCGCGCCTCGAAGTGGGGGGGGGGGCAAGGCAGAAAGTTCATGAAGATGTATGCTCTCTCGGCTTGTCTTTTTGGAGAAGGGACGGGGAGAACAACCTCCCCCTCCAATTCGCGGGTCTTATATATATGAGGGGGTCACAAAAGGGGAGAGGTGGGGGGCTGCTTCTTGTCCGGACTGAGAGGAGCGCGGAATAAAGTGGCACCTGAGGTGACAAGCATGAGAAAAGGAGGGTCACTTTCCAGCGAGACCGCCTTTGTGTTACACGTGTGCCCCCCCCCCCCCCTCACAACCTTCCAGCAAAGCATTCCGACACCTTCAACCTGCCGCCCCCCGCCCCTTGGTGGTAAAGCGCCAACGACCGCGTCTCGAGACTATAGTTTTTTCCGCTCTCTGGGCGGCCTTTCCTTCCGCACCTCAGAGCGCCCCCCCCCCCTCTTCCTTTCCCCTGCGGCTTTTGGCCGAGTAGGCAGGCACCGGCGAGCGCGAGAGAGAGAAAGAGCGCTTCGCCTCGAGCCACTGCCAGCCATCAAGTGGCTCGTTAAGGAAATGCAGGTGAGTGTGAGGAGAGCGGCTCCGAGCTGCTGCTGCTGGTGGTGGTGGTAGCGGCGGCGGTGGGGATGAGCCCGAGCGAGGGAAAGAGAGAGCAGCTCGTGTTTGCGCGTGCAAGGAAGGGGGACGCTTTTTTGTGTGTGTGTGCGTTGTTGCTGCTGCCGCTGCCGCCTCCTTCCCTTCTCGCCGGCGGGAGGAGCGCGCCGGTTGCCTCTCTCTCTCTCTCTCTCTCCCCGCGCCCTGCGTGGGTTTTCTTCGGAGGGCTCGCTTCCACAGCACCGGCGTCGACTCCCCGCTATCCGTTTGCCCGCCGTCTCCCTGCTCCGCTTCTGCCAAGGAGCTCCTGACTTCCCAGCCTCCGCGCGCGCGCACGCAAACACACACACTCTCCTCCTCTCGCCGTTCCTCGCCTTTTATTTATTTATTTTGCCCCCTTCTTCTTTCTTTCTTTTTTTTAAAAAGAGAAATCTTTCTCCTCGCCACCACACACTCTCTTCTTCTCTGGCAGCCTCAGCGGGAGGAGAGAGTTGCAGGTACCGTCTTCTTCTTCTTCGCGCCCTGGCAGAGCGGCGAATTGGGCACGGCTCGCGCGCGCGAGAGAGAGAGACCCTCTCCTGAGTTATTTATTGAGGGGTGGGAGAACGGCACCCGCTTCACAATTGCGAGGAGAGAGGGAGGGGAGGGGGGGAGGAGAGCACTTGAAGCGCCCGCCCGCCCGCCTCTCGCCCCTCCTCCCTCTCGCGCTCGTCTCCCCCTCCCTCCCCGTCACCCTGCCCTCCTCCTCGCACCCGCAATCTTCTCTCGGCACCAAAACAAACCTGCTGGGCGTGTGACATGTGGTTGTCTTTGCAGTTCATTCGTGGCCTTTGTGGAATAGGAGCACTGCTCGTAAGGTGACCGGCAGGAGAGGAAAGGAAAGACTCCTTAAGATTTTCCGGAGAGGTCCGAGCTGGCTGCATTTAGTAAGTCGGTTTTCTTTTCTTTTTTGACCCCCCTCCTAGACTCTTTATTTTGTGTTTTGTCTCTTTCATCCCGTCTGCCCCGTAAGCAGATTCGATGCTGTACATACAACATCGCGAGTCATGTAACTTAGGGGCGGCGGCGGCGACCATTGGTAGTGTGCATGGGGTGGGGGGGGTGGGGGGGAGAAGAGTGCATTGAGCTTTTTTATTCCTCCTTTTTCAATATCGTGAAGTTCAAATGTCAGAAGAGTTGCAGGAGCAATGCTGTTGCCTTTGCTGGGGATGTTACGTCCCGAGTTAGGACATATAGGAACATTCATCTGCACACACCTGCCCCCCCCCCCCTTCTCAACAAAGAGATGCTCTTCAGTAGACACCTAGAGGATTTTAAATGGAAGGGTAGCACTAGGTGTCAGTTAAGTCTTCAAGTACCAATACATGATGGTAGCAATATAGTCTTGTGGTTTACTTGCTTGGATTCAGTTTGTCTTTACCTTATAGCCCCATTCTTGGCTACCCTCGCCTTTTGAGACGGATTCTCAAATGTTAAGTACAGTATTGCCTACATCAAAACAGTGTTTTGATTTGAAAGTGGCACATGATGCAGGACACAACTTAGGCTCCAGATGCAGTTTTATTTTGTGCTGAGAATATGTGTGTCCTGTGGGAGAATGAGTTTGGACAAGGCCATGGAGGCTGTATGATTGAGGTTAGTTAATGACAAGGAAGTAAAAGCTTTGCCTGACACAATGGGTAGCATCTTGGAGCCTAAGGAACATCTCTGCATTAAAAAAAAAAAGTTTTAAGAGCCTTATTCCACTTGTGTCAGACAGATTGATTGCAGCTGGTTTGGTTTGGGTTTTGTTGACCGTCTGAAGGGGATCTGAGGATTAACTGATTGCAACTGGACAAAATAATGAGCAGTGAACATAGTCAATCTAAAAAGAGTGTGTACGCACGAACACATACACACACACACACACACACAGAGAGAGAGAGAGAGAGAGAGAGAGAGAATGTTTTCAAATATTTAATAAAACCTTTGTCAGTGGAAATAGAGTTGAGTCAGGTCTGAATGTACTAGGTTGAATCAATAACATCTCAGCATTGTTTGTTATTGCCAAATGGATTTTGATTAGAATAATTTTGTGCTCCTAGGCAAAAAATAAAATAAAAATGGTACATGCTGCGGATCGCAATATCTACAGTCATGAATTAAACTCTTTTTTTTTCCAAAATAGAAACTACCTGTATCATGAAAGATGATGTGGCAGCAAAAAATATTTAATATGAGTAATGCTTTCATTGTTGTAATATCCCCAAGGTATTGATGGTTCACTATTTTCAGAGTTCCAATACTCTAGACAAACTATATTGAACATGCATTGCTCCCAAGTTCAAGTGTGACCATTAATGGTTGATTTTGAAAGTTTCCTCCTTATACTACTGCCAATAGCTGTAATGAAACATGAAAGTTTATTTCTTGCACAACCGGTTTTCTCACTAGCACTTCTAATCAGATTTGTAATATGCACTGTGCTAAGGCTAATTAAGGAAAACTGGCTTAAGATATTAATACTAGCATAAAGTATTGCTTGGCATGTGCAGTTAAGTCAGAATTGCTTACAGTTACGATAACATAATGATGGGAATACTAGGAGAGCATAGATTGCTAGTTCTAGGAAGAATGAATTAATGTTGGCTTCGTGGTAGCTGGATTAGAATAGTTTTAAACAGCAACATCTGTGGCCATCTAAAGGTTATTTAATGGTCTTAGAAACGTGAAACAACTGAATGTAAGAGAGCTTCTCTTGCCAAAAAAAAAAAAAAGTGTCTTGTCAGGAATTTTATTGAGACTACATGAGATGGTCAGGTTCGGTTGTCTTATTAATAAAAGTGGTTCGCAACACATTAATGTATTCAGCCAAGCCAAGGGATTTGTTTGCTAGTTTTGCAGAATATTGTTTAGCACAGCAGTGATGACTATTGTTGTTTGAGACTAGGATGCATTATCATTTTTTTGAAATATTTTCTGGAAACTTTTTTCTTATTTTGGCATGTTCTTTGAATGAGCACACATCTGATGGGGATGCTGAACCCTGTATTTGAAAATTACATTTATATCGCTGGAATGACTTGGTATAGTTTTTCTGAAATGTATACTTCTGCATATCGTGTTTAATATTATGCAATTACATTTTGATAATATAAAATACAGTTGAACAAGAAACTATTGTGGGCCAGTGCATTAGGGCACAGAGAAATTATGGGGGTAAAACCCTCTTCCCCTTTTGTGCTTTAAAGGTGCTTGCATTTTTGAAGAGGATAGAATAAAGTTGCTGGTGTCAGCAGTAATGCATTTCATTATGCAATTGTTCTTGTTATTCAGATCAGATAATGGCCTGATGAAATACATAAGCAGTCTACAGGGAATGAATGATTAATTTCTCTAACGTGTGCTTACTATAGGACTTCTGACTAATAAAGTACTGTCTACCAGTTCTTGCTTACAGTTGCAGTTAGTGGAGAAAAATAATATTCTGTACTTACTGTTGTTGTGTTAGTAGCACTCATTTATTCTGTTAAACAAAAGAGAATCCTGAATTCAATAAGTTTGGCCCAATTCGTAAGAATAACAAGGTACAGGGATTCATTTTGTGTAACCTGTGGGTGTTCTGAATAAGCAAAAAGCAAGAAAGCATGATGTTCATGTAAAAATGGCATATGAAACATGTTGTTAAACACAGAATGTCTAGCTATTTCTTATAACTAGGTGTACCTTTTAATAACTTTCTTCCCAAGTTAAAAACAAGCAAACATCCTAACATAACTACTAATCACTCACACAAAGCATTCTACCAGTTTCAGGAGTACTCTTGAAAAACATTGAAAGTATTCAGTAAGTTAGATTCCTATTGTTTGTCGTTCATGGGCATTGCATTATTAAAAGTTTTATGTTTAGTATGTGTCATGAAAATCCACTAATCTGTTTAGGATAAGCTGTGAGGATTCTTTTTCTTCTTCTTCGCATGGTGCAAAAGAATTTAATTTGTCAAATCAACTCCATGAAAACGTAGCATAAACAGAGATGGTAAGAGTATCAGTTGTTGGAGCTGGTTAACAATGTAAGGTTTCACTGAGTTCATTCCAGTGATCTCCTGCACTCCTCACCCCAATAGTTATTGTTGGAGTGACAAATTTTGTATGGTACTTAAGGTAATAATTTTTTACCTCCAAGAACTAGTAGATAATTCATATAGTTTAGAGGTCTTTCAATCCATTTTACGTTTGTCTCCCTCCCAACAAACAGATGGTGTTTTTTTTTCCTTTAAGTAAAGCATAAAATGCATTTTTGTTTTTGAAAGTTTTCCTGGTTTTCTTTCATCAGCGTGAGATTTGATTTTAATAGTTTTCTGGTAGTATCTTTGGTGACGTTGATAAAGAACTGTTTGTTTTAGGCAAAATTAAACTGAAGGAATAAATGCATCAGTTGGGAGGGCTCTAAACCTTTCTGGGATTGTAATGTAAATTTCAGGGTGTTTTTCTATATAAAGTGAGCACAGCCACAATCAAGAAGATAAAGGAAAGTCTTGCTCATAATGGGTATCTCAATAATAAAGTTTTGGATTAGCACATTTTTTTTGAAATTCTAAGCACAGGACTTGTGCAGTTCAGTCTTATGTATCTACTAAAAGATCATTGTCAGTTCAATGGGACTGATTCTTAAGTAAGCATGCATAGGATTGTAGCCTTGGTATATTAGGTACTTTTTATGAGTTCTGTAGTAATAGTGGCTTTGATACCATAACAGTATATGTATTATATAGTATGACCTGAGACAACACTATAAAGTGCAATGCTAATATTTTTAGATACATTACCAAGTCAACATGTTTTAACCGACAAACTACTGTGCTGTGGATGAAACTGGGTTCTCCAGTTTGTGACTAAGATGTGTCAATTGAAGTTCAGCTGAGCATTTGGCCTTAGTTAAGTTAAGCAATTGGCCAATTAAAAATTTAAAGAACCACTTCTATCAATGCTATCATTTATCAAATTGCAGTGAATTTTTCAGTTGTCGTGCCACTGTTAACTAGAAGTGCAATTCCACAAATTGCAGCTGCTATTAAATAAAGTTTGATATCTTGTGGCAAGTATTCGTGATAAAAGCTGCAAATAGTGCAGTTTTATCAAAATAAATGATACAAAAATTTGAAGCACAGTATGAACAATGCTCAAAATTGATAACTAATTTGTTGTAATGAAGCTGTGTAGAATGCCTGCTAGCAGTGAGCAGTGTGACATTCTATTCATGATTAATAGATATGTTTTATGGGCCCCATCCCTTAATCTCTAGGATTGTAAGTGACAATAAGATTAGTTTCTATATATCAGGAGTCATGGATCTAGTGTTCACAGAACATAATTTTTATGTTGGTGGCAATTTGGATGACTTTGCACTGGGGAGCTAGGTAATTTTTATATGGGTTTGGTATGTAGAGATGATATATTTGAGCAAATCTAAATGGCATGGGTAAAATGTTGCAAATAATTCTAATGACACTTCATCAACTGAAATATCTACCATGACAGTGATATGACCTCTTTATTAATTTAATTACTTTGTAGAGCGATAATATATTGAAAAGTTTTATAGTAAAGAATGCAGTCACATGGAGTACGTTGTACTTTGAACATCCTTACTAGATGCGTAATACCTGTATTTTAAACGGAGCTGATGGCATCAGAATGTAAAATGCAATTAAGGATTTGGAGCCATCCCCAAGTATCACATTGAAAAATGACTTGCTGTATACTGAAACTCTGTAACTCGAGGCATGCAAACATTAAGTAACATGCTTTAAGTAAGACACAGAGTTGCAAATTTGGCCTTAGCTCTTTTACTTACAGACCCTGATGTTGGGAAAGATGGAGGGCACAAGGAGAAGGGGACGACAGAGGATGAGATGGTTGGACAGTGTTCTTGAAGCTACTAACATGAGTTTGGCCAAACTGCAAGAGGCAGTGAAGGATAGGCGTGCCTGGCGTACTCTGGTCCATGGGGTCACGAAGAGTCGGACACGACTGAACGACTGAACAACAACAACAACTTTTACTTACAAGCTGTTCTTCCCTTGTGTGAAATATGAATGAGAGCAGGATATTTATTGTGCAGACTGGAATTCAAGACTTAAGGCTGAAATAATATACATATCTATTTGGTATGAAATCTTATTGGGCACAGTGGGGCTTCAATCTGAGCAAATATGTATAGATATCCATAGATTTGGTTTAAAAACCAATGACCAGAGTTTCGGTTCTTCCGAATAAGATATAATTAAACAAAGGGTGGGGGGACTTTCAGCTTGTTGTGCCCAAGTTTTTACTAAGCCCTGAAAAGAAACATGAGAAGCAATTGATCATGCCTGCTTTTGAGAGCGCATTTATGCCAGGTACCTTGACTGCTGTACTGATAGATGACCTCCAGTTTCTCAGTAGTGTTCCTTCTTTGAGAAAGAGGCTTCCACCCACCACCACCCCTTCTCAGGGCAGTTGAGTATTTCTTTAGAACATCAGTTGGTGTGGAGATCTGAGCTTACAGTATTGTTGTGAGATGGCTAAGGATGGTGGTACATGTCATTTTCTCTCTTTTTCATTACTTTAAATCAATTAATTAAAACATATGCAACAATTACAGAAAAATAAAACAACAAACATATAGAGAATGGTCTCCGAGAGCACCACCAAAATTTTGTCGAAGTGTGTATTGCTAAAACCACCACCATTTTAACAAACACCAAATAATGGATAGGGTACCATCCTTTGCCTGGATCGTTGGCCATAAAGAGAAAGATATATTGTATCAGTGGCAGTTATGGCCTACAGGAGTTCATATATTACATGTGTTTTTCTTACCAGTCAATGTTTATCCAGCACTCTGCAACCTCCCTGGTGGAGCATGCCTCCTGATCTCAGAAAGCTCCATGGAAGGAGCTACCTCATGACACCATCCTTTGGGCTTTGATTAAACATGGTCCTCCAGAAAAGCTGTAGAGTGCAGACCACTGGTGAGATGATTTGTAGAATGAAAGAGTGTAGACATTCATAATCACTGCCTTGACCATCTCAAAATTAAGGTAATTACATATAAAATATTGAACCCCCACCAATAGGAGTTTCACTTAACATATGCTCTCTCCTTTGATAATCTCCAAATGCAATTTTCTCATGTGGAGAATGCTTTTTCTTTCTTTTTTTAATGCAGGATGGCAGAGTCTTATTTCCCTCAAATATTGTGCTTGGTGTTTCCTTTTTGTGCACAACCCACTATCAAATACTGTATTTTCATGGAAAAATAACATGTTGCATTAAATGCCCTCTTCAACAGAGAATACACCTTGCCAATGTTGGAGTGCAGATGATAGGCTTGTTAATATATGGGCATTCACTGATTGCATTAATGACAACTGAAAGCCAGTGTAGGACACAGCTATTTCAAACTCGGTGAACAGAATAAATACTGGTGATCCTGAGGAGCCACATAATCTAGGTGAAGCATTGCAGGACTGCTGAAAGTGAAGATACGCAAGGGAACTTTATTTTGCCTAGGCAGGATTTATCTCCTTTCTGGTCCATCTGTCCCCAAACTCCAAACACTCAGCTGGACAAGTCTCTCTTAATAAGTGTTTCTGTGACTCATAGCTATTTGTCAAACTCCTGATAACTAATGTTGGTAGTCTTATTCAGCACTTCATATGCTTTGTCCAAGGAACTTAAGACATTCTCCTTGAATTGCACTTATGGTTAAAATGTGTTGGTGACTCCAGCTACAAGAGATGAGAACAGGGTAGTTAACTCCAGTTTCATATAAAATTCTGGGTGGGATTGTTCACACTGGATACAGGACATGATGCAACACAGAATTGGAAGTTACAGTTCTTTTGAGAGCCAGTTTGGTGTAGTGGTTAGGAGCGGCAGACTCGTAATCTGGGGAACCGGGTTCGTATCTGCACTCCTCCACATGCAGCTGCTGGGTGACCTTGGGCTAGTCACACTTCTCTGAAGTCTCTCAGCCCCACTCACCTCACAGAGTGTTTGTTGTGGGGGAGGAAGGGAAAGGAGAATGTTAGCTGCTTTGAGACTCCTTCGGGTAGTGAAAAGCGGGATATCAAATCCAAACTCTTCTTCTTCTTCTTCTTCTTCTTCTTCTTCTTCTTCTTCTTCTTCTTCTTCTTCTTCTTTTTGGTTGTATGTTTGTATTTTAAGTTTAATAATTATAATCTTGCCTGTCTTCAGCAAAAAAAAAAAAAAGCCCAGAATAGCTATAACAATATCAATATGCTCTATTAGTACAATCAGTTCCTGGTTAAGAGGACAAATGCACACATTTTCTGCAAATAAATTTAATTTATTCTATTTTGAATTAAAAATGCAAGGAACACACAACTATAACAATACAATTAAAGGAATAAATAAGCTAATGAATTATAATTCTAATATAATTAGAATCACTTTTGAGACAAGTGAGTCAATGACTATAGTCATTCAGTTGTGTCTGACTCTTCGTGACCCCATGGACCAGAGCACACCAGGCACATCTTTCACTGCCTCCCGCAGTTTGGCCAAACTCATGCTAGCCGCTTCGAGAACACTGTCCAACCATCTCGTCCTCTGTCATCTCCTTCTCCTTGTGCCCTCCATCTTTCCCAACATCAGGGTCTTTCTAGGGAGTCTTCTCTTCTCATGAGGTGGCCAAAGTACTGGAGCCTCAACTTCAGAATCTGTCATTCCAGTGAGCATATATATATATATATATATATATATATATATATATATATATAGTATGCATCATTGTCAGAAGAAAATATAGCTAACTGCATTCCACTGGAATTTTATCAGAAACGTGAAGTGCTTGTGCACAGGAATTAAATGGAAACCATGGTGCCATAAACCACACACACACACACACACATGGATTCCTGGCTTGCTTTACTTTCTGAGTAAATTTGTATATAATGATTGTCTCCCAAGCATAATGAATTTATTGCTCTTTAGATGGTTGATTTGGAGACTTCCAACTGCATGCTTTACACATCTTTGTTCCTGTATACCACTGTTTAAGAAGGTCTTTATGTTAGGAATCTAGGGTTATTACGTTGAAAATGAAGAATAAACATAACTTTTGGGATTACCTGTGATCTAATGTGGATAAATTCCTAGCAGTGATCAGCAACCAAGTTCCCATTAAAGGAGAAATTATGAACTAATGTTTGCACCTTACAACAATACTGGCTATAGTTGGGATGTATTGTAGGAAGTCTTGCCTACTGAGAACTTTGAGTTGTATCTAGCTTTGGGTTGTATAGCAGGCATGGTGTAAATACACTCCATCTGATGTTTTGAGTAACATATATTACATCTTTGTCATCTGTTTCTATGGTTGAAAAACCAAAACAGTTCTTTTTCTGGTATGGGAAGGGGGAATTGCTCTGAATATTTTTGGGAGGGAGTTGCCACTTTCCTTACTGAGTCTCACTAGGGAGTGCAGCTAGTGGGAAGCTATGGAAGAGTCACATGCCACTACCCAGAATGCCTTGCCAAGTAGTGGGAAATGATGTACTGTAGTATCACTGGCAAGTCATTCAAGGGAGTGTAGGGGGTGGGAAGCTGTGAAGACAGTATTGCAACCACCATGAATAGTGTGCAATTTTCTTTTTTATGTTAAAAAAGCAAGTAAAATCAGAAAGTCTTTGCTTACCTTGAACAAGCTGAAGTGGCAATCCCCTCCAGAACCCCCTGCCCCATAGTTTTTCATGGTTTTCATATCACCCACCCAACAAATTGTCAAAATAAAATTTCAGCACATATCTACTTTAAATACAAGTGAGAAAAGTGTATACTGTAGCAAATACTGTCTTGCCATTCATTTTAAAATCTATGCTGTTGGGTTGTCAGTGAAAGGAAGAACTTCTCATGTCATTATCCAAATTAGCTATGCTAGAGCTTCACTTTTTAATGATTGTATATTTTGGTAATCTTTTCACACCATTATGACATGACTTTTCATGGCAAACCTATTTTGTTACTGCATCTCTTTTGAAAAAAAAAACAACCTCATTTGCATTTATTCATTTCAAATATATTTCCATAGAGTTCAAATAATTCTACTTCAATAGTTTCAAGAATTTTCATTGGAGGGCAGTGACAGTTAATTTATTTAGAGATTAATAGTTCTTATTTAAGAGAAAGGTGCATACCAAAGTTTGATGCTCTCAAAGTGTGGACTTAATTTTTTTTTAGGTTGTCTAATGCAGGGGTCAGCAACCTTTTTCAGCCATTGGCTGGTCAATCGTCCCTCAGACCATGTGGTAGGCCAGACTATATTTTGAAAAAATAATAATAATGAATGAAATCCTATGCCCCACAAATAACCCAGAGATGCATTTTAAATAAAAGCACACATTCTACTCATGTAAAAACACACTGATTCCTGGACCGCCCGCGGGCCGGATTGAGAAGGCGATTGGGCTGCATCCGGCCCACGGGCCTTAGGTTGCCTACCCCTGGTCTAATATAACCAAACATTGCTACAGAAAGATTCCCTAGGTATTAAAGTTGCCCTACTCATTGATTCTATACTCAGAGAATGATATCCAACAAATATTGATTAACTGGTGGCAGGGAAGCCTGATAATACATAAGGAGAGCCCAACTAGATCAGATGAAAGGTCAAGCTAGTCCAGCATTTTGTTCTCACAATGGTCCACCAGATACCTATGGGTAACCCACAAGAAGAACATGTGTTCAATGGCACCCGACCGCCTGTGATACCCAGGAACTAGTAGTCCATAGCCATTGTTACTAGTAGCTACTTATAGCTTTATCCTTCAGGAATTCGTCAAATGCTCTTTTGGAGCTATATAAGTTGGTTGCCTTCACCAAATCTTGAGGTAGAAAGGCCCTCTAGTACTTTTCCTTTAAAGCCCAACCTAATCTTGAACCTCAGTGTTGGCTTGTTAAGATGTGTATGCCAAGTTTCCTGCCAGATATTTGTAGCATGAATGTAAAATGTGGCGGCAAAGGGAGTGAGCGAGTGACTGCCAACCAAAATCTCAGTTCCCACTTTTTTGCCTCACTTACCCCTCTTTTAATTTCTGTTCCTGTAATTTTTGTTTCAGCTTTATAAAGAATAGGGTTTTGTTCCAGTAATGGTTCTTGTCTACAAAAGCCAGAGAATGAATGTGAAGAGCAGCTTTCATCTGCCTTCAAAAACAAGGGCTGTAAATCTTCAGACTATACAAATGATGCTCATTTATGTGAGAGCTAAATAAATTACCCATAGAATCTGAAGTGCCATGAAGGAGCATAGACATTCTGGAAATCCTTGACCTTCCTGCCAACTTTTATGCTATGTTGATATTTCGAAAATTAGGAAGTAAATACAAAAGGACAAAAAGGATAGCTCCTCATGTGGAAATGTGTTAACTAACTTCTTCAATAGTCACAAACTTTAACATTGAAATTTTGCATATTGGGTTTCCCAGATAGATGGGGGGAAATGGTTTAGATATGAGCATTGGGTGTGTGTTTGTGTTGTGTTAAAAGCCATTTTTAGTTTTTTTCCTACATGAATGTGAATCATATTGAGACTTATGTCAAAGGTGATTTTTCAGTCTTTCCTGTGAGAATATGTTACCTTTATATTGTTTTCGCTTGTACATACAATAGCTGTTCATGGCACTTAGTGATGTCATTGCAGAGGCAAATCTAACAGATTATATAGCATTGTGCAGTCATCCCCTGATAGGCAGCCCTATCATTTATTTTATTTATACAAATATTTACAGATTGCTATATCACCAAAATGGTTTACAACAGTAAAAATATGCCTTGCCTAAGAAGAAAGAGGCTGGTGTCAGGAGAAAACTAGGGCTTATGCAACCATAAAGGTAAAGGGACCCCTGGCCATTAGGTCCAGTTGTGTCCGACTCTGGGGTTGTGGCGCTCATCTCGCTTTATTGGCCAAGGGAGCCGGCGTACAGCTTCCGGGTCATGTGGCCAGCATGACTACGCCGCTTCTGGTGAACCAGAGCAGTGCACGGAAACGCCGTTTACCTTCCCGCCGGAGCGGTACCTATTTATCTACTAACACTTTGACGTGCTTTCGAACTGCTAGGTGGAAAGGAGCAGGGACTGAGCAATGGGAGCTCACCCCATTAAGACCAAAAATGGTATCAAACAGTATTCTAAAGATGTAAATATTTATATAGCTAAGATGCATCTATCTATCTATCTATCTATCTATAGATATAGATAACTTATTAGATATTTAACCAATTGGATATGAAACTCATTAGAGATACATAACTTATTAGAACCACTATTTTAAATCCAACAATTAAACTGAATAAGATATGGCACAGTCCTAATAAATACAAATATGCAATGTGAAGTTTTGTGATGGAGAGCTCATTCTGTATGAATTTCTTTTAAAATAACAGAAGGCAAATGGTGAAATCCAATCAGGATTCAGTGTAAAATAAACACCCAGTTAAGTGTGTGTTGTTTCTGCAAGTATCGATCTGCTGGCCATTGTGCCTACAAGATCTAAATATTTCTAAAGTTTCCATCCTGAAGCCAGCCTATTGATTCACACACCACTTATATCTTAGGATGATAGTCCTGCTTTAAGTATGTATATAATTAGGTGCAAGACAAACTGTGAGTTGTTTCTTTGTAATTATAAGTGAACTTTCTTCATCCATTTAGAGGCAGTGATTTACTTCAGAGATAAGCTTTATTTAGGCATCCAGTTTGCAAGTGTGTGAGCAAACATGCCAGGGAAAGTAGATGCATGATGTGCTGATAAACTTTGCCCCTTTCAGTATTATCACCTTTGTACTGTTTCTCAACCCTCTGTGAGTAGGAGGGCAGATGTCTGTGGCATGAGCTTCCATGTGTAGAGAAGGTTTCCCATTTCTGATCTTTGCCTTCAAACTCTTGGAGGTCTGTGAACAGTACAGTGGTGACACACTTGAGGGCACAGAGCTTGGAACCTCCTTCCCTCCCCTTCACATGTTTACTTTATGCTCTTGAAAATTGAACCTCCAGCCATAAGGGTTTGCTACAGCGTGCTTTCCCTGTTTCATCTGATGAAATCATCTGGCATCCCTGGAAATGTTTTGTTTTCCAAATATGAAGCGTAAACAAAGAAACATACAAGTGAAAACCAAAATTATGATAGATGACATTTATTCAACATAAGGGTCAGAGAAATTCAATAATCTCTGAAGATGCCCAAAGAAAAAGTGGCTGCATTGATATGTCTGTATCATATAAGATATCTGCATAGGGAACTTTGAGTGACATTTATATCTACTGAGCTAGGTGGCTTCAGTGCTTGCAAACATCTTTCTCAGTTCTCTCAGTATTTTTTATTCTTTTTTATTTTTGCAGTCTCATCATTTTTGCATCTCCCCAGAAAAGAGACATATATTGACTGCCTGGCACGTAACTCTCCCCTTTTTCCAGGATTTTCATTTAATGGTAGAGTCTCTTAACAGGTGTGCACATTGGATCTTAGGGATGTCATGCCCAGGTGCCAACACTCAACTCTGGCCAGTGCAGGACACTCAGGGACACCAGTAAAGAACAACTTCCAGCAGCAGATAGCTTTCACCACTGTGATGCTTTATCTTAGTAAAGTTGGGTAAAGGCAGAATATATGTCTTTAAGTCTGGCAGTGGGGTTAAAAAATGTTGCCTGGCAGCTGCAGTATTTTGGCAACGTGGAGAGACTTGAGCATAGATGATGAGGCTGAGCTAAAGCTGAAGAGGTGATATGCTTAAGAAGCTATGTATGTCTGGAATGGAAATTGTAAAAATCATGACCCCAGAGGCAATAGTTAAGAGCAATAGGTAGACTGTTGCCTAGGTCTGGCTCTACCACAGACCATTTCCCTCTATTCTGTTGCCCTCTGATTTTAGACGAGGGTTGCTGTGGCAATCACAGCTTGCCCCTTTCTATTTTTTATGCCTAATGCGGTTTTGGCTTGTTTTCAGCCCAGGGAGCAATATTGCTCAAAGGTGGCATAGAGTAGTAGACATAAGTGAAGCCATGTGAAAGGAGGTAAAATTAAGAGAAAACAAAACTGTATCAGTTGCCACTGACTTAGAATGTATTAAGTGTAATTCTGAAGGAACAAATATGTTTCAATTAATGCCCCCTTCCTTCTTTACCACAATTTGCCTATTCCTTATGACACCATTGATGTACTGTGTATGGGTCCTCAACTCTTGAGTGTTGGCCTCCCCTTACTGTCACTACTGATGGGTAGACCATATCCTACTTTTTATCATAGTTGTTACTCTAATTAAATACACAGCTGACAAGGGATACTATGGGAAGCATTGCTATTTGTTCTAAGCAGCTGAAGATGATGGGTTTGTTTGTTTGCTGTTTGCATATTCTTCTGTACCTTCCTCACTATGTTAAAAAAAGGATTGGCGGCACCCTGAAGCAAGTTGTTGGAGGGATTAAACTTACCTTCCCTGCAGCAAATGCGGTCATAAATTGTGAGCTGTGCTGTCTGTGCTGTCAGGAGGAAAACAGGGTGTAACTGATGACTACCCTACAGCACATATCCATGCAACTCATGGGACAATCAAGTTGGAATGGGTTGCTGCTGTGTTGGCTTCTTCACACCAAGGCAGTGGTGGTTTGAAGTTGGAGGAGTCAGACTATGGCCTTTCATCATTTCCACTTTGGTTGCAACTAGGAGGAGAAGGGAGACATATGGTTTCTGTATGAGAAGGATCTCCCTGGATGTTATGGCTGCCTGGATGAGATCAGGTTACTCTCACTGCAAGCTTAGGAAATGTAGAGTAGCTGGGTATTGCAAAGGCCTAGGAGGTAGAGCTTTGGACTTCAAATTCCCAGCTACCCATGAAGCTTGTTTGGGTGATTTTGGGCACATCCATAGCTTTGAAACAGCTGTTGCAATGAGAAAACGAGTGGGCAAATATAATTGATATAGGGAAAATGACAGATAGCAAGGTTTAGAATATTGCCTTAACATCAACAAAGGAATTCTAATCTCTGGGTTGTTTTTAGTTTTAAGGGCAACTATGTAAGCAGGTGTCTCTTTCCCTTCCTGTAAACCAGAGAAAGTAACCTTAGTTCCCCTCACCTGTCTTAAACAAATGTGACCTGTATTCTTGCTAACACCTCTTCTCTTGTTCTTATTTTTCTAAGATGCATGCTTAAAGTCTACATAACAAAACATGTTGTGCCTTTACAACTAGAAATTTGAAAACAATTCAGCCATGAATAGTCATGGGAATTCATTAATATTAGACACATTCTGATAAGTATCTGATGTATGATATTTCCCCATTCCCATAATCTCAAGTGTGAATGCCGCATAGACTGATATTAGATAAAAGGACTTTAAGTGTTAATTGGATTATTTTCCTCCCAAACCTCTAATGTGTGTGCCTTTCTCCCCAATACCTTTCCATTGCCTGCTGAGATAACTTCAATGTGCATTTAGTTGCAAATGAGAAATCTGAACTTGTAGAAAGTGCTAGACAGAATGGCTGTGTGATGGAAACATGACCACTAGGGAACTTTGTAGAACTGCTAGGCTACTTGTTACAAGAATAATTGTGTGCCTTCCTACACTAAAGATTTTGTAGAATAAACATTGGCCTGGACAACATTTAAACAAACTGAACCCAATGTTATTAGAATTAAAACATCTCAGATGGTGAGATGTAAAGTCATGTTAGGTTTGTTGTTTAGTAGTTTAATTGTGTCCGACTTTTTGTGACTCCATGGACCAGAGCACGCCAGGCACTCCTGTCTTCCACTGTCTCCCGTAGTTTGGTCAGACTCATGATGGTAGCTTCAAGAACACTGTACAACTATCTCGTCCTCTGCTGTCCCCTTCTCCTTGTGCCATCAATCTTTCCCAATATCAGGGTCTTTTTCAGGGAGTCTTCTCTTCTCATGAGCACTCAGGGCTGATTTCATTAAGAATGGATAGGTTTGATCTTCTTGCAGTCCATGGGACTCTCAAGAGTCTCCACCTCATCTGTCTCCTGAGAAATCTTTATGTGGGACAAGAAGCTACAGTTAGAACTGGGTATGGAACAACTGATTGGTTCAAAATTGGGAAAGGAGTACAACAAAGCTGTATACTGTCTCCCTGCTTATTTAACTTATATGCAGAAGTCATCATGCAAAAGGCTGGACTGGATGAATCTCAAGCCAGAATTAAGATTGCCGGAAGAAATATCGACAGCCTCAGATATGCTGATGACACAACCTTGATGGCAGAAAGTGAGGAGGAATTAAAGAACCTTTTAATGAGGGTGAAAGAGGAGAGCGCAAAATATGGTCTGAAGCTCGACATCAAAAAAAACTAAGATCATGGCCACTGATCCTGTCACCTCCTGGCATGTTAGGTTAGGGATGCCTTAATAGCATGTTTAGGATGCACTATTGTTTCTGGGTTGGAGAAAGCAAGAATAAATGCATCTCTTGTCACCTGCCCCAAATGACAGAGCTTCCTAGGTGAGATTCACCTAATCCCATCATTGCAAGCCCTTCACAAGGACTTCCACTTCTGTAGTGGGGCTTTCTCCCTCCTCCCTTGTGCTCGCTTGCACCTGCTGATGGGGGATGGGTTCAGAAGAACCCCAATAATGCTGTGTGGGGAGGAGAGGGTGGGTCATTCCATCTGGCAAGCTGCAATGCTCATGCTGATGAGACATTTGCTATAGCTCAACATTGAATTTCACCCCCAGGGTTCTGTACCCTAAGCTAACAACTCCATTGCCACATTTTTGGTGAGCCCTTGCCCCAACCCCAGTGTTGTTAACTTATTGATTGGCAGGGCTGCGCTCTTTGCAGTTGTTTAACAAGCAGATAAAACTGGGCCCACCACCAGATTGGCAGGTGTTATGCCAGGACACAGAAATTGCCAACCGTATTGCAGCTTGGCCTTAACTAGCTCAAGTTCACTCATATCCTGCCCGTGGCCCCAGCTGACTTTAGATAATGCTGTTCAAATTTTGAATTTTAGTTTTGTCATATAAGTGGACAGCTTGGAGGCAAATTTTAGTTAAGGCTATGATTCTCAGCAATAATATAATCTGAGGCACATATCAGGCAGATATTTTTTAAAAAAAGAGGTGGCAGAAATGAAGAACCAACGGGGTAGAATAATGTCATCAGAATGCATACCCTTTGAAATATCACATGTTTAGCACTTTCCTCAACTTAGCAAGCATTTTTATCATTAACCTATGTATATTTTTATTGCTAGCACGCTATCCAACCTTAATTTGTTGATAAGCAACATAAGGGTTAGAAGGTTTTCTCTTCAACACCACATACCATCGCTTCTGTGCATTTTATTTATAGACCGTAAGGTGTTAATTAAGAGTTTTATTTGACCTCAGATTCCTACAGTTCCGCAAATGTATCTCTCTCTCCAAAAATCTCAGCTCAAGAACGGCATAGCATATGAATGCTAATCACATTTAATGCTGATGTTAACATATGGTCTAATTAAAAATTATAAAAAATAGTTCAGAATTTAAATAATTAAACTAAACTGTCATATGGGCATTTGAAATATTTGCAGTTTTTTTCTGGGTGTCCCCCCCCCCGCCCTCCTTGACAACATAGCAGTGAAATCTTCCATCGTGTCTGTTCCTTTAAAGTGCAAATTATTCAGTAAGCAAGTAGGATATTTCATTTAGTATAAATCCTGGAAAACTTGTTCAGAATCATATTGATCCTAACTTCTGGAAATGTTTCCAGAAGGTGGACTACAAAGGGGGCAGGACATCTTTCCTGGCAATACATGATGTCATTGGTCAGTGAAAAAGAACAATAGGCTAGGGGGCAGTCTTGACCTGGCTGGAAAGAAATCAGGCTTGACTTGCTCCCTGTACTGTACTTTATCCAAAGTTATGACTTTGCTTCCCCCTCTAATCCTAATGAGGGCTCAATGTATTTGGGAGTATTAATGCTGTGAGCTCTTACACCTTATGGTCGGCCTGTGTATATATGTGTAAATGAAACCAAATCACAAAGGCACCACAGGTGAATAATAATAATAATAATAATAATAATAATAATAATAATAATAATAATTAATTTTATCATTTATACCTGGCCCATCTGGCTCGGTTTGCCCAGCCACTCTGGGCAGCTCCCAACAAAACACTAAAACAGAATAAAACTTCAAACATTTAAAACTTCCCTAAACAGGGCTCCCTTCAGATGTCTTCTAAAAGTCAGATAGTTGCTTATTTCCTTGACATCTGATTGGAGGGCGTTCCACAGGGTGGGCACCACTACCGAGAAGGCCCTCTGCCTGGTTCCCTGTAACCTCACTTCTTGCAGTGAGGGAACTCCCAATAGGGCCTCAGTGCTGGACCTCAGTGTCCAGGCTGAATGATGGGGGTGGAGACGCTCCTTCAGGTATACTGGGCCGAGGCCATTTAGGGCTTTAAAGGTCAGCACCAACACTTTGAATTGCACTCAGAAACATACTGGGAGCCAGTGTAGGCCTGACACCCCTGAACTTTCTTGCAACATTGGGATGTGTGAGGTTCTGGTCAGGGAGGAATGTCAGTTCACCTCTCTCTCTCTCTGTTAGCTACTGGTGGCAGAAGAAAATTACATGGTGGTTATTAATCACTCTGGAGATGAGGGTGATCTGTGAGTGTTCCTCAAATGCTTTGATCAAGGCCGGTTTTTCTGCTTTCTATGCCTGGAGGTTTGGACAGGAGTTAGAATGAGCTGGCAAGCTGAGGAGTTGTCATCTTGTCCAAACACCATGTAATCACCTTTCATAGGTAGGAAAGACCTGCACCTTCTCCTTTTAAAATACTTCTGGGACAAAAATAAGCAGGTGCAATATGGTTGACATTTATCAATAATAACAATTAGGGAACCCATCTTGGACTTTTCATGGGGAAAAAGAAATGAATGATTTTGAGGCACTCTGACATATCATTTAACAGAAAGTCTAGAAGACGGATGTTAGCCTAGACTGAATGTTTTAAATAACCTTTTTTTAAATGCAACTGGCAGATGGAAAATTGGAATTTTTCCTTTTGTATCCTTTTCTAATGTTTCTTTTTCTTCTCTGTCTCATTGTCCCCTTCCTTCTACTTCCTTCTACTTTATTTGGTGTCCTATATCTGGGGCCTTTATTAAGGTCCAGAGATTGTATACTCATGGGGTTGGTAGATGGTTGATGGAGAACCCTGGGTGAGAGACAGAGAAATATCTGTCTCCCAAGGTGAGAGACTGCGAGGAGAAAGGGAAGATCCCAGGTGAGAGCTGGGAGAAGTTACTCTTCTCTGTGGGTGGCAAAGGGCAAAATACTTCATCCCATATATCCATCCCCTTCTATGAGCAAGTTTCTGGAACTATTTGCTGGAACACTGAGCAGGGCCTTCTTTGCTGTGTCACCCACCCTGAAAAATTATCTGTTCAGGGAGATCCATACTTTTCATTGGAGTTTTGTGGTTTGAAAGAGTAAAATTTTTAGCTGTTCCGGTTTTAATGGAAAGGCAGCTTGAACTATTTAAAGTGTGGCACCAGATATGTTATATCACCTTGGTTGTTCTAGAAAAGAAAGTTTGAAGAAAAAGTATGTAATAAGTTGAAGAAAAAGTATGTAATAATATGTAATGGAGGAGAATTTTGCACATTACTCTCTATACTAAAATAGCAATCTCAGGTATTTCATCCATCATAGATGCTATGCAATAAATTCACAAATCTACCAGTTTCTGAAATCCATTCTGATGTTGCTCAAAGACATTCATGTAGGAAATTCTCCATCTTCTTAGTTTAAAAACAAACAAACATGTTTTTTTAATTATTATTTCAAGTCTATCCATGCAGTTCTTCAAGTTGTTTTTGTATTCTACTTCTATTACATGGTATTTGTCAACATTAAATTTTGGTTTCCACTTGTCAGCCTAGTTACACAGTAGAGCAGAATTCATTTACATTTGACTTACTGCCTGCAATGTGTGCAGTATTCGTCCCAATTCTATGTCATCAGCAACTTTAACAATCTAGGTCAGTTATAAAAAGTAAGAAACCGCAGAAGCTCTAGTAACGATGACCCTAATAAGACCCCAACTATTTTTCTCTCTCCCACTTTGAAGCACACTTTGAAGAAATGTTTTATCTTCTCTTACTGGTGTAGTAAATAGAAGTATTTGGAAACATAGCTTTTATTCTTGAAAAATGAGTCATTTTTACTCCAGGTTTTCATCCTCTTAGAATAGAAATGAACATTACCTTGCTTGGTAAGGAGACTGAAAACCTTTGGGAGAAAGGTCAAACTGAAGTATTCTTAGGGCCCTGAATATAAAACTTTTAAATTTTGAGTGAGGCTGTAAAATGGCCTCATTTGCACAAGCTGGTATCTGTAGCTGGAATTTCTGTCCACTAACTCCTGGATCCTGTCCACCTTCATCACCAGCAAGGCTCTCATGTGCTTCTCTAATCTCCAATTTAAATCCATGCTGCTTTCATTACCTTATGTTTTGTGAATCAATTAAGGGCAAAGACGAAGTCAGACAGTTACAATTTCTCGTACTCACCACCGTGTTATCCTGGAACTGACACTCAGGAAATGAATATTTTGTGGCTTCTTAGCAATTTCAGAATAGGCTTCTGACTACTATAGGCTTTGGCAAAAACCTAGTAGGGAGTTGTTCTTCTGCTTGCCAGGCAGAGCTATCCCAAGACATTTTACTGCCTGAGGCAAAGAATAAGACGGCACCATGCCCACTCCATCCCATGCATACTTACGTACACTTGACCCTTGGTTCTCGAACGGAATCCGTTCCGGAAGTCCATCCGACTTCCAAAAACGTTGGAAAACCAACACATGGGTTCTGATTGCTGCAGGAGCTTCCTGCACTCAATCGGAAGCTGCAGAAGCAGCGTCGGACGTTCGGGTTCCAAAGAACATTCAGAAACTGGAACACTTACTTCCCGGTTTGCAGTGTCCAGGAGCCAAAATGTACCAAGGCGTTCAACAGCCAAGGTACAACTGTACTGGCAGATGAATATTAGATCAACATTGGTGATGGAACAGTACCCTCCATCACACCTGGGGGCAGCAGGCAAGCTTAGAGGGTTTAGGGCATCCATGTGGCATACACAACTTTGTCCTCCAACACATTGTCATTTTTTTTTAGCCCCCTCCTTCAGGTATCCTAGTATTAATCATAGAGCCAGCCTTGTGACAGGAAACTTCCAGATTTTCCCCTCCTGCATAACTGGCATAATTTTTCCCTCCAGAGATATAATCCAAGGGTGATTCTCCACCTGTCCTCTGGAGAAATGGACATCTGTATATGCAATTGTACCTCCTCTTCTCCTCCCCTGCAGCCACAAAAGGTTGGGAGAAAGTGTAATAACTTCCAGAATTTCTTATGTTTAGTTTCTGCTACTGGATGAGAAATTCTACTGTATTGTTTCAGTGCTTATGGGTTTCTCTAACTCCTATGTTTCATCTCATGTTGATCTGCTGAGTGATTCATCTTTTTAATTATTTTTTGAGCAACTATATTTTAATTAATGTAAAAAAATTCACGTTAAGTTAATTACAAGTACTTGAGTGTCCTGACCTACAAGGAAAATATAATGTAATATATATTATGTAGGAGTACCAAATTCTAACAGACAGCTTGCGTGCTATAATTCTAAGCATGCTAACCTAGAAATCAATTTCACTGAAACCAACAAGGCTGATTTCTGAGTAAACATGGTTAGAATTTTGTGTGTTGCTGTATGTGTGTGTTATACACACAAGAGAATACTGCATTTTAAAAATAAAATAAAATATTCATATATGGAATTGAAAAACTTGTTTTCTGTCTTTTAACACAAGGGGGTATGTGAAACAGTGGGGCATATAATTAAACATCATTGTTGGCATAAAAGCCAAAGCTAATAATAATACAAAAACCTGCTTAAACAAATGTATATTCACTACATGCTGGAGACTAAAAAGGAATGGAATCAGCTGAACATGCTGTGGGAGAAAATTATACAGCTGCAGTATACAGGCTGCGATCCTGGACCCACTTCTCTGGAAGTAAGCCCCCCTTGATCCAGTGGGTAGGCATTAGTTCAAACCTCTATAAGTTTCTCAAGTTAAACATCATTGGAATTTATGCCTGTTTATCCATTCCTGGTGGCGCTGTGGGTTAAACCACAGAGCCTAAGGCTTGCTGATCAGAAGGTCGGCGGTTCGAATCCCCACGGCGGGGTGAGCTCCTGTTGCTCAGTCCCTGCTCCTGCCAACCTAGAAGTTCGAAAGCAGATCAAAAAGTGCAAGTAGATAAATAGGCACCGCTCCGGCGGGAAGGTAAACGGCGTTTCCGTGCGCTGCTCTGGTTCGCAGGAAGCGGCTTAGTCATGCTAGCCACATGACCCGGAAGCTGTACGCCGGCTCCCTCAGTCAATAAAGCAAGATGAGCGCCGCAACCCCAGAGTTGTTCGCGACTAGACCTAATGGTCAGGGGTCCCTTTACTTTTACCTTTACCCATTCCCACAAACAGATAAGACCAATGCAATGGTGTTTTATCTGTTTGGACAATTCCAGGGGTACCTCCTTGCACTTGCCATAATGTGCAAGGGATAAACCATATTTTTTATCACCACCATCCTGCTTTTCCAGACAAAGAGCCCAAGTTACTTATTCTTCTTACATATTTTGTCCTGTTAACTTGATGCAGGTGGGGGGGGGGGAGAGGATTCTGAAAGGTACACAAACAGAATTAGTATGCTTGGAGCTTGTTTAATGGATGAATATACAATTTCTCTATCAATTACACTGTAACCTCATAGCTTTGGTGGTAGATGCAAAAGCTAACACAATGCCTTTAATATTTATACCAAATCTTCTTCCTGTGTGTAGAAACTAGATTTGCTTAAAACATACTTAATGATTCCCCACTCAGAAACAATATAGTTTCATTTAGTGCTTTTTTCTGGGGTTACTCAAAGGTGTGCAGAACTGCCTCCCCCCATGTTAAAAGTGTGGCATTTACTGTAACAACTTCGTGGCGAGTACCAGCACCTTCTTTTTCTTTTTCTTTTTAAAAAGCACTGGTTTTAAGGCTTTTATGCTGAATAGAACACAAACATTAACAGTTATACAAACTGTCTTGCCTGCCTGCTGTGAGCTGTGGGGATGCATTGTATTAGCTGTAGGCCAGGAGGTCAGCTGAGTGAGAGATGCTTACATTGCTCCAAACAAGAGGTGATTATATGTTTATATAAAGGAGCAAAGGGATCGATAGCCAGTAAACTCTAATTGGTCAGTTGTGGACATTCTGCTCCACCCCACCTGGTCATCACTACAGGCCAATGAGAGGGAATAATTCCGCTCAGATTTAAATGATTGGCTGGGGCTGGAGGGGAGGCTGGCTGGAGAGGATAAAAAGCTAGCCTCTGGTAAAGCTGTGCAGGTGTTGGATAGTTGAAGGCAACGTTATTAACAGCTTGTGGGACGTGAGAAACCCTAAATTCCTGGGTCCAATCTAAGATAGAATTAATCAAGATTTGGGGAGCTGAACTGTGCCAAGCACTGAACCCCTGGATTCAGTGCTTGAGTTAAAAAACACACTAGAGGAACAAAGCCTGAAAGTTTGTTATGCAAACAAAGGGGCAAGGAGATGGGTGATTAACAAAGCAGTTGCTCAGTGCCAGACAGCAGAGGAGTGTGAGGCTATCCTTCCTCAAGAGAGGTAGTTAGCTGGAGACAATAGGCCAGAGTTTCTTAGGATTGCAGTTGGCAATGATGTGCTGGCAAAAAATAAAAATAAATAAAAATGAGCTTGGGAGCATGACTGATTTCTGTTTCAGATCCAAGGCAGTTGTACCCTTTGGAAAAGATGCAAGAGACCCTTTTGGAGTGTAATAGTGGGAATCTCTCCATCATAGACTCAGGCTATATATGTATGTAAATAAACCATATATCATAAAGACACAACAATCTCCACTGTGCCTCATGCGCAAAACACAAACCTTGGGTAAGTGCCTGGACCCCGAAGTCTCACATCGCTTGGAAACTAGGGTGGTGTGTAACAATATTAAGGGGCTTGGGGGAAAGGGAGCTGACAAGACTACAGCTGAAGAAGAATACCTTTTGACTGTAGAAGCAACCTTCATGAGAGTTCCATTGCTAGGTGTCAGTAGGATTTCTGGTGATCTGAGGAATAAGTAGTTGATGGACCGGGGGAAAACTGCAGGGAAAATCATGAGGGAGAAGAGATGGTAGATCTGGTTGAAGACTGCACATACAGTACTCGGTGCCTAGCTGATGAGTGTCAACTCTGGAGAAGTGTTATTGGGAAATTGGCTTAAGACTCAGAAATGGTGATGAACTGATGCTCACACAACTCTCAAAGTGACAGCAACCCTGTGTTATCTTAGACTTACCATTTAGAATTACAGTAGCCTGATTGTTTTTACATTCCTGTTCAAAGGCGCTGTAACAGTTAGCCAACTAGGTCTTCTAAGCAACCACACATAAAACTATCACCATCTGTTAGCACTGATAATTTTTAAAATAAAATATAATCGAATTTATTTTTTTGCAGTGTATTTGGAACTCTGCCGTTTGTCACTTGCTTAACCATAGCTACTGGTGGGTAAAGTGAGGAAGAAAATAAATGGTGGCAAGAGTATCAAATGGTTAAGGAAAATAGATACTAGGAAAAGCGTGGAAAAGCTAAGTGTGAGCTAGTGCTCAGTAATAAAGGGTAAAAGATTTTCCTTATCTATGGTACATTTAGTGTTCCTCTGGAAGGGATTAAATCAGTCATAAAGTGAGGCTGCAATCCTAACCCCATGTGCCTGGGAGGGAGCCCAAATGAACTGAGTAGCACTTATAGTTATGCTGTGAGCTTTCCCCCATCTTAACACCCTCTTCATCTTGGCACAGAATTAATTCCTTGTACCAGACAGTCAAAGCATTGTCGGTACATCATGCTTTTGCTTAGATCAGAGCAAGTTCTGTGGCTTGACTAACAGTGATCTTTATCTTAGTCTATGACTGGCTGACAACCATTGAGATAAACCCATTCCCTCTTCGGTTGGATTTGGATTGAATCCAGAATTACTGGAGCAACAGCTTCTCTGGATCCCTGCTGGAGCTAATGAAGATGCCAGGAGTATTTCTAATATGGATTTCACTGTATCTTCAGACATGCCTTTTGAACTTTCATCTGATCAGCATCTGGAAACACATTTGCATTTCCTACACAGAATCTTAAGTGATATCTTTTTCTTTTCTTTTTTACTAAGGGCTTAGAATAAAAATCAGATTGAAGTTCAGTGCATAATTAGATGTGTGTCTGATTATGTACAGGGTCAAGGACAGTTGCAGGTTTATGAGAATAATGTAGGTGTTTAAAAGCCACAATTAATGTGTCAACCACACATATTCCCTGATAAGCTACCACCTTAACAGTTATCAGATGTATATTGGCATTTTGCTTTTCATGAGTTTATATTGTGCATGTATGTGTGGGATTCACAAACCAGAAACAAAGCTGTGTTATGGAGTGATACTTCATCCTTAGATCTTGATCATATACCGGTATATATATTTTTTATAAATTATATTTGAGTCCTTGTGGGGAAAATCGATGTCTCCATCACTTAGTCATACTCTCAACACAAACAACAACTTTGCCTGGGGTTCGCTCTTCTGTTTTTGGCTTTGACTGAATTCTGTTCATGGTGCAAAATTATTACATGAGTCAGTTTCACTGTCAAATCTGATCTCAAGCTGGATGTGTTACCACAAGCCTCTAGATCCGTGGTTCCCAACATGAGAGACACGCCCCACAGGGGGGCAATTTGTTTTTTAAGGGGAGCAATTTGAGAAGGAGTTATTAACAGTTAATGGCCTTTTACACTTCCTCCATGTGAATAGAAGTTCACTTTTTAATAATAAGAATTATATGTCACGGGGAGGGATTTTGAAGATGCTTAAGTGGGGCATGGCCAAAAAAAAAAGGTTGGGAACCACTGCTCCTAGATAGTTGCACAAAGATGTGCCAAACTGCAGCTTAAAGCCCCTTAAGTTGAAGCAGAATGCTGGTGGAGTGTAATGGAAATCAAGAAAAATAAATCACACTTGAACGTTAACATTAATGTAGAAACTGGGTCATAGGTTTTCAGTTCAAATAGGTCAACAGTGATCTAGTCAAACACCCTCTTCAGAGACAGGAACATAATTTGTAAGCCGTTCCTTTCTTCTAGAGAAGAATCTACCAGAAATTTGGTGTTTCTTATGAGAACATAAAACCACCCTAGACCAAAGTGCCATCTTGTGCAGCATCCTGTTTTCACAATAGCCAAAAGATGCCTCTCGAAAGACCACAGGCAGGACAACAACCTTCTTCCCACTTTTAATTCCCAGCAACTGGTTTTCAGACGTACACTGCCTCTGCCACTGGAACTGATACAAAGCCACAATGCTTAGTAGCCACCAGATTGATCAAAACTTCTTTTAAAGTCATCCAGGTTGGTGGCAATCATTACATCTTGTGGGAGTGATACCTAAACTTTGTGCTCTGTGAAGAATTGCTTTCCCTTGCCCTGCTTCTCTAAAACATTCAGCTTCATTGGGTGTTCCTTGGTTCCAGTATTATAAGAGAAAAAGGTTTCTCTGGTTCCTTTCTCAACACTCTGCATAATTTTATGGGCATTTATCACACACAGTCCTTAGTTGCCTGCCACCTCTATGGTAAGGGTGCATTATCCAGTGTGGTGTAGTGGTTAAGAGCGGTAGTCTCGTAATCTGGGGAACCGGGTTCGTGTCTCCACTCCTCCACATGCAGCTGCTGGGTGACCTTGGGCTAGTCACACTTCTTTGAAGTTGTGGGGGAGGAAGGGAAAGGAGAATGTTGGCCGCTTTGAGACTCCTTCGGGTAGTGAAAAGCGGGATATCAAATCCAAACTCTTCTTCTTCTCTTCTTCTCTTTGATTTTGTTCATAACTAGTAAAGCAAAGTAAGTTTAGGACACATCGCTTGATTTTGCACATCTGGCTTGCATGTTTTGATCAGTAGAAGTTCTACTAACAGAATTAAACCTACACATAGTCCTTGCATATTTTATATCTGATAAGTGTGGCTGGACTGCGTGCTGTATGCAGAAATATAGAAACCAAAGCATGAGTTCAATCTTAATCAGTAAGGGATTTTAAAAAGATTTTCTACGATAGGCTCACAAAGCATTGACATCCAAATTGCATGCAGGGAAAGTCAATAGAATTAAGCATGCCTAATTCAGCATGGGATCACGCTGTCATTTGGATCTGCCTATATACAAATCAGATGATTTCACCTTGTATTTTGAATGCCAATTTGCAATGGCAAGAGATACAGAAATACAACTTTCCCATTTCCTTTTTCACAGATTGTGGCCTCCCACTCTCAATATGCATTACGTTGGGAATGTTTGAACCACAGTTCTTCTGAACCACTAGCAAATGTGTTAAGCTAGGCAGCTTCCCACATGGTTTTGAATTGGATGGGGGGACCGCAGGTTGAGATTCCTGCATTGCAGGGGGTTGGACTTAGATGGCCCTCAGGATCCCTTCAAATAATTCCATTATTCTGAATTTGGTGACTATGGATTTTTTTTAATGGCCACAGCTATAAGCACACTTCAGAATTATTTCCAATTTTTGTGTGAATTGGTATAGGATGCAATCAATGTTAATTATGGTGTAACCCACCCACCCCAGCCTTTTTTAGTCATTCTCTACGAGTTCCCTTGTGAAGCTATTAAGAGAGGCTGCACTTCATAGCTAGTAGTTAAGTCCATGAACTGGGAGTCCACTGAACAAATTGTAACGCAGGTAAAAATAATGTCCTGGTCTCAGGACATAGTCAAAGGCAACCTTTGCTCAGAAGCTGGATCATTGACCACCTGGATATCCCGTTGTGAAGAAATAAATTTTCATTTGTTTACATACTAAGAAAAAGCTATGAGTGATGTTACACTGTAACCAGGACAGACACAAAGGTATTGGGTATAGGATGTTTCTGCCTACCTTAGTTGCAGGGAGGAGTATTCAAGGATGGCCAGTGGACTGGGATGATCAGAGCTGTAGTTCAGCAGTATATGTGGGGTCAAAGGTTCCTCACACCTGGCTTAAGTTCTCATTAAATAATTGAGACTAAGAATGAAATCCTAAACACCTTTAAAGTGTATTAAAGTGCTTGAACACAATGGGTCTATTTCTGGAAAATAAAGAATGGGATTGTACTGCTGGTTAGTCGATGGGACTTGCACAAGTAACTTTCATAGTTTTTAGTCAAGAAGACTCTTCTACGGTGCTTTACAAAGTTGCAAATTAAATAATACGGCATTGCTGAAGACTTTTGGATTGTTGGAAAACCTTCAAAACCCACTTAGCACACAAATGGAGTCCAGCAAGCTTCCTCCTGCGCACGTACCTGATATACGTTCTCACTTGCTTCTCCTGTGCCATCCACATAGTATCTTCTTGCGCAACGGTGTGTGTGCATGCCAGCAATTACAGATGACAAAGTCCAGCTTCTTTTCCTAATCTAGAAGCTTTATTTACAAGGCATAAATTACATTCCTGGAGAGACGCAAGACATTTTCGCCTTCTCCCTTCTCCGGTCAAAAACGAAAGGGAAAGATACAGAAACAACAAGTATCACATTACACAGTCTTCCGGCGACAGGAAAACCGGACCTGGTTGAGCATGTTAACCCTGAATGCTCCAAACCTCTACAATTGCAATGAATCAAAGATAAAACTGGGAATGGGGGGGGGGGGGTCTGGATTTCGAAATGAACTAGCCTGATCCATGTTTGTCAGATTAATATGTGGGTTGGAACAGAGTCCTGCACTGGAATTAATAGCTCCAGTGAATTACTTATGAGAGCTGAGCAAAAAGGCTGTATTCTTTTTTCCTTTATTTAAACAATAAATTGCTTCTTGAAGGAGACTGAGGTTGCCTTGCCACACAATGTGAAAATGGAAACGACCCCCTGAAAGTGGTGAGACACAAAGCACTGTACATCAAAAAAAGATGGTTGCCCTGTGGATCGGTGAGGCAGGCACTTTTTTCATGCACAAGCAGGATGGTTTTAATGACCTGTCCCAGTTAGTAAAGAAAACAACTATGAACACACTCACAGCAGATTCTGAGCTAACTTCAACGGCAACACATGTGTTTCAGTAGTCTATCGAGGAAGCTTCTGGTGGTGGATAATCTGTGTCTAGATTATATGTGTCCAGGACAACAAGGAACACCAATCTAAATTGGTGAAAAGCACTCTGTACCATTGAGATCATTAGCTGAATCGGGGACAGTGAAGCATAGAATTAAACTGGAAGTCTTTATCCTATATATATTGTAATATGCATCCCTAACCAAAACAGCGTATAAAATACACAATTTTATCCTATTTTAATTATAGGAATGGCTAAAAAAAATAAATGACCAAAATGTATCTAATTGGTGTGATAGATGTACAAATTAACATATTTGGCTTACTAACGTTTTGGCAGCAAACCTACATTTTTTATTTATACCCACCTGTGTAATGAGTGCCAGAGAGATAAATGATTAAGGGATTTCCCTGTAGCTACCGAGCATATGGTGCATTCCAATATTCTGTTGTACCCACCATGGTATTGTTTTGATAACAAATGCTTTGCATAACAATTTTTATACATGTGCTTCTCGTGACAATTGATTAATTTATTTAATGGGGCAAAGGCACTTCCATACTCCATCATAGTCCTACCCCCTTGTAAAGTTTGTTGTCGATCTTATTGATTCGTGCTCTGTCCAAATGCTGAAAGGGGGATGTGATTAAAACAGGCAGGGGCGTCGCTAGGGGGGTGCGGTGGGGGCGGTACGCCCCCGGGCGACAGGGGCGACAAGCGTCGGGTGGGGGCGACAAGCGGCGGGTGGGGGCGACAAGCGGCGGGTGGGGGCGACAAGCGGCGCCCCTCCCGCCACTCCCCAGGCAACGCCGGTCACCCCGGGAGCAGCAGCGCTGCACAGATGGGGTGCTCCCTCGGCCGTGCGCTGTTGCTCCCTGGGCGACCGGAGCGAGCGGCGGCGCATGGGGGTGACAAGAGGCAGCCCCTCCCGCCATTCCCAAGCGCTGCCGCTCCCTCCGTCACCCCAGGAGCAACAGCGCACGGCCGAGGGAGCACCCCGTCCGTGCAGCGCTGCTGCTCCCGGGGTGACCGGCAGCGTGGGGAGTGGCAGGAGGGGCCAGCGCTTGTCAGCCCCACGCCGCTGGCTCCGTCCCCCCGGGAGCAGCAGCACACAGTGTGTGCGGTGCTGCTGCTCCAGGGGCAACGGAGCGAACGGCGGCACGTGGGGGGGACAAGAGGCAGCCCCTCCCACCATTCCCACGCGCTGCCGCTCCCTCCGTCACCCTGGGAGCGGCAGCGCACGGCCCGACGACGGAGTGCGCCTGCACGCGCAGGCGCACTCTGTCATCGGATCGCCGCTTCCACAGCCTCCTTTTGAGCTGGAGAGCATAAAAGCGAGCTCTTCGGCTTAAAAGAAGGTTGCAGAAGCGGCGCCGGCACCCCCGGAAACGCCCTGGGGGCGGAGCGTCATGACGTCACAATGTGATGTCACGACGCCCCGCCCCCGGGGCGTTTCCTTTGCTGCCCCGGGTACCGCGGAGCCTTACTCCGCCACTGAAAACAGGTATTGAGGTATTCGTGATAGTAGAAAAGCATTCCTTTTCTAGGTAAAGTTGTTTGTGAAATAGAAGAGTCCTCAACTCTATAAGCTACATGTTATCAAGCATAAAACACAACTGGCACAATCCAGCTGAAGCTGAGCACTTTTCAGTCCCAGTTGTTTTCCTTTTCTCCACTGAAATATATGCTTACCTTTAGCTTGCATTGTGGTCTCGGGTTTTCATTTTTAGCCATTATATTAGCAAGAAATTACTAAATGTTCCTATATCTTAAAGGGATTCAGCTAGTTGAAAAAGGGAGTAATGCAGGCAATAAACCCCCCAAAACAAAACCATTGAGTGGTTATGGTTACCATTTATGAATCATTTATCTGTGAGCATCTTTTGGGGGATGGGTGTTTCAACCCTAAAAATTCTTAGGAGATATCATTAGACTGGTACAACTTATAATGGAAAAATCAATGCGGTGAGAAAATTAAATTTTACTGAGAGCCTTTAGGCAAAGTGCAATGTTAAAAATGCATCTTAGTTTCCCTTGTGGTTCAGAGGAAAGGGAAGAAATGGAATCTGGGTTAGCTGTCAGCAAACAACATTTATATATATAAACTGGCTAGACAGCCTGTGAACTAAACACTTTCTTAATGCTTTCTTCCTTGATTACTTAATATTGTGAAAATAACCAGTCTAATTTGATAATTTGAAAGGTCAGAAGCTTCCTTAATCCCATTTTCTTCAAAGTTTGTCAGAATCAATGAGTAGATTTTTCCAACCAGGAACAAGTTTTTATTGAAGGAAAACTGATTTATGTTAACTTATACAGCAATGGCATCTGAATCCCTAGAGAGTGAATGTGAATATGAGAGAAGCCTGAAATGTTTGTGTTTTATCTGAAAAGCAAACCAGCTTCTCGCCCCACCTCCACTTTTTCTTTTCTGAGATAAGCATTTTCAGCCGTCATCATCAATGATCACTGTCCTGGTTGGAAGACATTTGAAATGTATACAGGACAGATGGTATGTTGAACAAGCATACATCAATTAGTTTACAAGGAAACTCAAACTTTCTACATGAAATTATGCAAATAAGTGGAAAGATGGAAACTAATGTATTAACTGTTGCAAATTAGATGACTTTTTTTCTAATTGCACTATCAGACTGAAAATTGTGCACTACCGCAAGACACTAAAGCAACATGAAATGTAAATCAAAGTTGCAACTTATGTAAAAGATTGCATTGGGATGCATGAAGAGAATTATAATTAGGACAGAATTTGCTCAGAATAAAGGCCTACTATTAAGCATCAGTTTAAGACTATGAGAGTTTGGGAATGAATCCAATTTCATGGTTACTATTAATAAATTACTACTACTACTACTACTACTACTACTACTAGTACATCACCTTCAGCCAGTACATTGTCACACTGCCTGGTGTTTTTAGGGTATTAATGAAAACTAGCTTATCTGACTTTTAAATTATATATTCTGTGATGAACTTGACCTTAGTCAACTTGACATGACTAGCTTCCCCATGAGGGGAGTGAATTAGAAAAGCTTGAAAACCAGGCAGTGCTGAATGGAATATTTGAAGTTTAATTTCCTTGACATACTTAGCTAATTCAGTCTTTGCGAATTCCAATATGAAACGGCCTGCTCTACACTTTTAGACTAAGCTGCAGATCTGGATTTTCTACCGAAGGGATTTTGCCCTCCTCTGAATTTTGCGATGGAAGTCCAAATGTATCAAAATGCATTTGAATTTAAATATGTATTTTGAAAAAAAATATATGCATTTAAATATATTTAAAATGTATTTATGTTGAGAGGATTATATATAACATATATTGGTTTAATGCAGAAATAGACCAGAATTATGAATAAAATGTGCAAAACTTGCATTTACTGGAAACAGACTGATTTGTGCATCACTTGGTGTGCTCCTACTTGTGATACACAGAAGCAACAAAGGACCTGTTATAGGATAAGGTGTGTTTGGACACAGTAGTGTCTGGGGGCCTGTGGACATTGCTTTCAAAATGGATTACTAAGCAGAGGTTGGATGGCCATCTGTCATGGATGCTTTAGTTGAGATTCGTGCATTGCTGGGGGTTGGACTAAATGACCCTTGGGGTCCCTTTCAATTCTATGATTCTTAGAAAACTATAGCAGTGCTACTTCTCCTGTAGGAACAAATCAAAATATTTCCTCAGTTCTAGTGCATTATTATCCTGTGGTTCTATAATGCCGGTATGGTGTAGTGGTTAAGAGTGGCAGACTCATAATCTGGTGAACCGGGTTCGCGTCTCCGCTCCTCCACATGCAGCTGCTGGGTGACCTTGGGCTAGTCACACTTCTTTGAAGTCTCTCATCCTCACTCACCTCACAGAGTATTTGTTGTGGGGGAGGAAGGGAAAGGAGAGTGTTAGCCGCTTTGAGACTCCTTTGGGTAGTGAAAAGCGGAATATCAAATCCAAACTCTTCTTCTTCTTCTTCTTCTTCTTCTTCTTCTTCTTCTTCTTCTTCTTCTTCTGTTCTGCTGCGGTTGATTTCTGATGAAAAAAAGAGATTTTCAATAATGGGGTTTTTTCACCCTCAAAACATAAAACAACCACTGCTACACAACCCTGACACCTTTTATTCTTTTGATTTCTATACAAATAAAAACACTGTAAATGTTAGCTTTTCAAAGGAGAGACATATATTTTCTCCAGCACCCCAGTGAAGTATTAAAAATAATAAGTAAACAAGATATCAAACCTTCAATAAATTTTTAGAAGGCTTTTGTGCCAGCCTTTAAAAAAAAATATTTTGTGGCTTAGGGAAAGTATTATAGTTGTTTTATTAAACACTTTTTCTTTGCTGGAGAACTACATTCCTGGACACATTTCTTTATATGGTCAACATATTCACATACATAGCTCTCTCATTTCTGTTCACTTGTGTTTGATATGCATTTTGCTCTGATGAGCCTTTTGTCAACAAGTACCAAGTCCAGAGAATTTACAGTAGGCTACAGTGGTTGTTGTTTAGTCATTTAGTCATGTCCGACTCTTCGTGACCCCATGGACCAGAGCACGCCAGACATTCCTGTCTTCCACTGCCTCCCGCAGTTTGGTCAGACTCATGTCTCTTTGAATTTATCCTCATTGCACTGCTTGCCCCATAATATCCATTCCCATTCTATGCACACCAACAGTTCCCGGACCCCCTTGTTAGTACCGCCTTGATTTGTAGCATTTTAACTATTAAGATGGCTCTACAGAACAAAATTCTGTGCAATTTTGTCAATTCTTACGTACTTAGAAATGCATCTAAACATTGCATTTTTCATATGACATGCTTAGAGTATTCTTTTCATAACCTTCACCTAAAAAGGAAGAGCTCTAGTCATTCCAAGATAACATAAAATAGGCCCGTGGGCTCATCTATCAGCAGAAGCTGTTCCCAATTTAGCAAACCTCTCTGGCATCCAGCATGCCTTAAAATTAGCTTATCCTGCATTACTCATAGTGTAAGGTCCTAAGGTGAGCATTTCACTGCAATGGTTCAGGCACTGGTAACTTTTAGACTGGATTACTGCAGTGCATTTTATGTGGGGCTTTCCTTTTGCTTGGTCTGGAAACTGCAGTGAGTGCAGAATGCTGCAGCCCAATTGCTTACTGGAGTATTGCCACCATAATATATCTCTCTGTGCTCATAGATCTTCACTGGCAGAGAGTTCACTACTAGGTAGAGTTCAGGTTGTTACTTTGTTGTTGTTCAGTCGTTCAGTCATGTCCGACTCTTCGTGACCCCATGGACCAAAGCACGCCAGGCACTCCTGCCTTCCACTGCCTCCCGCAGTTTGGTCAAACTCATGTTAGTCGCTTCGAGAACACTGTCCAACCATCTCATCCTCTGTCGTCCCCTTCTCCTTGCACCCTCCATCTTTCCCAACATCAGGGTCTTTTCCAGGGAGTCTTCTCTTCTCATGAGGTGGCCAAAATATTGGAGCCTCAACTTCAGGATCTGCCCTTCCGGTGAGCACTCAGGGCTGATTTCTTTAAGGATGGATATGTTTGTATTACTACTGTAATATAAATCCATATGTTTTGACAAAACTATCCAGACACATGATTTGGTTATATCTGTTTTTAAATTTGTTTAACATTTTTCTGTGTTTAATGTTTTTAAAAGTTTTAGTTGCTTTAAATAATTTTGAAATATTTTAAATGTGACTTTATTTTATTTTTAACTGTGTTAACTATATATATATATATTTATCACAGATGTGTGGTGTTCCATTGAGAGGAAGCGTGGAATAAAAATCAAATCAAATTTTTAAAAATAAATAAATCTTAAAAGAACAAAAAAAATGGCTCTTGCTGCATAGTCAATCCTACTGTGTTAAGTCAGGACTGAATATGTTTCTGTTATTCAAATCAAAGGGCATGATAATTACCAAAAGGTCCCACAAATTCTTATTACATTATGGCCTCAACCACACTAAAGGTTCTTAATTCTGTTCAAAATCATGTGCATGGAATATTGCACTAATATTTCCTCAAAGGAAAAAAAGCTTGACAGTTTTCTTCTGTGTGTATAAAGTATTTCATATAGTATGTAACTTATTAACATTAATTTTGAGAGTAGTTTAATTATATCAGGTGAATAAACCAGCATATCTGCAGGTAACGTGTGATGATGAAAGGCAAAACACAATATGTGTCCTAGATTTCCCTGGTATTTGGCAAATTGCTGTACTTTGTTGAACGCTGTGACAACTGGGGCGGGGAGAGCGATTTTTGAATGAAAGATGTAAGTTATGTGCCTTTTAGGCTGGCTTTTCCATTTAATTCTTTGGATAATTTGCACTGCACATCAGTCTCAGGTGTTAAAGGCAGCACCATCAGGAAGTTCCTTGCACATATTGTAAGAAACAGACTTCAGGATTGTGCATTAAATAGTCTAGTAGTATGGGAAGATATGTATAAGGTAAACACATTCTCCTGCATTTAGGTTTGTTACAAAAAGCACCCACCTACCCAGAGAAGTGTATTTCAAAAGGTCTCAAAAACCATGTTTGTTTGGGGTTTAGTTTTGCTTCGCAGTTTTCAGCATGCACTGTCATTCCTAAAATAAGCACCCAGCTGTCAAATCCTGCACCACATTTCAGTATAGATTTGACAATAGGCATTGTGAAACTGGTGGGGAAATGTCTTCAAGATTCTAACTGTACGTGCCTACTATTCCTAGGACTATTTAAAAGTAAATAGTTTTTTTTTTTTACTGAATTGCAACTTATTACCAAACTTAAAACCATGGGGAGACTTGGATTCTTATCTCATTATATAATTTTTAGCCATCTCACCCCTTGCTTTTTCCTGAAAGACCAATTGCAGTCGTTAACAGTCGTCAAAAGGTTTTCCACACCTATCACCCATTCCCACCACCCTTCTGAGTAATACCCCTCCCCACCCTCTCACTATATATAAGGGTCTGGTGACTTCTGTTTCAGTGTATCTGAAGAAGTGTGCATGCACACAGAAGCTCATACCAAGAACAAACTTAGTTGGTCTCTAAGGGGCTAATTGGAAGGAATTTATTTATTTTATTTTATTTCTACTACGGCAGACCAACACGGCTTTTTGTTGTTCAATCCTTCAGTCCTTCAGATGTGTCCAACTCTTCGTGACCCCATGGACCAGAGCACACCAGGCATGCCTGTCTTTCACTGCCTCCCGCAGTTTGGCTACCTACCTGTATTTAAAAGTAGTTAGGTTTCTCCTGTGCCAGCTCCACTTGTTTTGAATGGATTTGAGTGATCCAGCAGTTGGGACACTTTGTTGTTCAGCACCCTCAGTATTGACAGCATCATTCCCATTCTGGTGATCATAGAATCATAGAATTGGAAGGGACCCCCAAGAGTCATCTAGTCCAATCCCATGCAATGCAGGAATCTTGGCTAAAGCATCCATGACAGATGGCCATCCAACCTCTGCTTAAAAACCTCCAAGGAAGGAGAGTTCACAACCTCCCAAGAGAGACTATTCCACTGTTGAACAGCTCTTGCTGTCAAAAAGTTCTTTCCTGATGTCCTACCCTCCAGAGCAGGAGAAAACAAGCTTGCTCCCTCTTCCATGTGACAGCCTTTGATCAGAGGGCATATATTATACCTCCCTTCATCCGAGGATCACAGGACAGTTGACACTTATAAAAACACAAAAATGCATATTATAGTAACAAATGAAAGCAATACCCCCACAATACACACACACAAACACACACACACACAGAGAGAGAGAGAGAGAGAGAGAGAGAATTTAAAAGGCCTGGGAAAGGGGGAATCTCTTTGCCTGGCACCTAAAGATAAGTAAAGAAGGTGCTGGATGAGCCTTCTACTGTATGAAGCCAAACATGACAGGATAAGAAGGTTATTTTAGTAACACAACAGTTTACAGTCACTTTACAGTTTAGGAGCCACACAAGGTTGAACAGTGTATGAGCCAAGGCCAGGCAAGAAATCAAGAACTGAGAGCTCTGCTCTGCTTGGGGAGCAAGTCAGAATAAGCAGGTAATACTCCATTTGGCTAGGTGACTTATATTCAGGGCTTTTTTTCCAGGTGAAACTTGCCCAAACTCAGTCCCAGCACCTCTCAGGTAGGTTCCATTGCCATTCTAAGAGAATCTGGTCAGTTCCAGCACCTCTTTTTCCAGAAAATAGCAATGCTTTTACTTTTCACAGAATGTAAAGGTAAAGGGACCCCTGACTGTTAAGCCCAGTAACGGATGACTCTGGGGTTGTGGCGCTCATCTCGCTTTACTAGCCGAGGGAGCCAGCGTGTGTCCACAGACAGCTTCCGGGTCATGTGGCCAGCATGACTAAGCCGCTTCTGGAGAACCAGAGCAGCACACGGAAACGCAGTTTACCTTCCTTGCCGGAGCGGTACCTATGTATCTACTTGCACTTTGATGTGCTTTCGAAATGCTAGGTAGCCAGGAGCAGGGATCGAGCAACGGGAGCTCACCCTGTCTCGGGGATTCAAACTGCCGACTTTCTGATTGGCAAGCCCTAGGCTCTGTGGTTTAGTTGTTAGTAAATAAATCTGGTCGAATGACAAGAACAGTATTGAGTCCAACTTTTAAATTTCTAGAGAAGGAAGGATACCTTCTGTATTGCTGCTGTCTTACGATCTTTTCAGCCTTCACTTTCAGACAGTGAATGCCTAATGTTGCACTTGAATGTCAGAACACAGAATGTCTGATAATTATGTTGTGAGGTTTGTGCAGCAGTTATTAAGGGTTGCCAAACATCTTTCAAAGAAGATCAAGCCTTCCAGAGTCCTCCCTGCCCCCCACTTAGGCATGTGTTGCCTTTACAGTACAGTTTAAAAGGAAGCTGTTCTGCAGAGTTTACATCTCTGAGAAATTACAGTTAAGGGTTTTGTTTTGTTTTGTTTTGTTTTAAATCAAGGGTCTTGTAAATTACTATTCATCAATAATCCAAACTGTTTATTAGTCTACCAGCTGAAGGTTAATGGTTAGCAGTCAAGTTTAACAAATTGCATGTATATATTTTTGGCCGTGGGGGTGGGAATATCAGACTCAGAAGAAGATATTCTATGTAATTTTGTCGCTGTCACTCCTTTGGAAAGTCCTCATTACCTCTGCAATTGATACATTGATAACCTCATATTGATCTGGTAAATTGTGTTTCTTTCTGCTCCATGTATTCAACTTTTCATGTAAATATGCTAATTCATAATGTAGATTTGTCTTATTTATCATCACTTGTTTTATGAACTCATACATTACGGAGCTTTTCAAAATTTATAGACTACTGCAGAACACTGTGCCTACATTCTCAAAGAGAAGGGAGTCTGAGATAGATGGGAGCTTCTTAAATGTAAAATATTGAGGCCACAAATGCAGGCAATTCCCACAAGAAAGAAAAGTAGGAGGCATCTTAAGGAACAAGTGTGGCTTCATAAGGAGCTTACAGATGAGCTGAGATTTAAAGAGGAACTTTGTAAGAGATGGAAGAAAGGGGAAATCACAAAGGAAGAGTATACACAAATAGCAATCAATTGCAAAGGGAAGGTCAAGCAGGCCAAAACTCAGAGTGAGCTCAGCCTTTCAAGATACGTTAAAAATATTTTTTAAAAGTTTCTGCAGCTAGGTTTGAAGCAAGAGGGAGAACAAGTGATAGGTCCTCAGCATGGGGAAGATTGAGAAACGCTATTGGGTGACACAGAAAGTGGAACTGCTCAACTTTGCCTCAGTCTTCACCCAAATAGGGAAGCAGTGACTTAGTGATAATAAAATTAATGATGCAAGGAGGAGGCTGCAGCTCAAGATAGGAAAAGAGGTGAATTTAAATCTCCAGGGCTGATGAGCTGAACACAAGGGTTCGAAAGGAGCTTGAGGGAAGTGAACTATTTCCTATCTGGGAGTAAATAAATCCTGCATCAACCAAATAAAGAAAGATTTATAAATAGAAGAATAGAAGAACAATCTTTTCCACCCCTGCCCCACTCCTGAAGAAACCCACCTTGGATCCTATGGTTTATTCCCCTTTCTTGGGTAAGGTGGTGGAGAGGGTGATGGATGAGCAGTTAAAAGTGTTCCTGGAGGATATAAATTATGTGGATCCATTTAAATCTGGGTTCAAGAGTGGTTTTGGGTCTGAATCACACTTGGTCGCCCTGATAGATGACCTGTATTGAGAACATTTCAAGGGTGCTTAGAGGGTGCTCTCCACTTACACGATTTTCACTTAGATGTGCAGGGTGCCAGAACGTAACGTTCATGTAAGTGGGGAGTCGCCTGTAATTCTAAACCACTTAGAGACAATTGTAGTAAATAATTACAACACTTTGATCACGAGAAATATTTCACACCCCAAGCTATTTAATGTGTGTGTGTGTGTGTGTGTAAGTAAAGGATCCCTGACAGTTAAGTCCAGTCGCAGACAACTCTGGGGTTGCAGTGCTCATCTAGCTTTACAGGCTGAGGGAGCCGACGTTTGTCTGCAGACAGCTTCTGGGTCATGTGGCCAGCATGACTAAGCCGCTTCTGGTGAACCAGAGCAGTGCACAGAAACGCCGTTTACCTTCCCGTCGGAGCGGTACCTATTTATCTACTTGCACTGGTGTGCTTTCAAACTGCTAGGTTGGCAGGAGCTGGAACCGAGCAACGGGAGCTCACCCCGTGGCAGGGATTTGAACCTCCGACCTTCTGATCAGCAAGCCCAAGAGGATCAGTGGTTTAGACCACAGCGCCACCTGCTTCCACTTAGAGACAATTGTAGTAAATAATTAATAATTGCAACACTTGGATCAAAAGAAATATTTCACACCTTGTGCTCGCTTCAGCAGCACATATACTAAAATTGGAATGATACAGAGAAGAAATATTTCACACCCCAAGCTATTTAATATAATTAAATGCCAAATGACCTTGAATACTGCATTGCAAACTGTACTCAAAAGCCTAAAGAGCATTTTCATTGTTCCTGCTACCAAAGAGAGAGAAAATTCTTGCTTTGCAGGTGTGGATATCTATTTTCCTAATTCTGAATTTGAAAAATGGAAGATTGTTCACTACGAGCTATAAAGAAGCTGGCTGCTTTGTAAGAGAAGTGTTGCACAAATAGCCAAATATTAATCATGAATGTTTACAGGCCAATGGACCAAAAGAATTGACACCGTCCCTAGAGTGGTTTTTTTAAAGCAGGTATGGTGGGAGGAAGCGATCAGGTGCCTGTTAAAAATGTATGAGGTGGGTGCTTGTTCAGTGATGCAAGCCATTGCAAAATGTTTGTGATCATACAAAGAACCTTTGCGGAATGAAATACCTGTGGCTTTTTTGTGGGTGAATAAAATGGTTCATTGTAGCAAAGCTTATGAACTGGAACAGAAATCTTGAAATACAGATGTTTATATTTTCTTCCTGCCCTTGCTACAGTCCTCTTTTAAGGCTGAGCAAATGTCATTTCAGAATGGTGGGGAGGGTTTGAAAAATGGTTTATCTCAAAAGATAAATGTTGTTGTTGTTGTTGTTGTTACAGTACTCTTAACTAGTATTGTGGTAAAAGATCATGTGAACATACACCTAAGGTGTTATGAACTAGGGTTAAAAGGGTAAAAATTCTGGTGGGATTCAGCATGACTAATCCAGACGTATACAGCCACAGACTTTGACAGATTCTCTCTTTTATTTTCATTTTCATTGATTGTTTTGTTTAAAAACCAATCTCCTTAACTTACATATTCCATTTGGAATATATAAATAACATTGGAAATACTGGAGAAATAGCAGCGTTAGTAAACCTGTCAACTCCGCTGTAAGTGGGTGACTTCTTGATCCAGCTATACTACTTCATTGTCAGATGCTGCTTAAGGCTACGGACGTCTTTAATTGTGTTGGGAGCAGTATTTGATTCACACATTCAAAATCAAGGAATTGCTGAAGAATAGGGTGGCCCTGTCTCCTACTTTACAGGCAGTATGATTCTATCTGGCAGGCCTCTGTTTGAAGAGCTGCCTGATCCAAACCAAGTTTAAAGATTTGGGAGAAGAGGGGCTTTGAGAGCCAGTGTGGTGTAGTGGTTAAGAGCGGTGGACTCGTAATCTGGGGAACCGGGTTCGCGTCCCCGCTCCTCCACATGCAGCTGCTGGGTGACCTTGGGCTAGTCACACTACTTCTTTGAAGTCTCTCAGCCCCACTCACCTCACAGAGTGTTTGTTGTGGGGGAGGAAGGGAAAGGAGAATGTGAGCCGCTTTGAGACTCCTTCGGGTAGTGAAAAGCGGGATATTAAATCCAAACTCCTCCTCCTCCTCCTCCTCCTCTTCTTCTTCTTCTTCTTCTTCTTCACATCAGTACTTAATACACTCTGAATAACAGACAGAGCAAACAGGTCACCTGGTGTCTTTCACCAAAAAATAGCATATACAAACCTCATGCAGATGTGTTGCTTTTTCCTTTTCCTTTTTTAGTGATGCATTTTCTCTTTCCTTCTTTTTTGGCTCTATCCAGGGGAGGATAGAGACTGATGGGGAATGGGGCATTGGGTGATATCCATCTAAGGCCTTCCACTAGCACAATGATGTTTGCTTGCACAATAGGACTTTCCCTTCCTCCTGGAGGCTAGTACCCATTGTTAAGTGCATGGTTTTTGGTACAATCGTAGAGATTGCCTAGCCCTACAACTCATCTGCACTATACAAATGCACTATACACTTCAGAATTTTATTCCTATGCCTAGATCTGAAAGAAGCAGAAACCAGTGAGAAAGGGTTTTAAAAAAAAACTCATGGGAGCTACTGAGTTCAGAATTTTCTGCTTTTTTAAAAAAGTGTCCATTATAATGCCAAATGAAAAATCACATGAAGATGGGTGGAGGAAGCAACTGTTCTGATAATGCATTTTTTTAAAAAAAATGTTTACAAAACTATGTGTGATCTTGATAATGGACACTGTTTGGACAAATGAATGAAATATTCATGTAGTAAAGAAAAAACATTAGTGCAAAGTCATGTTTTTATTAGTCTTGAAACAACTTCCATGACTTTTTAAGCTGAAAACCAGAATTACTTAAGGATGTCCATTATTATTTTTAGAAAATGTTTAAATAAAAAAAAATGGGTGGTATTCAACTCAGAGTAGACCCATTGGAATTAATGAACATGGCTAAGCCTACTATGAGTAAAACATAGTTGAATACCACCCAATGTTATGACATTTCGTTTATAAATTGAACTTGATTTTCTTCCTTTTTTTAAAAAAACGGATAGGTAAAAACAAACAAACAACTTTAATATTTCTCCCAGCATTCTCCAGATGTGTGGAGTATCACAGAATTGTAGAGTTGGAAGGGACCACAAGTGTCAACTAGTACAACCCCCATAACACAGGAATCTTTTTATGTAAGTGCTCATGCACGTCTACTCTGAAGTGCATGTATATTTTGGGGTAGAAATCTGGACCATGCATATTTTTTTCCTATTTTTAAATTGCCACTCAGAGGTAAAGGTGGCTATATATATTTTTTTAAAAACAAAAAAACAAATTAATTAAATAAAAGTATTTAGTAACACTGTTGAAGCAATCAGGCTGTGGGCCTCTGAATCTGTATGGATTTTGCAGTGCAATTAGGGCCTAATGGACCCATGTAGGTTTGATTTCTGAGAAATCCAAGCTCAGATGTCCCTGTGTTGTTTAGTCTGTTCGCCACCTTCAAAACTGACTCTAGGCTGCTCTCCCCATCTGCCCATCTCCTGTTAATGCATAGTATTCTCTGGCTAGCCTGTGCTGTCAAAGAAAAAGGTGGGAAGAGAAGGGAATTGAAGTAGTCAGTAGAAACAACTGCCCTGAACCACGTTGTCCTGTAATGAATAATCTGTGTTTCATTTACAGAGCTTCTGCTTTTCCTTCAGCTACTGAACGAAATCTTGGATTTGATCATACGAAGGCTGCCATGGGCAATATTCCTAAAGCAAAAGCAAAAACAAAACAAAACAAACAAACAACCTATCATGTTTTTCTGGCGCTATTGTTGAACGGAGGCATCTCACTGCCTGTACCTCAGGGGTTGGGTCAGCCTCAGGTGCTGAACTTAAGAGTCATGATGGATAGAGGAACAACAGTTTGAAATACTGCTAATATGCCTTTAAACTGAGTCAGACCATTGGTCCAGCCAGCTCAGTCCCATATCTGCACTGACAGCTTTCCAGTGATTCGGGAAGGGAGGAAGGTGGGTGTGGGGGTGCGGTTCGCACCAGGTGTCAGCCGTGAGGGCAGGTGACATCGCCGCACCACCACCCCATGCTTGCTGTGTGGGCGGCGGGCCACTAGGGATGAGGCTGCCATGGGTGGCTAGCGGTGCCCCTCCTGACGCTTGCCATGCGGGCGGCAGGCAGCTAGGAACACTTGCCGTGCGGGAGGCTAGCCCTGCCCCCGTGGGCCAGCTAGCCTTGCCCCCGCACCGATCCAGGTGCCACGGCAGGTAGCTCCACCCCTGCCCAGCCCTGGGATCCCAAGGATTAAATTTTGCAGTGTCTGCCTGCAAAGCAGATGCTCTACCTCTGAGTCATGGCCTTTCTTTCCCCTAATGTCCCCCAAGTGTGGATTTCCAATTGGTGCAATTCTCTTCAGAAAGCCCTTTCACTACTTCCTGGTGGGTGCGATGCTGATCTAGGGGACTGCACCATCCCCTTTTTTTCCGTTAATTATTCCTCCGTTTCAAATCCCTTGTCCCTTCTGCTCCAACCTTTATTATAAATCCAAGACTCTCCATGCTGACATCTGCAAAAAGGAATTTAGCACCTGAATATTCATTTACAGAGAGGATATGAAGAAGAGTTTGGAGCCAGTGTGGTGTAGTGGTTAAGAGCGGTAGACTCGTAATCTGGGGAACCGGGTTCGTGTCTCCACTCCTCCACATGCAGCTGCTGGGTGACCTTGGGCTAGTCACACTTCTCTGAAGTCTCTCAGCCCCACTCACCTCACGGAGTGTTTGTTGTGGGGGAGGAAGGGAAAGGAGAATGTTAGCCGCTTTGAGACTCCTTCGGGTAGTGAAAAGCAGGATATCAAATCCAAACTCTTCCACTTCTTCTACTTGATACCCCGCCTTTCACTCCCCTTAAGGCAGGCATGGCCAAACTTGGCCCTCCAGCTGTTTTGGGGCTACAACTCGCATCATCCCTAGCTAACAGGACCAGTGGTCAGGGACTCCTTAAATTAACTTAAGCGACTCCTGCCTTAAGGAGTCTCAAAGTGGATAACAATCTCCTTCCCCTTCCTCCCCCACAACAAACACTCTTTGAAGTGAGTGAGGTTGAGAGACTGCAGAGAAGTGTGACTAGCCCAAGGTCACCCAGCAGCTGCATGTGGAGGAGCAGGGAAGCAAACCCGGTTCACCAGATTACGAGTCCACCACTTTTAACCACTACACCATGCTAGCTCTGCGTATAAGGAAGCTGTCAGTTTATGGATAGAAAACCAGTTGTTTTCTCTTGGTTCCCCCCCCCCCGCTTCCCCTTCAAAAGTATTTCAAATGAATTTACTTCCATTTATAAGCCAATATTTAAAAGTTGCCCAAGTGAAATTTCTTTTACAATTCCACTGTGTGATTAAGTAGTTAGGAGGAAACCAACTGTGAACTGATAAGTTCTGATTTGCTTTATGTTGTCCCGAAGATAATTTGAATTATTTGAATAAGCTGGTTATTTGTATCCCATGGAGATGCACAAATCACACCGGAATCTTTGTTTCAGACAATGCCAGATCTCCTGGTGTGTGCACCAGTCTCAGACAACTGTTGCTCATAAATAAATATATTGGTTACGAGTTACTGTGGAGGTTGTCAAGCTTGTGTAGCTTAAAGACCCCGGGTAGACACCAAGGCATGTGCAGGACATTTTACAGTGAGAAAATATAATGGTGACGGCAAGGTGGGAAATATTTGCATATGCACGCACACACTCTACTTTTCCAGGGTTGAGCAAATATTTAAAATACATTGTGCAATAGGGAACCATACAGTACCCTCAAGCTTTTAATTAATTTAACATATAAAATAAAATATCTGAACTGGGAAATTTAAGACTTGGAAATTTATCTCTACTGTAGCAGAGTTAAATTTTGGCTCCACTGTATCTCAGTTTTGGATCTGTTTCCCATCTTATTAATTGTGCACACCTATGCGTGTCTACTCAGAAATCCTGTTGGGTTCAATAGGACTTTCTTTCATGTAGGTTGTTATAAGATTTCAGCAGTACAGAGCAGTTCTATTGTCTCTGTACCCCCATTGTAGAGCACACATTACACCATCTGTTAGGCAATGCTGAAATGGACGTAAGGCTTTGCGTGCCTCCCACAGCTCCCGCATATAGCTGTCTTCTGTTGAAGATTCATTCCCCGTGTCTGCAGTCATGGGATTGTTGTCTATCACATGACTGTGTGTGTTTTCATCCCACAGAATGGGAAGTGATGGAGACAGGATGTTTGTGTTACTGTGTTCCGTGAAGTGGGACTATTGTCCTTTGTTCTTTCTCTTTGCTGTCTGATACTAGAGAGAGGGGGGGGGGAGCCATGTTGCAGTGTTCTGTGTGTGTTTATGTGTAATTAAAAGTAGATTACCCAAAATGCTGAGTTTCTGAGTTCTGTTATGCTACTGTGCAAGCTCTGTGGATCCGTAAGTGTGCTAATGCCTTTTGGCATTAGTCACTGTGATGTTCGGGCAGAAGAAAGCTTTTGAAGCTCCCGAACGATCAACCAGGAGGGAGGGAAAATGCCAGTCAGGGGGGGGTGAAATCACCAACCCTGCAAGTCTTCAGATATCTAAAGGGCTTTTACATGGAGGAAGGAACAAGCTTGTTTTCTCCTGCTCTGGAAGGTAGGGGTAACTTTCTGATTGGAACAGCTGTTTGACAGTGGAATGGAGTCTCTCAGGAGGTGGTGGACTCTCCTTCCTTGGAGGTTTTGAAGCAGAGGTTGGATGGCCACCTGTCTTGGATGCTTTAATTGAGATTCTTGCATTGCAGAGGTTTGAATTAGATGACCCTCGGGGTCCCTTCCAACACTACAGTTCTATGATTCTACACTTTCTCTGTGTATACATAAATGCGAGAAGGGCCAAGGATTTTGTTGCCACAAAAGCTGCCCCCCCCATCATTTTTGGAAACCCAAGGGTTTCCCTGCCCATGCAATTATGTGGAGCGCTAATGGTGCACTAGATTATGAAAAGTTCCTTTCGTCTTTTGCTGTTTACATGTTGAACTGATGTCTGCTCTGATGAGGGTCATCTTCTAGCAAACCACACAGATTTAATATAGAATGCACTTTAACTAAAAAAGTTGAGATTTATGTTGTTTACTTTTCCCTTATTGTTACACAGCAATTAAAGCTAAGGAATGACTGCATGGTAAGTAGTAAAATAGATGCTCTCAGTCATCTCATAAAATATTTATGCTGTTTTATAATACAGTATAAGATGATACAGAGCTGAAAAGAGATTGGCAATAGGAGGTTATTCTTAGAACAAAGCATCTGTGTTTATAAAGCCTTTTTTCATGACATCAGCAGCTAGATTTAACTAGGGTTAATGCAGAAATATTTGCTATTGATTCAATATTGAAAAGAGCACGGCAGCATAATAATTCACTTAAAAGTACATACGAGGGTCCAGTAATTCATACAGTATGATTGAAATCTTGTTGTAATACAAAGCAAGCAGATTTTAACCATTAAAGAAGGCCAGCTGCATTAACAGTCATCACTACACATTTAATAATGTTTGCTTTGCAAAATATTTTTTTTTTACACGCACTATTCACATTCTGAAATTAGGTTCAGGCACTTTGCATTATAGCTCTGAATCTTTAAGCACTAAAGGAGTGTAGTGGCTCCCAGCATGTGGAACATTTTGGAGAACAATGAAGAGAGTAAACACTTTTTCCCCACCAATGCCAAATGCAAAATTATTTCTGCAAAAAGAATCCCAGTGTCATTTATTGCCCGGCATCTAGCCTTTTGCATGCTCATGCACACTGTGCTGCTGTTTGGGACAGGACTGGGTGTTGGGCTGTTTATGTTTTTGGCAGCCCACACCCTGCTGCCTTTTAATCAGCCCGGGCATTTGCTGATCCCATTTTTGGGGTGCTAAGTAGGATTTCTCCACCTGTCGGCTGATTGGCCTTACTGGCTACAGTGCTCCCTCGACTTACGAATTTAATCTGTTCCGAAAGCACATTCGTAGTTCGAAAAGTTCATAAGTCGAAAAAGCGATTTCCCCATAGGAATGCATTGAAGCAGTTTTTAAAAGAAGAATTCGTAAGTCGAGGAAACCGCATCTAAAATTCGTAAGTCGAATAAACCGCATCTAAAATGCCAACCGATTTCCATTCAGATGTCGAAAAATTCATTGGCGTGCGGCCACTTTTTTCGTTCGTAAGTCGAAAATTCAGATGTCGAGTATTTCGTAAGTTGAGGGACCACTGTAGTTCCTTTTCACTCTGTACAGTATTGGTTTTGTTGCAGGTGTTTTCGCAGGCGATTGCTTTTAAATTGGTTAACTGGTGAAATCATCAGGTAGGCTATCCAGTACTAGTTAAGATTTGGTCTGCACCTTTAGGGACCTTTTAAGATTGTAGTTCCAAGACTTGCTTTCAGAGCTGTGGGACCTGCTGACAGAGTAAGGGGTGCCTTTGAAGCCAACCTGTTATACCCACTTGGAGCTGTCTGCATTAAAATTGCATGCACTTTGTACACACTCTAAATGTAAAATTTGCCATGTTTTTCATAGTACTCATTTGTGAAATGCATATGTTGCATGTATCTTTTATGCCAAGCAATATTTTTGTGTGCAATCTGGCTGCAATCCAACTGAATTCTACTTAGAGTAGGCATATTGAAATTAATGGAGCTAAACTAGTAGTGGATCTATTATGAATATAAATAACATTAGATATAACCCGAACAGTTGTTAAGGCTTGAACTTTTGGTGAGTTTTCAGTGCAAGCGCTCGCAAAAGGACATATTAACTTACCTTGGAACAGGGCACACAGCCTTGGCTCTAGTGCAAATGATGAGCACTGTGCTAGTTTGCTCTTGGGAATTCTGGGACGGTCCATGGTGGGGAAAGATTTTTTCAGGGTCCTAGAAAGCATCTTCTTCCTTCCACTGCCCCTGTGCAAAGAGAGGAAGGCAATGGTGGCATTTGAAAAAAGAGCACTTTTGTATTGATCTGGGTACAGCAATATATGCCGTTTTGTATACAATTTCTTTGTAATATAATGTACTTCAGAGGCTACATTCCAACAGTGTTAAAAGCTCTTGTGTCTATTAAAATCAATAGGCTTAGGGGTGCATAACTCACCTTTGGGTTTTGAACAGCAAAGTAATGCATTCCAAATTGCTCCTCTGATATGACATGTTGAAGAAAAAGGAGCAAATTCTGCTGCTTTCAAACTCTTCCCATGCTTGCAACTTCAGCTGCATGGCAGAGAAACAGAATACTGACGACTTCCAAGTATTTAATTCTACTTGTCTTTGTTTTCACTTGACATACTCCTATCATGAGAAGCATGACAGATTTTCCTGAAGCCTCTTACTGTGGTATGTCCCTAAATTTTAAAATGATAAAACTAATTATAATAAACGATGTGTAGTTTACAATGCATAGATCACTGAACAAATAAATGGGCAGAATCCAAACAGAGTAGAATGGAGCCTACACTTGAGGTTTTTCTAATAACTTAGACAGAAGGCATGAAATATTTAGCATGTAGTATTGGCTGAGGAGGTAGTTAAAATAGATTTCCTATACAGAAATCTAGGAATAATCACTGCGAAGCTACTGAGAGTACAGAACAGTATTTTCTTTTCACACCTCTCCTTTGTCCTCCTCCCACCTCCATTGTACCCCTTAGCCAAAATTCAGTATTCAACATTATAACAGTAATCTGTGGCAGAGTGGATGAATATGTGATAAATTGTCTCTTGAAGTTTATAAGGTGCTTGTCCGTAAAACAAGAGAAAACATTTTCCTCCACATTACTGCGTTCCTGACAATCCTGGCTGGTGGGCTATCTAGAAGCTGTAAACACCTCTTTGCTTTTTAGCACCAAGTCCCATACATCCATTTCAAGGTTTTAAAGCTATAAAGGCAAGCAAACAAACAAAAAAACCCCTGACTGCCTACATAAACTGGAGTGGGCTGAAATGTTGTGATTCTGTTTATTGCTCTTTTACTGCAGTGGTCAAATAGTTCCTTTGAGACAAGACACTGGTACTCTGCCATCTGTACACTCGATGTTAGACAACTTGTATCAACTGAAGCACTGTGACAAATATTTATAACAAGCATGCTAATTAAATGAAATGCCGCTATTCAGAATTGTGGAGGATATAAGATTAATGGCAAATAAAAAATAACTTGTCATCTTTGTTCTAATAGATAATGATGTTGCTATCATGAGAGACACTGACTGTATTCCACTAGGGTTCCCCCCCCCCCCCAAAAAAAAAAAATTATTCTTGCCGGTGTTGAAAGGCAAACCAATATGTTTCCCTATTCAGAAAAGTCTTGTCTCTTGACTCCAAATAGGCTCCATCCGCACTCAGTAATAAATATTCATGGTGAGATTTAGCAACATGATCAGTCCCAGAAGCACTGCTCTTTTTCTGACTAAGCTGTGCCTTAGCTTTGAGGATACATACCCTCCAAGTAACATCTTGAGAGTCCTGTGGACTGCAAGAAGATCAAACCTATCCATTCTTAAGGAAATCAGCCCGGAGTGCTCACTGGAAGGACAGATCCTGAAGCTGAGGCTCCAATACTTTGGCCACCTCATGGAAAGAGAAGACTCCCTGGAAAAGACCCTGATGTTGGGAAAGATGGTGGGCACACGGAGAAGGGGACGGCAGAGGACGAGATGGTTGGACAGTGTTCTCAAAGCTACTAACATGAGTTTGACCAAACTGCGGGAGGCAGTGGAAGACTGGAGTGCCTGGCGTGCTTTGGTCCATGGGGTCAAGAAGAGTCGGACACGACTAAATGACTAAACAACAACAACAACACCCTCCAAGTGTCCCTATTTTCCAGGGACAGGTCTGGAATTACGAAAGCTATCCTGGCTTCTTCTTCTCCCTGCCAGCCGCACCTCTGCTGCTGAGCTCGGGAAGGAGAATGAGCCAGTGGACTGGTGGAGAGGAAGCATCCTGTTGCTTTCCCATGGCTGCTGCTAGCAGCCTCCTCCCTTGGGCAGCTTGCAGTGGCTGCTGGAGGGTGGGTGAGGAGGAGGAGGAGGAGAGGCTGCGTCTGCGTCTGCCAAGGCCCAACCTCGTGTGATGCACCAGCTCTGAGGTGCAGGCAGAGGGCAGGGCTGCGCTGGGAGTGGAGTGCAAGGAGTCTCTCTCTCTCTCTCTCTCTCAATGCTTTGTGCATCTGTATCTAATCTTGCCCCCCCTCTTTTGGTAAATCTACCAAAGAGTAGAATAAAATAGGAATTAAGAGGTTTGCTTAGCGTGGTGGAGAGTGTGTATGCTGTGTCCTGTTGGAAGGTGTGATGGGTTACATAATGCTAACACATTTACTGAAATATTAACTGTGTGGCGGGATGGGACTGAACTTAAAAAAGCAGGGAGAAGCAATGGCAGCAAATACTTTCAAATGAGAGACTTCCACTTGTGCACGGCAGATGATGGCTGAGCATTCCATCGCTCCGACCCTCACAGGGTAATTGGAGGCTGAGATGGGAGTCATCAGCCTCCCAAATCTTCCCAGGGGTATGGGAAGACACTGCCTCATCCAAAGCTGCCCATTAACTTGGCTCCAAATTCCGAAGGAAGGAGGGGCTGGGGGGTCAAGATGGAAAGCCCCTGAGAGGGCCCGGGTCTCCTGGACGCTATCTCTGTGGCGCATGAGTTCCAATTCTTAAAATGAAAAATTGGATATAAGATTTGGACATGCTTCAAACAAGAAGGAGGAAAGTACACAGGTCACCTGATCATGTCATCTACACTGTGATGAGATGTGGTGCACTTCTATTCAAATCATGGCATCCCCCCCTCACTGGAAACTTGTGCCTATGTGTATAATTCATCATATGCAAATTTTATGCACATCAGTGTCCTCTTTTTGGGTGAAGCATTTTTACTTTCTTTTTTGGTGATGTATTATTAGTGCTCTGCTTACTCCCTAGTCAGTGCATTTAGGATTGCAGCCTTAGTTGTTGTTGTTTTTTGAATATCTTAAGGAATTAGGGATGCGATTAGGGATACTTGATTTTATCTTCACAACAGCCTTATGTGGTATAGATTAGGCCTGAAAGAAAAGCTCACATGACAGTGGCATATGACTTGATCAAAAACATCTAACATCTAAGATTATGACCAGCCTTCTTTTGTTTCCAAAAATGATAATGAGGAAGAAGAGTCAATGACTGTTCGTGACAGCAACAACTGTGTAATGGGAAATGTATTATCGCCATGCCCTGCATCTTCCATCCCTCTTGCCTGCATGTGAAAGAGTCCTTCTAGGACCCACCTGTCCTCTTTGTGTGTGTTTCTGTCTTACCTATGACTTATGCTTTCTTTCTCTCTTTGTTAGTGTGTCTCTTTCTGTCTGTCTGTCTGCTTTCTCTTCCTGTTCTCTCTATCTCTCTTTCCATGTGAGAGAGTAACAGAGAGCGAATTGATAGGATGCTCTTTTAAATCAGGTCCTCCCTTAAAGAGGGCACGTATTGCGGTGAGACCCGGCAACCAAACCCTGTGTTGTGGGTGGGTGAGATTGGATAGCCACAACACCCAGTTGGTAGGTCCCTCGATGCAGGGTTCAATCAAGCCAATGGGACGCAGGCTAAACAGATTGAGGGACCTATATATACCCATGCACGTGACCCAGAGCTTCCTCTTTTGGTGCCTGCATCGGAACACCCGCACACCTATCCCTACTTTTAGGGCTTGTGTGCTTGACCTTGTTATGCCGTCATCTGTCATTGGGACAGGGGCACGGCAGGATTTTTCCCCACTTGGCTGATTGGCTGTTGCCATTTGGGTTTCGCCTGCCGTGTAGCAAATCATCACAACTTGTAAGGTTGTGGATAGGCTCTGGTTCAGGTGGTAGGGATGGGAGAACGCTCTCGCCATCCCTATGTGAAGGGTATTCCATTAAAAGAATCCAGGGACTCGATGATTTGGTCAACCCCTGACAGGGGGTTGTGCCCGTGCCTGAGTCCAGGGGGACATTTGGGTGGCAGAGTTGGCCTCCTCCTGGCTTTCCGCTTATCCAGGTGTTCACCCTTGGCTGACCTATGCTGGAACCCTGGGTCAGCATTACCTGCATGGCAGGGAGCTAGTCGAACCAGAGCCTATGCATCCATTCACAGTCTGTTATCAATAAAGTTGTGGCCTAAATTCTGCCAAAAATCAAACCAAAATTTTGAGTGTTGTCTGAATTTGTTTAGGGGGAGATTAAAATGTCTGAACATGCAAAATAAATATTGATTTTAACAAAAGCAGTATGTGTAACTGGCAATGCAGGGCACATGACTAAAAATAAAGCAATGACTGTCAAGGGAAACAATACATTATACAGTAAAATAAAAAAATAAAAATACTTTTCATAGAGATATGACATAGCCACTCCATTGGGAGGTGTGAGCTGCCAGGGCATCATAAACTGCATTCAATCTATTAATAAAGCTTACAAAGGGAAAGCAAATTTGATCAAAGTCGTCATGTTTTGCTGTGCCTCTTTTTACTCGGCAGTGATATGTTAGATGTCCCACACTCTTGACTGCAAGTATTTCTCAGAGCGATCCTCTGGGGCAGGCATGTCCAAAGTCCGTTTTGGGGGCCTAATCTGGCCCGCTGGCCAATTTAATCTGGCCCCTGTGGCAGTATATGTCCTGGGGTAAAATCCTAAAAAGAAAAAAAGCTCAATAACTTCAGTCCTAAGAAAAGCTCAACAACTTTGGTCGGCCCTCACGCGAGTACACTTCATCAAATCTGTCTCTCTTTGAAAAAAGTTTGGGCACCCCTGCCTGGGGTTTTCCAGCTTTGAGCGCCCTCCAGGCAAGTTGCCACCAGGAGCAAGAAAAGCAACTTGTTACAGTATTTATGGTGTACTGATGAGTTGATTGGGATTTCAGGAAGTAATTGCACTGCTGGGAAGTGAGATCTGTTAAATTAGATACCCAAAACCATAATGGTTTGATCACATTGCAGTCCCACCACATGTGTAAAAAATTACCTTTACCACTAGAGTAATGCCATCGTTGGGAAGTTGCTCTGAGCTTTCTCCACTTGGATCCTTGTTTCCCAGTTCTGAGTGGCTCTTGTAAAACAAAGCTCTGGGTTTTCCTATTCACTGTAATGGAGAATCTGAAAGGGGCTTAACCTGGCCATTGAAAGGTAATCTAAGTAAGACATTTGAATTTGTAGTGGTACCTCAGGTTACAGACGCTTCAGGTTACAGACTCCACTAACCCAGAAATAGTACCTCGGGTTAAGAACTTTGCTTCAGTATGAGAACAGAAATCGTGCAGCGGCAGCGATAGGCCCCATTAGCTAAAGTGGTACCTCAGGTTAAGAACAGTTTTAGGTTAAGAACGGACCTCCAGAACGAATTAAGTTCTTAACCCGAGGTACCACTGTATCTTCACCAGTACCTAGAAATACGTGTATGAAACCATGTTAAAATATATGCCTATCTAGGGCATTCCAGTGAATAGTCTTTGGAATAAATAAGTCAAACTTCCACTAAGTTGGTGATTTTTTTTCCCTTTTTTAATATTACCTATTTCTTCCTTAATTTCAGACCGGAAATTTCTGTATTGCAGAAAGAAATTATTCAGCACCTTCTAAAGGTGAAATTCGAAAAATTAGAATATCGTGGAAAAGTCCATTTATGTAAGCAATTGTTTTCATTAGCTACTGGAGTTTAATATATGAGATAGACTCATTACATGCAAAGCGAGATATGTCAAGCCTTTGCTTGTTATAATTGTGATGATTATGGCGTGCAGCTGATGAAAACCCCAAAGTTGAAATTGTTAATTTGGGGTTCTCACCAGCTGTATGCCATAATCATCACAATTATAACAAATAAAGGCTTGGCATATCTCGCTATGCATGTCATGAGTCTATCTCATATATTAGTTTCACCTTTTAAGTTGAATTACTGAAAGAAATGAACCTTTCCTCGATATTCTAATTTTTCGAGTCTCACATGTATATCTGCTTGGTTTCCTTTTCTCCCCACCCCCCTCTGCTTACTTGGTGCAGATTGGCTTTCTCTTTATGATATAGCCATTAATTATAAGAAAGGGGTACTGATCTTAGAATTTATCCCTGAACTTCCTTCAAAATAACTCACACTGCCTGTGAGCATTCAAAGCAGTGCAGATCAGTAGATATATAATTATTCAGTACCAGATTCCTTTTGGATAATTCACAGCATGTGGATAATTCATCCATCCCCAATGCAGAAACAAGCACTCTCCTTTTATATGCTACCATTATTATATGTTTTATAGAGGTGTATTTGCTGTGCTTTGAGTTTGAAAGTATTAAGCCTGCTTTCTGCAGATGTTCTGTATCTGTAATGCAAAGATGGTAAGGATGTCATTTCAATTCGAGGGTTAAAGTATACCTTGTTGTCAAGAGGATGAATGACTTCATTATGACTGCAGTGCATGACTGAAGAAAGGAAGGTCTGGAGAGCAGAGGGGAGACTTGCTGAGCTTGGAGGATAAGTGCTCCTTGGAACAACTGATTTGTCATTGATAACCAATAAATCATTCCAAGCCCAGGACATATTCATGTTTTCCAGAAAATCCATGCAAGGCAGTCAAGGAGTTGATGAAGTGAGTCATTCCGCTATTTTGCAGTGCACAAATTGTGGCAATTAGTTTGTGGTCCCTATAAAGGGGCTATGGCTATGTCACTTAGGAAGAGAAAATTACCAATAATATGTATTCTGAGCATTTCCTTCTTATTTAATCCAGTGCGAATCAGTGAGAAATGTTACTTACTGACTCTGCCTTTTTACTCTGAAGAGGATATTTCTTGGAACGCGTTAATTAGATTTCAATAATTATTCATGTTATTTCCAAAGAACAGTTGTTCAACATGTGTAGGAGCCTAAGTGGATCCTAAACCAATTAATGATTTGGTTTAATTAGGGACACTACTTAGTATGCAATGTTTTTTTTTAAAAAATAAATAAATAAATAGACTGGACACACATTATTTCTCCCAGCAGGAAAATACGTTTTCAATCTATTTGATGTCAATGCACTTCTGCTGTGAAAGGCTTCTGTAATTCATTCTTTTGTTAAGCGTTTGCAGTTATTATTTTTTAACTGGGTCACTGCATTCTATGTTGGTACAGTTTTGAATTATCAGAAAGGATGTTTTTTTAAAGAGATAATAATGGTTTGTGGTCCCGGATTTTCCAATGCCTTGTACCTGCCTGGTTATGTACCCCAAAGAGAAACTGGTAGCAAATGTTTCTTCACAGATTCATTAGTGCTGAGAACACTCTCAGCTGACACTTATGTCAAAGACTATGCATGGCACAAAAGCAATAGAAAAGAAGCAGCCCCAGGTTTAGCACTCAAGTTTCTCTTAGAATTAAATTGAATTTAAAGTGCTTTCATGTTCAGAATATTATGGATAGGTCTCCCAAGTTCACTTGCCACAGTTGGTAACCTCTTACAGTGTTATAAACAACATTAGCCCCTGGTGATTTTAGGGAAATAGTATTGTTCACCGCTGCAGCAAATATACAATAGTACAAAGACCTCAAAATAATTATTTTGTCTTCCTCTGATTATGATGGAATAGTCTTTGCATTTTCAGACCTTTTAACCTCACCCCAAATAAATCCAGACAAGAAAGACTCAAATTTTGGTTTGGTTTTTGGCAAAATTTAGGTCACTACTTTATTGATTACAGAAAGTGAGTGGTTGCATAGGCTCTGGTTCGACTAGCTCCTTGCCATGCAGGTAGCGCTGACCCAGGGTTCCAGCATAGGTCAGCCAAGGGTGAACACCTGGATAAGTGGAAAGCCGGGAGCAGGACAACTCTGCCACCCAAATGTCCCCCTGGACTCAGGCATGGGCATAACCCCCTCGCAGGGGTTGACCAAACCATCGAGTCCCTGGATTCCTTTAACGGAATACCCTTCACATAAGGATGGCGAGAGCGTTCTCCCATCCCTATCACATGAACCAGAGCCTATCCGCAACCTTTTAAGTTGTGACGGTTTGCTACGTGTCAGGCGAAACCCAAATGGCAACAGCCAATCAGCCAAGTGGGGAAAATTCATGCCGTGCCCCTGTCCCAACGACAGATGACACACGATGGCATAGCAAGGTGAAGCACACAAGCCCTAAAAGTAGGGAGAGGTGTGTGGGTGTTCTGATGAACGCGCCAAAAAGAGGAACCTCTGGGTCACGTGCATAGGCATATATAGGTCCCTTGATCCGTTTAGCTTGCGCCCCATTGGCCAGATTGAACCCAGCATTGAGGGACCTACCGATTGGGTGTCGTGGCTGTCAATCAAACCCACCCACAACACAGGGCTTGGTTGCCAGGTCTCACCGCAGTATGTGCCCTCCTTAAGGGAGGACCCGATTTTCCATGATTCAACCTAAATAAAGACTGCCATATTTTGTTCCTACTACTATTTATGTGTTTCATACAGTTATCGGATCATAGAGTTGTAGAGCTGGAAGGGACCCTGAGGGTCATCTAGTCCAACCCCCAGCAATGCAGGAATCTCAACTACAGTATCTATGACAGATGGCCATCCAACTTCTGCTTAAAAACCTGCAATGAAAGAGAGTCCGCCACCTTCTGAGGCAGTTCATTTTACTGTTGAACAGATCTTAACAATCAGAAAGTTCTTCCTGATGTTTAGTCAGAAGCTCCTTTCTCTTCTGGAGCAGGAGAAAACAAGCTTTGGATGCTTAAGTTGTGTATTTGGAGCTTGTGTGCACAGGCGCATGAATGTAATGGATTAATAATTAAGATAGTTTTGAAATCAGCCGAAAATAGTACGTTTTCCCCTTCATCCCCATCTTCACATCCTTCCCCAGACAGAAGTCAAACAAGCTGTCTGAGAGTTCTTTCGAAAATCTGTATCAGTGCTCCCTAATTTATGCCTGACAGCATCCTGTCTTGCAACATGAGTAGAGTTTGCTGCTAATGTTGTTAGGTTTCCATCAGTACTTTGCAGGAACTAATTGGCATGGTGTGATATTGATAATACCCTAGAATGCTGACAATGATGATAAGTGTATGCAGCTAGCTGGCTGGCTAGCTGGCTAGCTAGGTAGCTAAACAAACAAACAAACAAACAAACAAACGTAGTTTCTTCTTGCTTCTGCTGTTTTTATTTTCTCCTTGCACCTGGTGAGTTCATTTGATCAAATATATGTTACATTTGAATAATAATTAAAAATTGAATAATAAAGAAAAGGAAACATGTGTACGGGTTGTTTAAGATGGGTTCTGCTTCGGGGAAGGAGATGCAAAATTGAGCAGTCCATGACTTCTGTGGCCAGCATGTTGGCTCATTTCTGTACTGTAACACCAGGTGATCTGAGGAAAAAGATCTGTTGCCATCCAGTATAACGTAATAGCCATTTTATGAGTAACATATGTGACTCAACTAATTTACCAGGCAGGCATTTTTGCCTCTCGTCAGAAGTGCCAGCTTGCAAGGGCAATGGGGGTGGGTGGGCACAACATTGCGTGCGTGCGTGATGTCAGGACGTTGGGAGAAGCTGGAAGCAGAGCCAAACATGGTGGCCATGTGGCTTTGATGGTCAGTGGCTCCTCCTCCTCCGCCTCCTGGAACCGTTACCGGTGGGAGGCTGTTTTGACCATCCTTCCTCTCCATGGCAGGAGGAGGAGGAGCCGGCCACTGCACTCCACCTCTACACTTCACCTCTGCACTCTGACATGGAGGGGGGGCAACACCCACCCCGAAAATATTCAGGGGCCCAAAAGGGCTTAGCCCCCAGGAGCTGGCACCTCTGCTCTCCGTATGAAGACAAATCATTTGAATAAAGCTAATGATCCTGTAAAGTCCTGGCGACCCTGTTGGAAGTCCGCAGCATCACAGGGACTGATGAGATGAGACAGGTGCTTGACATGGTCACTCGCCAGTGTCATTTCTGGTATTGTGAAGCCTGACTGGCTCCCTGATCATTCTGAGCAGCTGCAAAGCAAGCCAAATGGCAACTAGTAGCACAGATAGTGCACGCCTCTCTTATGTGTTAGTGTGGGCAGTGAATAAGTGCACTTTCCAGCCTTTACTGCACCCTCAGGCAGCTGGGTGGTTGAGCTCTTTCCGGTAGCGTGGAGATTGCTGACTCTCATTGTGGGGAAACTACCCCTGAAGCTCTCAGAGATCCACTTTAACCAACAAGCTTCAAGTTCTGAGGGTGAGTCACTTAACTTCAGAGAGGCCTTGACTTCACAGTTGTTGAAGTATCCTGTGACACATCCTGTGCTGCATTTGTGCAATCACTTTCCATTTATGTTTCCTCAATACGTTGACAAGGTGCTTGCAGCTCTGCCTCTGACCATTCGACCTATTGATTCCTGTCCTCCGTGGCTCATTAAATCTAGCAGAGGAGATTTGACTGGTTGGATCTGCAGCATGGTTAAAATTTTATTTTATGAGAGACTGGTCCCATTTTCTCACTGGAAGCCAAGGTGGCCTTGGTACCTAGGAGTGCATTTTACCAGCTGCAACAGCTGTGACAGGTCATGGACCAAGGATAGCTTGAACACAGTAGTCCAGGAATGGGTAAATTGGATTGCTACAATGCACTCTGTGAGGGGCTTTCCTTGAGGTTAGTCTGGAAAATCCAGTTAGCGAAAAATTACCGTGAGATCCTATCAGCATATTATATACATCTACTCAAAGATCTGCAGTGGCTTCTGGTTTGTTACCAGGCCAAGTTCAGGAAGGGAAGATGTTTAAGCCCTGGTCAGTTGAGAGCCTTTAAGTATTCCATCTAATTTGGCTGGCCCCTAGCATTGTGAGAAGGGGACGACAGAGGATGAGATGGTTGGACAGTGTTCTCGAAGCTACTAACATGAGTTTGGCCAAACTGCGAGGGGCAGTGAAGGACAGGCGTGCCTGGCGTGCTCTGGTCCATGGGGTCATGAAGAGTCGGACACGACTGAACGACTGAACAACAACAGCATTGTGATGAAGTATGTCAGCTTTAAGCTGGAAGTCCTAGTTCAAATCCCTATGAGCCAAAAGCTCACTGGATGACTTTAGATAATGACATATCTAGAAAGTATTGCCCACCATTTCATAGTACAAGGAAGTATGGCAAATTTGTCAGACTTCTTAACTATGCACCGGCTCCCATTTAGACTGTCAGTTCAAAAGTATTAGGAAAACAATTTTCAGAAACTGTTCTACGTAGATGCCAACAATAAATAATATAGAGTGTATCTTAACAGTTCAAGCATCAAACTAAAAAGACCCACTGAAAATATTACATGCACTGATACATAAAAAATGCCCACAGTGTGGTTCAGCTCTGCCTTAGATGAACTTTAAATGAGAAATAATTCTAAAAGTAAGATCCATCTGAGAAAGCACACACTCTAGCTGTCATGAATTGATGTCTGTGCACTGAGAGGGCGTCTATCCAGCAAAGCACTGCCTGTGTAAGGGGAACTGGGACATCAGCCAATCTGTCATTGATCAGGGTCCTGGTTGTGCAGAGTTTAATACTTCAGAAGTGAGACCTTGCATTTAATGTGCTGCAATGCTGGCTTCCAGGACACACACAAAAAACCCAACCATTTGGCTGATATAATCCCCCTGGTGTCAACATACCCAGCAAACTGGCATTCTATACCAACTATGATATTCAAACAAGTTTTAAATTTCAAGGAAAGTTCAAAACAGAATGCATTGCTCTGATCTGCCCTGAAAGTGGTGGTAAATGTTTTCTGCATTAGAATTAGTAGAAGAAGAAGAGTTTGGATTTGATATCCCGCTTTTCACTACCCGAAGGAGTCTCAAAGCGGCTAACATTCTCCTTTCCCTTCCTCACCCACAACAAACACTCTGTGAGGTGAGTGGCGCTGAGAGACTTCAGAGAAGTGTGACTAGCCCAAGGTCACCCAGCAGCTGCAGGTGGAGTGGAGACGCGAACCCGGTTCCCCAGATAACGAGTCTACCGCTCTTAACCACTACACCACACTAGCAACAAATCAGTTTACATCATCACCCTTTTAACACACACACAATTCTGTGCAGCATTTTTGACACCTGTATTCTGGGCTTCGAATCCCGCATGCTGAGGGGTAGAGAACCAACCTTCAGGCTAGGAATCTGTGACCCTCCATATTTTGTTTGACTCCCAACTCCAGCACCAACCAGTATGGACAATGGACAGTGATGATGGGATTTGTTTCCACAAACTTGTCTCCAGGTACAATTCAAACGCGGATGATAATTTTTTTAAGCCTTAATTTTCTTGGGTCCAGGATACCTTTGGAAGACACAGGTCTGGCAGTCATCTGGAGTGAGAACAGGGGACTGTGATTCATCATAGGCATTTTTTTTTAAAAAAAAAGGGTGGGGGGAAATAGTAATTAAAACAAAACAGCATGGTAAATAGAGGTAAGCCTGTTCCTCCTTCCACAACTGAAACTTACTGTAAATTGGGGGGGGGGGGTGGAGCAGAGGGGGGGGTGAATGGTCCAGTATCTTGATCACTTTTAAACACAATTAATTCAATCATTTGTGTGTTTTGCTCCATATGCATTTTAATACATTGTAGTGTATGTATTAAAGAGAGCCAGTGTGGTGTAGTGGTTAAGAACAGTAGATTCGTAACCTGGGGAACCGTGTTCGCATCTCCACTCCTCCACATGCAGCTGCTGGGTGACCTTGGGCTAGTCACACTTCTCTGAAGTCTCTCAGCCCCACTCACCTCACAGAGTGTTTGTTGTGGGGGAGGAAGGGAAAGGAGAATGTTAGCCGCTTTGAGACTCCTTAGGGTCGTGGTAAAGTGGGATATCAAATCCAAACTCTTTTCTTCTTCTTCTTCTTATCCCCCCCTTTAATTAGAGAGTCTAGAGAGAAATTGTGGGTACGTTTATGCCCAACACTTAATCACCCACATGGAACTCTCTAAATTGCAAGAGTACAAATCCCCGAAACAATCTGAATTTAAGTAAGCAAGATTCCAGGTTCTTCTAACAGTGAATGTCAAACCCAATTTAGTCATAGAAGTAGCCACATAATGGTTGCCTTAAATCCAATGGCTGTGTGCTAGGTCACTCTGTGTAGCAGTTCACCTTGTGCCACCCACTTGCACCCACCGATTCCTTCTGTATCACAGTTTTACCCCTTCCCATGGCTACTCAGAAAGCTACTGGATGGATACGAGGTGACCATTTCAGAAGACAGCCATCTTAAGTAGTGGTTCACAATATTCACAATATAACGTTCACAATATTCATTTGCATCTGCTCATGCAGACGAAGAGTCCAAATGTGCTTTAGAGTGAGTTTGCACTCGTAAGCTGTATCTTTATTTTTTTAATTCACAGCATTCATCCACTCATGAAAGACCTCAGGTGTGTGCCAGTACCTTAGGAATTCTGGCACTACAACTTACATGATTGTATATATCGTGTGACCAGGCGGCAACCGCCCCAAGGACCACCAGAAAGGAATAAAGACTCAGGGTGTAGAAAAAAAGATTAAATTTAAGTGAGTAAATTTAGTTTAATTAGGAAAATTGGCAGGGTTTGGGAAAGGTTCAGAAGTGCCTAGGAGCCGAGGTTTGCTAAAAAATATAAGGATTTAAGTATGATATTAATTGATTTTGTGTAATAGGATAAAGGTAAAATTTTTATAGATGTGTAAAATAGATTTGATTATGAAATTGGAAAACTGCAAAGAGGATAGACAATGAATTCAATGGGGGGGATTCGGGGAAGTCAATCGACAATGAAATTAAAGAAAAGATGAATGTTTGGCCTAGGGAAACAGGCCAGACTTAAGCAATGACATTTTTTGTGTACATTAAATATGTTAAATTTTGAAAATGTTTAATGTTTTCCCCTGTGTGAGGGGGGAGTGGAAATTTGCTCCCCCCACCTCACTGGGGGGAGGATGAATAAATTTAACAACTATGTAATGTGCTTAAAACTGTAAAAACCAACAAATTTTTGATAAAAAAGGAATAGACTCATGACAACGTGTTATGGAATTAAAATTTGGCCACAACTTTATTAAACTCTCAAATGTAGGAAGACCTTGGCTTAGGCATTGGGCATGTATCCCTCCCAGCCCCCCATCCGGGGGAACTGGGGCTTCTCAGGGTAAAATGGGATATGGGGATGCTCTGCAAGATGTATGTGTACGCAGGCAGCCCACTCCATATCCCCACACGCAGGGTAGTTCACTGACGACCTTTCAGTGTATGGCCAGTGACACCCATATTACAACCCCTATAAGAGGGGACCCTGGAATCACCGTCACAGGGGGGGGAGTCACCACTTCACGCCCACCCCCCCATTTTAGGGAAGAAAAGACTAAAGGATTCCACCCAATGCGTTAAACCGCCAAAGTTGTGATGAATTGCTACGGGGAAGACAAAATCTGCCAATGCAGGAAAATTTCTTCCCAGCTCTTCAACAGCAACCAGTCAAAGACCTCAGCAGTGTCCGCTAAACAGGAAGAGAAAAGGTTAACCTGTAAACAAGAAACATTAAACAAATGGAGGGGGGGCTAAGCTCCTGAGCCAACTGCGCCTCCTATTTATGCAACTGGCCCCACCTCCCAGCAGTGAAACTTGACTTCTGGGGCTGGGCGTGAACCCCCAAAGAACAACACTGAGAGGCAGGCCAGTCCATACAAACCGGTTACTTCCCTGGGTTCCTAAGCACCGTGCATGATCCGGCAAAGTTGCACCCACAGTGTACAAGTGTGAGTGCTCATTTTAGAACACTGGTCCTCTGTATTGCTTTTAAGTAGACATTTTTGGGCTGCTGTCTCCCGCATGAGATTGCCCATATGACTGAATACTCTTCTAGATGCAACATACACAGCAAACCATAGGCTTGGTTGCTTCCTCCAAATTACCTACTTTTCCACTGAGGGTACTTTTAATATTCTAGATCATCTGTATACTCTGTTGAAATCTTTCTGTCAAATATGTTAGTGGAAGTCAGGAAAGCTGATGTGCGATTTCTTTTCACATAACTCGTGTGTTACCTACATGACAGTAAATCTCCAATCAGGAAGGCCTAAAATTGACAGAAAACCTGTTTTGGGAGGCAACAGAGAACTCAAAACATAACCTGTGAGATTTCTGTTTAGCACGGTTTTTTTTTGTTTTTTGTTTTTAAAGGGATGATATATGTAAGAGTAAATCAGACAGTTTGTGCATGTTTTTTAAAGTTTTTGCACATTTTTTGGGTAGTAGCTGTGTGAAATTAATTGTCCTTGGTTACTCGGCCCTCATGCCTTTGGTTAGGATTGACAGCTATGCTGAGCGATGCTAATTTGAGTAACATTTTCACAACTGTAATTTGTTGTCCCAGGCACTATAGCTGGATGCTTATAATTTGCCACATAAACTAAATTTAAATTAGCTATAAATTAATGAACGTATTTGCATAATTTGGAGGAAAATTAGATCAATCATAGCAAAACATTTTTATTTAAGGTATCACAAAATCTGAATGTGTGTGTGGGGGGGGGGGGTGTTTATAAAGATAGACCCAGAGTGATCATGCAGCATAGTTGGGCTAATACCCCCCCCCAAAAAAATAGGGAAAAAAAACTGGAGCGGCTGCAGCCATCCGCCCACCCTGGGGTCAAATCACTGCATAACATAGCATCCTTTTGTGATGTTGCACTGAGCATTTTCTAGGGAAGGAGAGAATAGCTTCTGCAGGGTCTGGGCTGGATTCTTCGGTGCTGAGTTCCCTTGCTGCTAGCATTTCCAGGTTTCCAGGTTCCACTGGCTTGTTTGTTTGTTTGTTTGTTTGTTTACTTTTAACTACAGTCATACCTCTGGTTGCGTTCGTCACGGGATACGAATGCGCTGAACCCGGAAGTACCGGAACTGCTTGCTTCTGGGTTCAGCACTTCGCGCATGCACAGAAGCGCCAAATCGTACCGTGCACATGCGCAGATTCGGCACTTCAGGTTGCGCTCTGTTCATGTTGCGAACGGGCCTCCGGAACGGATCCCGTTTGCAACCAGAGGTACCACTGCATAGTGAAGGCTGAAATCCTATACCCACTTAGATTCTCCACTTAGACATATAACAAGACTTAAGCTAATTTGTCTAGGATAGTGACACGATTTTAAAAACTCATGAATGGTTCTGCCATCATGGAAACACATATGAGGGTAGATTAACAGCTATAAAAAAGATAAAAACTCTGAGTGACATGATGTTAATCAGGTGGATGCAGAGAGGGACAAGCATAACTCTGCTCACACAGTAGAGTTTCTTAGCTGCCCACTCCCCTTTTACTCCCCAAACTACTGAAGGACTCCAAAACAACATATGATAGGGCAGGCATAGGCAAATTTGGCCCTCCAGATGTTTTGGGACCACAACTCCCATCATCCCTAGCTAACAGGACTAGTGGTCAGGAGTGATAGGAGTTGTAGTCCCAAAACATCTGGAGGGCAGAGTTTGCCTATGCCTGTGATAGGGCATGGGGGCAACATCCAAGTCTATGATTGGATCACTTTTAAACCTGCCTTTTGGTTTTAGACAATGATTTCAAAATATAATGGACAATATGGTGCTGACCTATTGCTGTAGGATTGTTTAGGCCACTGAGTTTTGTGTAATTAAGAACTCCATCATGTTCCATAGAGCTGTCATGTAATGGAAAGAGGAATTGTCCTTACAGACAAGGGACACCTGAAATCATTTTCTTTGAAAGGTTGTGAAAGAAATGTTACCAGGAGACTGAAAAAAGGAACCTTAACAAAACAGAAGACCACTAAATACGAAACCTCAGCATATTTTGAAATCTCATATTTTAGAACTCACATTCTGACCAAATCTGAACCCTACCACTCAGTTGAATTTATAAACCCATTTAAAGTGGTAACTCAGGTAATTCTTCCTGGGTCACGTTTATTGAGTACTTGTGAATTATTTAGCATATGATATCTAGAGGACATAAAACTTTATTGCAATTTTGCACAGGTGCGGGAATTATGGTTGTCCACCAGAGTTTCCCTCAGAACTGAATATGTATGCATGTCACTTGAAATAAATAGGGTAACTTGTGTGTTTAAGCGATTCATAATATATTCAAGCTTACACAGATTTCTGTATCGGAGCCCATGTGTTCCTGCTAAGGCCTCCCAAACCACCTGCCCTGTGGAAATATCTAGCCAGCTAAACATTAGGGGTGTCACATAATTTAAAACTTATTCAGACACTATCTTATACATACTCAACTGGGGGATTCTGAGCAGATAAACCTTAAAATTTACATTGTAAATACCGTAATTGTGGTGCTTAATTAGCAGTGCAGTCCTATACACGGCTACTCACTGTGTTCGAAATGAACCTGTGCAGAAAATGAGAGGCAGCTGCTGAGCTCCTCTGTGTACCTGTGTTGCTCAAAGTGGATATTCATGTCCACAAATTTGGATAATATTAGTAAAGGTAAAAGGACCCCTGACCATTAGGTCCAGTCGTGTCCGACTCTGGGGTTGCGGCGCTCATCTCTCTTTACTGGCCGAGGCGTACAGCTTCTGGGTCATGTGACCAGCATGACTAAGCTGCTTCTGGCGAACCAGAGCAGAGCACAGAAACGCCATTTACCTTCCCGCTGGAGCGGTACCTATTTATCTACTTGCACTTTGAGGTGCTTTTGAATTGCTAGGTTGGCAGGAGCAGGGACCGAGCAATGGGAGCTCACCCCATCGCGAGGATTCGAACCGCCGACCTTCTGACCGGCAAGCCGGTTTAACCCACAGCACCACCCCGTCCCATATCCTATAATATGGATAATATTAGCAGGGTCTTAATTTGGTCACACTTTGAAAAAGTAATGATGGTAGACCAAAGATATTTAGGGCTTTACCAATAAATGTAAGCATCTTGTATCATGCTGGGAAGGCAATAGGAATCTAGTGTAGAATGGGTGAGGTGATCTTCACCTAATGTAATCTCTCCCCCCCTTTTAATTTAAGTATAGTTTTTCATCTGTTTGGACATGAAACTCAATCGTTCACATTTAACAGTATAGCTGTATTTTGTTTTCCATCAATTGCTTTTTATCTTGCTTGAGCTCACATTTGAGGTCATTGCTTGTTCCCCACAAGGCCCTGGAACTATGGTACTTTCCCAAAAGTTCCTGGAGGGCAGTGACTGCCACCATCCTAAATGGCTTTGAAAAAGAGAACTGGACAAATTCATAGAACAGAAGGCTACTTGCCCTGATGGCTATACCCTGCCCCTACAGTTGGAAGTACAGTGGTACCTCAGTTCTCGAACGAAATCCATTCCAGAAGCCTATTCGTCTTCCGAAACGTTTGAAAACCGAGGCGTGGCTTCCCATTGGTTGCAAGCGCTTCCTGCACTTAGCAGAAGCTGTGTCGTACGCTCGAGTTCCGAAAAACGTTCGAAAACGGAAGCATTTACTTCCAGTGTTTCCGGTGTTCGAGAACTGAAACCTATGACAACGGAGGCGTTTGGGAACTGAGGTTCCGATGTAGTAATAATAATAATAATAATAATTTATTATTTGTACCCCACCCATCTGGCCGGGTCTCCCCAGCCACAATCCTCCTGAATACAGCGGTACCTCGGGTTACAAATACCTCGGGTAACAAACACTTCAGGTTACAGACTCCGCCAACCCAGAAGTAGTACCTCGGGTTAAAATTAGAACAGAAATGTCACGACGGCGGCGCGGCAGCAGCAGCAGGCCCCATTAGCTAAAGTGGTACCTCAGGTTAAGAACGGTTTCAGGTTAACAACGGACCTCCGGGACGAATTAAGTTCATAACCAGAGGTACCACTGTACTAGATGCTGGAAACCACAGAAGTGCTGTAGTGCTCGGATCCTGCCAGTTGGTTAATAATAATAATAATTTATACCTCGCCCATCTGGCTGCGTTTCCTTAGCCACTCTGGGCGGCTTCCAGAATATTAAAATACAGTGATTCATCCAGTATTAAAAGCTTCCCTAACCAGGGCTGCCTTCAGATGTCTTCTAAAAGTCCGATAGTTGCTTATTTCTTTGACATTTGATGGGAGGGCGTTCCACAGGGCGGGTGCCACTACTGAGAAGGCCCTCTGCCTGGTCATAGGCATATTTTGTCCACTGTGAGAACAAGATGTAATTGGCCTGATCCAGCAGGCTCATCTTATCATCTTTTGTACCAGCATAAGTTCTAATGGCAGTTTGCAACTTGCAACAATTTTCTCCATTGCTGGGGCTTTGCAAAGATGGGTTTTAGGCCTGCCTCCACTACAACTCTGCAATAGCCCAGAAGAATTGGTGTATGTTACTCTCATCCTCACCCCCCCACCCTGACGCTTGCAAGGGCAGCATTCTCTTTCTCACGCAATAGATCAAAGTGCTGCTGCTGGGAAATTTAAAATATTCCCCTCACATACAAATAAGTACACATTTTTCACCAGCAGTCCCTTTTAAAAAATGTTCTTTCTGTTGACTCTCAATAAACCTTTTCCTCAAGTTTCCACCTATAATGTGTACTTCTCTACAATGCTAGCAGGATCGTACATGCGCACAATCTTTGCTTTTATATTTTGGGGGAACTCCTTCTTCATGTTAGCTTTTAGGACCAGCAAATATAGCTAATTACATTAGCCTACAAGTAGAAATTGAGAAAGAGGCTGCTTTACGTCTACATGTTGCTATTATCCTATAGAATTAACATGCAATGTTATATAAACCACATCTTTTAATAAAATCCAGTTATTTCCATAAAGTATATAAAAAACAAAGTAAATGGGGAAAAGTTCAAGTCAGCAACGAAGCATGCTTGGTTCATACTAGTATGCTAGCATTTAATTTTTTTTTAGGAAGGTGCGTGCAATTATTCAAGGTGGCGGTTCATTTCCCCCCAACTTTACAGCTGAATCTTGCATCAGTCCTACTGCCTCAATTTCTCATTATCTGGTATTGTGAAGTCACCAAATTTTGAATAATGGTCTCAAAATATACTCCCCCCCCCGTTGTTAATGCTTAGATGTATTATGAGAGGAGCTCCCCTTCCCTGAAACCCTTCCCCTTTCTAGAAATATAAATGGAGAGTATTTTGAATTTGTGTCCTTATTTTGCACCTGTGTAGTTGGCATTAATCAGAGTGTGTACTCAAGCCAGCAGTCACTATGGTGATATTCAGCAGCTAATGACTTTAACTCCTTACTCATTGAGAATCTGCAGTTAATTTCTGAAATTGACTTGGGCACTGAAATTAGTGTATAATTTGTAGAACAATACCTTCTGAGCAATCAGTCTGGCTGGATTCTACGTCTTGGCTCCCAGGGATGGGGCGGAAATTTCCTCAGTGGTCTACTGTGACCAATTTGCCAGACACTGTGCGAAGAAAGCCTTTTCAATCTTGACTCAACATTGATTATAGCTCAATTGGATGCACATTTGGCAGATGTTCTTCCCATGTGCAAGCTGAGGATGAGGATGGAATCCTTGGAGGGGTGAGGTCAACCATTTGTGTGCGCTTAACCTTTGCCCGTTATTAGAGACTGACTATATTCATATACTGAACTATTGATGAGGCAGTTCTCTTGGTTTCCTATCATGTAGTTTTACTGGGATTGCAATTTCTATAGTTACCTCTAATTGATTATCTGCAGGGCATTTACTAATCTCATGATTTGGTCTCATAATCTGGTCCTTGACTGGCTGTTTCACTCACACACACACACACACACACACACTGCATTTTGGAAATAAATATGATTGTATATATTTCATCCTCATTGAACTGCCTTTTCTCTCATACTAACAATGTATTTGAAACAATGCATTTGCTGTGGTTGCAGTTCTCCTAAAATTTAGGCATGCAACCTGGACATGGTGGGATTAAGGCCTAAGCACTTAAAATATTTTGGTGTCCCCATATATATCTAACTCAAAATATAAACAACAGTAAATTGTAAAATAACCTGTTATTTTTGAAATGAAACAAAACCTACAGCAAGATGGAAAATAATGTTTATATATACTTACACTTTATTTATGTTTGGAGGAAAGTTCTACTTTTTCGAATTGCAAAGTCTTTGATCAGATCCTTGACTCAGTAATGGCTAGATAAGAGACAACAAACTGAAGCTTATTCCAGATAAGACTCAGGCGCTGTTAGTAGGTAGTTCTCTAGAATGGATGAATGGAAGGTTGCCTTCTGTTGATGGAGTTACACTCCCCCTGAAGGAGCTGGTACAAAGCTTGGATCTACTTCTAGATCCTGTGTTGTCATTTGAAGCTCAGGTGGCCTCCATGGGATAGAGTGCATTCCATCAGCTCATCTGATGGTCCAACTGTGCCCCATCTGCACAGGGATAGCATAATTTCTGTCACCTATGCTCCAGTAACCTCTGGGTTAGATTACTACAATGCATTATACATAGGACTGCCTCTGAAGGCTGTTTGGAAACTTCAGCTGTTGCAGTATTCGGTAGCCAGGTTGCTCCGCCGGGGTTGCATATTACAGCAATCCTTGCCTGACTGCACTAGCTGCCAATTAGTTTCCTGGCCCAATTCAAAGTGTTGGTTTTGACCGATAAAACCTTAAATGACTCATGACTGCAATATCTCAAGGACTGCATCTCCCCATATGAACTGACCCAGACCCTCCAATCATTATCTGAGGCCCTTCTTTGTGTGTCTCCTCCGTGAGATGTCAGGAAGGCAGCAACACAAGAGCAGGCCTTTTCTGTGGTGGCTCCCCGCATATGGAATGCTCTCCTCTGGAAGGCTCGCCTGGCACCTTTGTTACATATTAGGCATCAAGTGAAAGTGCTTCTTTTGAAACAGGCCTTTGGGTTGATTAACATTCTGTGTCCTTTTACATGTGTTTGTGGGAGGGGATTATTTGTTTTTGCTTTTATTATGTATTTTGTGAAATCATTTTGTATTTTTATGCTGTGATCCACCCTGTGTTCATCAGATGAAGTGTTGTATATTTTATTTATTTATTTATTCATTCATTCATTCATTCATTCATTCATTCTCTCTACCTCAGCATAGATTTTCATTGTTTCTTGTAAGGTTTGCATGTTTGTTTGTTTTTTATTTAATACAATGGGAAGGAGGAAGGTTTAACTAAATGCAATTCAGTGTAATTTCAAAGAGCCCAATTAAGACTTGTCGTCATGCCAAATGCTCTCTTTATTTTTACTAATCAGTTTGTGCATCTGTTCATAATCACACTGTTATTTTTTATGGACTCTAGGCTTTGTAATACTGCTTTGACATTCTGTTTAATGGTCTTTTCAATGTGAAATAAAACTTGAAAAATAATGGCTTTATAATTTGCCAGGAACTGCACCAAGACTGAGGTCTAACACTCAACTCAGAATGAAGGGTCTTATATCTTTCTAGTTCATTGGCAATTCCAAGGAAGATTAATGTTTTATTTATTTCATATGTTGGATATAAGGAGCTCATTTGGACCATTGGACCATCTGGTCTAAGGAAACCTTAATAAACTTTAAAGCAGTCTTCTGCTACTTCAGATCCCCAGATGTTGTTGAACTACAGCTTCCACCATTCTTGATCATTGTCCATGCTTTCCAAAATAGATGGGGCCTCAGGTTTGAAGAAGGTTGCCATAGAGGATGAGTCTATCAATTGTTAGTCATGATAGCTAAATATGTTCTTCAGGTTCAGATTCAGTATGTTACCAACTTATATGCTATATATTTCCATAATTCATACCATATGCTGAGGACAAACAATGTCATAGTTGTGCCTGCTTGTGAGCTTCTGGGAGCAATTCTGCTGGCCTCCGTTGGGAATTAAATGCTAGACTTGATGAACCGTGGGTGTGAATCAGCAGACTTTAATTGTGTCCTTTTTTGTCTTTATAAGAAAGGCCCTTTTACATGTTGTAGCTATTGGGTGCATAGTGGGAGGTGTGCATGCTCAAAATGGATATGATAAAAGTCGTGAGAGTGCATTCCCTTCATATCCATGCACACTGGAAGCATGAGAAGCAGGGAATACTCCTTACAGTCAAACCTGCAAAGAGCCAGGCCATACCCCTGCTGAGGGTCAAAATTATTGCTGCATTATGCAGACTCCCTTTTGCTCAGCGTGCTCAAGCAAGCAAGGCAGGCTTTTACAGAGCACTACATAAGCATAAATGCATTACTTATCAAATATCTCTGAGGAATTGGTTAGCAGCTGAACAAATGCAATCAGTTTCATGCATTTGAAGACTTAAAATTAAGTTGCTTCTAGAGTTTCCGTTTCATGTGCAATGTGTTCCCTTTTTGTTTTGCACAGCAGAAGCTAACTGTGGGGTTGATACAATCCCCCCCCTTCCCTAACCCAGTTTACAGAGTTGCACTATGAGAATATTTGATGGTGTACACTTATGATCACTAGCATTAGAAGAGGAAGCTTTAAGCCAAGCATTGATTGGGTTTTAACTATCCCCTCGGGATTTAGTTCTACAGAACTGTAAGGATATGTTATCTTTGCTTAAATCAAAAAGATTATGTAAATACATCGCATACAAGTTGGAAGCATAAATCACAGATGTCGGTGTGATGGAAAGTTTGTTACCAGAGAAATCTACAGCTCCCAAATTCCAATGTGTTAATTAAAAGGTGACATCTGGTATACTAATTTATGCTAAGTGAAGAAATGTTCAGATTAAAATAGGATGTGTTTAAATGTTTGGTGTCATCACTGGGAAACTAAAAGTCATATGATAAGTGAGGTGATGGTGACCCAAATATCTGCAAGTGGGTGTGATGTGCAGTATAATGTCAAAGAAAATCAAAGGAAGGGCTGATATAAATGAGAAAATATAGATCAGAAGTGCTATTTCTAATTCCGGTTTAAATAGAAATAAATTGCATTATTGCACTTATCCCCCCTCAGTGAGGTATGAAACCCCACAGTTATCACAGAGGGGGGAAAATATGTGAAGAGAATCATTCTTCACCATACGCTCCAGCATTTCACTGATGAAAACTCGCAGAGCCCTAATTTTTTTTTTCATTTTTTAAAGATCGCATTTTATTTTGAGAAAACCTGGGTAAGGACTTAAACCCTAAAGGATTACAACTCTAGCAGTTCATAACTATACACATTTAAAAGGAATGCCAGAAAGGCAAAAAATAGATGTGAGAGTTTCACCAGGATGTGATATCAGAAATTAGAGACAGCGGGAGCATATGCTTACGCCCTTTCCAGAATTTACCCTTCTCTCTTGTTTCCTACTAAGGTTGCCTATAAAATTCTATTTAACAATAGAATAAAATCAACAAGTGAATCAAGGATTGCCAATATTCCGTGGTCCACGGGCACATGTGGAATTTTTAGAGAGTAACCTTGTTACTTCTCTTTCCCCAATCCCATCATTCCTCCTTATCTTTGAGCAGACAAAAAGGACACTACAAGGCAGTCACTGTTTTGGTTTGGGCATTAAATCATATACCAGGAAATTCAGGTTGTGCAATTAAGAGTTGATTTGGAGGTCTTGCAACACAAACCCACTGTCCCCAAAAGATTAAACTCTTAGTGAGAAAGAAAGTGATAGGAGGTAACAGTTGAGGTAACAGTTGCTTGATGCAACATTGTCTAACCTTCCTGAAAACGAATAAGAGGTAAATAGCTGGCATCATCTAATCTCACATCATCTAATCTCATGGTGAATGCTCAATAAATAGGTCATCTGGAAGTGACCAAAGATACAGAGAGTGCACATGCACTCGTTGCTTTTCTGAAGAGTCAAGATATAGTGTAAGTGAGATATGGTAGAATTATAATGATCCTTTCCAATTTGCATGACCATATGTATCACCCACCAAAACCATTACCATCAAATTAAATCTTAGACTGTACATTAAAAAACCACAGATCAGATGCTTGCCAGCACCACAAAAACATAGATCTAAATCATGAGCCTTAGTGTTTTTTATGTAGTATGAAAAACTCACAGAAAATACACCTGCAGAAATCAGGGGAACCTGTGATTTGATAGTGAATGAATGAATAGTCTTTACGGTCAGAGACCAGAAAAGTGATTTGATAGTGGTTTTTAGGAGATCCCTTGTAAAACGAATGAGGAGCCATGCCTGAGCTCCATGTTTGCACAAGCCATGAGGTCAGTGAAAGACAGGTAGGAATAAAAATAGAAATGATTAAGAATTGGAGCTGTGTAAATTCTGATATGAACAGCTCCAATCTGCATCTCCTTGTGAACTGGAACTTCAAAGCTGGATGTATAATTTATTTCCATACATTCCAATATAGTTCTAAATGTACATTTAGAAACACTTATTTTGAAATAAAAGTATGTATAGAAATGCATATTTTGTGAGGGGGGCTTGTTTAAAATATATAAAATGTCGTGACAAATGTGAATTTTCGTGTAAATTTGTTTTTGAAAAAATCAGAAGCAGAATAGAATAGGATAATAATAAATAATAGATTTTGTAAGATGGTTGTTCCACAAGGTGGCTTAAATGATGCAGCAATATGCTCTCAAAATAGCAGGGAAGACTAGATGAAGAAGATTTCTGCTTTAAGTCCCAACGTTACTACATTACTATAAATGAGGGAAGTGAGTCAGAGTACAGTGGTACCTTGGGTTTTGAATGTCTCGGAAGTTGAATGTTTCGGTTTTCGAATGCCCCAAACCCGGAAGTTAATGCTTCCATTTTCGAAGGCACCTCGGAAGTTGAACGGCTTCCGCTGAGTCATTCCCCCCCCCCCATTTTCTCAATTGAATTTGCAGACTGCCCTTTGTGCCCCGGTTTTTGAACGTTTCGGAAGTCGAATGGTCTTCCAGAACGGATTACGTTCGGAAACCGAGGTACCACTGTATGTTGGAAGAAGGAAATCATTGGCTTAGTAAGTGTATCAAGCAGCCTACAGAGCTTGCATCTTGACTGTGGCCATGACACCACTGGCATTAGTCGAATAGATAACAAGTTGCCTTGGTTGCCTGAAGGAGCGTCTCCACCCCCATCATTCTGCCCAGACACTGAGGTCCACCACCGAGGGCCTTCTGGCGGTTCCCTCACTGTGAGAAGCAAAGCTACAGGGAACCAGGCAGAGGGGCTTCTCGGTAGTGGCACCTGCCCCGTAGAACACCCTCCCATCAGATGTCAAAAGAGATAAACAACTACCTGACATTTAGAAAACACCCAAAGGCAGCCCTGTTTAGGGAAGTTTTTAATGTGTGACATTTTAATGTATATTAATCTTTGTTGGAAGCCGCCCAGAGTGGCTGGGGAAACCCAGCTAGATGGGTGAGGTACAAATAAATTATTATTATTATTATTATTATTATTATTATTATTATTATTATTAGTTGAGTTTATGTGGAAGCCAGTAGAAAGTATTTATCAGGATTACCATGTACAGTTCTGCTTGTAACAGGTTTACAAGGATATTTTAGAGATGTCAATCAGGGCAGCCAGAATGATCAGGCAGCAGACTACTGGGTACCTTCTCTATGAAGGAATGCTACCATGCTAGTGACTTTTTAGTATGGATGGGTGGGTGGGTGGGGGAAGAAAACCAAGCAGAAACAGAACATGGTAGTTTATATAGAGTTGTTCATGTGGTGTAGAGAATGTGGACATTCATATCTCTCTCCCCTCCTCCCCCACACCCAACTGCTTGGAATAGGTATTCATTCAAACTTTTAGGTTAGGGCAAAGTGACAAACAGAAGAAGCTTTATTCATAATTAAGTCATGGAATCTGTTGCAACAGTCTGTGGTGGTAGCCACTAGCATAAAAAGACAAATTCACGGAGTGCTACTGATGTAGAGACATTTGTTCACTTAAAGCCAGTTGCTGTCGAGGCTTTCTCGAGGGCTTCTCGGAGCCATCTGATCGGTTGACAATACAGAAACCCTTGTCTGGTCCAGCATAGCTCTGCTTTTGTCCTTGAGACTGAGAATTGAGTTGCTGGTTTTCTCCTCAGTCAGGGTTTGTTTACATTTCTACTGATTAGGTACAACTATCGCATTATATTAGGTAAGATGCTATTTAAAAAGGAAGCCAAGACACCTTTTGGAAAGAAAATGCAGCTATTGTTTAATCACAAGAGGGATACAGAACAGTGCTCATTACCTGCTCATTAATTATAATAATAACATTATTATTTATACCCTGCCCACCTGGCTGGGTTTCCCCAGCCACTCTGGTCATAGAATTATTCTGCTATAAAGGATGAGAATCATATTTGACAACAATAAATGATGCTTAGTTTTATTTGTAAAAGTGTAAGTAATATTATATGACCCACATTTTAAGAGAATCACAGAGATCATAAGACTGAAATAAAAATTCTCGTACACCAGTGTATGCATAGCACTGGAAATAGTTGTTCATGTCATTCATTTTCGTTTGGTGAGGTTTTATTTTTAACTTCATTATTTTTGTCCAGATTTTCTTGATGTTGGAGTAATGAGTGCAATTTTTCCTCTTAATTATTCAGTTAGGCAGAGGCTATTAGGCTAGGAAGACATTGTTGACATAGTTGCCAGGGAAGTAAAGTGTTGATGGCACCCTAAAACAAAATCTTTAAATAGCTTAGTCAGATGAAGTGCACCAGAAAGCTTCCTTTGCACAGAGCAAAAAAAAAAAGTGCATTGCAAATATTTTTTTACAAGTTCACAGCAGAATACTTGATTATACTTTAAGACTACTTTAGAAAGTGTTGCTAGAATGGGAATACCTCTTGATGCACTTCTACCAGATATATTACCAGAATGTGGACCATTCTAGCCTGCTCACTTGCTGCATGTACAGTGGTGCCCTGCTAGACGAAAATAATTCGTTCTACAAGTGTCTTCGTAGAGCGAATTTTTCGTCTAGCGAAGTGGCAATGGAGCGCAGAGGTTTTTGCGCAAAAAAAAAAAAAATCATCTTGCGAGGCAGCCCCATTGACATTTTCGTCTTGCGGGGCAGCCTTCCACTAGCGAATGCCTTTCGTCTAGCGAGTTTTTTCATCTAGCGAGGCATTCGTCTAGCGGGGCACCCCTGTACTTGATCCTAAGCAATATTCATCTTCTGTATCTGCAGACATATTTATGAATTTCATGTGGGTTACTTGGCTTGGTGGGACCCAGGTGGCACTGTGGGTTAAACCACCGAGCCTAGGGCTTGCTGATCAGAAGGTCGGCGGTTCGAATCCCTGCGACAGGGTGAGCTCCCATTGCTTGGTCCCTCCTCCTGCCCACCTAGCAGTTCGAAAGCACGTCAAAGTGCAAGTAGATAAATAGGAACTGCTCTGGCGGGAAGGTAAACGGCGGTTCCGTGCACTGCTCTGGTTCGACAGAAGCGGTTTTGTCATGCTTGCCACATGACCTGGAAGCTGTACACCGGCTCCCTCGGCCAGTAAAGCGAGATGAGCGTCGCAACCCCAGAGTCAGACACAACTGGAACTAATGGTCAGGGGTCCCTTTACCTTTACCTTTACTTGGCTTGGTAACTGAGCTATCCCTTACCCTCCAAAACACACACACACACCAGAGAATCACTAAGTGGCTTTATTTTAATGTCACTTTAAACCTCAGTTAAGTATGGTTTAAAGATGAATGTTCAGTGTGCTGATGTATGGGGAGAAAGTCCTGACCACGTTGCCTCCTCTCCTGCTCCTGCCGTGCTACCAAGTGCTGGGTATTGCATTGAAAGAGTTGTGTTTATGGTTTGTCTCTCTCCAAACAAACCATGAGTGGTTAGCTATGAACAAACCTTGATTGCAGCTCATGGTTTGTTTGGATAGGGACAAACTACAAGTCTGGGTTTGGACAAAAGGCTAATCCATGGCTTAATTCCTAGTAGTGTAAGAGCAGGCAAAGAGCAAAGTGACCACAATCCCCCCCCCCTTGCACCTGCATACGGTGCTTTCACCTTTAACACCATCTTGGTTGTGAGTCCTGGAAGACCTGATCCCTTCCTTGTAGACCCTTTTCCTTCAGGCCTGGGAAAGTGGGGCCTTGACTGATTCCAGCCATAAAAGTAGAGGTTGCTAAACAGAATCTTGGGATGGAAAATTGTTTAGGGGATTTTGGTGTGGGAGGGTTGTTGTTGTAACTGATTTCAAATTTTTGCATCTTTATTTTCAGTCTTATTCATGTGTGAATTGTTCGATTTCGCTATGTACTTTTTGATGGTATCATTTATTGCTTATGTTTGTAATTATATATTTCCCCCCATGTTGTAAACCACCTTGAGTGTGGTTTGAACTATGGAAAGACAGCATAGAAATAAAAGGATGTTATATATAACACATTTAAGCTTAAAGTGGTGGTCAAACTGGGCCAGTAAATTCCAGAATCTAGTTTGGGCCCTGTCGTTTTCAAAAGAATGCTTGAGACAGATGCACTTGGTGATAGTAGCATGCTTTGAAAGTGTTGCCAAAGGTAAGGAGCTGTGAAGAAGAAGAAGAAGAAGAAGAAGAAGAAGAAGAAGAAGAAGACGACTTTGGATTTGATACCCCACTTTATCACTACCCTAAGGAGTCTCAAAGCAGCTAACAATCTCCTTCCCCTTCCTTCCAAACAACAAACACTCTGTGAAGTGAGTGAGGCTGAGAGACTTCAGAGAAGTGTGACTAGCCCAAGGTCACCCAGCAGCTGCATGTGGAGGAACGGGGGAAGCGAACCTGGTTCACCAGATTACGGGGCCACTGCTCTTAACCACTACACCACACTGGCTCTCTCAAACTACAAGGATATATTACTTTGCCCCGGCTATACTTTGACTGCATTTTTCTCATTTATGCTTAGAGTGCATGTTCTATCAGATTGTGGTTGGGTAAGCTGCCATAATCTTTCAAGATCTCAAAATATGTAATTTTATGCTTTTCTGTATTTAATGAATGCATGCTGTAGAACTTGCATTCCCCCCTGAAGGTTTTTATGTATTGTTCCATCAGCAATCACATTAAAGCCACAAACCACTTAATCTACTATACTTTAATGGGAAATAAGCCAGGTTAAATGCAGGCATTGTGGTTTATGGATCTTGCTAAAGGTGTTGCTGTGTTAAATGTATTGTAAGCATTCACTTCCTCAGTATATACACTAATAGTTATTTAGCTTACAAAATAGAATGCCTCTCAAATGTTGATTTTGAAGGATACATCTGGCCTTTAGTTAATACCACCCACCTTTACTTACCAGGAAGTCATATTTCTTAAATTCATCGTGTTTATATAATTGTAATCCATGCGAAATCACTAATTATCTGCTTATTCTTTGCTTATTTTCCCCCTTAGTAGGGAAAACTATAAATGGTTGGTATTTGAGTGTGTGTGTTATTTTACATCTGTCTGGAAGATGTTCATCAGATTTACATTTTCTTATTACAGAATGTTAAAATGAGCCACACTTCACAGCTCAAAGTGTGGAAGATGTCATTAAACTGGCTGTCTAATCAAGAAGGTGTAAAAAATTTAATTAAACTAATGGCAGGCTGACATAATTATTCCAAAATACATTAAAGTGCATGCTGTACATGTGACAACAATTTTCTAATTTCTTATAAGATGCCTTTTTATTTGCTGAGGTAGTGCTCTATCCTCACAATGCCTAGGGTTAGACGGGTGGGCTCCGTTGCAGTACAGTTCCAATCTTGTAGAGTGTTGCGTACGCAACTGACTCCACATTGTTCTCTGGAACTGTTTAAAGTAGTCTTGAAATTGCACAGAACATTGGTGCTAAGCAAAGTTGGGAGACTGGGCAGAGCTTTCTTTCTCACCCACAGAGATACAAACATCAGCCAAACAAAGGACAGCGATGGTTTGGGTCTGTATATTTGTTTTTTACTTGGCAGGTGCATTACCAGACATCCCATATATAAGTTTCTGCTTGCTCCAGTTTTCCAAGTATGATAAGCAGCTTCCTGAAAAGGCTATATGTGTGTGTAGAGGCCATAACTCAGTGGAAAATTCTATTACTTTGCATGTAGAATATTTTCATTATTTGGTATCTGCAGTTAAAGGAAACCCTCAGGTAACAGGGTTGAGCAAGAAGTGTACATTTGATTTTGGAAGCTGCTAACAGTCAGATTAGACCATACCAACTTGGGTGAACCAATGGTTTAAGTCACTAAATACCTCATGAGCATGCTCCATATACTGATGATGTGGAGGTATTGATTGCTAAAGCATTACGTATATGCCACTGTGAATTTTCACAAGGCAGGTGAAGAATAATATAATAGCAGGGTCACCATGGGGGTATAGCCCAGCATACTGACTGAGAAACATACAGATTTGCATGTATAACATGTTTCTTCATCTGTTTCCAACACGGTCACTGCACATCTATATATTTGGTTTAAACACAAATGGGCTATTTAAAAACATTATTGATGGCTGCATGAGTTCTGCTAGACTAGAGGCTCAACAAAGCCTTTTTTGTAATTTTTGAAGGATGTCTTAAGAGCCTTTCTTTTCAAACCAACACTAGAAAACAAAACATTAGGCCAGGAGGGAGCTATTTCATATGACTGTTGTTTTTTTGTTTTGTTTTGTTTTTGCATCTTTATGTCTCAAGAGATAATGGAGTGCACCTCTGGGGGTGAAGGCAAACTGGTGCATTAGCAGCACCAAAGTATCCTCCCTAGGGTGCAAGTCTGGGCAATGTATATGGAGGTCCTGGGGTTGCTGATATGGTTCAAAGGGAAGCAGAGCAATATGTTTGGCACTAGCTTGGCTGCAGCAATTGCTGGGAGGCATACAAAGTGACATGTGATTGCCATTCTGGATTTGTGTAGAGTTTACTCCTTAGCGATATCTTCTCCCAAAGATATCCCACAAAGCAGCAGAGGTTTAGGATCAAAGTTTTCCATCTCCTAGATGGGCTCATCTCCTTCCCAGATTGATGAGCCCCATCTGTACCTCATTTCCCTCTGCAGCACGTGAAGAAACCACCTTCTTGACCATTGGCCCCACTGTTGATCTTTTCCGCTCAATCTGCCTTCATATGACTATAAACATGGTAACAAATGACACTAAAGGCTAATCTACACATTTATCTGCTCACCTGGAAGCTGGAGAAAGGAGATGATTTTGGCTTTTTCCTCTTTTCCTTGCCACTTCTGGTGCCACCAGTCTCACTGTTTTGGAAGTTCCACAATCCTTCACAGCAGATTTGGGGCACTAGAGTCTGTATGTGAAAGGAGAATGAAATAGCTCCCATTCCACACCCTACGAGTGTGGGTGCTCTGTGGATTGAAGGAGCCATTCTCTTTCCAGGAGGTAAAGCCTTGATTTAGTTGAAGTCAGTGTGTTTGAATTAAAAAAAAAAGGTACATGGATCAAGATGTACATTTGGTACATGCATATCCCACTAACAGCATTCAGAAGGTGATCTTATTGACACTTGGTGTCAGGCAACTCCCACGGTCGGTTGCGAGAAACATACAAAGACAAGGAAAAGTTTCTTCTTACCATCTGCTTTTTATTCAATACTTACAGAGAGAGGCTTTCGATAATGTCATTGACCCAGGTGAATCTCCACTCTCCGTCCCTCCCACTCCTTTATTCATCATCAACATCATCTCCTCTATGGGTGCTGCTAAGTCTTTGAGCTCTTTGCTCTCCTACTTTTAGGGCTCGCCAGGTTCTGGGAGATGGTGGGTCTGGAATGCTTTCTAGTGACAACCTGTCAGCAAGCTGCTGCTGCTCCTCTCCCATTATTTCCCAGCTTTCCCCCTCATCTGCCTCTGAGCTGTGACCTCCCTCAAACCCCTGTTGTAATACTGAACTGTCTGGAAGGGTCAGGCTGGGGAGGCAGTCTCCGGCATTCCTCCTCTACCCAGTCCCTGACACTTGGAAACTGCCCAGTAGTGTTTGGTTTAACACATTTGTATTTATTGGATAGGGCAGGACACAAATTTAAAATAAACTTAGTTCATTACAATGATTACATGATGTAGAGTATATCTTTTATGCATGGACCACAAGATGGCACCATGGCATATAAAATTTGTCATCTTTCCTATGACCAACTATAGCCACCACCACACACGCAGCCATGCTAAAGTAACATGAATACTGGGCTCATTTGTGCTTAAAATTAGCAAGGAGATGTATGCAGTATAGTAAATATTACAGTGCTGTTTAGCAGCCCATACATTCACTTAATTTCAAAGTTGCAAAAGAAATCATGGGGGGAAATATGGAACAGCACAAAAGATGTAGACAATATCTCCATATTTTGGCTGATTTTATTTGTACCTGTCCTTAGCCTACAGACTGAGGTCTAATAAAACACTTATGATACAATCTAAACAATATACTTAGTGCTTACAATGAAGGCACTAATTTTTGCCAGTGTATGTCTCTGCACTGAGTGAATACTTGTCTTCTATTTTATCTGATTGGCGATATGGATATATATCTCTTTTAGGTTATTTGTCAAGCACATTGATGTGAATGCAGTTGCTTATACAGTGAGGAGGAATTAATTTTTCAGCCATTAGTTTATTCCATAAGCCATTTATGTTAGCATGTATGAACAAGTGACAAGTCTCTTTCTATGAATACACCAGATGGCTTACTTAACACCCCTTTTTGGAAGAGCAGCACAGGGCTCCAGGTGTGTAAAAAGAAGAAGACTTATACCACCTTCAATTTCAGAGACTATAAAGACATTGCATATGGTTTCATCAGCTATAAATCTATATGCTCATGCTAAATTATCTTAATGGAGTAACACAGATAGGAACATAGAGAGGAAATTATTTAGATCCTGGAGGTGGAAATAGCTCATTGAAACATATGATGTGGGTTTGTCCAGTGTTCTTTACTGCTTTATCAAAAAATGTTTTCTGGATCAACTTTGTACTGGCAAATTTGTGGATGTCCATGCGCATCTAAACTATATTTCTGTACCATGGGGATTAATGGCAAGATAACAGAAATGCAGGGGATCCGGGTTCATAAACAAGAAACAGACAATACTGTTCACCAAGCTCTAAAACAATTACATTCTGTTTATGTTGATCTTTATTTGCTTTTGAGTACTTTGTAGGATGCAATTTAGAAATGAATAAAGACAAGGAACACAGGGTTAGAGAGTGATTAAGGACTCCATGAGGTCAACTTCAGGCTAATGGCATAGCAAGAGTAGTGATATGTTTAATTTTGCATTATCTGTAGCTTCTGAAACAAATGCAAGGGGAGCCCCACACAGACTGTGCTGCAGTAATTGAATAATCTACATGTTAGGGGCATGCATGGGCCCTGATATCCACCATGTATCTGTCTCTATCCATTTTCCAAAATTCTTTTTTTTTGCTTCTGACACACTGTCCAGTCTTCCACTTCAATCTATAATTCAAGCTGAATCACTCTATAAAATGAAGCTACATTGTTCCCCATTCACTATAATGGGGGGGGGGGAAATCTAAAAATGGCTATAACATTCCCCACTTTTGGCCAAAGTGGATTAAATCTAAAATAATTCCCTCTTATTAGAAGCTTAAACTGTCAGTCTCCCTCCACCCTCTTCCTTCCCCATTTTGACACCTTCCTTAATGGGGAAAAGCATACATTTTGCTCTTGCAATGCTGTTCATTCCCCCCACAAAGCACCGAGTTTGCAGGGCACTGGCAAAATCATTCCCTCTGATTACAATGCAGGTCTGTCAGCTATGAAGATGCTCTTCCTCCCACCCGCTTATTCTGTTAAGGTAGAGGCATAAGTTTCAATTTTGAAAAGCTGTTCCCTTTGCCCTCTCCCACCACATATTGACTTCTTCTTCTTCTTCTTCTTCTTCTTCTTCTTCTTCTTCTTCTTCTGCACAGTAAGCATATAAAGACACAGAGACACATTTTTTAATTTACTAGATGCTTGTTTCTGCCATTTATTGATGTCTGGATTGCTGATACACCATGCTTTCCTTTAGGCAAGCCCAAAATCTGTCCACGACAGCTCAGGATTTGGGATTTGGGTCTCTTTGATAAGACATTCTGAGAGGTATGCTGCCGTTATATTTTGTGATTCTTCCTGCTGTCTCTCTGTAATGCCTAGTTGGTGGTGGGGGGTCATGATGAGCATGCTTGTTTTGTTTTGTTTTAATGGATTGTTTATCCCACCTTTTACAGTAAAACACTTACTGTGCTGCATGCAGTACATTAAAACCACAACATGTACATAACTAATTTAAATAGAAGCAACTGGAACTTAAAAGGGGGAATTCTAAGGGAATTCTATAGATGTGGGGACGTCACTGAAAAGTTCAGGTTCCTGATGGTTCTTGGAGATGGACCACAGAGCAGGACCTATGCCACCATTCAGAAGGCCAAGGTACGTACAGATGGCTCAGGCAAACCTTCAAATGATAATAATAATAATAATAATAATAATAATAATAATAATAATAATATAAATTTGTACCCCGCCCATCTGGCTGAGCTTCCCCAGCCACTCTGGGCGGCTCCCAAACGAATGTTAAAACAATACAGCATTAGATATTAAAAACGTCCCTAAACAGGGCTGCCTTCAGATGTCTCTTAAAAATAGGATAGCTGCTTATTTCCTTGACATCTGATGGAAGGGTGTTCCACAGGGTGGGCGCCACTACAGAAAAGGCCCTATTAACAACACAGACACTAACAAAATAAGGTAAACACCACAATTACAGTCATATTATATGATTAACAAATCAATATGACATTTATAATGTAGAAAACGATAGTAACAACATTAACAGAACAGCATCTAAAAAAGAAGCTAAGCACCATTAAGTTCATAGACACACTGTCCAGCCCAGGCCCTCATGACTCATAATGCTTGGTATTTTACTATGTTTTTTATATATGCTGTAAGCCGCCTAGAGTGACTGAGGAAACCTAGCCAGATGGGTGGGGAATTATTATTATTATTATTATTATTATTATTATTATTATTATTATTATTATTATTTTTTTTTAAAAAAACAACTTTCACCCTATTCGGTTCATTAAAATACACATAAAATACACATAGTGCCTGTTGTTAAGCCAGATGCTGCTCCAGCTGGGGTCCTCGGGTTGTGGGCGATTGTGGAAACGGTGGACTCAGACAATAGGTGTACACTTTGCTGTCAACTCCTTATTTTTCAGAAGATTTACTGTGCATTAATGTGGGATCTAAGGAATTTCATCCACTGTACTAACATGAGACGTGTGTTTACAGAGTCCTGATTTTAGAATGAAATTGTCTACAAGAATTTCATCGCACCTTAATAATGCTTTGAGCTACCACCAGATTTCTGCAAGCATCATTACCTTGACCTGCAGGCGTAATATTCTTCTGCATGCTTTCCCCCATATTATCTTTGCTGTTGCCGTTGCTACTGCTGCTGTTTTTCATTTTTGTGTCACTGAAGAGGTGTAAGAATCCGTGAAATAAGAATCAATTCTTTTTAATCCTTTGTGTTACAGAACAAAATATGAATACGCAAAATCTGGCCAGTGTGGTGTAGTGGTTAAGAGCGGTGGACTCGTAATCTGGGGAACCGGGTTCGCGTCTCCGCTCCTCCACATGCAGCTGCTGGGTGACCTTGGGCTAGTCGCACTTCTCTGAAGTCTCTCAGCCCCATTCACCTCACAGAGTGTTTGTTGTGGGGGAGGAAGGGAAAGGAGAATGTTAGCCGCTTTGAGACTCCTTCGGGTAGTGATAAAGCGGGATATCAAATCCAAACTCCTCCTCCTCCTCTTCTTCTTCTTCTTCTTCTTCTTCTTCTTCTGCTTCTTCTTCTCAGTGTTCGGGCATCAGAAATGCATAATATACTGTTGCAAAAGTTGAGTGCCAGTGCGCCACCCACAATCTCTGCCGAGCTGTGGGAAGATCCCGGGGGATCCCGACAGTCGCCCAGGGTCTGTGCAGGGGTGGAGGAAGGGTGTGGACTGCCCCAGGTGTCACCACTGAGGGGGGTGACAAAATGCCGGGTGGCACTCACTGCGGGGCCTGCAGCACACCCGAGCCACGCGTCTCTCCTGGGAGAGATGTGGTGGCTTGGGTGCGCAAGGCTCCATGCTGCCCAAACGGTCTGCCCACTGCAACCATCGTGAATTGTTAATTAATACATGCTGTATTTGTAGGGTGTATTTCATAAATGTCAAGGATACTGAATCAGATTAAAACTATTAACTACATGTAGCTCATAAAAATGGTATCACAGTCAATGGAGATAATTAGTTCTTTAATTTCATATTTTTAATTGACTGCTTCTTCAGTTAATTAAACATTAAATGTAAGCTTTGGTTACAATCTAAATCTAAATTGTTTTAAACCGTCATTAAATGAATTATTCTTCATGTATATAGGGTAATATGTCGACCTTTGGGTTTCACCAAGCACTACTAATTGATGCCACTGTGCCTGGAAATTAATTTCTTCCCTGGTAACTTGGTCAAGCTGGCGCTAACATTCATGTGGACTTTTTATTTCATCCGATTCGAAAGACTCTGGGCAGTAAGCAAACCTCAAAACACCAATAGCCCGAATGGAAGCCAATAATTGAAAATACATATTGTAATATATATGTGGATAAAATACCACTTCTGCCATTAAGTGCCAAATGCCCCACCCCAAAATTTGGGAGCGCTGCAGAAGTCAGGCTATGACAGTCTTCCATGCAGGTGTGCACAGAAAGTATCTCTAGCTCTTCTGGCAGATTTCTATATGATTTGCAGTAAGTACAAAACTTACTGATTTCTGACCTCCCCAGTTGTTTAACAATAGCAATAACAAAAATAACAAAACATCCCATGCTCTCCCTCGAAATTATACTGTTCAAATGAAGGGTGCTACGTGGAACCAGAAGTGTGTGCGTGTGTGTGCGCGCGCGCGTGATGGCTTATAAAGGTAAAGGGACCCCTGACCATTAGGTCCAGTTGTGCATCTGGGGTTGTGGCGCTCATCTCACGTTACTGGCCGAGGCAGCCAGCGTACAGCTGGTCATGTGGCCAGCATGACTAAGCCGCTTCTGGCAAACCAGAGCAGCACACGGAAACGCCATTTACCTTCCCGCCAGAGCGGTACCTATTTATCTACTTGCACTTTGATGTGCTTTTGAACTGCTAGGTGGGCAGGAGCTGGGACCGAGCAACGGAAGCTCACCCCGTCGCAGAGACTCGAAAAGCCGACCTTCTGATCGGCAAGCCCTAGGCTCTGTGGTTTAACCCACAGCGCCACCCGTGTCCCTGTGATGGCTTATAAATTACATCAATTATAGAGGGCTACTTCTGGATTTGGGTTAGACTATGGGTAATGAAAAAAAAAAAGAATACATTAATAACAACTGTGATGTTTTAATACATCAGCTGTTTCATTAGTAATCTTACTTAACCCATTATAGGGTTTCATGCCGGCTTCAGCAGTCCATTGCTAAGCATTAAATGACTCTTGAGGGTCATAAATATTTTAGTGACCGGATGAGACTTCCCAAATTTGTGGACATTCATGTCAGCAAGTTTAATATGCTCAACCCTTTATTTCTCAAGGCAAATGTGAAGGCTGAACTCTGAAACCAGTGACCCTGTTTTATGTACTTAAATGAAACCTGGATATATTTATTTTTTTTACTGGTTGCTGTGAGTGTCAAATCCATCAAGAGGAATGCTCTTTCATCTAAGGTTTTTGGGTAAGTTCTAAAAATAGTAATAATAAACCCACCTTAAAAGCACCCCCCCCCAAATGATCTGCCATCCAAAGATTGAGACATCCATTGCATTTTAAAAGTGCAAGACAGCTATTACTGCAGACCAGTTTTTGGAAATTTATGGGCTCCTTGTGGAAGAGAAGCACAGCAGCTATAGACCGAAGACAGATAGTAATGTAGGCTTGTATCTATTCTGCCCCATACTTCGCCTGCAGTCACCTGCTTTCTGAAGAAAATAGTCTTGTCACTGCCTGGAAATAGATACAGAGGTATAAGAAAAGTGCTTCCTCTATTACAGATGGCATCCCTATATGCTTGCTCTCTGTCATCATCAGTGATCCATGTAGGGCTTTGTGGCTTCAGAACTGATCTGCAGACATTGCATGTAAATCTTATCCAACCAATCAACTTTTCGTGGAAGCAGTTCTTCACAGGTGATTTACTTTAAGAACAGGCTGACTGAGCCTTGAGCAGGGGAAATGCTATCTTCCCAGTAGGGGCAGCAACATTAGAAATGGATAATTCAAAACTTCTAGAAGCTGGAATCGGTTCAATAGCTGCGTGTTTCCAGCCCAGTCTGAAAGTTGAGCTTTCGCAGATTCGTGATTTAAACCACATTCAGCTTCCGACACAAAAATGCTAAAATCTTTGGTGTCGTTAAAAATGAGTTCGCCAGGAATAAAAATGATATTATATGGCAGAAATGCTCATTAATCAGTCATATCGTTGAAGTTGACAGTTTCAACCATACTTTGATGAAATCCACTTAAAATCCATTGTTGGCAGCAGGGTTCATCTAAAATGTTTTTTTGGGGGGAAGGTGGGGGCTCTTTTACATGATACCTTATAATTTCTGAGTAAAATCTCTTTTATTGGACTTCAGCAAGTAGGGAAAGCAATTGGAAAATGATAGTATGGTATGTTAGGAGTCATTCTGCAAAGAAACAGAAAAAGTTGATTGTAACTTTAAGAACTGTTTCTGTGAGCTCTGGGGTGGTTTTCTAGGCTGATTAGGTACAGCTGGTGATGAGTGTAAAAGGAGGAGAAGTTGCAGTTTGAATTTGCCTGCAACCACATGCTTTGTTTTTGTAAGTCTGCAAGGTTGTAAGTAAAACCCTTGCTTGAGTATTTTACACCTGTCTCGCGGTTCTGTCGTCTGCTGCCATGAAGGGCAATTTTATGGGTACAAAGCATCCCTTCTGTACTCATTTGTGGCAATTTTATGGGTACAAAGCATCCCTTCTGTACTCATTTGTGTGGACAGGCGGAGTCCCCCAACCCCCAGGCAACCCCCAAGCAGAATGATGACACCAGACAACGTGCTATGGGATTCAAATTGGCCACAACTTTATTAAGATTCAGATGTAGGGAGACCTTGGCTCAGGCATTGGGCGTTTATTCTTCCCAGCCCCCAGCCGGGGATCTGGGAAACTTCAGGGTTATCCAGAAGCTCTGGAGAATATATGTTCAAGCAGATACCCCCCCCCCGTTTGCCGCCACTGGTGGGGGAGAGCAATGATAACCTCTTGGCGTATGGTCAATGCCTCCCCCCAATACCCCTTTAATGGGGAACCGTGGTATCGCCGCCACACTGGGGGCGTGGAGTCACCACCCCACGCCCCCCCCATTTAGGAAGATGACTTAAGGATTCTTCCCAAGGCCTGAAACCGCCAAAGTTGTGACGAATTGCTACGGAAAAGGCGAAACCTGCCAATGCAGAGAAATTCTGGCCCTTCAACAGAGGCCTTGACATAGCAGCGCTTGCGTACTTGTGGAGAAGAGGTTAACCTGCAAAAATAAGCATTAATTGAGGGAGTGGAGGGTGGGAGAAGCTCTGGAGCCCGACTGCTGCTTCCTGGTAAGCTACCTTCTATTTTGTGAGCTAGGTAGTCCCTCTCCTTACCTGGCCAATCCCCTGGCCAATAGAATATTATTATTCTGTTGGGAGCCGCCCAGAGTGGCTGGGGAAACTATCATCATCATCATCTCCTAATGTGTTTTATGACTAGCCAACATTAAGTAACCTGTTACAATGCAATCTGCTCAGAAATGTCTATTGGTTCATACCACTGCCACTAGACTGCTAGCTTAGGCTGCTGTTTAAAAGTCTATCAGGTCTGAAGCCTGTTTAAGGAAGGTGGAGCAAGAGCCTTGAAATTGTCCATAAACATTACCTGAACAGCAGACTGAACAGCAAAACATCTGAATACTGCATTAGATCGGCCACTGGGTCGTTCAAGCTGGGCTCTCCTTTGATTCTTGAAGGTCAACTGGTCAGTTTGTATATCTCTTTAAAATACAGTGGTACCTCCACTTATGAATTTAATCCGGTCCGAATGCACGTTCATAGGTCGAAAAATTTGTAAGTCGAAAAAAGCGATTTCCCCATAGGAATGCATTGGAAACGAAAAATTCGGAAAAATTCGTAAGTCGAGTAAACCGCATCTAAAATTTGTAAGTCGAGTAAACCCCATCTAAAACCACCAATGGATGTCCTTCGGATGTCGAAAAATCTGTAGGTGTGCGGGCACTTTTTAAATTCGTAAGTCAAAAAAATTGTATGTCGAGTAATTCATAAGTCGAGTTGAGGTACCACTGTATAGTAATTGCTTCTAAATTTGCATCTATCAATAAATTAGAATATACACATTTGTTTTGCAAATATTTGTTCTCTTTTGCCCCCTTTATTTCCTCTCTCCCTCCCCCCTATCTTTTTATGATCTGACCTACATATAAATGTGGACTGGCTACCAGAATGAATTATACTATTTCTAATCACACTTAAACGTGCTGGTGCTGACCTCTAAACCCCTACACACATTTGGACCATGGCATCTGAAGAACGCCCTCATCCCACATGAGCCTGCCCAATTGTTACGTTCACCATTTGAGGCCCTTCCTCAAGATCTCCCCACTCCACCTGCTGTAATTATATATGTTTGTTCTGAAATTGTATAGGTTGCTTACTCAAAAATAACAAGGAAAATCCAAGTGGCACACAAGTCCAATTGAAAACAAATGTACGTAGAGCCATCGTTAAACACAAAGATCAAATTAAATAAACCTTTAAAACAAATTAGGTGGATGATGAACAGACAGAGGATTTTCCTATTTGTGGCACCGAAATGTGAGCCACTCTTCCCGGAAGGGGGGCCGCGGCAATCTGGCACCAAATCTGCTGACCCATTGGTGTTAGGCTGGGCCCTTGAAAAATTGTGTAGTCCTTCCAGGAAGTATTAGATTTTGAGTTTATTCCTACTGCTGCTGTTTCATTTATTGCTCTGCTGTGTCATTTCTTTTCTGCTGTGTCATTTAATCTGATTAGTATTCATATTTTTATACTTCTTGGATTTTGCTTTATGACTATGTAAGCTGCCCTGAGAGCTCAATAGCTGAAGGGGGTTGCATATAAATCTATATAATTGAAACAATAAAATAAAATACACAATCTGTTCTTCTAAGTTGCTTGGAAGTATAGTTATCCCCAAAACTCAGTGTGGATAGCAGCAAACTGATACCTACTATGAGAATTTGTCATGTTCACAATGTTTTGCGTGTGTAGACCTTTTAACCTCACTCCAAATAAATTCAAACAAGTCTCAAATTTTGCTTTGGTTTTTGGCAGAATTTAGGCCACAACTTTATTGGTTACAATCAAGTGAGTGGTTGCATAGGCTCTGCTTTGACTAGCTCCCTGCTCTGCAGGTAGCGCTGACCCAGGGTTCCAGCATAGGAAAGCCGGGGACCTTCTCTATCCACCACCCAAATTTCCCCCCGGACTCAGGTACGGGCACAACCCCCTCTCAGGGGTTGACCAAACCACCGAGTCCCTGGATTCCTTTAACGGAATACCCTTCACATAGGGATGGTGAGAACATTCTCCCATCCCTTTCACCTGAAACAGAGGCTATCCGCAACCTTACAAGTTGTGACGGTTTGCTACGTGGCAGGCGAAACCCAAATGGCAACAGCCAATCAGCCAAGTGGGAAAAATTCCTGCCGTGCCCCTGTCCCAATGACAGATGACACACAACGGCATAGCAAAGTCAAGCACACAAGCCCTAAAAGTAGGGAGAGGTGGGCGGGTGTTCCGATGCATGTGCTGAAAAGAGGAACCTCTGGGTCATGTGCATGGGTATTTATAGGTCCCTCGATCCATTTAGCTTGCATCCCATTGGCCAGATTGAACCCTGCATTGAGGGACCTACTGATTGGGTGTTGTGGCTGTCAATCAAACCCACCCACAACACGGGGCTTTTTTGCCAGGTTTCACTGCAATGCATGCCCTCTTTAAAGGAGCACCTGATTTATCCATGAATATATATATGTAAGTGTCTCAAAATATGTACTGTACCTATTTACATACATAGCTGACTATGTATTTTCTCTCAAAATAATATGTAAATGCATATTTCCTTATATTTACATTATAGCTGAGTCAAAATTTCTTTTTTCTTTTTTACTTTACTTTAAAAGCAGAGTTCCTCCTGCACTTTTTGAAGTTTTATATCCTCCGCTGAACAGTATTTGGTGAAATAATAAGGGACGCAGGGTAGTGGAGATCTCAAATCATTGGCAGGGGTCCACAGCGTAAATGCCCACCTGGCATGAAATGTGCTAACCAGATGTAAGAATTTGAAGAGATTGAATTAATTCCTCAAGCATCCTCACTCACGAATCCAAAGAACACAAGGGGGCATGGACAAACACAACAAATAGCTTTATGCCGTCAAGATGCTCATTTTGTGGCCAATATGAAAACAGTCGTGGAGATCATCATAAGGGCGCGTCCTGCTCTGAGGTGTAAAGAACAGAGGTGGTTTTGTGTCAGTAATAACAACATAGTAAGGGAGATTTAAAACATCTGTGTGATTTAGGAGGGCTTCAGATCTGCAACTGACACCAATTGCTGCAACTGTGAGGCATGGCCACATCTTCTTACCTATATTACCCAGGTTCTTAAATAAATTTGACAGTAAAATTGCTGTTGGATTTGAATCACTGAGATTTGCAGCCACCCGGGGGGGGGGGGTATTTCTAAAAGTTGCTAGAATTCTAGAATTAATGCAATCTGAAACTATATATATGAAAATTAAATGCTGCATACCACTAGTAATGCAAACATTAGTCAAGTTTTAGCCTGGAAGCCAGGCAGATAAATCAAAACAGCTACCATACCCCCTCCACCCTTATAATCAAGTGCTCTGCGAAGTATTGTCAATGGTTTGATAGCCCCCTAAAGACATATAGAGTACCCTAGCTCCTTAGGGCCCCTAGCTACAGGGAACCAGGCAGAGAGCCTTCTCGGTAGTGGCACCCGCCCTGTGGAATGCCCTCCCATCAGAGGTCAAGGGAATAAACAACTACCTCACATTCAGAAAATACCTGAAGGCAGCCCTGTTTAGGGAAGTTTTTAATCTGTGGTATTTTAAATGTATTTTAATATTTGATGGAAGCCACCCAGAGTGGCTGGGGAGACCCAGCCAGATGGGCGGGGTACAAATAAATTATTATTATTATTATTATTATTATTATTATTATTATTATTATTCAGCTAGCTGGCTTCCTCTACACACAGGTCATCATCGTCATCATCATTGATGACTACTACTAATTTAATAAATGTCAGAGAAATAATTTCTATGCGGAGGCTTGACAGCCATCTGCCAGGAATGCTTTGATGGTGTTTCCTGCTTGGCAGGGGGTTGGACCGGATGACCCTTGTGGTCTCTTCCAACTCTATGATTCTATGATTCTAATTCTGAATTTGCTTTTCCATATGTTTCCATACTTGCTCTTTATATCCCATTTGGAAAGCTAGTGTGCCAGTTAAAACTTTGGGTCAGATACAGCATGTGTCAAAGAAAAAGGATTTTGTAGGATAGTAAGAGGAAGGATTAGTATTATTATTTATTAAATTTCTATACCGCCCTATGCCTGCAGGACTCAGGGCACTTCACAACCATCCAGGACGATGGATGGTTGATAATCAAGAATCTCCAAGCAAGAACAGAAAACGTGGCAAAGTTTAGAATATTATAATAATAAATTTAATAAATATTTTTTTATTTATACCCTACCCTTCCTGGTGTAAAAACCGGGCTCAGGGCGGCTGACAGTAAATATAAAACATGGATTAAAATGTGACTTAAAAACAGCACAAACAACATAGAATACAACATAAAATGCAGCATTAATATCAATAAAATTCAAAAATTCAGGGGTCATTTTTTGGGGGAGGGAACCCAGTCAGTAGACATCAAGTGATCACCAGGGCTAACTGGCCAAGTTGATCCTACTAGGGCCAGCAAGGAGACCAGGGAAGAATTTAAATGTGGGGTCCCACAAAGGGTTGAATGGGTGTCTAAGACTGCAGTCCCATTTACATGTTTAAATGGGAGAAGGTTTGACTAAACTCAGTGGACTTGGTTGTACTCTGGTTAAGATTTCGGAGGAAAGACAATGTGTTGGGTCCAATTTTCTTCTTAAAGTGAATGGCACCTTCCATTTGCAGAACATAGCACAAAATTTCTTGCATGAGAAAAGAAGTGTGCTTCAGTTTGCAAAAGGTGTTGAAATGTTTAGTACCACGTCCCAAAAGTTGTACAAGGTCTCAGAAGCTTGTGCAGGATCTTGCAGAAGGTCTCAAGATGTATTCTGGCTGTGACAGTGCTGGTTGTACAGAACAGCCAGATGCTGTCAAATCTGGCTGTGTTTTCTCAAATTCAGGACTATTGAGGAAAAAACATGTGCTTCAATATTTTTAAAATATTGAACAGATGTAACCTTATTATTATCAGTAGGTTTTAAATGTTAAAAGACTACTGATAACAATAGATAAATAATTTTACAGCAGGTATGTTTTCTCAGGAATACTTGCAGTATCTCTGTAATGGTTTAATATCCTGCTGCAGACATAGGGTTCAGACCAGGGTGGATACAAATAAATTATTATTTTTTTAAAAAATTATTTTTTTAATTTTAATTGGATATTTTATTTAAATTGGATTTTTAAAATAAAATGCTTTGGGAGGAAAAATCTTTCTAAAGGTAGTTTTCTATTTAGTGGTAATTTACATTATAGTCCAAAGGCTATTCATCAGGGAATAAGGATTTGTTTAAAAAATTTCATATGTGCTAAAACTCAGTCTAAGGTTTTTGTTTGTTTGTTTTTAAATCGTTTAACCACATCAGTTAAGAAGCATGGATACGTATGCTATAATGTTATTGTTTTAGTTAAATAAATGGTATAAATCGTTATTAAGGAAATTATTATTTTTCTCCTTCCAATAAAGTACAGCAGAAAAGTTGTCCAAATACAAACAGTTAACTTATTAAGCCTCACAATAATTTCATAATTATCTTCAGTTACAGGTGGGTAGCCGTGTTGGTCTGCCATAGTCAAAACAAAATAAAATAAAAGATTCTTTCCAGTAGCACCTTAGAGACCAACTAAGTTTGTTCTTGGTATGAGCTTTCGTGTGCATGCAAACTTCTTCAGATACACTGAATGGGTGGTGGGAATGGGTGATCAGCTGATAGGTGTGGAAAAGCTGTTGACGACTCTTAACGGCTGCAATTAGTCTTGCAGGGAAAGGCAAGGGGTGAGATGGCTAAAGATAGCTTTGTCATGTATAATGAGATAAGAATCCAATGTCTTTGTTCAGACCAGGTTTCTCTATGGTTTTAAGTTTGGTGATTAGTTACAATTCAGCCACTTCTCTTTCCACCCTTCTGAGTAATACCCCTCCCCACTCCCTCACTATATTTAAGGGTCTGGTGACTTCTGTTTCAGTGTATCTGAAGAAGTGTGCATGCACACGAAAGCTCATACCAAGAACAAACTTAGTTGGTCTCTAAGGTGCTACTGGAAAGAATTTTTTATTTTATTTTGTTTTTTCATAATTATCTGTCAATGTATTCCTAATAGTATAACCAAATCAGTGATTTTTGATATAACTGTAAAAACTACTCTGAAAATTTATTATTCCAAAAATGAAGCCTTCATCTGGTTCTAAATATTAAGATTATACCAGCAAGAATGAGTCTTTCTGTAAAAAAAGAGAGAGATCTAAATCAAGTCTTACTGACTAGTGATTTAAATCGATTTGATTTAAATCAAATCCACCTTGGTTCAGATTGACAGTAAAGCACATTTCAAATGGGCATGCATGCACGAACTGTGGTGGTAGGATCCACCACTTACCTATACATACAGTCGTACCTCTGCTTATGTATCCCTCCAGTTACGCAGTGCTGTCAAGTATCCCGTTTCCCCCGGGATTCTCCCCTATTTTAAGCAGTTTCCCGCTGCTCTCCCTTATTTTTTATTTCCCTTAAATTTCCCGTTTTTAATGGAAGCAGCTCCTCCCCTGCTGGCCAGGGACTGGGTGGGAAGACCTTGCCTACTTGGAGAGAAAAGCCTCAGCCCTCAAAGCAAGTGGGAGCTGTTTCCCATGCTTACAGGGGGGTGTATTCCTCCCCCTGCATCAGCCTGGGTGCCTTTGAGCAGCTGCTGCTTCCTGTCCTGTTTTGATGGGATCAGACAAGACGACGATGGGGCTCCATTGCGCAGAGCACATGGCTGCCCTCCTCTTTGCTGGCTGCCCTCCTCTTTGCTCCGCTCCGAGCCCGAGCCCGCTTGGAGTTTACATTGCTGCTCCGCCCACTTTTGCTTCTGGCTCCGCCCACCACTGACATGTGACTGTCCCCGGGATAGGTGAGACTGCTGATCCCTTATTTTCAAATCCGAAACTTGACAGCTATGCAGTTACGTAAACTTTGGAATACGTAAGCAGCAAACCTGGAAGTATATTTCTGGATTTTTGCCACACATGTATGCGCAGAAGCAGTCCCTCCGGTTGTGGAAACTTTGGGATCCAACCAGAGCTCCGCAACGGATCCCATCCACAACTGGAGGCACCACTGTATTCATCCAAGAATCTGAATTGGGCTTCTGCCTTTACAAGTGCAAGTAACTAAGGTTTGTTTGTTGTTGGATATTGTACAAGTGCATGTGCTGAGGGCTCTTGTGCACAGTTAGGATTCCTCATGTTGCACATGCAGTTGCATGTACTGGAATTCTGTTCAGCCTGAAAGTCAAGTGCATGCATTTGCGGTTCTTTTGAATATCCAAGAAGAGGTTAGCTAGCGCAATCATGTGCATGTGTAGACAGAGCTGAATTTCTATTTTGTTAAATGAAGTTTGGTCTTTTTTTGTATAGCCTGAGGAAACCTGGTGAATTAATGACAGAATCAAAATTGGACTGGGGTCTTTCTGGTTTACAGCCTAGTTTTGTTTTTGTTTTGTTTTTTAAGCCACTGCACCACACAGAATGTATGCAGGGAATTACTACTTCAACACTATTACTCATAAGGATGTGGTTCAATTGGGTTCCATAACAACTTTTATGGGACAAGGAAATAAAAGTTGCTGTTTGGGTATACAAGTCTAAAAGGTAAAAAGAGAGGGATCCACACACCACAAATGACAATAGCATATATAGAGATATATGTCCATGACAATACTGAAATAAAGTCAGTTCACAATGAAATGTGCATGTCAAAGCTATATATCCTTTGCACCCAGCCACATATGCCAAAGAATTAATGAATCCTACTGCATATTTTTCCCCTACCTTGTAGAACTATCTGCTAAAGTAATATCAGAAGATAAATTGAGTTTATGGTGAACTGCTAGGCCCAGTCTCTGGCTGTAAATCTCCCCAAGCTAACTTCTTCCAGCATGCAAGACAAACTCAGTGTGGTATATATGAAATTCATTCTGCCGGAGTAATGCCTTTGTGAAAACTTGCTCCGTTTTAAAGGGGTGTTGATTGCATATAGCTCACGACATGTGTGACTAAAGGCCTGAAATAATGTAATTATACCTCAAGGACCACCTCTCCCTTTATGAACTGACCCGGACCATGCGATCATCACTTGAGGCCCTTCGTCGTGTGCCTCCTCTATGAGAGGTTGGAGGAGAAGAGAGCCAGGACTATGTTAGTGTCAGGTGTGTGTGCGTGCGCATGCGCTAGATGCATCTAAATCTGTAGTAAAGGTAAAGGGACCCCTGCCCATTCGGCCCAGTCATGTCCGTCTCTGGGGCTGCGGTGCTCCTCTTGCTTTACTGGCCGAAGGAGCCGCCATACAGCTTCCGGGTCAGTCTACAGCACGGCCCATGCAGCCGCAGCTGCAGCCAGACGGCCAAGAAGGGTACTTTGTGGTGAGTGCTGGCACCTTTTTTCCTAGAAAAAAGTCACCGAGTTTTGATAAGTTCAGTCAGGCTTAATCCCAGGAAAATGGGTGTAAGATTGGCATCTTGGTTTGTACTTCTGCATTTATTAACCTGGGCAGAAGTGCCATTGAACTCATTGTTGCTTACTTCTGAGTAAAATGCACAGAACTGCAGAGTTAGCAATGTGAATTTTGAGAGTAAATAACTTTTTTCCCCAGCTGGAACTCGCCAGAACTCAGTTTCGGCACCTCTCAGGTGGGCGCTATTGCCATTATAAGAGAACGAGGGAGGCATTCCTGGTTCAGTTCTTTTTCTAGAGAAATAGCACTGATTAAAATACTTATTTAACATGCAATTTAACCATATATATATATATATATATATATATATATATATATATATATATATATATATGATGGATATACACAGAAATGGGATGGAACAGATGATTTATAAGCAAAAGCATGCAAATGCAGCATGGACTAAAACTAGAGAGATTCTTCCATCCTGCCTTGTATCCAATGTACAGTTAGCACATCACAAAGTCTCATTTCATTGGTATGCACAGCCCTATATTTGCTTGGAAAACTGAATTTTCCAGAACTCAAGTAAGGCATCACTAAATAAAATATGACTAGTGCATCTAAGGGAAGTTATTAGTTATATTTTGTGAGCCTGGCATGGAGCCAGTGCATTTGATGCTTGATTTACTTTCAAGAAAACCTGCTGCCCTAATCACTCTTCCACCTACTCAGGCAGAAAATCTTTTCAGTGCTATTTCCTTTTTAAAAAGCATGACATCATCTTATATATATATATATATGTGTGTGTGTGTGTGTGTGTGTGTGTATGTGTGTGTACACACACACACACACACACAGAGAGAGAGAGAGAGAGAGTACACACACACACACACACACACACACACACAGTATATAATGTTATCCAAAGTAAACACAAATTTCAAAACATTTAGTCCCACAACTAATGGGGGAAAGCCTTTCTCTCTGAACAGTTTGTATATTTGAAACGTTTACACTTACTGAATTATGTGTATATTGAATAGTACTTTAATAGCTAGGTTAAATATGTTTTTGCACTGTGTGGGTTTTAGTTTTTGTGGTTTACTGTGGTGTGTTTTAGCACGGGCTTTTGTAGTACAAATCCACAGGGCTTCTGCCACACTGGGAAATCTATAAGACAATATGATCGCCAATTTCAAAAGGGAAAGGAGAAAGTTAGATGAAGTTTAGATGATCCTATGCAATAAACCAGTAATAGTGAGTTGGCAGTGCTGAAAATAAATGTCTATCAGTTGCCTGCTATGCAGTTAAAAGTTCTGCATATAGCGCTAAATATATGGTTCATTTGTCTAAAAATGGTAGAGAAGTAAGAATACAGTGGTACTTTGGTTCTCAAATGGCTTAGTTGTTGAACAGATCGGCTCCTGAATGCCACAAGCCTGGAAAGAAGTGCTCTGGTTTGTGAATGCTTTTCAGAAGCCAAACATCTGACACAGCTTCTGCCTTGGTTTCCAAACAGTTTTGGGAGTCGAGCAGATTAAGTTTGAGAACCCAGGTACCACTGTATTTTCAAATGTCTTTTGGCAGTGTACAAAGATATCCTTAATATAATTTCTCCTGCCCAATATCCGGGAACTATTAATAAGTGACATTTTAAATGTACACAAATATGTGTAGTAGTGGCACAAATTCATCCTCTTCCAATTGCCTGTCTGTGTTCACATATTTATGCTATAAACGTCCTGATCCACGGGCCCTGTGTGAGTGGTTTGACGCACCGCTATCAAATAAGGATGTCGAAAACTCCCCAGAAATGGCTGGTTTTAGTGCTTCATTAAATAAATGTGTAAAGCTACAACACTGTGAGGTTGTTTTTAAAAAGACAAAAAGTGTGTGTGCTGTTGCAATTTTCACAGATATGCAACATGACTGCGCATCTAAAGTGTCCCAGAATGAAGTAACAGCGGCTATCACACACACTAAGCTGAGTGATTATAACAAAGGTAAAAAATTGTGAAACTGGGAGGTCGGGGGAGAAAACATTAGCCTTCTTCACGCAACTTCCATCGTGCAGTAGATGGGCTTTAGGTGGTGCTGGAGAATGGCAGTGTGCCATGTGCATTTTAATAATCTTCATTTGGTAATATTTATCAATCGCAACATATTTACAATTTTCAGAATTGCAAAATATTGTAGCACCTTGAAGGCCAACTCATTTATTACGGCATGGTCTCTCCTGGACTAGAGGCATTCCATGAAAACCTCTGCCTTGAAGAATTTGGGAGTCTTCAATGTAAGGTGCTATAAGAACTTTTGTTGTTTCTGCTGCAACAGACAAATATGGCTGCCCTCTGGAAAGTATTCTGAAAGAATGTCAATCTGGACAACTGCAGTAGTGAAAGGGAAGTAATGCAATCTTCGTTACAGATAGGTTAGGCTGGTGTCATATGCTAATGTAAATTCTGAATGACATTTAACTAATCTGCGTTGCTGTCAGCAAGTGTGAGCTTTCAGATTGCAGTTTGTAGACTTCTCCCCCCCCCCCCCAATTTCCTGGTTCTTTTTCTAAGGCACATTTTATATTCTATGAAAATGTAAAGTACAATGTTCTTGGATGCCTACCTTGTGAATCCCTGCAAGCGTGAATTGATATATCTGGATTTTGCATATTATTATTATTTTACATATTGCTTATTACTTTTTTAAAAAATGAGCTGCTGCACAAATGTTCATAAAGCTTATTAATTTAATGTTCACACAGTATATACATCAAGTACAGCCAAGATAATTAGTGCATCTATCAGTTTTTGCAAATTCATATCTGGCAACTATACATAAAACTATATGGTTTAAGAAACTTTTAACCCTTCCCTTTCATCATTATGTCTGATTTTACTCAATACTCCCTTTCTCCTTCTTCACAATTTACACTCTTGGTCTTCCCTGCTCTCTTAAATGAGATGCATACTTTACCTCCTGTGGTGATATTTGTATCCAACATACAATCATGCTGAATCTATTGTTGTGGTTTTGTTAAACCCCAAACAATGTTCGCCAATTAGGGAGTGGAATAACTTTAGTTGGCTTGCTGCTTTGGTCATAATGCTTCCCTAAACCTTTAAATTTAGGTAATGGTATGTCAGTTCCCAGTCTCTGGTTGTAGTACAGGTGACTTCTTCACAAATGATTCTGGACACCTGCATTACATTATTCAGTACACAAGAAGTATTTATGTGCAATCATATTCATTTTGTATCATAGGTATATCTGCTTTCTTGAGTAAAGGAAATTCTTCTGATTTTATACATCAATTGACTGGAGCATGCTTGGGATGAAAACAGACAAGAGTGTTGTTGTTTTTTAAAGTTGTAGATGCCATGATGGAAGCTTTATTGTTCTCTCTCTCTCTCTCTCTCTCTCTCTCTCTCACACACACACACACAGAGAGAGAGAGAGAGAGAGAGAGAGAGAGAGAGTCTCTTTCTTTTTAATCTCACTGTCCCATTTGGTGGAACAGGTTTACAGATTTTTGAAGCACTACAAATGTCTGTAAAGTCTGTTCCTCCAAGATAACATTGTGATGAATGTACACATCGTGAGCAACAATGCCTGTCTCATACAGTCTTCAAGTCTCGGGGGGGGGGGGATTATCTGTTTCCAGCCTAGTAGCTAGGGCTATGTACCAAAGTTCCTTGGTTCAAAGTTGTCCGCAGTTAATAATTCTTAAAATTGGTCTATGCTAAATACTGAGTCACCAATCCCGTTCCTGTTCCATCACACTTTCTGTGATTAGTAATCCAATACTGTACATAACTTTGAAAAATACCACCAGCTACAATGCTAGAAAGAGTGCCACATGCATTTTCTATGGGAAGGAAATTCCCATTGCTGCAAAAGGTATCCAAGAGCCTTGCTTGTAGCTATGGAGAATGGCTGGACAATGAAAAAGAAGAATAAAATATTCTCATGCTATAACAAAGCAGGCAATAAGTCCCATAGTTTAGTAAAGCATGGGGCAAGTTCCAAGTCTGCTTTGTTATAGCATGAGAATATTTTATTCTTCTTTTTCATTGTCTTCTTCTTGTTGTTGTTGTTTAGTCGTTTAGTCGTGTCCGACTCTTTGTGACCCCATGGACCAGAGAACGCCAGGCACTCCTGTCTTCCACTGCCTCCCGCAGTTTGGTCAGACTCATGTTGGTAGCTTCAAGAACACTGTCCAAACTAATCCTCCTACATTGTTAGAATAAATCTAGATTCATGTTGCCATGAGCACAATGGAGTGGCAAACAATGAGAACGAGATTAGCAGATAGCACATGAAGTATACCAGTCTCCACATCACACTGTGGATGTAGTGAAGGCGTTAGAACAGCTGAGAAGGCTGCTATAGCCTATTGCAGTCATAATTTAGCTGAGCAATATTGTTTGTTCCAATATTAACGATTTACCTGTTTTATGTGTCCTTGGGGACTACTGAGCACTTTGGTCAGCATTTCATTCTATCGTTACATTTCTCTTTCAGCCTCCAGTCTAGTACTAGCATTGTTGGTTGCAGAAAATGTAGTATCAAAAATGTTAAAACTGCTGCCTTTCTTTTGGACCAAATTCTGTTTCTGAAAGATAGTGTCAGCTTTGATGTTCTATAGCAGATGGGATTTTTTTAAATTTTATTTCCCATATCTGAAGACAAACTTCTTGTATGGCTTGAAAGCTTGCGTTCTTTTGCCTGCCGATGTTCTTCCAGTTATGCTAAAGTCTTGAGTCTTTGGTTTCACCTCAAATGATAAAGTAGCACCATCAGTAGCTATTCAATCTTAAACTGAACATCACTTAACTTGGAAGAATCTTGGGTGCAATCCAACTGGCACCTTTGCATTCGTGGAATGGCTTTTAATCCAGCAGACACGCTAACTAACAATAGAAAAGGGGGAGGCACCTTTTGACAGTTTTCCTTCCTGCAGCCCCTGGCACCCTCTAGAATGGTAAAATGTTACAAAAGGCAGTAACCTAGGGTTGCCAAATGTCCTTTTTTTCCCCAGTACACGTCCTCTATTTCTGGGACAAAATTTCTGTCCTGGTGGATTTTTAAAAAAATTGCCAGAATATTTCTAGCTATACTTTCTAAATGGGACATAACTGGTGGTTGAAAACTTGCTTTGCTCTTCTCCTGCTCCCCTCAGCAATATATCACAGCTTCTGTAGGCTATATGTAGTAGGAGTATTTAAAATGAGGGTCATCATAGTGCCCTCTTTTTTTGCTCTTAAAAATATGGCAACCCAACAGTAATTTATAATATGAATATAAAACAGATGTTTGTTGTAAGGGCAAAAACAAGCCCAGCAGAGAAACTAAAGGCTGTCTCAGTTCTGTTCCTGTGCTTATTCTTAGCACACCTTATTATATATATATAAATGTCGCCTTCAACATATTTTTCCTTTAAAAACACTCCACCTTTTATGCATTTATGGAAAGTTTCAAAGTTACATATGTATAAGCAGCAGTCAGCATATGCAATTGTAACTGCATTGTGGTCTGCCATATGTAATGAAACAACACATGGAGATCGCAGTATATTACTTGAAAACCCCTAGATTCCCCTCCTGGCATCACAGCCTGAATGTGGTCCCCTGAAACATATAGCCTGCCTTCCTGTCCATCAAGGTTTTGCCTCTCCCTGCCATGATTCTTAAAATTGCTTTCAAGAAGAGCAATAAGGCTGTTGTTGTTGTTGTTGTTGTTGTTCAGTCGTTCAGTCGTGTCCGACTCTTCGTGACCCCATGGACCAGAGCACGCCAGGCACGCCTATCCTTCACTGCCTCTCGCAGTTTGGCCAAACTCATGCCAGTCGCTTCGAGAACACTGTCCAACCATCTCATCCTCTGTCGTCCCCTTCTCCTTGTGCCCTCCATCTTTCCCACCATCAGGGTCTTTTCCAGAAACTAGGCATTTTGTTGATTGTAGCCAAAGCAGACCTGAAATTAGGAATGCTTTTTTTCTTCCCTGTGAACAGACACTCTGATTTATGTGGCAAGTTAACAAACAGTTGCAAAGGAGTTGCTGCAGCAATGTGCCATTTTCTCACTGTGTGAATCACGAGTTGCTTTCCAGATAACTTCTGAGTCGGCTGGTGCATTTATCAGGATTTATAAATTTTATATTTATCATTGTATGTGTGAATGTGCTGAAGATCTGCAAGGTGACGTAACAGGAAAAGTCCTGTTTAGCTTAAAAGATGAAAGTTTTCAAGTTACAAGTTTGCAAAATGATGCCATCTAGCAATGCAGATTCCCTCAGCCACATTGTGTTCTAGGATGCTTTAGGGCAGAAGTGACTAACCTGTGTCTCTCCAGATGTTGAAGGCTGGCTGTTCAAATCTGCACAACGGGGTGAGCTCCCTTTGCTCTGTCCCAGCTCCTGCCAACCTAGCAGTTCGAAAGCATGCCAGTGCAGGTAGATAAATAGGTACCACTGCAGCGAGAAGGTAAATGGCATTTCCGTGTGTTCTGGCTTCTGTCACGGTCCTCCGTGTGCCAGAAGCGGTTTAGTCATGCTGGCCACATGACCCAGAAACCTGCCTGTGACAAATGCCGGCTCCCTCGGCCTAAAAAGTGAGATGAGCGCCGACAACCCCATAGTCTCCTTTGGCTGGACTTAACTGGCCAGGGGACCTTTACCTTTTCACCTGTTGAGTTTTTAGTAAAGCATGGGGCAAGTTCCTTGAGCCAATTACAACCTCTCCACCAAAACTACCTCACAGGATTGTCGTAAAGAAAAAAATGTGTGAGGGAAGGGATTGTGTATAACATATTCTGCAGATAAATAGAATGAAATAAAATTTTAGCTGTATGCTGCCTTTAGTCCCTGTCAGGGGAAAAAGGTGTGTAATAATAATAATAATAATAATAATAATAATAATAATAATAATAGAAACTGTGAGAATGCTCAGGAACATGCCAGAGAGTAAATCCTATTGAACTCAGTGGGACTTATTTCTGAGTAATAATGCTTACAATTGCAGTGCAAGGCTGCCCAGTCTTTACCCAGTTACCTGGGAGTAAGCTCCATGGGGCTTCCTTCTGAGTAGACGGTGTAATGTTCCATTTACAATAAAGGAATCAACACTCCCTGCATTTCCTTAAAGATGGCTGGCTGCTCGAGCATTGCAATTAAATAATTTAAAGTGGATCGGTGACCTTTTCCTTCAAAATTGTAGGAAGCGCTTTGTATGCCAGCTTCACCATTTACTTCATTTGGTGCAGGTATTTTATTTTCAGGATAAACAGGACTCCATTTTTGAATACCTACACACCCACCCACCACTTTTAATTGTTCTCTGAGATGCGGAGGAGAAAGGAAAAGTGGGACATTCCTGGATCAAATCAGAGATTGGGACTGTCTCTGGGAAATCGGGACACTTGAATGGTATGATCCTGGAACCCAGGGCCTTCCAACAAAGCTGAAGTTGCAAAAAAAAGCTACTGAGATAATGCATAGTCAATTTATTTAATTCACCATCATAAGGTGCAGTAATGACCAGCAACCTAAATATGGCATGACTCATATTCAAGGGGCGTAGCAAGGGGGGGCATAGGGGGTGGGCCACCCCATGTTCCATAATGGAGGGAGTGACAAATTATCAAGGAACAATTACTGCCCTACTAGGGTGGTTTATAAAAAGCTTTAGGTTTTTTTTTAAAAAAAATGCCTGCTCCAAAGGTCTTATCTTACTATACTAGGGATTATATAGCTATATATGAAATTTCATGCATATCGGTTAATATCTTGACCCTCCTACACCAAAATAGCTGTTTACTTGGCTGTTTCCCTATGTCGTGAAGGCTGAAATTTCAGTTCAGTGGAGCACTTACTGTTCCCAACCCTAACCCTGTGGAAAGACATCTAATTAGACTTTAGATGTTTTTAGGAGGTAATTTAATTATTGTTTGATTTTATACCAATGTTATGTATCTGATGTTAGCCACCCTGAGCCCGACTTCGGCCGGGGAGGGTGGGATATCAAGGATTTTTCTTCCAATAAAGCGGTGTATAATTTTTATGAAATAAATAAATACTAGGATTTACCCAAAGACTTTCTCCATTGTTACTCATTCTTGCCATATTATCAAGGATGACAGGCAGAGAACCTGTTGGCTCCCAAAAGTAGGGAAAGGACCCTAAACATCCAGTGTTAGCCACTTGATTCATTTCCCTATCCCAGGTATTTTCTTGTCCCACAGGTCAGTCAGGGTTTCAACAGACTTACCAATTGAGGTGGCAAGAAGCTTATCCAGGAAGTTATTCAGATCTGTCATTCTCCAAGAGCTGCCTTTTCTAATAGGATCCCAGCCCCTCTGGGCAATAGAAATTCTTGTTAGTCTCAACTCAACCAGGTAGTGTAATCTGTTCCTTTACTGCGAGAACACCAACCTGCCACACAGTTTTGATTGTATTTTAAGGTTCGAAATAACTGTCTTCTATGTGACTGGGATTTTATATCACCAGGGATATCACTATGGTTGCTGTGGATGGGGAATAAATTCAATTCAGTTTGCATTTAAAGGTGAACCTACTGAATTATTTGCACTTTGGGAAACAATGCATGAATATAACATATTCATCCTTCGAAGTCCACAGTTATGTGTACAAAATGTGCACACATACTAGGGTTAAGCGTGCACAATATGATGCATATATTAGTGAAAATAACATATACCATGCATTATATTTGGGAAACGTACTTTGCAAACATGTATGCATTAGGCAGAATTGTATGTGTATTATGAAAAATTCACGCTAAGATGCTGGTGAATTTTCATGAGGACTTTCGAAACACTGCAAACTGACAGATGAAAAATGTGGATAACAGAACAAAAGTTTGAAGAAATGAGAACTGAAACTGACAGATATGCCCATCTCTAATGAAGTTGCTATGAAGTTCTAGGCCACTTTTGACAGGGAACACAAACTGCCATTGTGTTCATTTTTGATAAATCAGCCTCATTGCTAACAATTTCCAGTAATGCCTTGTGTACTGCCCTTGTCAAGGAGCGAAGAGAAAGACAAGGCTGTGTTTAATCTTATGGGGATAGCTGCAGACATGGGCACCATATCATTACTAGGAAGAAAATTCCCCAAATAAATGGACATGATTTCTATTCATAGAAGCACCTAAAGCATTTTATGCACATTTTCCTTGTAACAACATCTGACTATACTGAGAAATTCCAGTGCCGGATTAAACCCCTGGAAGCCCCTAGGTTGTTGAAATCTCAGGGACCCCTTGCAAATTATCTCCTAATATGTTCTTGTGATTTTCTTTCAAAATCAAATCAACATTATTTTGATCCGTTGTCGCGGGACCCCTAAAAAGTGTGGGGTCCATAGGTTGGGCCTACTCTGGTGATTACTGAACAATTTCTATTGTTTTGCAGCAGTTTTTACTTAGGAATATCATACTGACAACATTTCCAGTTTAACCAGCAAAAACTGCATTGAGCCATTTTAAATAGTCTGACAAAAATGAAGTCCCTCAAACAATTATCTAATTTTCATCTATACGCACCCACCAATTCACATTTATAAGTTTATGGAAATTGGAAAGTAATGAAAATGCATGCAGAAGTATTAAATTAAATGCTTCCTTTACAGAATATATGCTCCCATTTTTAGCCAGGAAAAATAACAACAAGTAGATTTTAGCACTCACAGTATTGTATTTGCAACATGATTTAAATGAGCACAATTATAATTAGCAAAAAGAATTAACTCTAATGCAGTATACAAACTGGTACTACTTTAAAAAATGCTGATGTTCAACAAATGACATTTCATAATTTCTAGGATTTTAATATGGAAAAATCTTTCCAAGTATAAAATCTGAGATTATCTTTCAATAGGTGATTATCTCCCCCCTAACAATGACTTTTGGGTATAAAATCCATTGTTATTTAAAATGCACATTTTGTTAGCCTGCATAATTCTTGCTAACATTGAAGACTGCCAATGCATTTAGCTTTTCTTTTCTTTTCCTTTTTTTTTTTTTTTAAAAAAAAACAGCTTCCCCAAAATTCCTTGAAACACAGGCTCTTCTAAGAAGTAGAGTGAAGGCTAGGCTGGAATACTGAATATCTCTTTTGAAAAACTACTAACACAGGAAGGGAGAGGAATAGCTTAGTCTCATGACACTTATTAACAGATTTGAAACAGCAAACCTACAAGTTAAAGCTACCAAATTCTCATGAAGACGAAAAAAGTCCAATATATTTTCCTGTTTTCTTAAAACAGAAAAACAAAACTGGTTGAATATGCATTGCAAACCTACATTAAATGCATAGTGTGCTGTAGCATCAGAGGGTTTTTGTTTGTTAAAATAAAAATAAAATACCGGTAATAAAACTAAGAATGGGAAAGCAGATTTTCATAGGGACTCCAGTGTTCATGGAGGATGTTTCAACCTTTCATCCGCAGCTGTGATCCCACTGAAAAGTCCACGGCATAGCAATTACCGTACTTTTCCGTGTATAAGACTATGTTTTTATCTTTGAAAAGCATGCTAAACAGTGGAGGTCGTATTATACATGGGTAGTGCATAGGGTGGACGTTTGATTGGTTGCTGCCACAGCTGTCAGTGGCTATTGTACGTGTAATTGGTTGCTGCGTCAATGGGTGGTGTTGATTGGCTGACGCTCCTGCAGTTGGGTGGACGATTGGCAGCTTCTGCCAGCGGCGATGGGACAGATGGGAGGCGGACTTTGATGGTGTTTCCTGGAATAGGGGGGGCAGGGGGTTGTACTGGATGGCCCTTGTGGTGTCTTCCAACTCTATGATTCTATTACTTTGTGATGCGTGTGGGTGAGCGATTTTTGGCAACCCCCCTTAAAAAAGCTCAACAACTCTGTGCCATCTCCCCCCATTTTTAAAAATTTCAGTCCCCCCAAAAGAGGGGCCCTCCTATACATGGGGGCATCTTATAGACGGAAAAGTACGGTACTATTGGGGGAAAACATTCAAATTGTTGGCTGAGGCAACCCAGTCAGATGGGTGGGGTATAAATAATAAAAAAAAAATATTTATTCATTATTATGGAATATGGCATCCCTATTTTCATCAGAGAAATGTTGGAGGGTATGCTAGTATTGCATGCAAAACAATAGAGGTAATCCAACAAATTTACTTCCTGTTTTAACCCCAGGCAAGTGGGGTTAAGATTGCTGCTTGAGACTAAAGTATTCCTATTGTGGTGTAGGATTGTATCGAGAATTTTCTGAGCAAAGTGAAAAGATAAATCTGGATATTAAAAGAAGGTACAATTACTAACAACAATTAGTTGCATTTTCAATTGTCATTCTGTAACATGAAACACCGCTGAATAACTGTGCACCTGTCTGTCATAACCAGGTGTTGTCATCCCACAGTGTATAAATGTGCACTGACTGATGAATTCACGGCACAGTGAACACAATTGCATTTCTAACATGGAAGGCTGCAAAGAGCAGAGAAGTCTGCAGTCATACATAAACCTCAGGAGACCTCTCTGGTGGCATGTTTTTCTTCTTCTTAATATTGGCAAATATTTTACAAATCAAAATAATATTTGAACTTTTGTTCCTCCTGCTTTCTAAAGGCGTCCAGTACACTTAGTCAAGAGCAAGAAGCACAGCATTACAGATACCAGACATGTTCTGAAGAGCTCCCATGTTTTGTTTTGTTTTGCACAGAAGGAATTATCAGAAGTTTGAAATGAAATCAAGTTTTCTCATATGTAGGCCCTTTTGGCTTCAAATGAAGAGATCAGTAGAAAGGTAGGGAAGCTGCAGGGGGAGAAAAGGGCTATATTCAGCAATGTCCAAACACCCACTCTTGGATACAGCCAGAGCTTAACTGGGGAGGAAATTATATTTTAATAGCATTTTGTGTCTTTTCACAACAGTAGTGCCAAACCTATTTTCAGCATTTTTGCTTCAGTATTACTTCAGAAACTTTAGAATGAACATTGCGCTCAGCATTCCTTGGGATACCTCTGTCGCGGGCCCTTCGCCCTGTACAGCCCACCCCCGGACGTTTTACGGTCTATGAGTGCTGCACCAACGACAAACAGTCCCCCAGCTGCAGCCCTTCAGACTACTAGCTGGATCCTGCTTACTTCATTCACCACAGACGAGGATATTGTGAACTAAAAAGATGTTTATTGCGTACAAAGCTTGTGGTTGCTGATAAATAAAAGGTTGTTCAATAAGCTTATAACAGTTGTCCTATACCGGCCTAATACCTCTAAATATTACCGGCCTAATACCTCTAATAGTAAACTAAATATCAATAACAATGCGTTTCACAATCTCTTTATCCTCTCTGCTAACATCCACCTAAGACTCTAAACTCCCAGCTCTATCTCTTGACTCACACTGCTCAACTCCAACTCTAACTCCCCGCACTTAACTGCCTCACTGCCCACTGGGAGGGGTGTTTTATACCCAGGCTAAGCCCGCCCCTGAGGGTTCTAACTGTCAGAAAAAATTAACCCCTACCTGGCATTGGGCTAGTTCTCCACATACCTCCCTCCTTTTTAGGTTTGTATCAGAGGAGTTACTAGCCAAAGTATCCCTCTGATACAAACAACATTTTTAAACATTAACATAAACAATACATTTTATAACTCTTACCTATATTACCTATCTATAACATAAACAGTTACATCTTCAGTAAAAGTACATATGGTTGTGAACATTATATACATGCAATATTACATAGTACCAGTGACATGCAATATCGTTGTGGTGATGTCTTGTCTTCGGATCAGCCGTGGCTCCCTGGTTTTCGAGACAACGCATCAGCCACAATGTTCAGGGTTCCTTTTACTGATTTGATGGTGAAATCAAAGTCTTGCAAGATTAATGCCCACCTCATTAACTTGCTGTTGGTCTTCATGGATCGTAGCCAGATCAGCGGTGAGTGATCCGTACAAAGTTCAAATGTTCGTCCCCACAGATACGGCTTTAAACGTTGCAGAGCCCAGATGATGGCCAAACACTCTTTCTCGATCGTCGACAGATGTTTCTCCCGAGGCAACAACTTTTTGCTGAGGTAGACGACCGGATGTAGTTCGTCCTCAGCTCCCGGCTGGCATAACACAGCGCCAAGTCCATCATTAGACGCGTCAGTGTAGACCGTAAATGGCTTGCCAAAATCAGGTGTAGCTAGTATTGGTTGGGATATCAGTGCGTTCTTCAGCTTGTCAAAAGCAGTTTGACAGGCTGCTGTCCACGTGATGGGGTCTGTTATTTTTTTCCCTGTCAGACTAGACAAAGGAGCAGCTATTTCACTAAATTTGGGGATGAATTTACGATAATACCCCACCAGTCCCAAGAATGCCCTCACTTTCTTCTTGGTTGTGGGTTTCGGCCAGGTCGCGATGGCTTCTACTTTTGCAGATAAGGGTTTAATCTGCCCATCCCCAATCATATGACCCAAATATTTGATAGAACTGCCCCCAATGTGACATTTTGCCGCCTTGATGGTTAGGCCTGCCTCTTGGATTCTTTGTAGCACTATTTTTAAGTGCCCTTTATGCTCCTCCCAAGTTTTACTAAATATGGCGATATCGTCAAGATACGCAATTGTAAAGTCATATAACCCATTTAAAACTTTATCCATGAGGCGTTGGAAAGTGGCTGGTGCGTTTTTTAGACCGAACGCCATGACTGTAAATTCATATAAACCGATAGGACTTCTGAAAGCGGTCTTTTCCCTATCTTTTGGGTGCATTGGAATCTGATAGTATCCTTTTGTTAAGTCCAAACTAGATATGTATTTACAGCTTCCAATTTTCTCGATTAAATTGTCGAGCCTAGGCATAGGATAGGCATCTGATTTTGTCACATGGTTAAGACGGCGAAAATCCAGACAAAATCTTATAGTTCCATCGGGCTTATCTAATAAAAGAACAGGGGCTGCCCATGCACTGCTCGAAGGAACAATAATGCCTGCTTTTAACATCTCCTGAACTTCCTCGGTTACAGTCTTTATATAATGGCCTGTAATCCTGTACGGAGCCAATGCAATGGGTTTAGCATCGCCCGTATCAATCTGATGCATTACCCCTTTAGCAATACCTGGTTTATTGCTGAACGTGGGTGCATAGTGTGTCAAAATTTGTTTTACATCTTCTTGTTGGGACTGCGTTAGTTGGGGGTCCAACTTAATGTCAGTTATTGGACAGGGTTTCTTCTCCCTTTCCCAACAAGGTATTGGCATGTCTTGGGGATCTTCTTTAATAGCAAATAATGACCACCCTTCTGCTTTATAATAAGGCTTTATCATGTTCACATGCACGACCCGCCTGCCTTCACCGTATTGAATTATATAGTTTACATCATTCATTTTTGAAATGATTTTAAAAGGACCTTCCCAGGTCAGTTGTAACTTATTCCCTTTTACTGGTCTGATTAATAAAATATCCTGTCCTGGCTCAAAAGATCTCACACGTGCCTTTTTGTCATACCAAACTTTCTGTTTGTGCTGAGCAACCTTGCAATGTTCTCCTGCCAGTTCTAGTGATCGTTTGAGAGTGTTTTGCAATTTAAATAGGTAATCAACTACATTCTCCGAATCTCCAACCGGCCGTCCTTCCCAATTAAATCTTAATAAATCTAGGGGACCCTTGACTTTTCTCCCAAACAATAGTTCAAAGGGACTAAAACCCGTGCTTTCCTGGGGTATGGATCTATAAGCATATAATAAGGCTTGTATATTGTCATCCCAATCGTGAGGATGTTCCGTTACATATGCCCTCAGCATTCTTATCAGGCTTCCATTAAAACGTTCTGCCAAGCCGTTCGTCTGAGGGTGATAAGCGGTACTGGTGATATGTTTTATCCCACACCTCTCCCACAAACGCTGCATCAGTTTAGAGGTAAATGAGGCTCCAAGGTCTGTCACGATCTGTTCTGCAAACCCTAGCCGACACATATAACTTATTAGAGCTGAAGCCACTGTTTCAGTCTCTATGTTTCGTAATGGAATCGCTTCCGGATACCTAGTCGCAAAATCCACAATAGTCAATAAATAATGATGTCCCCTGCGACTGGCTTTTGGCAGTCGTCCAATAATATCTATTGCTAAGCGTTGGAAGGGTTGGGAAATTATAGGCAAGGGGCATAATTGTGCTTTCGTTTTATCTTGCCCATGTCCTTGTAATTGGCAAGTATGGCACGTTCGACAAAATAACTTTATTTGCTTGCCCATCCCAGGCCAAAAGAAATTTTGGGACACCCTTTGTTTGGTTCTGGTGATTCCCAAATGACCTCCAAAGATACTGCCATGTGCATGTTGTATTATCTTGGTTCTAAATTCAGTAGGTACTATCAGTTGCCTGTGGATCTCATTACCCCCTCTATTAGGCTTTAAAAGAATCTCCCTGTATAGCAACCCATTGTTGACTATAAACCGCTCCGGGCTTTCAGGGGTTAATACTGTATTCACGGCTGTGGCTTGAAAATATTTCTGTAAATCTGTATCTAGTTTCTGCTTGGCTGCAAAACTAGCTGCTTGACTATTTGTAACTGGCATTATACTTGTATCTTGTGTCAGTTCAACAATTGTATCAGGCCTTTCCTCCTGAGGTAACTGTCGCAGTTTTTGTGCCCTAGTTATTACAAATGCACTCTGTACATGGTCAAGTAAATCCCACCCGATTAACATTGGAGCTGGGATTTCTGGTGAAACTGCTACTTGCCATTTTCCAGACCATTGTTTATATGTCAGATTAACTAATGCGACTGGCAAGATTTCTGGCTGTTTTGATATTCCTTTTAAACTGATTGTTTTGCCTTTAATAAAGTCTTCTGGCTTTAACAAATCAGGATGTACAATACTAATCTGAGACCCTGTGTCTTTTAAGCCTTTATATGGTTTACCATTCACCCAAATTTCTTCTCCTGTTTTGTGTAATAGCATGTCATCTTGTTGAATTATATAGCACCTCACAACTTGGGCCACTGGTAACTCATCAGCCTCTGACTGGGCCTCGGTTGTCGTGGCAACCATGTTGGCAGTTGGCTCTGTCTCCACAGTTTGGACACAATATGTCTGCTTCTGAGGGATAGTATTTGCACTCCTAGTTCTGATTTCAGTTCTACAGTCCAGTTGTCTATGGCCTTTTTTCCCACATTGCCAACAGATTAATTCAGGCCTTTTACCCTCACTATATTTATTTACTTTTCCCTCAGTCCCCCCCGTTGTCATAGGCGTGTTATGGGGAACATTTGCATTGGCGGGAAAAATTTTCTTGGCAGTTTCTGTGGTAAACTTTGTGGGCTGTTGCATTCTCTTAAACTTATTTGTTTCCCACTATTTGTCCTTATATTTTGGGGCATCATAAGCGTGTTCTCGGATTTCATTTATTTCATCTGCCAAATTAGCAGCTTCCAGGATGGTTTTAGGGCGTCTTTCTTTAATTAAATACTTCAAATGACTATTAATCGTGTCATAAAATTGTTCTAATGCGATCACCTCTTTTATTTTCACCACAGAATCAGCACCCTCCTGTTCTAGCCACTTGTTTAAATAATTTGTAGTTTTAGCTCCTAGTTGAGCAAATGTTTCCTCACGCACCTTTTTTATTGTTCTAAACTTTTGTCTCAGTTGTTCTGCAGTAATTCCGAATCTAACATAAACCAACTGTTTAAATGCTTCAAAATCTTTAGATTGATCAGATGGCATTTGAGAATAAATCTCTGTTAATGTTCCACTAATACGCGCTCTCAGTATTTGCATTTTCTCCTCATCTTTTACTTCAAAATCTTCGCAAGCCCTCTCGAAAGAAATGATAAACGCTTCAGGATCGTCTTTATCTTTGAAGTCAGGGAATCTTTTTAAATCCACCCTGCTAGGATTTTGTGTGGAACTATTGTTGTTGTTTCTATTTTCTACAGCTGATAATTCAAGTCTTTTCATTTCTAATAAATATTCTCTTTCCTCCCGTTCTCTTTCTCTCTGAATAGTTAAGGTCATTTCTTTCTCTTTCAGTTCCATTGCCTCTCTTTCTCTCTCTCTCTCTCTTTCAATATTTAAAGTCATTTCTTTCTCTTTTGCCTCAGCTTGTAATTTCGCTAGCTCGAGTTTTAAATTATATTCCTTCTCAAGTTTCCATTTCTCAAATTCCTCTGAGGCTTTAAAACTAGTCCCCTCAGCAGGATTTTTGTTAACTGTTTCAGTACTGGTTTCCTCAATCTGGGAAACCCCATTTTCTTCTTCAGAGCTTTCTACTTGTGAGTCCCTAAGAGCTGTTTTAGTCTTTCTAGGTGGCATTTTCTAATTATTTGGTGGTATTATTTCTGTACTTAAATCAAGGATGTTTCAGTTAAACTATTCCTCCAGGCTTAGTTTCCACAGCTTAGGTCCAAAGTCACGCCTAAAGTTACCTCAGTGCACTTTGTCCAGCGTACTTTTCCGACCTCTCACTATAAACCTTTCTGCCTGAAATAGTTTCAAACGCAAAGTATCTTTGTAACTCTCTCACAATCTCACAGTCTTAGGCGCTATCACACCACACCCTAGGGCCAGGTAATTCCTCTCTGAATTCCCCTTCTCCCTTTCCAGGTGTATGCGATCCCCTTCCTGACTAGATTGTAGAGTCTCACTGAAGTTTGCTTAAATCCTCTTTAAGCCTCACACTTCACACAATGCGTCACCCTTAAATCCTTCTTGTACCTTGGCACTTCTTGCCAACACTTTAGATCTTTGATCTCAACGTGACCACCACTTATTGACAATCTTTCGTCCCGACGCTGCCACCACTTTAATGTCGCGGGCCCTTCGCCCTGTACAGCCCACCCCCGGACGTTTTACGGTCTATGAGTGCTGCACCAACGACAAACAGTCCCCCAGCTGCAGCCCTTCAGACTACTAGCTGGATCCTGCTTACTTCATTCACCACAGACGAGGATATTGTGAACTAAAAAGATGTTTATTGCGTACAAAGCTTGTGGTTGCTGATAAATAAAAGGTTGTTCAATAAGCTTATAACAGTTGTCCTATACCGGCCTAATACCTCTAAATATTACCGGCCTAATACCTCTAATAGTAAACTAAATATCAATAACAATGCGTTTCACAATCTCTTTATCCTCTCTGCTAACATCCACCTAAGACTCTAAACTCCCAGCTCTATCTCTTGACTCACACTGCTCAACTCCAACTCTAACTCCCCGCACTTAACTGCCTCACTGCCCACTGGGAGGGGTGTTTTATACCCAGGCTAAGCCCGCCCCTGAGGGTTCTAACTGTCAGAAAAAATTAACCCCTACCTGGCATTGGGCTAGTTCTCCACAACCTCCTTTAGGGGCACTACAAAGTAAAGTAAAGAAAAAGACCAAAAGTGTTGTTGCTGTTGTTTTTAAGTGACAAAGTAGTTTTTACCCAACTGCCCAAAGAGTGAGGTGCATCATAAGCACTTCAAAACAGTGCCTTCATGCCCTTCGCAAGTGGCTTTGTACATTCAAGAGGAGTTTTTAGCCATGTAAAAGGAAGGCAAGGGGTGAGACGCAACTCTTGAGATGAGCAAGAGGCATATTTCTATCAAGCGCCCTGGAAACAAAGAGTGGTAAACAAACCACAAGGGAACACTGCTCGTGTTTTCCTCTTACACATCGGCTTTGTTATCAATCAAGCATGCATATTCCTTACCCTCAGAATGACCCCAGATGTTTCAAAACCAGCGTTATTCTTGGTGAACCCTTTTCTGCATACCCCTTCCCTTTTTTGGTTCATTGTTTTAGGGCAGAAGTACAGACAGGCGAAATGTTGTAAGAGCAAAGACAGTGACCATACAATGGCCTGTTATACTTTTAAAAGCACTCTGGGAAGATAAGCATCTATTTGGTTATTTTAATCCATTGGGGGGGGGGATTCTACACCCAATGCAGCAATCTCCTTGGAAAAGTGAATGACTTTCTAGCTCTGCACCAATGCTATTTTTCTAGAAAAAGAGGTGCCAGAATTCACCATGAACATTCCTCCCTCATTCTCTTAGAATGGCAATGGCACCCACCTGAGTGGTGCCAGAACTGGATTCTGGTGAATTCCTACTGAAAAAAGCTCTTGAACTCTGTGTATCATGGTAAATAGTATAACTTCCCTTACAAGAGCTACATAAATTTATTCTTTCTAATTTCTTGAAAGTTATGTACTATTTTTATATATATATAAATGGTGGCAACTCTACCACTTAGTCTTGCTGATAAGAAGGCACAGAGGTGCTATAAAAAATGGAAAGATGAGTAGAACATCAATGGTAAAAATGAAAGAAGCTTCAAGGTTGACAACATTTTTTCCCATTTAGTTCAAAGGGTTTTAAAAATAAATTCTGCTGAGTCACAGAAGCCCCAAGACTCTCTCATATGGCAGGCCCTTGGGGGGGGTCATGTGACTACATGGCCACATCAGGAATCCTTGATGGGCTGGAATCTTTTCAGCAAAGAGCCACATGCAGCTGAATATGTAGTGCTTTATTACAATCAGAACTAGGTGAAAGTAGGCCTAGGCCACCTCATTCAGTTCCTATGGAAAGCAGAGCTCCATAGCCCAATTTTGTTGCAAAGGTCGTCTACTCCTTGTGACAAAGGAAGAAAAAAGGACACCTCATTTCCAGGGAGTGAAGGTTTTCCTGAGGGATAAAAACAACAGCAGTGTTCCACACAACACTATGTGTGTGGTTTTTTTTTTTTCCAAAATGAAAGCTGGGACTCCAGGCTAAATGGGCACCACTTGAATCTAACTAAAACCCAGACATCCTGGAAAATGTGGTTGTGCATAAATGGCAAAACCAAGTAAAAAGAAAAAGACAAAAATAGTTTTGCAATAAAAATGTGTAATATTGCAGGCACAGTAATTCCCAGTTTTAAGCTAGAGCAGGGGTCGGCAACCTAAGGCCCATGTTTTACTGGCCCACGAGCCGCCCCCCCAAACTGAGCCGCCCGCTTAGCGAGTCCCCGCGCACTGCGCTAAACCAGCACAGCACGAGGACTTGCTTCTGCGGAGCCGGAAATCGTGTCTGCGCAGATGTCGGAAATTGTGGGCGCACACACTCATGCGTGCCCACAATCCAGCCCACAGAGGGGGCCCCACAGCAGTGAAACAGCCCGAGAAAGGTAAGCCTTGCCGACCCCTGAGCTAGAGCAACACACCCAGTGCTCTTTCTTTCTTTTTTAAGAAAAAAGGTGCCATGAAGTTGTTACAGTAAGCGCCATCCTTTTAACATTTGAGGGAGGAACGGTGCTGGTACTGCGTACCCTTGAGTACCCCCAGAAGAAGAAGAAGAAGAAGAAGAAGAAACATTAATCCATCATACTAATACAACACACTCCAAACACTTACTGACTAAAAGAGTACATAAGCAGCAGCATGGATTCTTACACCAAGATTCTGAAAAGATACATGAAGATTACCCAAAGCTAAGAATAACAACGATGAGTGCAGCCTACATATATTTAATCCTAATTATAGCTGCACTCTCCTCTCTTTGCTGTTTGAATATTCAGAACTACTATTACTTTGCCAGAAGCACTTTTCATTTCCCACATAACTTCAGGACTCAATTAAATGGTTCTGGATACATTTTTTTTTACAAGTTTTAAAACATTTACACTGCAAATAAATCATTTTACTTATTCATGTAGTTTAAGAGATTAGTTAATGACATCTCCTAAAGCCGAGGGAGATGATTGGGGTTGTTTGCTACTAAAATGATAAGACAAATCAGAGCACTCTGCATTATCCATTTCAGAAGGCTTTTTTACAAGGCAGTATAAAAAGGCGAAGGGAATGTGTGAAATGCACAATAGTGGGCTTACTTAGCTTCCAAGGCTTTCAGCCACCCACCAGTAATAGAAGCCTACACAGCACCCAGAAATGGAAAATAATAATTAGTACTTACCTCCAGACATAACATCTTCAGACAGATGCCTGATCATCAGTTAACTAATATGCAAATTAGCTTTGGCTGAATTTCAGCAAGCGACAAGCGGTGCAGGGAAAACTTCAGTCACCGTCTTGTTTTGCATATCAGGAGAAGGAGCGCGCAAAATAGTTGCTGGCTCTATTCTACTGAAGAAAAATAAAAATTTGTAGCTTCATATCCATACATCTAAATTGGCTGAAGCTATAGTGAAAACAAATAGAGTCATACCCTGGATCCCGAACGCCTTGGCATTTGGTCGTTTTGGCTCCCGAACACCGCAAACCCAGAAGTGAGTGTTCTGGTTTGCGAACATTCTTTGGAACCCGAATGTCCAGCGTAGGTTCTGCGGCTTCTGATTGGCTGCAGGCGCTTCCTGCAGCCAATCAGAAACCGTGCTTTGGTTTCCCAACGTTTTGAAAGATGAATGGACTTCCGGAACGGATTCTGTTCAACTTCCAAGGTACGACTGTATATTGGAGCAATAGTAGGAGAATCACTGAAGCCATCATCTTTGTACTGCAAAAGTGAAAAGGCAAGTTCAAAAGGCAACAGAGAAATGGCACAATGCTTCCCTCCTGTTTCTGTAATATTTCCTCACTGAGAATGTGCATGACACAATTGTCTCCACTTTCTTCCCATGTTTTCCTCATGCTGCTTCCTTTTCCTTTCTGAAACTATCGGGCAGGGGAACTCATCTCTGACACAGCTGCTAGGTGAGGTTTTCTTGTGTGTGGCTATTTGCTGCACCTGCACAGAGGGAATGATTGGGAGTCTGCACCCATATCAATTAATTAATATGCAACGGAATGCCAAAATAGGCTTCCGAGCAAACAAGACAAGAGAAGTGGGAATGCTAGGAAATGCTGCCAGATTAAGAACATTTTGTGAAATTTGTAAAAAAAAAAAAAAAAAGTGTGTGTGTGTGTGTGTGTGTGTGAAAACAATTGAAGTAGTTAGATGTAGTTAGATGGAGATAAAGGCAGGAATCAAGTTGACATAGTGTCTGGAACGGACATTATGATGAAGTTTGGCAGTTAGGTAATGTTGGTAAGGCAAAGAAAGAAGAAAGAAGGAAAGGTGTGGTAGCTCTTGAAAAGGTATAAAAGTGGGGCAACAAAATTATTGGAGCGCTTCTTCTTGAGGCTAAATCATTTTGGCTTTTTTATTTTTGGGGAAAAGGGCAGATGAAGGGGAATACAGAGATTTATGAAATTATGAATAGTGTAAGAAGGAGCCAAAAGAGAATTTATTCTCCCTTTCTCATATAATTCTAGACCTTGGGGTCAGCAAATGAAGTTGTCTGGCAATAGATTCCAAATGATGAAAGGAAATCCGTCACCCAGTGTCTAATTAGTTTATTACTTTTCTTTTAAAGGGGCAGCTGCCAATTCTTCTTGGGTGTTTCAACCTCCCTAGCCTACATCAGAGTCATAATAATTTTGTTTGGTCAGGAAAGTGGTATTGGATGTTGAATGCAGACATTGTGGTCTAAGAAGGAGATAAAGACATGTAATTACCTCAAAGGGCTGGAGTGCTAAAGAGCCTCTCCATTTCCCGTTCCTAACTCCCCTCCCTCTTTATCTATCGGCAACTAGAGAAGCTTAGAAATCAGTTAATATATATCTAAGTTTAAATCCATTTGCACAAATGGAATTGACTCCGTGTGAACTCAACAGATAGGATTAATAGATTCTGGAGCAGATCTTCCTTCTCCTCCTCTTCCCTCTGTATTCTGAAAGCTTTTAGAGAGGGCCGAGTGTTCCTCCTGAAGATCATAGGCTGGTGGAGAATGCCATTGGAAGGAAAACATTAGAGAAATGTACATTGCAACATAACATCACTTTGTGGTTTTGTGTTATTATTACACGGGCCCAGGTAGCTAGCGGGGGTGTGTGTGTGTGTGTTTTCTCCTGTGCTAAACAAAACAAAGGCAAAACTGTTAATTTAAAAACAAGAATCCCAACTTACAATTTGTGTATGTTTGGGGGCATGAATTTTTTTCTTTCTTTCTTTATACACTTTTTAAATAATGAAAAAAAAATATGTTAAAAAAAAACCAACGTCAGACAGCATCAGTGTGGACAGTAATAAAAACTAAAATAATTGAAATGTATACATAATTTAATTATTGTTTGATTTTATACCAATGTTATACATTTGATGTTAGCCACCTTGAGCCCGGTTTTGCCTGGGGAGGGCGGGATACAAATAAAAGTTTATTATTATTATTATTATTATTATTATTATTATTATTTATAGAAACATGGTTCTTACAGCAAAGACAATAAAATCTTTGCCATTCATGAGAACCAGTTCTTAAACTGAACTTTTTTTTATCCCAAATATTTCACATGATAAGTTAGCATTGCCTATTTCCAATGCATTTAAAAAGCATTGTTTTCTATTCCTGAACATTAATTTTAAGAAAGCATGAGCCTCAGTACTTCTGTTTTTAGAAATTAACTGCTGCAATTGCCTGCTACTCTCAATGGAATGTGACTAAGAATGAATCCTTTTTTGATACACAAGTTGCAGTGTGACACGGTCCCTGCTGCATAAGCCATTGAAATGTATATTTGATCTAGAACAGTAAGGTTTGTTTCCCCTGATGTTATCTTACTTGTACTGCAATTCTTGCAGGAAAGCTTTCATCCCATGTGATGCTGTTGATCGGGATTTCTTTGTCCCAGGGCAGGTTAAGACAAAGTAAAAATGCAATATTAAAACCCATTAAAGCAATTTACAATCAAAAGAATAGGGTGGGTGTCTAAAAAACATAGAATCGCCATCTCAGCTATCAAAGGTCACATGCAAGGAACCATTGACACAATTGCTTCCCATTGCCTACAATTAATTTGCTTCCCAGGAGGTTAGCTGGGCCACACACAGGATCCCCGGAACCCCATCATAAGCATTGTTGCCATATGAGGAGCCCACAAAAAAAACTGTTTTATGTCGTCATACTTTTTAAAATGAGAAATAAAAGTCCACCCACCTTTATGCATAATCTAACTTTTGATTCTGCGGGAGGCAGTGGAAGACAGGAGGGCCTGGTGTGCTCTGGTCCATGGGGTCACGAAGAGTCGGACATGACTAAACGACTAAACAACAACAACTTCTTTTGATTCTTGGTCTCTCTTCTCCCCCTACAACCCCTTCTGCCTTTTGGCTGTCTCACAATGAAGAGATTTAGATAGAAGTCTTATCAGGAAGGAGCTTGTCTTTTTGTTTGTTTGTATCAATACATAAAGCACTCAGTGCATCATGTTATTATATAACAAAAGCTTGAATTTTATAAATTCTAACACACCACAACAGGTATATTTTATACACATTGTAGCCCATGTCTTTCTTAATGCACGGACTCTATATGGTAGTAGTAGTTTATTAATGCTTGGGCCATAGGCCATTCGCATATAAGGTAGATGGGTACATTACAGAAACCAGTACTATAAAATACTGCACAAAATCTCATTACTACCTAGAATCATGTATAATACCTACATCTTAAAAAAATACTGCATAAATCACATGCAGTATCTATAACAAACCTTGAAAGGGCAAAATTTAATACAGATATAAAAACATTATTAAGAGCTGTATTGGTTAAATACTACTGGTTTTTGTACTACTACTACTACAGATGAGGAACTTCTACAGATAATAGAATAATAAAGTATCTCCAGTTAATTATTACCAGGAAGTGATGGCATCTCCAGAGCTCTAGAATGATATGTCACAATAGATCTTTAATTGTTACATCTCAAAATTAATTTCTCCTCCTCCTGATAGCCTCCTCCTAGGATCCTGATAAATTAGTTCTAGCTTCAGGCAATATTCACTAATGTTCCCTGAAGATGGACTGATTTTGAGCATCAAAACAATAGTGTCGAAACAAATTGTGCTTTCTATTTCTTCATTTAAAACTAATTGAGGAATTTTCCCAGTATAGTTCAAGCATTAATTTTCACAAAGGAACATTACGTGACCAAAACAAACCAGGGCAAAGCATCTAAGCCATGTTAGCTCAAGAAGCAGCAATGAAGTGTCCCTGCAATGCTAATGTTGGAGCAATAGCCTGGTAGAAAGGGCAAGATTTCTGTTCCCCTGGAGGGGGGGGCAGCAACACATTAGGATCTTGCACAAAGTCCACACATGATTCGTGCCTACCAACTTTCACAAACCCTAGTCCAGGATTTCAAAAAGATTCATGAAAGGATATTTTGTATTGGCTATACAAACCTAACACACTAGACTGACACACTGAATGTGTGGATAGTGTTGCCCTCAAACTGGGATACCATTAATAGTGCAGACCTCCCTTTACAGGAACAGGGAAAGAATTTTACTTGGTTGTGTCAATTGGTTTGAACTTGCATGCTTTTCCTGCAGTTCCCCAAAGCTCAGTTAAGTCCCAGGGAGATGTTGTTGTTAATGAATTAGAAGGCAAATGTATACACACTGGGAGTAAATCCTACTTCTGAGTAAGCATGTGTCAGGTCTGCGTTTGGTTGCTCATAAGTAAGCAGGCACGAGTCCGAACTGTCTTTTAGCAGTTTTATTGTGCAAACTATTTACAGTGCAGAGTGCTGAAAAACATGACCGTATCAGTCACTAGCAGAATCCGGGAGTGCCGGTTTCCGGCTGTGACCCCAACGTAGGAATTTCAGCACCCCAGAGTGCCGCCTCCCCTGTCTCCTTTTGACCCCTCTACGCAACTGGGGCGACGGAAGTGGCGTGCTCCCCTCAGAGCGAATCTCACGAGGCGTGCTGGGGCTCTCCGCAGCATCTCCAAGCCCCTTTTTCTCCTGGCTGCCTCCAGCTGGCCCCTCCCCACTGGAGGAGGTACCGCTCTGCCCCCTGGAAGAGGTTTCGCTACTCAGAATGTGCCGAGGCTCCCAGTACACCTCCGTCCCCAGCCCCGGGGCTGAGGGCAGTTCCCTGACACCATGCATAGGATTGCATTGTTTTATTTACCTGTTTGACTTCTTCCCATTCATTACTGCTATAGAATAATCAATATGGACACACAATGTTACCATGTTATAAAGAGAATAGAGGCATTGAGTTGCACACATCACCATGAGATGTAGGATAGCAGATGATATGACTTATGCCACTGCCATGAAGATACTACAATGTTGTTGTTTTCAAAAGAATTGTGAGCAGAGATAGAACAACCTCTTCTTTTTTTGCAAAATTCTATGAACAGGGGATATAGGAGCTTCAGCAATATGTTACAAAACTAACCATGATATTATATGCAACCTGAAGCATATATTGCTGTGTAGATAAACTGGCAGAATTTCCATTAGACTGAAATATATATATATGCACAATATAATAGCATTTGTTGAGTGCCCATTCTCTACACTATGCCCTAATTCCAAATTTGAACCCAAATTTAACCTTAATTTAGGCCTTTGTCCATTGTATGAGTACCTGTTTAAAGTCAAGTTAGTAACACCAAGAGCTTGACTTTATCATGACTATAAGTAGCCTATATATCTGTTACAGGTGGGTAGCCGTGTTGGTCTGTCATAGTCGAAACAAAATAGGAAATTCTTTCCAGTAGCACCTTAGAGACCAACTGAGTTTGTTCTTGGTATGAGCTTTCGTGTGCATGCACACTTCTTCAGATACACTGGTGACTTCTGTTTCAGTGTATCTGAAGAAGTGTGCATGCACACAAAAGCTCATACCAAGAACAAACTCAGTTGGTCTCTAAGGTGCTACTGGAAAGAATTTTCTATTTTGTTTCGACTATATATCTGTGTCTGTTAGCTGCCACTGCTGCTGCATTATTTATTAGAAGTTGAGCTTTTGTATTATCATGCATGTTACAGATATGTTGCTGGGAGTGAGTATTGGCAGGAATGTGGGGCATCCAGGGTGTGTGGAAACCCCCACATTCCTGTAATCCAATCCATTGTGAACAGACAAAAGATATGTCAAGGGGGGGGGGAATAATTATGATAATGATAATGGCAAAATTCCTTTTTGATGTTTGTACTAGTTGCAATGAAAAGCACAGCACAAAAGATAATTCTACCAGAATTAGCCAAGTGCCTGCTTTTAGCAAGTGCCTGCTTTTAGCCATTAAAGTGCATTTATAAGGGAAATGTTTCAGCTGGATACTTACTTCACATCTCAGCAGCTGGATTGATTGGAAATCATGTCAGGTGCTACATTTAAAAAATACTTTAACGTAGCACCTGCCTTTGAGACAATGACTTGCACAATGATTATACTTTATGGTGCATCCACACTCCTTGGGATCCCATTAAACAGTTTGGACACTCTTGTCATAATTCTGGCTGTGTGTAACACTTCCCCCCTCTTGAAACGGTTGCTCTTTCCACCTGGGCAAGGATCTGGGAACTGAAGCCCGCAGGCTTATTCCAGATACCTGAAAGGTGACATCAATCTTCCAGCTGCCAGTCACATCTCTCTTTATATTACTTTCATCCTTGCATCTTGAAGAACGTCAAGAGAAATGGAAATGTGAGCAACTGAAGGAAGCACCTAGTAAAAAGAAGAACACTCATCTCACTGACATTATTTGCCTTGTCTCCCCTGCCTTCAGGTCTCCCCTAGTGGAAAAAAAATATAGAATGGGGTCATCTAGTTCTGTGTTTCTCAAACTATTTGATGTGTTGGATTGGCAGTTCTCTGCCCCACCTCTCCCAGCACCGGCACCATATTTGGTCCCTGAAGCATCCCACCCAACCTGGCCTTTGAAGTACCAGTAATCAACTTAATATGGATATTCTCCCTTTTCTCTGGTATTTGAAAAAAGTGATGTGCTCTTAATGTGTCAATATGATGTTCAAGCACACTTGAGGTTTCATGTTCTTTTTATCAGCACTGAATAAAGCTGCCCGGTTTCTAAAGCGGGACCGTATGTTTAAACAAAGTTGAACAGGCATGAAGCTATTTGCCCAGACAAGCGCATTATGTGACCTATGAGAGCAGCAAAATAACCAGACTGCACAACGGTGATGGGATAAAATCAGACCAAATCTTTATTGACAGCAGCAGCAGGCAGGGCAAGGGCTGGGCTGGCATTGGGTCACAGGATCAGCTCATCATTCTACAAGCCCCATGTTGATGGAATGGATCCACTGGGTTTGGATTGCTCCAAACCTGTACGACAGGAGTCGGCCAGTATTGAACCTTGCTGTGGTGCAAGCCAAGCAAGCAAGGTTTCACTGGGGGACCAGGGTGCAGATTCCAACCAGGTGGATCCAGAACCCACGCTTGGGTTTGCCGTGGTCAATCCTCCCCTCGGGCCCCTTATGGGGGGCAACCCTTATACTATGTTGATCCTGACCAATGCCATTTCCGCCCTCATACAGTGTTCTTCTACCTAACAAAGGAAAGGCATAATTTCACTGAGGGAAAAGGGCTCGGGCGGACCTCAACCAAGTGCCAATCAGGTCGAGAGGGGAAAAACCTTTCCGGCCCTGTCAACCAGCAACTCAAAATCGTTCAGTGAAGGCTCTAACCTGAGCATGGGTGGGCAGGAAGCTCTCAAAGCAAAATGGCTTTGAGCTCCAGGGGAAAGCAGCCTTATATAGGTTTTCCCCCTTCAGCAAGGGCTCATGGGACAGCTTCCCCCCATAAACCTATCACACAGAGGTGCTACTGAGCAAAACCTTGCCCAGTATTTTGCTGCAATCTATGGGCCACAGTGCTGCCGAGCAAAGGCGTCCCATGCTTAATTGGTTCAGAACAGGACTTTTCACACCCAGGCAACTTATCCGACAGCTCAAAATGTATTTATGAAAGATTTTGCTACAAGTTATTTTCACTTTTCTGGTTACCCAGCATGTCTGTCTGCAACCAAACAAAACAGAGAGACAAAAATAAGGTGCTAAGACAGGCAACTGGTTCTGAATTCCTTAAACGTTTCTGATAGTGAATCACGTAGAATAAGAAGGGCCACAGTGCAGTAAGATGGGCTGTAGCTCAGAGGTAGAACATCTGCTTTGCATGCAGAAGATCCCAGGTTTAATTCTTGTCTGCAGGTATGGCCGGGAATGTCTTCTGCCTGAAACCCCAGAGAAATTGCTGCCAGTCAATGTGGGAAATATTGAGCTAGATGGACCAGTGGTCTGACTCATATAAGACAGCTTCCTTTGTTATTCTATATAGTGTTCACAGAGCCCATGGTGTCCTGCCGTATAAAGTAGAGAAAATGGATTTCCCTGTGGTTTCACTGTGGCCTGTTCATTGATGCAGGGCAATGAATACTAATTAGTACTACACTGAAAATCTCTCCAGCATAGTCATTCCCCATCAATTACCAGAAAGGAAATTGTATTTGAATATTATCAAAGGGCAATGTATGTGGGTGGAGATACCGAGCTTTGCGCTTACCTTAGGAATTCGTAGGGATTTTTTCAACTGCACTTTTATTCTACAAAAATAGAATGCAGGGGGCTAGATGATTCTTGGGTCCCTTCCAGCTACACAATTCCATGATTCTACGATTAAGTGAAGTCATCTCGCCAGTGATGTTTGCTCTGAAAGCCTTCTTGGGCTGCAGCTCTCTCTGAAAATACAGTCAAAACAAAATAAAATAAAAAAAAATTCCTTCCAGTAGCACCTTAGAGACCAACTAAGTTTGTTCTTGGTATGAGCATTCGTGTGCATGCACACTTCTTCAGATATGAAAATACAGTGATATTCTCAGCTGAGATTTACTGTAGGTGCAGAAGGCAGGGGTGATATCTATCATGTTCCTGCCTGCTGTTTTTGTTTTGTTTTTACATTTAAAGAAATCAGCACAACCTTTTTTTTAAGTAAAAGAACATCTCTAAAAAATAAAGCCTAAATCACTCAGTACCTACCACCACTGCTCTGGTTTAAATGTGCATATTGGTGCAGGGGTGGGGGTTGTTTGCTGTTAACTTACTTTGGCTAATGAAAGATACAACTAAGGAGAAACAATGGATGCTGGAATCAAAGAAGCAACCACTCACATCTTGCTTTTAAAAAAAGAAAGGGGGAAAGCTGGCTTGGGAAAGCTGAACTGAAACTGCAGCACCACCAAAATACCGTAGCTGCTCAGCCTGTTTTGTAAATATATATTTTTATTGTACTTCACACATCCCCAATGTTTTATCCTACAAAGGAACCTTACGTTGCAACAACTGCTCAAGTTATCATTCCCCTGCAAATCACACAACAGCAAATGGTAATGGCAATTTGTGATGGGTAATGCACCCATTAAATTAAATTTGCACTGCGTTGCTAAGGTTCTTTGTGCAAATGTTGCTTAACATTTTCCTACAGAGCTATGGTCTTCTCTTGCGACTTTATAGGGATGTCTTCTGAAGAGAGAATTTAAAAATAAAAGTGGACTTCCCATTGACATTCAGCAAGAATGCATTTTAGATTCAATGCTGCATTCTCTCACTTCATGACCTAAAAAATTCCATGTATAGTTTGCCATGCATTCAGTAAATATGCTGGTGAGTGGTTCTAATAATAATGACCATTATATCTGCAGTTACAGGTAGGTAGCCATGTTGGTCTGCCATAGTCAAAACAAAATAAAATAAAGAATTCCTTCCAGTAGCACCTTAGAGACCAACTAAGTTTGTTCTTGGTATGAGCTTTCGTGGCATCTTAAGAAGTGTGCATGCACACAAAAGCTCATACCAAGAACAAACTTAGTTGGTCTCTAAGGTGCTACTGGAAGGAATTCTTTATTTTGTTTTGTTTTGACTATGGCATTCATGTGGTTTTTCAGCTTTTTTCAAGTCATCTGTGTGTACTCGCGTCAGTGCCAAACCACCTTGATTCTTCCAAGCAACTACAACCTACTATGCAATGTTGCTGTATACAAACATTCAATATTTCCCTTTCGCGCCAGCTTGCACACCCCTTTTTATTAGACTTTAAACACACACAGTGCTTGAGTAGTTCAGTTCAAGTGACATCAAAGTGTCATAAAATCTCTCTAAAGAAGTGATTAACTTCTAACGAGTGACTGCTCTGTGTGAATTATGGGTTCATCTTTAGCCTATGCCTGTAAATGTTTTAGGATATTCACAATCAAATTTTCTTCACAGTTACAATAAACAATGCACCGTTGGAAGGTGCTGAGGGGCTTATTACAAATCAGCAAAAATTATTTTAATGCCATGCCAAATCAATAGATGAGCTACATAAGCATGAAAACAGGAGGATAACATTGGGGGAAATAGATGTTAGGGTATCGTTCCACATAGAAGAAGAGTTTGGATTTGATATCCCACTTTATCACTACCTGAAGGAGTCTCAAAGCGGCTCACATTCTCCTTTCCCTTCCTCCCCCACAACAAACACTCTGTGAGGTGAGTGGGGCTGAGAGACTTCAGAGAAGTGTGACTAGCCCAAGGTCACCCAGCAGCTGCATGTGGAGGAGCAGGGAATCAAACCCGGTTCACCAGATTACGAGTCCAACGCTCTTAACCACTACACCACACTGGTAGTTTACATTTTCTAAAAAAAAAAAAAAATCAAATTAAATTAAATTAAACATCAAAACAAAAGAAAACAAAGCTCAAATTGAAAAACGTGATGCATAAGAAACGATTGAAATTCTTGATTTGTAAGAGAAAATTATGTTTGTAGTTATTTGGTTTGCACACAACTAGTATTCTTTTTCAAAGAGTGGTTGCAATTCTAGTCTACTTCTCTGTAGAAATGTCAGGAGAGATCAAGCAGAGGTGGTCACATAGATGACCAGTCTCTCCTGATTTCCAGAAGCAGAACTGGAGCAGGGAGCACACCTTAGGGAGACTACCTGCCTCAATTCGTCTGCCTCTTACACACCCCACCTGACAGCCTGTGCAGATCACCAAGGACTGTGCTTCTCCTATCAACTAATGAACCACTAGTGGAGCTGTCGCTGCCTGCTATCCAATGCTGTTCATCCCACCAACAAAGATGGCCTGGCCAGGAGGCAATATTGCCACTGCCCCCCAGCAACTCCTCCTTCACACTGATAGCTTTTGGTGGTTTATTGGACTACTCAAAGAGACCAAATTCATCTCATCACTACTCCAATGAGCGGCTACTTCTATGCTTCAAATATGAAAATTCATAGTCTTGAAGTGATATTGGTACATCGGGATTCAGAATAACTATAACAAGACTGGATACCCGGGTCCAAACTAATAAAATGAATTTCTGTAGGAGCAATTGTAAGCTTCTGCACTTAGGCAGGAAGAACCAGATGAACAAATATAAGATAGGGGTCACCACAATTTAGGAAGGATATTGACCAGCTGGAACGTGTACAGAGGAGGGAGACCAAGATGATGAAGGGTCCGGAAACCCAAACTTATGAGGAAAGGTTGAAGGGGCTGGGTATGTTTATCCTGGAAAAGAGGAGACTGGGCGGAGATATGATAGCCATCTTCAAGGATCTCAAGGGCTGTCACATGGAAGATGGAGCAAGCTTGTTTTCTCCTGCTTTGTAGGCCAGGACTCGAACCAATGGCTTCATGTCACAAGAAAGGAGATTCTGACTAAATATCAGGAATAACTTTCTGACAGTGGAACGGTCTCCCTTGGGAGGCTGTGGACTCTCCTTCCTTGGAGGTTTTTAAGCAAAGGTTGGATGGCCATTTGTCATTGATGGTTTTGCTGAGAATCCTGCATCACTGGGGGTTGGACTGGATGAGCCTTGGGTTCCCTTCCAGCTCTAGAATTCTGTGATTCTGTGATCTGTCAGAACATGTTAAAATATAGTATATTAAAGTCAGTGACTGACCTTACATGTTGGACATGTCTACCTTGGTATGAAGCTGTTTCAGGGACACATGGATTTTAATTAATGCATTATGTGGTTTAATGTTTCTGAATTCTGAGACCTAGTTAAAATTGCTTGACTGATTTGGCTATCTTATATTTGCTTTATGAAGTGGGCATAGATACATTTATCTCCTGAGACATTTTTTTTTGGGGGGGGGCAAATTATTCAGAGGGTAACATAGTGGGTGGTTGTTTAAAAACAACAACAACAACAACAACAACATATTATTATTATTATTATTATTATTATTATTATTATTATTATTATTCAGTAAGTGACCCTCAAATATGACTCTTGCTTCTTTTAAAAATGTTATTTCTACATCAACAACTGTTGTTATCACTTCTGACTTTCAAGCATTAGGGCAAAATAAAAAAATAAAAACCAAAAAATGCTCACATGGATATATTCAGTTTTACAGCCTGAAATACTGGTACAGCTGCTAGAGGTCATTTAAAATATTATGTGCTCATTTGACACTGTAATGTGAAAGGTAAATTCTGCAAGGAAACTTGGAATAAATAAAATGTTATCTGAAAGCAAAAAATAAAGAAATGCAAAGTCTTGCCAACTGAATTGTTCTGACCCACACGGGAGAATAACATAAAATAAATTATGTTCTGTCAGCAGTATCAGGTAGTGGAAGATTCCATAAAAAAAGATTGCTGTCGTGGTTTCTGAAAACAGAATGCCATTAAAAATAATCTTTTATCTGTTAAGTTCTTTTTTTTAATGGGTAGGTTTATCCTAAAAGAACTTGCTTCTTCCTGCCTGTCACCTGATAAATACCCTCACCTATCTGATTTACAAGCCGTTGTTGTGCCAGGCCCTTCCTTTCCATATCTTTAGCCATCAAGGTACAATGAGACATTTCACAGCTCCTGACCCAGTTACATCTCAGTACTTGAGTTTTTGTGATGCCTGCCTGCTGTGATTTTGCCATCTGAAATGCTCCGCTTTTACTCCTTACCTCCGTTTTGCACTATTAAAAACAAGGTCAGACCAAAGTTCTTCAGTGAGTTTGTGGCCTGTCATGAACTGGCAGCAGGAGGAGGAAGAGGATCCCAAAAAGGGGGTGCAGCCAAGACGGGGATACATCGGGGCAAGCAGGGGGTGGGGAAGGAAGCACTCACAAGGTGATAGAGGTTGGTGAGGGGGTGAGGGTCAGTGCACAGGAAGCAGAGCAGCAGGACCCATCACCTGAGTGGCCCCTGTTACCATGGTCTCTGAGGCATAGAGAGCAGTGGAAGTGGCGCTCTAGGAGGTTGAGGCACACAAAGCCCCACAGCCCAGCTCCCTAGCTGGCCAGCGGGGTTTCGCTCACTCTGGGAGGTTTGAGACTCCAGAGCTGGAGTAGGCTTGGCACAGGTGAGGGCCACAGGCTTCATCAAGCCCAGATGCTGCAATCAGCATGCAAAGTACAAAAGGGAAAGATAGCTGGTGTGCTGTGTCTGCTCAACTGACCGTTTTGATGTATACTCCTGGACCTCTAGGGACTGTGCTTTGGGTTTGACTCTGGACTGCATCCTGACCACTGGACTTCAGACTTGGCTACTTGGGTTGACCATGGACTGCATTTTTGGACTTTGCTTGTGTAGATTGATCCCTGGAATTCAAAATATAACTTCGGGGCAAGAAAGCAAGCAAAATGGAGCTGACTGAACAAAGTCTGCAGGAACTTAAGATCTTATTAGCAAAGAATTAATATAGAAAGCACAAGTGAAGTTGAATTCAAATGTCTTATCTTCAATGGTCACAGTGGTAGAACGTATGCTCACTTTGTATCTGTAAGAAAGTTCAAAACAAACTAAGCACTGGGCAAGCAATCCAGGAATTGTTGTGTTTAATGTGCTTGATCTATTGCTTGATGCACATTTAAGAAATAAGGTGACAGTATGACAGTACAGGTTGCCAAGGCTAAAGTTTAGGAGCTTTTAAAGAGTGTGATATTGGACCTACACTTCCAAACGTGTGCTGTTGGATTTGCTCTATCTTGTGTGCAACTTCGACTTGCTTAGAAATTATAAATGTATACAATCACTTCAAACAGCTAAATCACAAATTTGCCCACAGAGAAATTAATATGTTTTACTAGCAAGCTTTGAAAATAATACCACACCATTCATGTAGAACATCTGTTCAGCAGTATAAAATGCTTGACTTCATTTTTTCCAAGTACATTTTTAAAGTGAAAAAATAGGCAATTTCCCACAAAAACCTTCATATAATAGCACTAAGTCGAATCCAGGGGGTGAGATCATCAATTCCTGTTGGGAGGCTTGCTTAATTATGCCCCCCAGCTACTTAATTAGGTATCTTTATGTTGATGGAAAGCTTTAGAATGAATACTTTTATTGTAGAATTATATACTATATGTCCTTTTATCCATTACTGTTTCAGATAAGGTCTAAAATATGTTTGGTCTTTTCTTAGTCGGTATATTAAAATTATCATGCATATGTATAAAGGTAAGGCGTAGCTCAAGTAATAATTCATCTGTATTTAGAAGAATTTTCCAGTATAGCTGTGCTGGTTTCTGGAAGTGACTGTACCAACATATTCGAGCCATAGATCTGTGCATTAATTACTATGTAATTTTCACTGAAAGCCTACTTTTCTCTTCTGTATTTAATCTTCCCTTTACACCTATAATGTTTTATATTTTAAACATCTCCATGCACAAAACACGAATTAAAATACTGTACCACAAAGTAGCAAGAACTAAGTTAGCGGTCATCATTTCTCCCTGGTTAAGCATACACTGAAAAATGGGAGTCATATTTGAAACTCCTTCTGTGTGGCTTTTTAATATGAAGCGATGGTGTGAATATCATTTCCATGGCACACTGGAATGCTAATAAATGAGATAAACAGCTGCCTGTGCAAAATAATAATAATAATAATAATAATAATAATAATAACAACAACAACAACAACAACAACAACAACAACAACAACAACAACTGTACCCTATTTTGGTTGCACCTGTCTATTATTATCAAATATTACTGTATTCTTCCATATATCAGACTATGCTACTTGCATTAAAAATTTGGTCAAAAATTATACACAGGGGTAAAGGCTCTGGCACGGGCAGCCTGGGCTCGGGCCCTTGAAATATGGCAACCCTAACTTTGGTTGACCTCCACACACACACACACACAATCTCAACAATTTTGGCCAACGTCCCTCAGAAAAGCTCAACAACTTCGGGCGACCTCCCTACAAAAATCTCAAAGTTGTTCTGTTTGGTTTTTTAAACAATTGATTTCTTAATTTTTGGTTCAAAAAAAAACCAGGGGTCTTCTTATACATGGGGGCACCTTATACATGGAAAAATATGGTAATTATATACAGATTCTGTTGCACAGATTAAAATACAGGTTTAAGGACAAAAAGGCACATTACTGCTCACAGCGGTGGAGGACTCTTTGCACATAGGCTTGCAGTTTTTGCAGCACTTCCTAAAACAGTCATGTGCATTTCACGAGGTCCTGCTTGGCTGTTGAACCTGAGCACGGAAAGCTCTGCACTGCTGTGAGTGAGCAAAGTGCAGTTTGAAGGGTAAAAAAAGAGATCTCTCTGGCACCTTGTACATCTAATAATGTAAGAGCAACCCCACATCCATTAATCCTCTATGAAATCACCTCCTCCCTTCAATTTTCGTCTCCCTTCAGCCCCTTGAGCTACCCAAAAAGGGGTGTGTGTGCAAAAGTTTGGCACAGTGCTAGAAATACTGGTTTGGGTGTTTTTGTGTCAGAAATGTTGTAGCTTTGAAACCACCTACTTCCGCTTCATTTCTTTAACTTACCTTTTTTTTTTTTTAAAGTGGACTTCAGCCTGCTCCATTTTTCCTCCTAAGAATATATTTTCGTTCATTTTTAAATGGTTCCCATCACCTGTTCATATCTTTTTCAACTCTCAAAGAGGTATCTGGTAGATTTCCTTTAAGTTAGACAAGCCATAAATATCTCCCCAGGACTGAATAGGTGTTCTTTTATTAAGTCCATAAAAGGGTAATAAAATAAAGACTTGGAGAAACCACACTTTCCAGATAGGTCAAGACTGCTCTCAAAGAAGTTCACGTTGTCTGTCACATCTCTTTCCCCCTGGGGTGTATTTCTGCTCATTTTAACCAAAGCTTTAGTTACTAGAATAGATAGCATTGTGCCTATTGTTATTATGTTTTGAAATGGTGCTTTTTGACATAACTCTGTTAAGGAACCAAGTTAAATGCATCAGTAACTATAAGAATATGCTGACTGTTCCTGTGAGAAATATTTAAAATATGCATTGGTTTTTAAATAACTAGAAATTTAGATGAACTTTGGGTTGTCTGACAAAGCTTTTTAAGAAGCATATTTAGAGGAATAAATATTACTTGATAACACTGGGTTGTAAATATATTCCTGGGGATCTATAGAGCTATGCTAGAATTATCCAATTGTGTCTGCACACCAAGAGATTTTCCCTTCCCCCCCTTTCACACAGCTGACTTTGCAGTTTCAAAACCAGTTAGCTATGCAAATAAAGCTCTCTTGGGCATACAGAACTGGTTACATACTTCTTTAGAAACTAGCCCTTGTTAAAGGTCAAAAGAACGAGAAACCAAAAATGAATCAATTTTGTATTATTCAGATAACCAGTAATGAAAGCTATCCTGAATTTTTGTGTGTGGCTAATTTGTGTGCATGCATGCTTTTGGTAGTATGAATTACTGATATGTTTTTGGAATGCTAGCATGTGTGGCATGTATTTTATGTAACAAGATTCAGTACAATTTTCTTAGCAGTTTGGAATATAGAGATTTATTACTTAGACACCACTGAGTTCGTCGCAGCACTTACTTTGCAGTAATAGTTCAAAGGGTTCTATCAGTTTGTATTTTAGTCACATTTTTCTCATGGAGATTTTGAGGTATACCTCTTGTGCATGATTCCCCCCACCCCTTCATATAATGAACGTCATCACCTTGCCCTGGAGCGGAGACCAGATAAATGGAACACAGTTTTATTAAGTAGAAAATGCTAACCTGCAATGGGCCCTTCAGTCCTGTGATCTGGGAAGGTGCACCCAGGACCACAGCATAGAGAGGGGTTTGTCCCCTGAGAGAAGACCCAACATTGTAGGTCCCATTCCTACCACAGCAGAAAGTTCTGCAGCCCTAGCCTCAGAGCTCCAACATCAGTATGAATTGGTGTTGTGCCAGGGCAGATTGGCAGGAGTGAATGGATTCAAACAGTCCATGTTTCCAGACCTCTGACACGTTCTCAAATCAGGGACAGAATTGTGGCAGTTCTGGCACTGTCATAGTGAATTTTCTTACCAGTGTTCCAAATGGGTGGCAAACCATTTAGGAAATCATAGAATCATAGAATCATAGAGTTGGAAGAGACCACAAGGGCCATCCAGTCCAACCCCCTGCCAAGCAGGAAACACCATCAAAGCATTCCTGACAGATGTCTGTCAAGCCTCTGCTTAAAGACCTCCAAAGAAGGAGACTCCACCACACTCCTTGGTAGCAAATTCCACTGCCGAACAGCTCTCACTGTCAGGAAGTTCTAAACAGAAACACCCCAGAAGAGGCAAGAATGCCACCATGCCTTCACCTCTTTCCTTATGGTGACAGCCTGGCAGGGGTTAGGTGTGCTAGTTTGTCCACCATTGTTTCTCCCATCCCATCGACCTTTAGACCGGCAGCCTTCTTTAAACTCCCAGCCACTCATCCCTTCATTGTTGCAGGTATCCTATCTACCAAGGTAGAAGCTGAGAGGGATCATCTTCATCTGTCCTTCAGACATTAACTCTAGGGATAATTATTTGTATCTCACTAATGCCAGCCAAGCCTGCTAACTGCAGAAAAGCCTGATGGGTCATGAAAGCTGCTTCCCCTCCCAAGGGGGCAGAGTTGAAGGCAGGCCATACACTCTCCCCGTGTGCTTGGGTGTGTGTGTGGCAATGCCGTCCACGTCAGAGGGAGTCCCGGCTGTGTCACATCCCCCGGCCAACCAATCCAGTCGACTTAGGGGGCATGGCTTGCATTATTTAAGCAACCACATGGCCGGGGGTTCTCCCCTCTTCCTTCTCCATCAGATTTCCCATCATCCCACCCTGTTTTCATGCATTCGCCATCTTGGCCTTGCTATGGACCACAGTTGGTCACCTGTTGAAGGGGCCTGATAGGAATTTTCCCACTTGGCAAAATGGCACCAGCCGTGTGGTTTTCACCTATCTCGTAGCAATCGTCACAACTTTGTAAGGTTTAGCGGTTAGGCATTGGTAAAACCTGGTTTATGGGAGGGGAGATTGTGGCCTTTACCTGCCCCTCCTCTTTAAGGGTATTCCATTAAAGGGATCCAGGGTGTGGATCTCGTCCAAAGCCCAGCTAGGGGCTAGGGCCATGCCACGACCCCATCAGGGACCCTGGGGGAATCTCAGATGATGTACACCAACAGGGCTCCCACTACTGGTGGCTGACCCTTACCAGACTACCTGCATGGCAGGCAGGAATCAGATATAGTTGGGTCAATTCCAATGCCTAAGCCAATAACTTCTCACATTCTGTAACCAATAAAGTTATGGCCTTAATTATCCCATTAAACTAAAATACTGGTGTCTGTGAGTTTTATTATTCAATGGTGACTGGGAGTGGCCGCTGGGACCATTTAACACCGGTCCTGAGAGATCTGCATTGGCTCCTAGTACATTTCCGAACACAATTCAAAGTGTTGGTGCTGACCTTTAAAGCCCTAAATGGCCTCAGTCCTGTATACCTGAAGGAGCGTCTCCACCCTCCTCGTTCAGCCGAGGGCCTTCTGGAGGTTTCCTCCTTGCAAGACATGAGGTTACAGGGAACCAGACAGAGGGCCTTATCGGTAGTGGCGCCTGCTCTGTGGAACGCCCTCCCATCGGATGGCAAGGAAATAAGCAGCTATCCTATGTTTAAAAGACATCTGAAGGCAGGCAGCCCTGTTTAGGGAAGTTTTTAATATTTAATGCTGTATTGTTTTTAACACTCAATTGAGTGGCTGGTGAAACTCAGCCGGATGGATGGGGTATAAATAAATTTTATTATTATTATTATTATTATTATTATTATTATTATTATTATTAACAAATGGGAGAGGGCTCGGGGCCCTGATGTGCAATGCCATCTCTCTCTGGCATGACTGCTGCCACTGCTTCCTTGAGGGATGTGTGGCTGGCTTAAATAGGCACAGACAGCTTCCCCTATTCCCAAGCATGAGGTGTAGTTGCACAACATCCACACAAGAGCTCCGTCCATCCCACTCTGAAATCAGTACACCCCAAGCATTCATTTTATCAGACAACGAGGATTTGGGGTTGTTGTTTTTATTGCTTCCTCTAATGGTGCCTTCTTCTGGTATAAAATGTGTGAAAGTTCAAAGTTGGGATATAGCTGAATATGGTTGAACCATTGCATTATGTTGGGAGAACATTGGTTTGATTACTATTTTTTATAGCTTACTTTTTTACTGATAGATGTCAGCAAATACATAGTAATATCATCATTGCCACCTGCAGAATTTTCTTTGGACAGCTTTCTTCAGGGATATGCAGTGGAAACCAATGTTCCAGCTAATTTCGAGCACTGGATTTCATGAAAGGTATCCTGAAATGAGGGTGTGGCTAACTGAATACCCTAGCTGCTCTAAAATCAGTTTGAGAACATGGGCACAAGATTCTCCATAAAATTTCAGTGACTGGAGAAGCCCTCCTGTTCGGGAAGGTTCAGAATGAGTGCACCAGATGCTTCTGTTTTAGGAAGAGGGAATGAGAAGTGAAGGATGCCTCCCCCCTCCCCAATAAATGAGAGAGGAAAATAGGTTTTGAGAACAGTTTATTCTGTTTCAAATGGCAATGACGTTACCCTCTGGTATTTGATAGCAGACGAGAGATTGGCTGGGTAGACATTAAGAAAGGAGAAATTAAATATCGCATAAGTATTCAATATTGCCCATTTGACATACCTCCTCTTTACGTTTCCCTTAAAAACAACAACCCCAAAATGTGACGATGAGCATCCAGTTTCACCAGACACACCAATTAGTTCTGTTGCTGTGCAGTTTTCAGGAGCAATTGTATCATTAAAGCATTTTAAATGCACTGTCAGCAGGAAACATGGCAATAGCTGCCAGCAAAAAATATATATATCTGAAGACTATAGCAACTATTTGTTTCACTTTGCAGTGCCTCTTAAAAAACCATGCATTTCCCCCCCTTGCAATTCAGAATAAGCTGAATTTTAAATTCTTATAAAGAGAATTTTGGAAGATATAAATATCTGACTCTGGCAGCTCCTATCATTTTGTGATAGTGTTAATATTTTGCTTATATCACTTTAGCATCCTTCATAGAAGGTGGGAGCAAAATAGCAAAATCAGAAAACTTGTTATCCCACTTTACAGTTTTTGACTTAAACAATTACAGTGGATGTTATGTATTGAAGTTCTCACCCTAGGCCACTAGGGGTGTGTGTTCATTCTGCTGCAGTTTTCATTCAGGTCCGCACATGCAAATGAAGGATTGAAAAGTGACGTTCAGGGATTGGGTAACTTCAGAAAGTTGTTACTGTTCCATTGTAGCCGAGTTCTATATAAGCAGGCTGCTGAGCCCTTCATTCCACTTCTGTTCCAGCCTGAGAATAAACAAGAGCTGGCTGAAAATCACTGTGTCGTCTGCTGTGTCCACCCACAACTTAACAGTGGAATTCTCCACAACATATAATTCCTCTAAACATGTGGTTTTTTCAGTTGGTTGGACCAGGAATCTCCAAATCCTGATAAGTTTGCTGATCTCTGAACATCATTCAATATTGGCTCAAGCTATTAAATTTCAAAATGTTACCTTTCTGAAAATAATGTTTAGGCCAAATATCAGCTTTTGAGGAGGAGAGCCATTGTTAACAACATCTCCCATAAATGTGCTGTACAACCTGCAACTTGGTTTATCTTCCCTTACCTAGAGAAACGTGAATTTTCCAAAGGGGAAACAAAATGGGGGGAGGGGGGAACAATAATCCCCATGGACTAGCTACTCCAGGCAGTTGGATTCAAAAGATGAACCATGATGCATTGCAGTCCTCAGACTGCCTTGCAAAGGCATGCTCAGGACTACGGATTCTTAAAAGGACTCATAATCCAATCTGGCTCATGAGCAGACCAGATCAAATTGAGTATGCCTTGCAATCTGAGTTTAGATTCCTTCTCTATTCCTAGCAGCAGGGGAAAAGTTAGAAAATCTCACCACCTCCACTTTATCTATGGCAAATCCCACATTGCTTTTGCCTTGGAAAAGCAGCTGTTGAGCTTTGCTTACACATAAATGTTTCCTATTTTCTTGAGGACAGGCCTTTTGTCAAATGTGTGTTAACTTGATCCATATATTAGCAAAGAGAAGTATGTTTACAATACTTGGGTGCTTTGAGGTTCACAAGAGTCAGCTTTTTCCCACAAAGTCATATGTATTGCTGACTGAAGCAACTGAGAATGTGACTTATTGTCTACCTGTACCTGGAAGATTATTTACCAGCTATTCCATAGTAATGTGATACAAAAGCTAGACCTGTTTTTATTTCTGATAGAACTGGTCACAAGAGACTTACTGATGCCTGAAGAAGTCTGCAAAACTGAAGTTTTTGTTTATGCTGTTAGGACAGCGTATTAGAGGGTGTCAAATGCTGATTTTTTTTATCAGACATATACTTATTTGCATTGTTTTAAAATTACTTCACCTTCATCGAGCACCCCATTTGTCGTCAAAGGGTTTAACTTAACATCCAAAAACAAATTAAAATACTAAGTAAATTAGTAACTTTATACCTTTTAAACCCTAGTCAATAAACGTAAAGCTAGACACACACAGAGATAGTGCTTTAGCAATACACAAGATTTATTCAAACTTCTAGATCAGTGGTTCCCAAAGTGGGTGGCACTGCCCTCTGGGGGTGGAGTGGGGCACTAAGACACAAGTGGGTGACAGTGGGTGCTAAGAGGCAAGGGAACAGCAGTGGGTGCTGGAGGTTTAAATAACAACTAGAAGCTGGCATTACTGGATCAAGTTCATCCATTTTCTTGAATTAATTAAACTAAATGGTTTTAACTGGATCTATTTTTTAAATGTGATTAATTGTTGCAGTTTTGGGTTTTTTGTGCTATTATCTTCCTTAATAGGTTGTGCAAAACAGCTATTCTGAATAATGTTTTGTTTATATTGAAGGGAAGGGTACACTGGGGGTGTGTTTATTGAACTAAGGGGGTGGAGGCCTGAAGAAGTTTGGGAACCGCTGCTCAAGATAACTGGAGTTCCATAATTGTAAAACACCCACAAAGTATGCTTCTTTCTAAGTCTTCTCTTCCTCTTCCCATCTCCATGGTCATGAGACTGGCCAGTCTTCGTTCTGTTTGCTATTCATGCAACAACAAAAAGTACGGTACATGCTAACTGCATTCATAGAATCATAGAACTGCACAGTTGGAAGGAACCTCAAGGTGTTATCTAGCCAAGTCCTCTGCAATGCAATAATGATGATGATGATGATGATGATGATGATAATAATAATAATAATAATAATAATAATAATAATAATAATAATAATAATAATTTATTTATACCCCACCCATCTGGCTCGGCTTCCCCAACCACTCTGGGCACCTTCCAACAAAATATTAAAATACAGTAATCCATCAAACTTTAAAAGCTTCCCTAAACAGGGCTGCCTTCAGATGTCTTCCAAAAGTCTGGTAGTTGTTCTCTTTGATATCTGGTGGGAGGGCATTCCACAGGGTGGGTGCCACTACCGAGAAGGCGCTCTGCTTGGTTCCCTGTAACCTTACTTCTCACAGTGAGGGAACCGCCAGAAGGCCCTCAGCGCTGGACCTCAGTGTCTGGGCTGAACGATGGGGGTGGAGACGTTCTTTCTGGTCTACTGGGCCAAGGTTGTTTAGGGCTTTAAAGGTTAGCACCAACACTTTGAATTGTGCTCGGAAATGTACTGGGAGCCAATGTAGGTATTTCAAGACCGGTGTCATGTGGTGTTATTTTGACCACAACATGGGGATGGAACCCCCAACCCTGAGATTTAAGAGTCTCCTGTTCTACTGACTGAGCTATCCCAGGACTAATGAATTCTGTATGCAGCACCAGATTTCAGCCCTTGCCTGCTGCCTGATCTGTGCAGCTAAAGCAGAAAACATGCTTACGCCACCTTCACCCTTTGCACAAGTGCAAGACAGAATTTACCAGGTGGGGGGGGGAGAATGGAGCTTGGTGGGCATCCATCCAAGATGTGCTTGAAATCTTCCTGGGAAATTCATGCATTGGGTGTGTCTTAAGACCAGACTACAATCCTTAGTGGTAAACCATTGTCTCATAATATACTATCCCAACAGAAACAAACATGCCTAAATTTGAAATTAATGCTGTATTCCTCAATTTTTAAATCAATCTACTCAAATGTTTGCAGTGATTTCAATTAAGTACAATTGCATCTTTAATTAAACTTCTAATTTAGGATTAAGTTTGCTGGGGCATTTTCTTTTTTAGTGGTGTTGCTAAAAATGCAACTCTTTTTTATTTTTAATGGAGAACAGTTACAAGATGCCTTCTGGATCATCTTGTTGAGGTACAAAGATTTGCCTTTAACAGGCGCTTGACAATAATTGAACAGCAGAAGTGCTTCCCAGTATGGTGAAACAGTAATGGAAAGCTTCAGCTCTCAAAATTATGCCGACAGAAGAGCAGTGGCAGACAAAAGGTGGCAACTAAGTTGGTATCAAATTGCATCAGTGAAACCTGGAGAAATGGCTCAGTAAATTGAACCAGATGACAGTGTTGAGGCAAAGAGAGAAAGCAAAAGAGGGAGATGGAGAGTGAAGGTTAAAAATAAATTGAAAACATGGCAAATACCCTCCTAGATGTAATATCACAGCCTTTTAGTTTGTATTCAGCCTGAAACAAGTTCCCTATTTTTGAGGCATATTTATATCTCAAGTTAGCTGTAACACAGAGGTCCCCTGCACAACACATACACACAATCTGCTGCTTTAAAAAACACAATTTTGTGAATCTTTGTACAATCGTATCTAGGAGGGTATTTCTGAGCAGAGTTGCTCGGATCAGTGGCGTAGCATGGGGCAGACACAGGGGCGGTTGCTCTGGGCACAAAATTGTTAGGGGCATGAAATTTCAACACCAGTTGCTGCCTCAATACAGCTGCACACTTCCATCGGTGGGCTCCATCGAAAACAACTGCTCCATACAAACCTGGGAGTGACCTCTCTAGACAAAAGAACAACTGCCCCCCCATCCAGCTCTGTGGCTGCCATCTCCTGGATGACGCTGACTCCATTAGGCAGTTGAATGTGCATGCAAACTACGTCCTTCCCACCCACCCTCTGTGCAGCGCTGGGCACTGGAAACCCATGCCATGCCACTGCTCAAGATTTCTCTTAAAGTTTGTAAATAACTCTATTAATTGTGTTGCCATTTAAATTCACTTTCTAAATGGAATTATAGCTAATAGCATTGGCTGTATGCGGCTTCCTTGATTTTTTTTTTTTGGGGGGGGGCTGGAATTTTATTGCCCACCTTTTTCTTATGACTGAAGATGTGGTGCTGTTTTATAGTCTCATAAAGAAAATAAACCTAATGCATTTGGCATTGCATTTTGTGCTTCCTGTATTACGAAAGGCAATTCAAATGGAAAGAGTGAGTGTATATTTTAGCCACTTTGATGAGATTTTGTTCCTTCAATTGAGCTTAGAGAAACATTTTTTTTGCTGCAGTTCTGCCCAGTTCTGCCCACATATATAACATTTATAACTACATGCAATTTTGAAGATGGAAAATGGAAAACAATGGCATTTATCTGCACTGATTCAAATGGAAACTTCCTCAAACTTGGCCCTCCAGATGTTTTTGGCCAACAACTCCCATGATCCCTAGCTAGCAGGACCAGTGGTCAGGGATGATAGGAATAGTAGTCTCAAAACATCTGGAGGGCCGAGTTTGAGGAAGCCTGGCCTAGAGTGAAGAATTGTAAGGCAAAAACAAACCCTAGTCCTGAGCTTTTTTTCCTGCAAAAAGAGATGCCACAACTCTTTCTCACCCACTCGACCCAACCCCACCTTGCTGCTCCAATCGCCATGCCACCTGCAGCCTCTGGTGTGCAGCCCCAAACACTATGCCAATGTGCCGCTACACTACAGAGGTGCGAGGACACACCAAGGAGGTGCCAGAAATGAGTTCTGGCTGAAAAAAAAAGCCCTGCCCTGGTCCTTCCTGTAGTGATTTGCACGCCCTCCACCACACACTATGGTTCATACTCGAAATGATTGGAGGGATCAGATTGCAGTGCCTCCAGACATTCAGCAACACAACCAGGCCCAAAATTCAGCCCAACATCAATTGTGAACCTCACGAAAATCTTTTGCGCTCGTTTTCCTTCCCTTACATACCTTGAATGATCCAAACATGGGGAGAAGTGCTATGGTTAAACCTCTGGTCTTAGGTACTGATATGCATTTCTACCTCATCATTCAAGTAAGGTAAAGGGAGGTTTTAAAAAATGATTTATTTGGGGTCAGAACATCTTGACTACTCTGTGTCACATTCTAAATTAATCAGAAGGGAGCAGACCTATGAAATATAGTGCATGGCATGCTCCTTCCATGTCCTGCCAGATAACTACCGGTACTTCCATGAAAACGAAAGCCTTACATTGATATTTAAAAGTTTGAGGACTGTGGCATAATTGGGAGTATAGTGTCCCTCATTTCACAATGATTGGTGCTATTGGGGGAAACACTGGGAATCCCCATACTTCCCCAACATTGCCATTGAAGTTTCAGAACTGAATGGGTTCAAAAGCCTTCCCCCTCCATCCCGGTTCAAATTGCTGCGATAATGGCTCCGATTTTTGAAAATGCAATTGCGCTCTGGTTTGCATGCAGAGCTCTTGCAGAACGTTGCCTTCAGTGAACACTGAGAATGTCAGAATCCTGCAACTACAGCAACATTGTTATGCAGAAAATAAAAGGCTGGCCACAGGTTTTGTTTAATCCACTTCCACTAACTTTGCATTTCCAGCTTGCCTTATGTTCACCATTCTTCCCATGCATCAATGAGTCAGATCTTGTTATTGACATGGAGGCAGAAAATGAGGCATGTGTTTATCCCAGGCTGGAGCGGCTCAATATTCACAAAAATATATTATCTAGTGTCTTAATATGTTTCTTCTTCATTACCGACAACTGAAAGCTTTATTTTCACTACAGACTGGTGTCCGTGTTGCCATTTGTCCCAATGGAACTAAATTGTGAAAATGGCAAATAGTTTTCTTTGCTGAGTAATAGATCTTTCACACACAATCCCCCTTTAGTAGTCTGAAATGCTGCTGGTTTAATCATATCTCTCTGTTGAAGTAAACGATTTTAAGCAATAATATACTGGAAAGAGAAACTATTTGATTTTATGGTGCCTGAATCAAATAGCAGGATAGGTAGGTAGTAGTTTGTCTAGGATATTAAGCATGATTACCTTGGAAGTATAATAGAAAAAATACTTGTAATGAAAGCCTTGGCTCCCATATTTTTGGAACATAGATACAGGTTTATTGACCATTTTAACAAGCTGTATGAGAACATCCAGTTTCATTGCTCTCAACTTTGCTTTTTGAACAAATTCCATATTTTATGTCATTTTTTAAAAAATGTTTGTGGTATATACATTATGCAAAAACTGAAATATATTTGTCAAGGCTTAAGGCAGTGTGAGGTAGGGGCTAGAATGTTTATTTTTTATGTGTATATCCCACCATTCCTTCAAAAGGAGCTCGGGGGTATAGACCAGGAAGATCTGGATTAAATCCATACCAAGTTTACTGGATGGCTTTGGGCTGACCTCTAATTCTCAGTTTAACCTTCCCCACACTGAAAGAACTCAAGAGCTCCATTCATTTCCGGTATCAAAAACCTAATCCCTAGGCTCACAATGTGCTCAAAGGCACCCTTCTTTACATCTAACTTTGTGTGTGTGTGTGTGTGTGTGTGTGTGAGAGAGAGAGAGAGAGAGAGAGAGAGAGAGAGAGAGAGAGAGAGAGAGAGATCTTGGGGTTCTAGTAAATAAATAAAAGTAGAACCAACAAGTCTGAAGTCTACCCAGCCTGGGCTTCTTGAAAGAAAGGCAAGTTAAACAACAACAACAACTAGTAGCAGTAGTAGCAGCAGCAGTACAATAAATAAAAGAGGAGAGATTGGGGATCAATGAGTCCAATTTCCAAAACTGATCTGCCATTTATAAAAACAAAACAAAAAATATCACATTTAAATGCACATGATAGATAGGTGAAGTTGAGATATGTATTGTAAAACATGCATTTTCTCTCTAAACATGAACTCTTAAATTGGGGTCCATCTCCAGCACCATAACTAGCCGGCCAGCCACTCTCTCCCTGCTCTACTTACAGTACTTAGGGAGGAGGCATGTGGAACAAGCCTTCTCTGCAGTGGCGGAGCTTCATGCTCCGGCAGCGGGTGGCGGAGAGCAGGAAGGGGTGGGGCTGGCACGCATCCTGGGGGCGGGGCACACCGTCTGCGGGGCGGGGCACCCAGCGTGGGCGGGGGAAAGCCGCGATGGCACCCCACTGGGATCACGGTGCTGGGGGCTGTGCTCCCCCCCCCACTTCTCTTCCTCCGCCAGTGCTTCTCTGGATCCTTTCATACAAGACTCATGTAACTGCCTAAGAACAGCTCAACAATAGATTTCTGTGAGCAAAAGACAGCTTACAAGCCATTCTACATTGAGTTTGAGTTCACATTATGAAATACCGTATTTTTTGCTCCATAAGACGCACTTTTTTCCTCCTGAAAAGTAAGGGAAAATACCTGTGCGTCTTATGGAGCGAATGGTGGTCCCTGGAGCTGAATTGCCCAGGGGCCAAAAGCAGATTGTGCTTTTTATTTTACAAAGAGAAAAGGGAGTGTTGAAAGGACCCGCTCAGCAGCTGATCAGCAAGAGATAGGGAGAGAGATAAGAGTCCCCGGCTCCCTTTCAGCCCCGCCCTCCTTTGTTGAATGTGCTGCAGAGGGAGGTTGTTTGTTTCCCCAGGACATGTGACTGGCTGATTAGATTATCTGTCTGGAAACAGTAGAAATGGCTCCATTTCCTTAAGATTTTTCAGAAATGTGAGTTAAACCCCATAAAAATGGGGCTTTTCCTCTTTGCTTTTCCCCCTTTGCAAAAGGAGCTTTGCTTTTCCCCCTTTGCAAAAAAAGCTGCAAAACCTTTAGCTGATCCTCAAAAACAAAAAAAAACAAAAAAAAAAAACCCTAGGGCTTTTCCCTTTGCAAAAAAGCTGCAAAACTTTTAGCTGATCCTCAAAAACAAAACAAAAAACAAAACAAAACAGGGCTTTTAGAGGAGGAAAACCAGAAAAATATTTTTTTTCTTGTTTCCTCCTCTAAAAATGAGGTGCGCCCTATGGTCCTGAGCGTCCTATGGAGCGAAAAATACGGTAAGTGTCCTGGAGGCTTTACGTTTCCCATGTTTCCTGGTACCAGGGAAGCTGCTATTGCATTATTTCAGGTAAAGGATATTCCGTGGTTGTTTATCTGTAATGTATATATCAGTATCTATTTCTTAGATATACTGTATAATCTGTAGCTACACATACTTTTAAAGTATATTTTTTAAATATATCTATTATTTACTCTTTCAGGTTTTCAAGAAACTGGACTGTGCTTCTACTGCTTTAATTTTGGTAAGTTTTTAACGAGCTTTTAAGTTATAACTATATTGAAATTGAACTGCTTTGTTGAATGGCTGCATTTCATTTGTTGTCTATGTACTGCCAGGAAGCATTGTTTAAAGCCTTTCAAACATGTTGCTTGCATTACTGTATAAGAAATTATATAGAACTCGGTCCTGCATGGTATAGACCACTAGCGTACTTCTCATATTTTCATATGAGCACATAATGGTCAGTCAAAACTTTTCCTCTCTCCCCATCAAATAGCTTGATCTGGGGTGAAATTTCTTAAAACGTTTTGAAAAAGACATTGAATTTCGTATAGCTCACTCTCACCATCTAGTGTCACATCTGCATATTGCACTTTCCAACACATTTAAAGCACTCTATTTGCAGCTCTGTAGCTGAGTCCCAGGTGCTCCTCTGTGCAAGAGTTCCATTTATACACGGAGCTCTAATGCCTGCAAGATCTATCTACTGTTGTCTAAAATAATAGCTAAAACTTTTAACTTTTGTTGGAAGTTGAGCTTCCTTTCAGCTGCCGTATAAACAAAAAAATCAACAAGTAATCTCTTTGCGCAAAGTGTTACCATGTAAAATGCAGCCAGCATGTTTGAATGTCCAAATGTGTCACTCTGTTCTGCTGGCTTTCAGTTCTGCTGACATAGTCTATGATGTGAGATGTGGACTGGAAGTGAGAAGGAGAAACTGGTGGCACTGAGATTGCTATATTAATCATACACAATTAAACCTGTCGTGCATATTTGGAGTTTTCGCCAGCTGAGTGTTTTTCTTCTACTGCAAACAGTCATATTTAAGTCAAGGAAAGGAGTATATTTGACACTGTCTTTGTTATGTTACTGCTCTGTTGCTTAGATCTGAATTGTCTTCTTTTAAATTTAGTTGGAAACAGTTTGGCAATATTGTGTGTGTCAGCAAAATATCGCACGCACACACACACACACTTTTCTATTTGGCGATTTTGCTGTGTTTCCTATTATCTAAGCATTGGTATTTTTCCCTAAAAAATAAATAAGGCTTTAAAAATGTTTTCAGGATGTAATAAGATATAATAGATTTCTGCTTTTATCTCTCTCTTTTTAGTTGTGTTTTATTGGAAAACACGTTGTCAAGGGACAGTTTAATTCTGTTAAGTGTTTTATTAGGAAATAGCTGGATTTGTATTTGGAATCCATTCTAATGCATTATTACTTAGAGTGTGGATCTTGAAGCTAGTGTGTGTTGCAAACAGCACATAATTGAAAAATAAGTAACGATAATATATCTTTATTAAATTTTCAAATGGAAGGTATTTGTTTTACATATTCTTTAGACAGCATTGCAGTTCAGGGTGAAGCTAGCTTCCTTGAACAGTGTACATGTCTTAGAAGGTAATTGACAATCCATGTCCACTCAGTGTCACATTTCTCTGAGTTAGCAGTATGACAAAACGACTGTTTTCCCGCACCCATTTGCCAGATTTCTATTTTCTGGAAAGAAACTGTGTCCTTTTGCCATGAATAGGCTATTTAGCTTCTGCCTCCCTCGTGAGGTAGGGCTGCTGAGATGCTTTTGTGCAATTTACCCAGTAGAAGCGCCATTGCCACATGCCATAGTCTGAACACCTGGGTATTCAAATTTATGAGGTGGAATTCAACGTCACACTCTGGGGGATGTCCCGTTATCATAAGAATTGCAGCGTTCCTGATGGAATGATCCCACTGCCCCCCATCCACCCATGTGCAGCTCTGGGGGTTATTCTGACACATCCCCAGAGCCAATTTTGTGGGGCACTGGGAGAAAAGAGGGGACAAGTGTTGTGCAAGCGTTGCACTGATGGTACTCATTAGGTGAACTGCCCTGGGTATTTTAAAGTGGAAGGAAACAAACTCCAATTGCCGTGTGTCCGCAAGTTTAATTAGCATTGGGGTTCAAAGGAGAAAGGAACACAAAGCCAGATACCAGAACTTTCTCTTTTTTGGGGGCTGGGTGTGGATGGTCAGGGGTGTCAGCATCCAATCAAACGGACAGAAAGATGAGAGAATTTGCTTCCTGCCTTTGGGACACATACTGGATTATGTGCTTTGTTTCTTCCTTCCATTGGAGACAGAAAGCTGTTAGCAGAAAATAAGGCCACTCCACTTACCCGTGGGGCGGGGTTGTGGTGGGTCGTTCGACCGCCCACTCTTTCCTGCCCCTCCAAGCTTAAGGGTATTCTGTTAAAGGAAGCCGGGGGTGTGAATCTTGTCCGAAGCCTGGGGCGGGGCTAGGGCCATGCCACGACCTCTTTGGGAACTCAGGGGGAGCTGGAGTTGGTCTGCATCGACAGGGCTCCCCTTACCAGTGGTTTACCCTTATTGGATTTACTGCACAGCAGGCAGGAGTCAGATATAGTCTGGTCTATCCAATGCCTAAGCCAATTACCGCTCACATTCTGTAACCAATAAATGGCCAAAATTTGCCCAATAACATTAACCATATATTCCATGTCCATGTGTCTTTATTCATCTCCGACAGGCTGGTTGTGGGGTCTCGACGCACAAATTCCTTAAAGGCACAGGAGAAGTGAAATTACTGCTAAGCTTGGTTTGGGTGAAACTCTGTGTACGCCACAGGACCATGTGAATAATTTGGCTTTGCTCTGAGCAGCAAGAGTGCCGTTGTCATAAATCTGGGGAAAGCCCCTATGGTTCAGGCCAGCGCTGACCCAAGCAAGTATCAGCCACAAGGTTGAAATTGATCCCATTGAACACAGCTTTGTATCTAATGCAAGCAATCCCTATAATTCAGCCATTAATCATCGCTTGTGAATGTATGGGAGTTGGAAGGCAAACATATCCTGCCTTAATTAAACAAAGTGCCCTTTCTGCATTTCGCAAGAAATACCTGTTCAGTGGGGAAAGAGCAGTTTGCTAAAATAAGATTTGTGGGTGGAGACATCTTTGCAACTTTTCCTTATGCCCTCTGGCATGACACTTAGTTGGTATGACTCAAGCTAACGCAGGAAGCTTACTGCCTGCACATTTTGTTATGCAATACACCTAGGTCCAGGGGATCTTCCACCTCCAGCTTTCCTTTCCTTGTAACAGTATGAAGCAGAAGTAGAAGCAGAAGCAGAGGAGGAGGAGTTTGGATTTGATATCCCGCTTTATCACTACCCAAAAGAGTCTCAAAGCGGCTAAAATTCTCCTTTCCTTTCCTTCCCCACAACAAACACTCTGTGAAGTGAAAACAAAATAAAACATTAAATAATGCTTCCAGTAGCACCTTAGAGACCAACTAAGTTTGTTCTTGGTATGAGCTTTCGTGTGCATGCTCACTTCTTCAGATACACTGAAACAGAAGTCACCAGACCCTTGTATATAGTGAGAGAATGGGGAGGGGTATTACTCAGAAGGGTGGTGGTAATGGGTGATTGGCTGATAGGTGTGGAAAACCTGCTGACGACTATTAACGACTACAATTGGTCTTACAGGAAAAAGCAAGGGGTGAGATGTCTAAAGATAGCTTTGTCGTGTATAATGAGATAAGAATCCAGTGTCTTTGTTCAGACCAAGTCTCTCCATTGTTTTAAGTTTGGTAATTAGTTGCAATTCAGCAACTTCTCTTTCTAGTCTATTTCTGAAATTCCTTTGTACTAAGACAGCTATTTTGATATCTGGTATAGAATGTCCTGGGAGACTGAAGTGTTCTCCTACTGGTTTCCCTGTCTTGTGATTCCTGATATCAGATTTATGTCCATTTATCCTTTGGCGTAGGGTATAGAGAGCTGAAGGGCACTGTTGGCATTTGATGGCATACACAATGTTAGAAGATGAGCAATTAAATAGTCCTGAGATGGTATGTTTGATGTTGTTGGGGCCAGTAATGGTGTTGTCCGGGTGTATGTGGCAGCAAAGTTGGCAATCTGTGAGGTGAGTGGGGCTGAGAGACTTCAAAGAAGTGTGACTAGCCCAGGGTCACCCAGCAGCTGCATGTGGAAGAGCGGAGATGCAAACCCAGTTCACCAGATTACGAGTCTACTGCTCTTAACCACTACACCACACTGGTCGTTTGTACTCTGTATATCAAACTGCAATAGTCATTCATTTCAAATACTGTAAAAACTATCCCCAGTGTGATCATTGATAGCTCAGCTGATTGGCAGATGGGTAATTACCCCCACCTGTCAAACCTGACCTGTAAGAGATGTGGGAGATAACAATCTGCCAGTTGAGAAAAACTTCCCTATCCTTAGACTAGATGGGCCTTTGGTCTGATCTCGCAAGACACTTCCTACATTCTTAACGCGCTGAGGTCAGTGGGGAAACCTGCCAGAGTCATACTGCCCCTTCCACCCTCATTTATCGTAGTGTTAATGTCTGAAAAGGGCTTGCTTCAAGACACGATAAATGACACTTGCATCAATGAAGTGCCAGCGAAGCTTCAGAGAAGATTTTGTGCAAGGAGATGCTTGTAAACTACATAAAGAGGCAGAGTGAATAAAGCACGAGAGAGAGGGGGATAGAAAGGGAGAGAGAAAGAGAACAGGAACTCAAAGCTTAAGTTTGGGGAACACCTTGGGAAGCAGCCATTTTAATAAAAAAAACCAACAATTTTTATTAAGGTTTTCCGTGTTTTTATACTAAGGAATAGGAATAGGAATAATTTATTATTGGCCAAGTACATTTTCCAACATACTTGGAATTTGTTTCGGCTACATTGCAATGTAAACATACAAACACTGTTTCACTCACAGTACAAAGAAGCAAAGAAACCCCACCCATAATTGACCTCCCCTTCAGCTACACAATTACGAATTTAACGATTTAATGGCACAAGGGGGGAAAAACTGTTCCTGTGCCTGGCTGATTTTGTATATGAAGTCCTGTAGTGACGTCCAGATGGAAGTAAATCAAGCAGATGATGACCGGGATGTAAAGGATCTGCTACAATTCTCTCTGCTCTCTTTTTATACGAAGTGTTGCATAATGTTAACTAAAGTTTTTGTGGTCCACCCTTTAGTCTCCAGTGACATATTCAGCAGCCAATATTATACCTGTCATCCCTTTGGTTTGAGGGCTGATTATATATTGCCTCTTTTGTTTCTGTTGTTTGTTAAAACCTATCACTATTTTACCTTTTGACATGAGTTATGTGGAGTAGGAATTGGTGTTTAGCATTCTCAACATCCCGTGCTCTTTTCAAGAATATTCCCCCGCTTCTTATTGTCAGATACAATAGTGCTATAGTTAGAAACAAATCCAGCTATTTCCCCTTCCCTTATCCATGGTACTCTATAAATAGTGTTTGGGGGGAATAGCACTGCACAAGAACAATAATTAAAGCACTCATAATTAGGTCATCCATTTTCTTCAACATAAGCAAAACAACTGGGCAAATATTTGTGTATCTATTTTATATGAATGGATGGATAATCGGACCCTTGGTTCTTACTGTCCTTTTTCCGTTTCCGTTTTTAAATAATTAAGCCTTAAAAGGTGGAATTTCTGCCGCAGAGGGCAAGCTCATTGTGCAATGCACATTTCGTATCTCAGTTAAGCCTTGTAAGGTAGTGTATATGGCATGATGTGGCATTGTAGAAAAAGAAGAATTCTGCTTAGAAAATGAGTTCCACTATTGCTGTCTTTTTTAAGGCTCCTCTGTGTGGCTTTCGTAGATATGTGATGTTATGATAATACATTATGCCTCTGATTAAGGGGATTCTAGGCAACAGAAGATAATGCCATTGCAAATGTGTTAATCTTGCAGGGAGAGTGGGTGGGCCTGAGGGTGGTGAGCTAATTTCCCCTACCATAATGTATATTTATTTAAAATATACACATTTATGAACCTGGAAAAAATAGGACTTGGAACGTCACCTCTTGATACCACCAGGTACAACGTATATTTTACTGTGGTGGTGCTGAAATTAGTCTCTGTTCTGCATGCAAACCTGCAACTACTGGAGAATTTCCTGCTGCTTAAGTGGCCCCATTGTGAAAGTCAGCTTTTGCTTTGATGCGCTTTTATTATTCATAGGGCAGCTCTGCAAATAGGATTGTACTTTTCAAAATTGCATGAGACACACTTCCACAAGCCTTGCATTTTGTAGGTATCCCATGATAGTGGTTCTGAAACAACCTTTCAGGGAGTTATAAGTTTGGCCTCTGTATTTAAACTCTGGGAATGTTTGATTGATTGATAGACGTCTAACTCCTTTTTTGTGCAGAGTATATAGTGCATCACTTGGGTAATATATGCATTCACTCTCAAACTACAGACAATGAATCCGAGATTGTGTTTTCTTTTTTTGGAAGTAATTTTATTTGCAACAAAGGAATGCAGGTTAATAAATTATTTCTCAGTGATTCACCTTTGCGGTATAACTATTGTCTCTCAGTGTGATATTCTGGTACTGATTTCTGTGTTTGTTTTGCTAGGCTTTTGCATATACAGTATTATAAAGATTCATGCCTGCTGTTTATGATAATGTTTTCAATAGCATTCACTATTCCTTATTGTGTTTATTGTATTTCATGTCATGCTTTATGGAATAACATTAGGGTATGAATAATTATTTTAAGAGAGGCGAAAGCTCAGAGGGTTCTGTTGTAGATACGGAATTTGACTGCGTAAGGACAGCAATCAAATCTACCTTTCCTCTTCCTTGTTTTCAATGAATAGTTCCTAACTCCAAAAAGTCAGCATTTCCATGGAGGGGGCCATTGCTAACATGGGGATTAGTGGGTTAGTTTCCTGGATTATAATGCTAGCGCTTCTGTCCTGGCTCCTAACTTCCTCTTACACTGCGTTAGCTGTTGCATTGCGGAACTGTACCACCACATCATGCTAAATTTCATTCACACCAGTCGGCAGTGTTTCACACAGCAGCAGACATCCCTGGGCATCCTTTAAGCACATGTGCACTTCTGCTCTCCCATAATTCATCCATGAAAACAGTGGGAGATAACTATTTGCTAGGACATACCGGTAGTAACCCAGATTTTACCCTCTGATTTTTTTAGGATTAATGGGGTTGCAAACATGCCCCCCCCCAAGAAGCAGTTAACACAGAAAGGAATGCTAAACTTTTGCTGGATTTCACTAGATTTCCGGAAGCAGCTTTCAGGTTGTATGACAGACCACATAAAATGCACATATTATCAGGTACAGGAAAATCAGGAAAATTGAATAAAGTGTTGTCTGGATGCATCATTAGGGTCTCATATAATGGAAATGTGAAAATTACAAGCCATTCCCCTCAAGGTGATGATGATGACTTTAGAATTTTCAACATGCACACATTTTTCATAATTACCTGCAAGGGCTCATCCACCCTTTCATTTGTACCATGATTTCTAGGCACAGATTCGTAATTCGTAGCCATGGTTGCAAGTGGTTTTTGTTTTTGTCCCGCTGCTTTACCCAGGAAAACTTACTGTTTACCACTGAAACAACAAACACCTGCAGAGTACCGTTTGTTCCGATTCTGCATTAAACAGAGGGTTTTTCCAGGGGAATTGGCCGGAGAAAATAAAAGTCCACTCAGACCCGTGCCTGCAAATCACAGACCTGCAGCAGAAATCAAAGTGTGGATGAGCCCTGAAAAGTCCTAACAGTGTTGGAATATTCTCACCTCCTTGTTTAGGTAAAGTAAAGGACCCCTGGCAGTTAAGTCCAGTCGCGGATGACTCTGGGGTTGTGGCGCTCATCTCGCTTTATTGGCTGAGGGAGACGGTGTGACGGATTGGCCCTAGGGTGGAGGAGTTATTACCTCCCGGCTCAGAAGGAGTTAATCCACCTTCATCTTGACTGACAGGGGCAGGACGGTCCCCGGTTTAAAAGGAGGGAACAGCCGTTTTGGCAGTGGAGAAGAAGGGTGTGTGGAGACAGGGAAGAAGAAGGGTGTGGGGCCAGGATAGTGGTGGTTTAAGTTAGGTTTATTTAACTTGAAACTATAGAGCGAAAGAGTTTCTGTATTAATGCAACTAAGATTGTAAACGCATGAATCTTTAAAACAACTATGTTCTCAAGAAAATAAAGTTCAGTTCTTTTTGTGCCAAGGAGGAATTGTCATTATTGGTCCAGCAGGGTATCAAATCTTACAGAGGTGTGGACTCAAGAAAGGGCAAAACTTACCTGAGGGAAGAGGGTGATAGTTTGTGTCCTAGAGTCACACAGAAAAGGGTTAGATGGTGAAAACCCAGAGTGCCACGAAGTTGCCAGAGTGTTGAGGCAAATCAAGACAGTGGGGATCCGAGCTGAGGGAGGCCCTTTACTGTAGGCAAGAGGTTGTTCATTTAAGTAACCCAGAGTATTGAAGATACCAGGCCACGAAATCTGGAATTAGACTCTCATTACTAAAAAGTGCTTGAAGTCAGAGGGGTTCGCGGTGAGACGAACCAAGTGGAGGGGGGTTGGTTTCACCCCTTTACCCTTGTTGACACAATTTTTAGTAATTGAGAGGTGGGGTACAATTTCTGGGTCATGTGGCCAGCATGACTAAGCCGCTTCTGATGAAACCAGAGCAATGCATAGAAATGCTTTTTACCTTCCTTCTGCATTTTTATAAATGCAAATATCTTGTTTTATGCTGGTCTGTGACCGAATAAAGTACATTCATTCATCCTTCCTGCTGCAGCAGTACCTATTTATCTACTTGCATTGGTGTGCTTTTGAACTGCTAGGTTGGCAGGAGCTGGGACCGAGCAATGGGAGCTTACCCTGTTGCGGGGATTTGAACCGCCGACCTTCTGATCGGCAAGCCCAAGGCTCAGTGGTTTAGACCACAGCGCCACCCATCCCCTCCTTGTTTAATACCCTTTAAATGATATCATTCCCCCCCCCCAAAAAAAGGTGTAGAGTACCATGATTCCCACTATTTTGAGAGAGAATCGTTTTATAAAACCCAGAAAGGAGAAGGACATGAAGGAATGGACAATTTTGAGCAAAAGCAGTCATTTTTTCCCCACTCCACTTCTCTTGCACAGCCTTTTTGGTTTCTAGGACCAAATCATTAAAATATAATATATCTTCTAGCTCTGTTGAGCCTGTCAGCATATGTTAGTTAAAATGTTTTCTTATCTAGAGTATTTTACTCAAGGTTGTATAGAGTACCTTGTCCACATTTATGTTCTGCATTGAAAGCTTACATCAGTGAAGTGCTTAATGTGCTGTTATGCACTTTTTACATCAAGCCAACAATACAGATTTTCTCTGACATAGGAAGAGATACAGCACTCTGGAGAAATCCACAAGGCAAAGGATCATTATCTGTGAATATATTGCATTTTTATAGCCTTGACATCGTCTTTTGTGTATAAGGAAGCACCTACATACTTCCTTTACAAAACAGCCTCACTGATAATTATTTGTACATTTCTTTCAATCTATTTCATCCCATAATTTTAATGGATACAATGAAGAATTGCAGATTAGAGATTTTATACTCAGCTTCATAGTAAAGGCAAATCTAGCCCAAGGGATACTCTTTGGATTCAACTAAATCTAAGATGCGTAGTGTTGCTAGTTTGGGGGGGGGGCTGAATGCCTGAGCCCCACTTCTAATTCCTGGATCCAGCATGGATCCAATATACTGAATAGCCAGCCCAGCCTGATAATGGCTACCGGTAAGTTGGCATTCATTTGCCTTCGGAGACAATGGAAGAGTGTGCCTTTGGGAGTGAAGTCAAGCTGCTGGAAGGTTACAGTGCCTGCTGTGGCTGTGGAGACCAATACGGGAGAGACATGTTTCATTGCAGCTGGGGCCACTTTCCCCAGCTGTGCAACTCGCTCCCACAGGCAGTAGTGATGGCCACCAATCTAGTTGGCTTTAAAAGAGGATTGGACAAATTAATGGAGGAGAGGACTATGGACACTTACCCCTTCCTGGGTGGGTTCCTGTTGCGGCCTCTCACGCTTGTCCGCCATCCCTGCACAGTGGGAACAGAGCACATATGGACGGATGGTCGTTGGGGGAATTCCCCCTGGCCTCTTGGGCATCTGCCTTGTGTTCCCACCAGCTGCTGCATCTCAAATGGGCCACCCTCTCCTGAGGTGGGGGTGCCTCACCTGCTTGAAAAGGCATTAGCTGCATGCCTGCTCTTACAGCTGGCGAGGCATAAATGCCAGCAGTGTTGTCTGGTTCCAGCACAGTCGGCGGTGGGCGGCACTGCAACTGGGTCCGCAAATGGATTGCTATTAGTCACGGTGGCTATAGGGACATGGGTGGCACTGTGGTCTAAACCGGTGAGCTTCTTGGGCTTGCCGATCAGAAGGTCGGTGGTTCGAATCCCTGCGAAGGAGTGAGCTCTCATTGCTCTGTCCCAGCTCCTGCCAACCTAGCAGTTCGAAAGCATGCCAGTGCAAGTAGATAAATAGGTACCGCTGTGGTGGGAAGGTAAACGGTGCTTCCATGCGCTCTGGCACTTGTCATGGTCCTCCGTGCACCAGAAGTGGTTGAGTCATGACCTGGAAAGCTGTCTGCGGACACACGCCGGCTCCCACAGCCTGAAGGTGAGATGAGCACCGCAACCCCCATAGTCACCTTTGACTGGACTCAGCTGTCCTGGGGTCCTTTACCTTTTACTTTTTACGGTGACGATGTTCTGCCTGCACAGTTGCTGGAAGCTACAGGAAAGAGCATGCTGTTGTGCTCAAATCTTCCTTGTTTTCCCACAGATATCTGGTTGGCTACTGTGTAAAGAAAATGCTGGACTGGTTGGGCCATTGGCCTGGTCCAGCGGGCTATTTTTGTGTTCTTAGCATTCTAGCTTTACATTTTCTTGGTTTGACTACCTCTTGACAATTATAAGACTTGGGTTGGTTATTTTGAAGGGTTTGTTGTTTTTTTACACATTTACGTGCATATGCTCTTTTCTGAGGCAGATCAAAGTTGACCCTCTCATGGAGAAATCATGGAATCTAAAGCAGGGGTCAGCAAACTTTTTCAGCAGGGTGCTACTCCACTGTCCCTCAGACCTTGTGGGGGGCTGGACTATATTTTTTTGGGGAATGAATGAATTCCTGTGCCCCACAAATAATCCAGAGATGCATTTTAAATAAATGGACACATTCTACACATGTAAAAACATGCTGATTCCCTGACTGTCTGTGGGCCGGATTTAGAAGGCAATTGGGCCTGATCCGGCCCCCGGGCCTTTCGTTTGCCTACCCATGATCTAAAGGGAAGTTGGTTTCGGAGTGCTGTGCACTCTTGAGACAAGAGAATCTGAGCTGTACATGTTAGCATGAGCAGTGGAAAGAAAACGTGTGAAGAAATTTCAGCAGCCTAAGCCATTGCAATTTACATGTGTAAAAAGTCAGGTAATCTAATCTTGTTACAAAAGATGTGCTGAGAATGTGGTATGATGAAAGTGTTATTCATTAAATTGCATAGATACCACATTATAAAATCCCAGAGTTAGAGGAGCAAAGAGAACTGCTAAGCTGATTAAGTTATTCAGTAGGACTGACTATGTGGGAAAATACTCATAATGTTTTAAGCAGTAAAATCCGCTCTATAGAATCTCAGCAGTGAAGCAGACGGCAGTTTCATTTTTTTAAATGGTATTATTTTATCTGTACGAAACAGACACACATAATGAGGTATTATGCCTTCTCCTCCTTTTCTTCAAAATATTGTTTGGGGCAAACAGTTCAAGAAAGAGAATTGTACCAAAAACGTGTTTCCTTGTTTTAAATATATTATTCTGATTTTCTTCGAAGATGGAATCCTTTTCTAGTTTACACAAAAGCTAAGAAGTTACCTCTGAGTAGATTCTAAAAATGTTAGTTCTGTCTTAATCCTCAGTTTTAATCTTCAGTAAAGATAGCTATCACATCAGGGGTGATGCTGAGATAATTAAAATGAAGCATATTTAAGCATGAATTTAAAATATCATTTTATGTTTTGCTCTGTTAATTTTTATATAATTGTAACTGTCAGGTTTTAATAAATGATTTTTTTAAATATATATATATATATTGTTATAAAAAGAGATGCAGCTACCATAATGATCTTAGGGGCTGAAAGCAATCAAAATATATTTATTGCATAGCTAGATGGAAACCAGTGGCTCACCCAACAATTTTGAACATCCCACCACTCCACATGCAGGCATTAGGCATATACTTGCTGTAAGGACGTTCAGTGGTTGCTCATGAGAAATCAGCCAAACGCAGAACTTCTAAAACTAAGTTCTTTATTGTGCAGATATTTACAGTGGAGCAAAAGTTCAAACGTCCATCTCATCCCTCTGCAGAGTCCAGGAATGAACCCTTCCGGTTCTTTGTCCAGCAAAAGAGGTGCGGGATCCTGAACCCCCGCCTCCCCCTTCCACGTCCTTCCTGCCTGCGCCCTCGGAGCGTGGGAAACTGTCCCCATTCCCCGCTTTCCCCTTGGTGCTCAGGCTCTGCGATCTCCTCACAGCCCCTGCGCCGACTTCCTGCCTCTAACTCCCCCTCCCCACTGGAGGAATGGTCGCTTCCTGCTGAGGAGGGGGATGACGAGCTGGTGAACAAAGGGGGTGGATCCCTGTACTGCAAGTGATCCCGGGATGCTACCTGCCATGGTGAGGGGGGTTTCCTGACACTTTGAAAATACACAAAGTATAGGGATATACTTTGTTTACTTTTCCACTATCAAGTACGGTAGATTTCATCTTGTGTGTGCATTCACTGCCACTGGTTGGAGGTGGTAAGGGATCACAGAATGTCATAGAATATGTGGAAAGTCCTACCTGGTGTTAAAAGAGGAAGGGGGGGGAGTTAAATGCAGTTCTGCTGTTCTCAGCAAGAGCCATATATTGAGTGCAACATTTAGTTTGGCCCCAAAATGTGGAACAATGACCTACTTCTCAACAGGAGCTTTTATCAAACTGAAATAATTAGTGTATCTTGTTGTCGTATGTAAGAAAAAGATTTATTGCCACTGTTTAAAATGGCTTATTTCATGCCATTTCCAGCTTCAGCTTTAAGTTTGCCCTCGTTGAATTGTCTGATAGCGGGCCACGTGTGTGTGTGTGTGTGTGTGTGTGTGTGTGTGATACACAAAAAAATAATCTTCCAGAAGCCCTGAAATATATTTAGATAGCCTGACATATGGTAGATAATAATAATAATAATAATAATAATAATAATGCAAAAAGATGCGTTGCTTTGATGCTTGTCACATCTGTTGACATATGTATAAAGATGTGAAATTGCAGGTGTAAAAAATGTTTTGTTTTTAAGAATTGAGTTATGATCCCATGAGAGCTGACGGTGCTCAGCACAAAGGGCAGCAGAGACATTCACAACTTTTTCTTGTTCTTTTTCCACCCCACCCCACCCGCTTTCTCTTTTTAAACCAAAGAAGTAGGGTACATTCTGTTCACCCAGTAGTGTTAAAACTCTGGAAAGGACAATGCATCCCACAGATATAGTTCAAATGGGAGAAAGAAATAGATTTGTTAGACAAAACCTCAAACGTTTTATGCCTTTTGTTCTATTTTTTTAAAAGAAGTATTCATGTTCTCCTACAAATCCTCCTGAAATTCGTCTCTGTTGGGCATTGCTTATACTCCTCAGTAAGATCTTTAAATAATCAGTGCTAATGATTTTGAAGGAGTGATCAGTAATATTCTTTCCACACCAGCATTGGTGCCACTGAAAAAGGGTGCACTAATGCAGCTGTGATCACACTTTTCTTTCTTAGTACTTAGCTGAAATCTGAGCTGAGAGCCAAGATTACATTTGCAAATAATTCAAATAAATTAAAATATTACAACTGAGTGAAACACTGAGGTGGAGTTCTCAGGGCATAGATATGAGGCAGAGGACTCAGCTATACAGCTGCAAATGTAATGTTTTAAATGCGTTATACAAATGTGACACTAGATATCGGTAGTGATCTTAATAGCAAATTCAATATATTTTTCAAAATGCTTTTTTTAAAAAAGGATTTTCACAGCGGTTTTTATGCGTGTCTAGATTCCACCAGAATCAAAGGCTGAACCTTGATGGGTCCAAAAGGCAAAGCCCAATGCACCTTGGAAGTCGAACGGAATCCATTCCGGAAGTCCGTTTGACTTCCAAAAAGTTCGGAAACCAAAGCACGGCTTCTGATTGGCTGCAGGAAGGTCCTGCAGCCAATCAGAAGCTGTGGAAGCCCCATCACACATTTGGCTCTCAAAAGAACGTCCGAAAACTGGAACACTCACTTCTGGGTTTCAATCATTCGGGGGCTGTTTTGTTCGGGAGCCAAGGCATTTGAGATCCAAGGTACAACTGCAGTTTTGAGCTGCTCAAAGATGCAGTCATTGATTTCAGTGGTGGCACAGAAGCTGCCTATTCACTGTAGATGTGAACCAGTTTTGCCCTTGTATATATATATTTTTAAACTGGCCCCCAAAGGGATGACTACTCTAGCTAATGTATGTCACCACTGCAGCATGGTACCATGGAAGGAATGTACAAGACAAATGTATCTGCATTCTGCCATCTTACTAGAGGAACTTCAAATCACACACAAGAGTGTGTGCAAATGTACCTTACTGCTGTGTGGTTTGCCACTTGGATCCTTGCCTTGGCGCAGTAGAGCAAGGAAGGAGCAAATTGCTTGACTGCATTCGATGCGTCCCTGTCTAATCATATCCTCTTTGTATTTATACTGCTTGACACCTTTTCCTCTCAGCAGATGCCTGTGTGGCATTTTCTTCTTTTTGTTTTTGTTTTTTGTTTTTTTTAAACAAAAAAAATCAATCAATCAAAGCAATTTCCATAGCAAAAACTGAACGTTAGCATGTGCAATTAAGTTACCCTTATATCTATTCATTTACTAATGCAATGTTTTACAAAGTAATTGTCTATTTTTAAAAGCAAAGCTGTTAATCGCTTGTCCTGCATATTTTGCAGTGTTGGAGAAGTTTGTCAGTGTTATGTTAATTTAACGCTATTCGGCAACGTCTACAATATAAATTGAAGATGTGCTGAGATTGTGCTACTGCCACTCTAGATTACTATTAGGTACAGTGTGGTCTACAGGAAATTACTGTGTTGTATTGTTGTTGTATTATTTGCAGATACAGCAGAAAAAGACACTGAGCTGAGATTAAGGCTGTGAATGCTTGTGGCGAGGGGGCGGAATCCATGTTATTAACTGGCTTGCCTTTTAATTTAGGAAAGCTTTGGAATAAAACAGAGGTGGGGAACTTGTAACATTGAAGTGAATATCGTTAACCACCTCTACTCTAACATTACCCTTTCTCTTTATGTTCAAGTGTGGTCCTCACACAATGCTAAACCAAACTATGACTTGGTTTGAATGCATGGACTCTGAGAGACGAGATTGTGGCCATTTTGTCCTTCTCCTTGCTGTGTGGTTGCTTGGCTCAGCAGGTCATCTCAACCCAAACCCAGCCTAGGTTAGAATGATATGGTAAGCCAAACCATGTCTTAGCTCAGCAGCACAGAAGCAGGAGGATCAGGGGAAGAGCACTGTGACCCAATCTCTCTGGGATCTGTCCCACTCACATACAGCGGTACCTGGGTTTACAACCGTAATCCGTTCCGGAGGTCCGTTTGTAAACCAAAACAGGTTGTAACCCAAAGCACGCTTTAGCCAATGGGGCCTCCAAAAACAAAAACAAAAAAAGGTTCATAATCCCCCCCCCAAAACGGGTTGTAATCCCTAAAAAGTTTGCAAACCGGGACACACACTTCTGGGTTTGACCTGTTTGTAATCCAAAACGTATGCAAACTAAGACGTATGCAAAGCAAGGTACAACTGTATTTGCACTTTGCCATGGCTGGGCTGAATGAGCCAGTCTGCTGGCAGTTGTGCATATCCATAACTGTGTAGAACCAAATGGTGAAAATATTCTGGAAGGCCTGTAAATGCCATCTTGGTAGTCAATATAATCCTGGTACCAAATGTTATTTACTGCAAGACTGTTTACAGTGGTACCTCGTTCTTCGCACGTCTCCGTTGATGACTGTTTCGGTTTTCGAACACTGTAAACCCGGAAGTAAATGCTTCGGTTTTCAAACGTGCCTTGGAAGTTGAGCATGCCACATGAATTCCATATTGAGTTGTCCATATTGAGGCTTCCATATTGAGGGTTCGGTTTTCCAACATTTCGTAACTCAAGCAGTCTTCTGGGACGGATTATGTTCGAAAACCGAGGTACCACTGTACCTGTTTGCTTTTATATACGCTTATTTGTTTGCTTTTATTTTATGCTTATCAGTTGGCTTGGGTTGCTTGGCTATTGGCCTAGGGAGGGGAGTTATCAGTGCAGCTTGGAAGCCTAGACAGGTGGGCTTAATTGACCAGCTGTGTTGCAGATGTTAATATTGTGCAGTTTGAAGTCACTCGATAAATAAGAACCAACAGAAATCATTGTCCAGGCCCATAAAAATATTATTCAAATTTTGCTAGCAGAACTCTTCAAAAACGAACCAGAATACAGTAAATGATACATCCAAAACATCCATAGTTTTTACATGCTCAGCATCTTAGAAATAAAAGATAACCCCAAGCAGACCTATAAACAAATGTCTCTCTTTCGTTAACAGCATCCACTTCCCTGCAGCTGTTTTGCTTAAGAGCTTCATTTACATATTCTGTTCTCTGTCTCTGTTCAAAGAAAGACTAGCTGCCACCACTTTTTCAAGATGGCAAATTGGCAACTCAATACCTTTGTCACCCAATCTAAGGTTACAAACAGAAAACAATCCACAGGTAATCATTAAGCCATTTAGGAGTTTACAATCCCATCAAAAAACTACTGTGGAAGAACCCCACTGTTAGCAATACTTAGTTAGCCACTTTCAATTTTTAACCTTTATTAATACATATACATTTTCCATTTCTGTGTCAATTAAATCTATTATACTTAACAAGCTGACTATGATGTTATCTGCACAATTAACACATGAAATGCTTGTCGTGATGCAGACAGTCATTATGAACGCTTGCTGTTTCGGTGTTCGCCCTGAGTCAAGGCAGCAAGGCTCTGCAGGCTTTTGTAAGTTTTCACCTTCTTATATTAAAGCACTGGAACAGATAACTCTTGCATTTTTTGGCATATTTATTGGGTGTCCCTGTATCAAACTTCCTTGCACAGGCCCACCTTTGGGCCTGTGAATCAGAACAATATCATACCATTCGTTTTGAAATATAAGTTTTAATTGTTGTTGTTCAGTCGTTCAGTCGTGTCCGACTCTTCATGACCCCATGGACCAGAGCACGCCAGGCATGCCTATCCTTCACTGCCTCTCGCAGTTTGGCCAAACTCATGTTAGTAGCTTCGAGAACACTGTCCAACCATCTCATCCTCTGTCGTCCCCTTCTCCTTGTGCCCTCCATCTTTCCCAACATCAGGGTCTTTTCTAGGGAGTCTTCCCTAGAAAAGTTTTAATAGCTCATTATAATTTAATTATAATTTAATAGCTCATTATAATAGCTCATTATAATTTTCATAGCTCATTATAATTTTCAAGTTATAAATATGTTTCTTCCAATGTACGTTTATTTAGGCTAGTACAATTAGGGTTGCCACATGTCCTCTTTTTCCAGGACACGTCCTCTTTTTCAGGGGTAAAATTTCTGTCCCGGTGGATTTTTTAAATTTGCCAAAATGTCTCTGGCTATAGGCCCTACTTTCTGGATGTGACATAGAGCTAACTGGTGGTTGAAGATTTGCTTTCCTCGTCTCCTGTCCTCCTCAGCTATATAGCACAGCTTCTATAGCCTACATATAGTAGGGGTATTTAAAATGAGAGTCATCATATCGTCCTCTTCTGTGCTCTTCAAAATGTGGCAACCCTTTCTGTCACATTTTTAAGAAATTTCTCCCTGAGGCAGACACATAAGAACTAGCTGATCGTGTAGTAGTAGCATGTCATCTTGAAAACATTCTCAAGCAAATGACTTCAAAGAAGATTCTCAGCAACTGTATGAATTATAGGAGTAGCTCACAGTGGAAAACAGATAGACTTTGACTGAATGGAATGGAATGAAAGAGTTTCCCACTTCCATGAATACATAAATTATTTTCTATGGGTTGCTTGAACTTTGTATGGTATAATGTGTTTACTATTCTTTTGCATGCAAAATAAATAAGTGTTTTTTTCTTGAGGTTATTTTCTTAAACATTATAGATTATGTATGAAAGCATGTGGGGAACGGGGGAATCCCACAGAGAAGATTTGTATTTTAGAGTTGCAAACTAATTTTAATATTTAAGAAAATAATAATTCGTGCTTACTGAATATTTGGTGCCTGGAGTACCTACTCCATATTCCTGAATGCCATTTTCTATAATTTATTTTACTCACGTAGAAATCAAGGGAAGGAGGATTGATTTACTGATTTATCTAGCATATGTACATGTGTACACTACTTTGTATGGAACGAGAAGAAAATGTATTATGCAAGAGCTGTAAATATGTGAATTTACACCTGGTTATTCAGATACTTTCACTTTTTAGAAACAGTATACAGACCTGAGTTAATGGAATTTGAAGTCTCGAGGATGTTAAAGTATTTTGAAGAGAGAAAAAAAAGAAATTATGTTTTCTATTGTTCTTTGTGCTTGCTTGGTATGTGCACTTTGTATGCTGTTTAATGGAAAGTTGCTCCTAAAAAGTGGGATATAAATCCTCCTTAAAATGTGGGATATATGTTTTATTTATTTGTTATTCATTTATTCATTCATTTGCATTGCTTTTTTATGTTTTATGCTTTGGCAGCAGTAACAGAAGGCTGGACTGTCACTTTTATAGAGGAACAACGTTTTAGACATTAGAAAAAATAGATCACTTTGTATCAAAGACTATCCATCTCTTTGCAAAAATATCACTGAGTGAGAAATGAGGAAAGTTTAACTGCATTGTGTTTATGGCCATTTCTGTGTTCATTTTCTTCTCTCATTAGCAGTACAACAACGGCAGAGAGCTCTTCTTCTACTAAGCTGGTATTTTGTCCCCCCTATAGTGTGTTGGGCATAGGCAAACTTGACCCTCCAGATGTTTTGAGACTACAATTCCCATCATCCCTGACCACTGGTCCTGTTACCTTATGATGATATGAGTCGTAGTCCCAAAACAACTGGAAGACCGAGTTTGCCTATGCCTGGTCTAGACACAGAATAATGTCCCAGAAAGGAATAGACAATGGCCCATAGTACTTGCCATCTTTTGGAAAAGCAGAAATAACAGGGACTACCAAGTCTTTATCCTGGCCAGATTTCCCTAGAATGATGCTGTGCTGTGGTCTAGAATATAGTGCCTGGGCCAACGAAGAAGCAGAGCTTGTTCTCTTGACCGCTACAATAATAAAACTTCTGAAGTTAATGCACCTCAAGCAAAAGGTAGCCAGTTTTGCTGCTCATGAATGGGCCCATGAAATTTGAACCCTATAACGTATTCTCCCTACCACTGACCTAATTTATGCATGTTATGGAAATTAAGGTAGCACTTGACTTTTAGCATATTGTGTGATTCAGGATATTATGTCAAATAATCATGCTGGCTGCTAAGGAGTTACCATTTTAACACTGGAATGAGGAAGATACCTGCATTTCACACATCCTTTCCTGTTTTTCCAAGGCATGTTTTTTCCCCAGGAAATACCCAGTTCATATGTGCTGACATATTCAAGGGAAGGCACTTTTGAATACTGTTTGTAATTCATAATATCTTGATTTTTAAAGTAGAAGTTGGGGTTTGTGGAGCTTGCAAAGTTCACAGCTACTGTGCCTTTCGGTGTTGACCCCTAAATGAAGGAATCTCATAAGAAGCTGGTGAGCCCCAATGTGTTCCCCAGGATTCCAGGATCATTTGATCATAAAGACCTAAAAAAAAAAAAAAAGTATTTCAGTCTAGCCTATTTGAGAAAATCTACAACACTTGTGCACAAGGGACATCTTAGATGCATATGCTTTGCAATTATGTGTTTAAATTGTGCTAAGGAGGGAAGGGAATAGGCTATTTTAAAATTCTAAGGAGTATGCCTGAAATTTCCATATCATTGTTAACAAGTGCACACTCATCTTACTAAAAAGAATGCCAACTAATAAATAATCCCTAATGTTGCTTCCATAGAACTCCCCAGTTCTAAATCAATATTGGGGTGTGCGCGTGTGGAATTGCTCCGATGTGATCTCAAATAACAACTACGCAGGTATCCATAATATTTTCATTAGAAGTAAAGAGTGAACCTGGAATCTATCGTCATTCCAACGTATTTGCATAAAACAAAATATCCCCAGACTGACTCTAGGAAAATGTTTTATGTGTCCTTTTTAATAGGAGCTCTAATTAACACAGAAAATAAATTGGATATCCCCTCGATGGCCTGTATATGCATATAAGCAAGTATAGAAATTCATTAATGTTACATGGTAGTTGTTACGCTATCTTGGAGCATCTCCCTTGAACCTGACCACCTTAGTTGTTCCTGTGAAGAGTTATGATTCAGCTCTGGCTTTCCCTATAGTTTTCACTAGATGTGGCTGGAGGCATTGCTACAGTATGTACATCAGAGGAAAATGGGGAGAGCAAGCCAGTTTAAGGATAAGGAAAGGCGTGAAATTACAGGGAGTTCCTGCTAAGGCATCAAATATATATATACAGTGGTACCTCGACTTACGAATTACTTGACATATGAATTTTTCGACTTATGAATAATAATAATAATAATAATAATAATAATAATTTTATTTATACCCCGCCCTTCCCAGCCAGAGAACCGGGCTCAGGGCGGCTAACATCAATTAAAATCACAACAAAAAACATAAAAACGATCAATTTAAAATAACAGATTAAAATACAAATTTAAAATTCAATTAAAACTGCAGGTCTCAATTTCAAAATAACCCACCAATAAAAGATGAAGCATAAATATTAAACAGAAACCAACCCAAAGGCCAGGTGGAACAGCTCCGTCTTGCAGGCCCTGCGGAAAGATGCCAAATCCCGCAGGGCCCTGGTCTCCCGTGATAGGCTGTTCCACCAAGTCGGGGCCAATATTGAGAAGGCCCTGGCCCTAGTTGAGGCCAACCTAACGTCTTTGTTGCTCGGGACCTCCAAAAGATTATCACTTGAGGACCTTAAGGTCCTACATGGGACATACCAGGAGAGGCGGTCCCTTAAATACGAGGGTCCCAAACCGCATAGGGCTTTAAAGGTCAAAACCAGCACCTTAAACCTGATCCTGTACTCCACCGGGAGCCAGTGCAGCTGGTAAAGCACTGGATGAATGTGGTCCCGCGGCAAAGACCCGGTAAGGAGCCTCGCCGCGGCATTCTGCACCCGCTGGAGTTTCTGGGTCAGCTTTAGGGGCAGCCCCGCGTAGAGCGAGTTACAATAGTCAAGTCTGGAGGTGACCGTCGCATGGATCACTGTGGCCAGATCAGGGCGAGAGAATGAAAAAAGTGCCCACACGCCTATGAATTTTTCGACATCCAAAGGACATCCATTGGCGTTTTTAGATGGGGTTTACTCAACTTACGAATTTTAGATGCAGTTTACTCGACTTACGAATTTTTCTGAATTTTTCGTTTCCAATGCATTCCTATGGGGAAATCGCTTTTTTCGACTTACGAATTTTTCGACCTACGAATGTGCATTCGGAACGGATTAAATTCGTAAGTCGAGGTACCACTCTGTGTGTGTATATACACACACACATACATGCATATATATATATATATGGCACACCATTACATTTGTATTTGACTTAAATTAAAGTCTGTTTTGCCCAATCCATGTGGCACCTACCATGAAACACATTTATGGCAAAACAAAACTGGTTAAAGGCAATAATTTTGTGTGTTCGTGTTATATATGAACAGCCTCAAGAAGTGCTTTCAGCCCTGAAAGTCAGCATAAAAGCATTGAACGAATGAATAAATAGTTGGCACAAAAAATGCTGCAGTTCTGTGTGCCAGACTGGTGGTCACATTTGTAATCACTTGTAGTTTTTGGACCACGTATAGAGATAGCCATCACAAAATGTCAAGGGCACTTCCCAACCAAACTATCTGCACATGGAAAATGGTTAACTCTTTGTTGCTAAAAATAACATTTACAGTGACTTCTGCAGCTCTGGATATCTACGCACACCAGTCTAGCCTCTACATAGCTGTTCCCATGTTCGTGCTCTAAGGAGCAGTTGCAATAATGGGACCAGTCCCCTTCCACTAGTTTATGTACCTTCCCCTGACAGGCTGTGCACATGCAGCCAAGGCTGCTCCTGTGTGGCAACTTCCTCTGCTCATCCCTTTTCATTCCTCTCCTGGTTCTGGGAGACAGTGGTGCAGGAAAGTGTGGGGGAAATGCCTGGCCCTTCACCTGCCTGATCTGCATCTATCTCCTCTTCCTCCGCCCCATCCCGTGTTCCACCCTCCAGCTCTGAAGCTTCCCCTGTTTCTGACTCTTGCCTCCTGGCCGGGTTACCCCCAAATCAGTGTCCCCCTCTCCCGAGTCAGGGCATACTTGTCAGTGTCCTGCCAGTCCCTGATGCATAAAGTTTAATTACAACCGTATAACTTCGTTATGCTTATACCAAAATCAGCCATTCCTTCCCTTTCTCTTTATAGGTTCTCTTTATAAGATACTGAAAAGAAAACAAACAAGCACACACAAATGTTTGTGTTGCTGTCTTATTCTTCTGGCTATGTTTGTAACTGCTGCTCACAGTCAAAACTACAGATGTGCAGATTTACCTAGCTTTGTACTGCTATAGATGCTGCATAGAAAACGTTGTTGATGGACAGCCAGTACTAAATGATGATGTTCATAACTTTTCTAACCCTAGAACCCACTATGCAATCTTTCCAATTTAACATGGAAATATTAATCATGGAACTGTTATATGCACAGTTTGCTCCAATAGTCATTTACTACCATTGGATCCAATCCCCCTCCTGACTTACTGATCTGCAGTAAGTGATGGGCAGTGCATGGCTCCTCAAGGGATCGCTGATGAAAATAAAAGTAGAAAATGAGATGAGCACACAAGTGTGTTAGGCTTCCTTTCATTGCTAAGGTAGTGGGAGAAAAAAACAACAACAAGCATGATTTGAAGGAATTAAAGCAATCTGTATACTTAAAGGGATCTCCACATCACCCCAAAAACAAATTTCACTCCTCAAGCAATTTCACATAATTTGGGTACCCAAAATTTGGGAGAGAAACTGAGACAGGGAGAATTTTGCAAGTAACACTGATCCATGGTGAAATAAATTGCACAAGCAGGTGATCTGCAATTCACAGCATACAATTAGAGACTCCTGATGTAATTAGAAGGGATTTATTCTCCAACATATATCTGTGCTAGTTTGAATAATATTATCTCCTGATCTGTGAATTCCAACTGATGTCATCAGTAACACTTGGTACGAAAAGGAATGAATTTTCACATCTAATCTTTAAGTGTTACGCCTGAGATTCACCTGCACGGGCTCCCAGATAGCAACCTTATTCACATTGTGTCACTGAAGAACTGCAAACACTGAAACAATGTCTCAGGTGGTTATTTTTGCTGTATGTCATCTGACACATCTTCAGCTTTGCCAGGCACAACCGTGAACCAACATCCTCCCTCCTGACGTGGCCCCTGGCATACCTCAGAGCAGGCCTAGGGCTGTTCTAAATTAAACTGGCTATAGTAGTCCCATGTGGACCAGCCAAGATGGCGACACTGCTCTTCTCAGAAAGTCCTTGAGTTCTGCTTAGCCATTGTTTCTTTTCTTCCTTAGCTTTCATTTTATGGAAACAAGGAATGAAGAAAGGATGAGGGAAGGAGTTAAAAGTACTAGTGGAGGTGTTAAGCAGGACAAACAACATAAAGGGGGATATAGGGATAGTGAAGATAGCTGGGAATCTGCCAGACTGTGCCGCCCCACCTCAGCCAACATTGGTTGAACTGCTCTGATATCATGAAACGTTACAGAAACAACAACAACAACAACAACAACAACAACAACAACAACAACAACATGGTGCTGTTTAGAAGCAACTAGTAAGTAAAACAAATAAACTTAACAAGTGTCCTGACGTGGCAACTTTATTTTGACAATTTTTCGTGGTCTTCTCCCTTACCGATATTTAATCCCTGGATATTCATCTGAAAATCTGAGTGCTGCAGATTTCAACATTGACAAGAACACAGATCTGGGGCTTTGTGACAAGCACAGCATAGGAAAAAAGCCTTTAGAACAGCAGCACCTACAATGGTTTGTTCCTGGAATGCGAACTCCTTTCACTATTCAATTTATTGCAAGCAGTGCTTGCAAGTTGGATACTGGACCTGTTCGTTCCTTTATATCTCCAGACTCGGTGGGAAAGAAGACAGTGATGGCTATCACTGCCTATTCTCTACTCGGTCATTTTGACTACCCCTGCTGCCTCAACTGCTGTCATGATCTGGAATCCAGGTGTTCCCTGCAGCAGGTATCGGAGGAGGCAGCTGACAGTCGTGAGGAGGGAACAGTCAAGCCTCACAGCCTCTTGTATTTGAAATCACCTGTGAAATGTTAAGAAAGGTGCATTATGTACAGGTTGCGAAGTGGCAAACCCGATTTAACAGTTGTAGGGCTTTGTGAGTTAAAATGGAGTAGAGATTTTAAGAGACAGATGGGAAGGGACTCGGTGAATAGGGCAAGGGAGGGGTGAGGTGGAAGAGACACACATCTGTGAAGCTTTCAATCTTCTTGTGTCTTTCTTCGGTCTTTCTCCAGGTTGGTTGCTATGGGGGGTGGGGTGGGGGAATCGTCATATCTTGAAGTACACTGAATCTTTCCCCTCCTCTTGGGCTCAAGTCAGGTACCTTCTGAGATGCCACCTGATAAGTTCATGGCTCAGATGAAACTCACTTAGCCCCACTAGGGTACACCAGCTGTTGCTACAGCATGTAACCTGAACTTGGTGTAATGGCAGCCCTATGAGTGGCGAATATAAAGATAGCACAATGTAGCTGTGTTGATTTAATTTGCCTCTGAACCTGGGAGAAAAGAGGAATGACAACAGTCTTCTAAAAATCCCCTTTTATTTTTTTTCATTTTTTTTACAAAGCCTAAATATAAATTACTTCGATGAAATGTTTCAACTTATACGTACACATCATATCTTCTACTCTTTTAAATTCTGTTTCATTCTTTAAAAGGGGAAGCAGAAGAAGGAGGGGGGGAACAAGCTCACAGAATATGTTCAATCATCGTTAAAAAAAGGGGGGGGGTATATTCCTGCAGGCTAAAGAAGAAAATTGAGATGCCATTTAGCTGTTTCACTGTTTCTGAATCTATTGTGGGTGTACTTTTCTCCATGGTAAGATAAGCTCTGTTTGTCTAGCATAGGGTATAATCTCCCAATCTTCTTTTCCCCAAACTAGACAAACATAATTATCACAAATTATATGGTCCAACTGAACAGGAAAGATACATCATTATTAAAAGTCTTTCTCACATACACCAGTATTGTCTGTGGGCAGCGCGGCCAGTGGGACGATGAGAAAAGGAGCTCGTAGATCGATCTTTTGAAAGTTACAAGTAACAATAATAGTCCTAAGCTGCATGCGCAAGCCCAGGTAATGCCATTTTTATCTTGTGAACTGCTCTGAGACCTGCGGGCACAGTGCGGGTATATAAATTTATTAAATAAATTAACGACAGCAACAATTTTCTTGACCACAGTGGATTGCAGCAGTGAGGCACTAGGTATGTTGTGTTGCTGCTGGTGATGGACATCCACTGAAGAGCTCATCACATGCCCGTTTCCATTTAAAAATTGTCAAGTGGCAAATCGGGTTCTACCTTGAGTAAGAGCACGTGTTGCGGTAGGGACCTGGCAAGACACTTCCCTGTCCTGTGGGGGTGGGGCTGGCAGCTGGCCTTAGCTGCAATAGGGTCAAGAGGTGTTGCTGGGCAAAGCTAGATGTAGCAATTTGTGATGGACAGCCCAGCGTCCTTTATATTCCTCTGCACGCAGGGTGATCTCTCTCTTGGCTGCGAGCTTCTGATCACCCACCCCCCCTCTTTTCATAGGCCTCTGTGCTTGACCTTGCAACTGCCTGTCATGGGGTCGTCTGCTTTTGGGGCAGAGGCCCAGTAGGAATTTTTCCATCTGGCTGATTGGCTGTTGCCATTTGGTTTTCGCCTACTGCAGTAGCAACTTGTCACAACTTGTAAGGTTGGCGGTTAGGCATTGGTTCCTGTGTGGATTGCTGGATGGGTGGTGCCCACATCCAGAATCATGGTGATACTGGGAATCCCGTTAAAGGAATCCGGCGGCTCTTATGCTTTGTCCGAACCCCCGGTAGGGGATAGGGCCGTAGCCAGAGCCCCCGGGACCACTGGGGAGAGGGAGGCTTTGCCCCCAGCCTTCTTAACTCTCCTCAGTTGCACTTTCCCACCGCTGGCTGAATGTCAGCCTCTGTCCCGGTAGGACAGTAGTCTGAACCAATGCCTATGCAACCACTCACCGAATTTGTATTTAAATAAAGTTGTGGCCTAAATTATTGCCAAAAACCCAAACAAAAATTATGTCTCCTGTGTCAGTTCATTGGGGGGTGGCTTGAGGTCCTCGATACGCAAGTATTACACTGGTATATAAACTGCATCCTTATCCATAACTAGCTAGAACTGGATTAATAGATCTGTTAAGCAAGCTAGATCAGGAGCAAGTGCTAGATCTGTGTTGGGTTCTAGGGTGGTAGATATATTCATTGGCCTGCATCGGGAACATGTCTTTTCTTAGGCAAATGCCAGAGTCTGGGGAATGAATTCTAATCTCAGGGAGCCCACATGGCAATGTCAGCATCTGTGGCCATATTTCAGTCTCAGTAACTGAATTGGTATCTCAAGATCTGAACAGATATCCACACAAGCTTTAATGAACGAAGGGTGCGATATAAAATTATTCTATTCCTGTTATAGTAAATCTTTGTCCCCTCTTACAGGCTACACAGAAACATTGACAAACTGTTTTGAGTTTTTGGGTTTATTTTTTTTTCACAGCATGGAAAAGGCATCCAGGCCTTTGTAAACTGAGACTTTCAAACTGTTAATGGGAATTATTTGATCATGCGAACAGCATTAGTAAATCTGCTGAGGTGGCTGAAATGTATCAGTTTGACTCTAGTAATTGCTGAGAGATAAACAATTAGCATTCATTCCACCCTGTGCCAGCCCTGATCTTTCCCCATGTAGTGAATGAAAGACAATTTGATACATTATTTACTCAAACGAGTTACACACATTTTAAAAACATCCATAATGGTTTGTAATGCAACGTTTCCCTCCTGAAATGCTTAGATGGATTGATATGTCCAGAGTAAGCTGAAAAGATTCACAGTTGGAGAATTTAATGATGTGCCTGTGGAAGACTGGCCTTAATAAAAAGGCCTAAAATGATAAAATATGTGTGGCAAGTTCTGTAAGCGTATGCCTTGAAAAACAGACAATTGAATACTTGTCTTCAAAAGGGTACTCCAGCTGTTCAGTATAAAATACAATTTGTCCCAGCGTGATAAAATCTTTAGTTTATATATCTTCACAACTGTCCACTGATCTGATAAAAACGCGACTCCTATTAAAATGGCAATTCAAGCTATAAAGGAAGCGTTTAATTTCACTGCTCTCTGAAAAAAGATGTTGTGGTCTAGATATTAAGTGGCCTAAACCTTTTGGCAAGAGGGTTTGATTTCAAGCCATTTTTAGAGGCCATGGTTCCTTTCTTGATATCAAGCCCAAAGTCAGGGCCCAATACTAGCAAATGGGCAGAGTACCTTATTGTATCAGTTATGTTGGTCTCCTAAGGCTTTCCTGAACCACCGGGGGGGGGGGGGGCTAAATTAGATATCACATGGCAGAACAATTTAACATTACCCACCATTTAAAAAACAAAAAACAAAAAGCAGCTGTGGGGTGTTAGGAGTGGGGAAGAAAGACAGATAGCAAACTGGGTTTCCCCACTCAAAGTATGCTGCTGGCCAGGACTCAGGTTTCCTAATCCATTTGTGGTATGAGGTTGGCTATGCATTTGCTTACGTTTGAAGAAGTATGGAGTACAAGCCTGGTAGACATATATTTGGTGACAAGACTGTAATTAACAGAGCCTTGACTCCAGCTCAATTGCAACAACAATGTCTTTGGTGTCTTTTGCCACCATCATGCCAGGAAGACTTGAAAAAAATGTCTTCAGGCCAGTATGGCTACTCAGAAGCACTTTTCGCTACTATCTGAGTCAGCACTTTTCAGCTCCGCATTCAGGAACAAAAGAGCTCAAATATTCTGTACCTTGCTTGTGGTGGCAGCCTTCAGAAACGAATAAGCCAATAGCAAAGACATCCAGGCACAAGGTAAAGGTAAGATCCACAGTTGGGTCATGAAAGGCGTAGCACTGAAGGATTGTAAACTCACCTACATTAGTGTCAGCACTGGATGGAGGCAAGGGTGGTTTTAGTGGCACAGTGAGGTGATTTTGGTGTTGTTTGCTTTGCTCATGAAATCCTCTGCAAAGCAGGTTTCTTTCTCTTCGTCCAACTTGCTAATATTCTAAATGATCAAGGCACCATCTGGAGTAATAGTCATGCGGCAGCTACTGATCGGAAGTTCAGTCCCTTTGGTCCAGAGTACAGCGGCCTTTGGTGCAGCTCTTGGCTGGCAGTGAATAACGATTTTTTCACCTTGAGCTGCTGGAATCAGTTGCCTGACAAGGTTTATCCGCAAATGTAGAGCAAATGTTTTCGTAACTAATAAAGCACCTGCTGATGTTGGTGTATATATTATATATGCAAAAAGGTGGGACTGAGTTCGTTTGATCTGCTCAACCTAATAAGAATAGGAGAAAGGAGGGAGCTGACACATGAAAACACAAGGATGAAGCCTCCAAATTGTAAATTGATGGGTTCCTCTCTCTCTCTCTCTCTTAATTGATAAGACTGCATGCCCCCAATGTAGCAATGTTCCATCAGGGTCATCAGGTAGGGAGTAAATATATGAATGGATGGCTCACTCACTCACTCAATAGAGCTGCCCATTGTATCTTCACTTGGTGTGAAAAGATCCTGGACAGCTGAATCGAGAAGAGCTGGTGATAGTGTTTCCTCATTAACCACCCTGCTGTAGTCTTCAAAACCAGGCCAAAGAGTAACCCTACATAGATTGCATTGCAGTAATCAAATCTTGAGATTACCAGTGCATGAATCACTGTGGCCAAACTATCCTTGTCCGAGAACAGCTGTAGCTGGCACACCAGCACACCTGAGCCTACTGCAACAAGCATGGATCCAGGAGCACCCCCAAACTTGTTCTTTCAGAAGGAGTGCAACCCCATCCACAGGCAACTGGCCAATCACCCAGAGATGGAAGCCATCAACCTGCAGTGCCTCTAGTCTTCCCATGGTTCAAGATCAGCATATTGACCCTCATGCAATCCACCACGGCACCCAGACAACAGTCCAAATAATGCACAGCCTCTTCTGGCTCATATGTTATGGAGAAGTAGAGCTGTGTGTCATGTAGATGTTAAATAGCATCATTATAGGCATTGAGTAACATTGGGGTCAGTGTTATACCCCACAATGCAAAGATGAAGCTGACACACAGTCTCTCAATGCTATTCTCGGAATACGGCCCTATTGGGGTCCTCAATAGCCATCCTATAGAGCCAGTCCATGGGAATATCATGGTCAGTGGTATCCAAAGCTACTAAGCGATGAAGAAGCAGAAGTGGAGTCACAGTTCCACTGCCCTGCTCTCCATCTAGGCCATCCATCAGGGCACCCAATATGTCCTGGGATCAATTTCCCCACTAGCTGTTGCATGTCGATATCCCGACCCCTCCCGTGAATAAATAAGACACAAGACACCGTATATAAGGTTAAATGGAGAATAAAAGGCCACAACTTTATTGGTTCCGGATGTTGAGCGGTATTGGCTTTAGGCATTGGATCTAACTAGACTATATCCGACTCCAGTACGACGTGCTGGCAGTCCAGGAAGGGATAACCACTGTTGGGTGAGCCCTTGCTGCTGCACATCAGCTAAGGACTCACCCTGTGATCACCGATCTGGGGCGTGCCTTAGGCCCTCACCACCCACGGCTCCGGACACGGACACGCCCCCCGGACTTCTTTACGAAGTACCCTTCAGCACTTGGGGGGAGGTGTTGGCCCGTCCTCCCCCCCCACCTCCTAACCTTCCTGACCTTATCCAATGCCTAACCGCCAATCGAGCCAAAACATTTGGCTCGCCGCCAATACCCTCACACCCGTAACCAATAATAAGTGGGCACGCCCTGGCAGGCTGCACCGGTTGGTCAGCCAGCTGGGCACCGCACCCAGAGCTCACCCAATAGCGCCAGGGGATGCAAGCATCCCCTGTGCACGTGGAGGGCTCGTGCTAACTGCAACCCCCCCTCCTTTCTAAGGGCGGAAGGGGCTTTCTGAGAGTCTTAAACTTTGCTGGTCTTTATTGTTAAAATATAAGGCTTTTCTGTTTGCCCAGACTTTTGCCTGAGGGGAAGAACAATTCTATCTGTAGATGGTTATGAGGTTGAGTCTCTCAAGATTTGAGTGACTGGCATTAACTAATTTTTGTGTAAGTTTAAATAATTTATATAGGTTTGCCTCAAGAAATGGTTGAGTATTCATTCCTTAAAAATAGAATGCACATGAAATACTAATGCAGCTTTTCTCATCTGTAAAACGAGTATCTCGTAATTTGCATGCCACTAGACTTCACTACCTGCACTACTTATTGGAACAGTATGCTATTGGAAAATGTCCTCATTTACTGAATTTTCCAGAGAAAGCATTTCAAATACCTATTGTTTCCTTAAACTTCCTAACATAACAGCTGCCTACAATTCTTGAGGAATCAACATACTTTCACTTCAAATGTTCTCTGGGGGTTTAAATTAAACCACACTACAAAGGTTGACTTCACATGAATACATTTGGGTAGGTTTACTTTCATTCTGGGAACTTTTCCATTCAATAAACTTTTTCAGACCATCTGTGGCAGATACATACAGATCTTCAGTTCTTTAGAATTGTCTATACATACATGTGTGTGTGTGTGTGTGTGTGTGTGTGTTAGACATAACATATTCTGAGTGGTTAATGTGCATACCAACTGGCAATTGTGCACATTCCCAGACTTCTTGGAGAATGTGCATGCAGTATGTCTATGAAGAGGGAATTTTGCACATTTGCTGGTCAAAGTGCCTTATCTTTAACTAGACTTGAGGAATGTGCTTATTTGACTCTATTTTGTGCATTGTCTAGTCAGTATGCATGGTTTATAAGGCACATGTCCTTGTTTTCCATCTTTAGGTCATAAATATGCACTCTGCCCCACTCCAGGCTGTTTCTGGCCCACCGTCTAATCTTACGTGGCCCTGCAACATATCCTCTAGGGATCTGCACACACACCATGGCTGCAATCCAGTGGAGGGGGTTAAGTTTACCTGCCTTGGGTCAACCTGGGTACCATTCCCCACCCTACGCCAGATCCAGTCCCTAAAACATTCAAGGGTGGGGTTGATGTTCAGTTATGGTTATGAATTCCTTATTAATCATATAGTCTGACAGAGATTAGGAGTGCCCCCCCCCCCAAGATTGAACCCTCTGTTCAACAACTATTATGGGGAGGGCTCAGTCCTGCAGGGTGTGGGCGATATACCGGTAGGTAAGCAGCTTCCCTTTAGGTCCAGGCAGAATTGACGTTAGTTTTAATCGCCCAAGTGGAATTCTGTATCTTTGCCTAATCTATTTTGTTTATGTATGCTGAACGTATGGGACAGAGGGGGCTGAAAATATGACTCAATAAGTAAAAAGTATCAGCAGCATATCTATATCTCTAATTCTGACATATCATTCTTTTTAAAAGCTGAAATAATTTTACCACGGTATTACAGGTTTTGATTTGTATCTCTTATACGAACATGACAGCGTGACATTTATTTTTGATCCTTTCATTTCCTGTATATTTTCAGCTACAAGCAACATAATATGCCTATCATCGAATCTCTCTGTGGATATTTCTGCAAATAATATTAAGTTTGTATTGGTCCCAATCTTACTTGAACAATGACAGTTGTTATACTTTAAGAAGTCATTTTTTCCCATTAAACCTAACATAATATGAGCCCTTTAGATATGAGAGACTACTGTCTGTGTCTTTTGTTTTTTTAAAAAAACCTTTGCAGTCATTCTCTACAGGGAGTGATGTTTAACAAGTATTCTATTTATTTGCTACTTGAACTGTATAAATAGATATGCTGACAAGACTCACTGATGGCAAAGAATGACACGTGCGGGAACAAAGCTTCATAAAAAGAATTGTTGGAACCAATTTTTAAGGCCCCTTAAGTTCATTCCTCCCTGTTGTATAGCTTGAAGGTAATTTTTTTAAAAAAGATATCATTAGAGGTATCAGTTATTGTGACTTACTAGGTACCATATTTATAAAATAAGAGAAAAAAGATTACTCTCCTTAGCAAATATTCCCAGGGTGTCCTGCAGAATTGTTTTTAATCTAAATTGTGAAATGCAATTTTAAAATCATAACACCAATTTATTTCTGCTCTGTTCATCTTGAACTGTATTTCTTATTAATATTCTGTTCTTTCCTATACGTTTATCCCTTGACTTCTATGCCTCTGTGGGGTTTCTTTTAGCAAATAATGATCTAAGCTACAGAATAGTACTGCTCGTATCTTTCTTTTTCCACCTGATGTCAAAACACAAATTTTGTCAGGTTGTTAATGCTCACCTCACATGCAAGGCTATTTCTTGCCCTTTCTTGCCCTAAACTGCCCATCTCTAAACCCACTCATAACCACCTCCCAACCATCCATTTACTTAATCTGGAGAAAGGGAGGTAGTTATCTCTTCCTCTGGTATCTGGCAGCAGTGAAGGCAAACTTAGAGGTTGGGGAGATACAAGAGCTAATGATTTTTTAAAGGGGTTAGCAGTAAAATAAAAATACGGCACTTTTAAATTTATACACTGAAGCCAATAAAGACCTTCAAAATAAGGAACATCATCTCTTACTTTTTGATGGCAGCGAGGAGGCCTATAGGAAGGTTTGGGAAAATGAGATAGTTAATTTGCACTATTGGTACTCAAGGGTCTGGTAGATAGCCTTGCTAGGAAAAAAAATCCCCATAAACAGAAGGTTTCTAGGGGGACTATTTTGCAGAATGGTCTGATTTCATATCATTTAAGATTAAGGAGGCATATGGACAGAAGGTTCTTGCAGCCTATGCTAAAGTATAGACATATGCGTGATGGTGGTGAGCTCCCATTGCTCTGTCCCAGCTTCTGCCAACCTAGCAGTTCAAAAGCATGCCAGTGCAAGTAGAGAAATAGCTATCCGCTGTGGCGGGAAGGTAAATGGCATTTTTGTGCACTCTGGCTTCCGTCCCGGTGTTCCGTTGCACCAGAAGTGGTTTAGTCATGCTGCTCCCATGACCCGGAAAGCTATCTGTGGACAAACACTGGCTCCCTTGGCCTGAAAAGCAAGATGGATGTTGTACCCCATAGTCACCTTTGACTAGACTTAACTGTCCAGGGGTCCTTTACCTTTTTTAAACCTAAAGTATGGGTGGCATGAAAATGCAATCAACAAAGAATTTACCCATGCCTTAGCCATACAGTGGTACCTCAGTGGTGCTTGGACAGAGAGCATTCATGCTTGGACCTCTGCCTTTATTATATTTCTATTCACATGGTACAGACATGGTAAGAAAGCACGGGAATTCAGATTAACATTTTTGTTTGATCCACCACAAATTCAACATATTGGTAATTACTGCAGTTAGTTGGAAAGCAAATAGGGAAAGCAAAAAGGGTCAAAGTATAAACAACTTGGATGAAGGAATTGAGAGGATGCTCATCAAATTTGCAGATGACACCAAACTGGGAGGGGTAGCTAATGCCGCAGAAGACAGAATTGGGATTCAAAATGACCTTAACAGATTGGAGAACTGGGTCCAAGCTAACAAAAAGAATTTCACTAGGGACAAATGTAAGATTCTGGACTTAGGCAAGAAGAACCAGATGCAAGATTGGGGGGGGGGTGTACCTGGCTTACCACCAGTACAAATGAAAAGGATCTAGGGGTCTTAGTGGACCACAAGCTTAACATGAGTCAACAGTGTAATGCACCAGCAAAAACAGCTAATGCTGTTCTAGGCTGTATCAACAGAGGTATAGTGTCCAGACCAAGGGAAGTAATAGTACCACTCTGTACTGCCTTGGTCAGACCACATCTGGAATACTTTGTCCAATTCTGGGTACCACAATTTAGGGATTGCCATATGTCCTGTTTCTCCAGGACACTTCCTCTTTTCCATGGGTATGTAAAATGAGAGTCGTCATGGGTATCCAAAGTTAAAAGCAGAAGTGCCTGGAAACCAAGTCTTATTAGGAATAGTTGAATGAGTTGGGTGCGTTTAACCTGGAAAAGAGAAGAGTGAGCGGAGATATAATAGCCATCTTCACATGGAACAGGAGCAAGTTTTTTTTCCTGTTCTGGAGAGTAGGGCCCAAACGAATGGCTTCAAGTTACAAGAAACATCAGGAAGAACTTTCTGATGGGAACAGCTGTGGAATGGACTCCTTCAGGAGTTTGTGGACTCTCCTTCCATGGATGTTTTGAAGCACAGGTTGGATGGTCATCTCTCATGGATGCTTTAGATCAGATTCCTGCATTGCAGGGGGTTGGACTAGATGGACCTTGGGGTCCCTGCCAACTCTACAATTCTACGATTCTAAGAGATGCAAAGAAAGTGAGATGGAAACCTTTACATATAAATATGTTAGTTACAAAGGCTGATAAGCATTCCATATGCATAGTTACTTGTAATAACCTGTATTATAGAGACGAAATGAAATTTAACTTTTAAAAAAACAAAAAGCTCTGTGAAATGTAAAATTGAACAGAGAAATTGTGACCGCTCCTAGAACCAGTATTGGACTTGAACCTGAGAGACCAGGGTTCATATCCCCACTCAGCCATGAAACTCAGTGGGTGACCTTGGACCAGTCATTGTTTCCCAGCCTAACCTACCTCATAGGGTTCTTGTGAGGATAAATATAGGGAGGAGGAGAACTATGTACACCACCTTGGAAGAAAAGGAGGCGTATAAAGGAGATCTGGGTGGTGCTGTGGTCTAAGCCACTGAGCATCTTCAGCTTCCCAATCAGAAGCTCGGCGGTTCGAATCCCCACGACAGGGTGAGCTCCCATTGCTCTGTCCCAGCTTCCTGCCAACCCAGCAGTTCGAAAGCATGCCAGTGCAAGTAGATAAATAGGTACCGCTGCGGCAGGAAGGTAAACGATGATTCCGTGCGCTCTGGTTTCCGTCACGGTGTTCTGTTGCAGAAAGCTGTCTGTGGACAAACGCCGGCTCCTTCAATCTGAAAGTGAGATGGGCGCCACAACCCCATAGTTGCCTTTCACTGGACTTAACTATCCAGGGGTCCTTTACCTTTACTGTGTGTGTGTGTGTGTGTGTGTGTGTATAAAATAAAAGTAGACCATCCTGAGACTGGAAGGGAGAAATTGAGTCCCCACTGCAGGTCAAATTATGTCAGCGGTGTTTTAGTTTCAGAAGTAACTCGGCTATTGACTGTTTTCATTTATTTGTTTGCTTTTAAAAAAATAGTTTGTAGAAATAAGCTTGGGGAAAGTTAATTGATGTGACAAGAGAAGATCTCAAAAACAAAAGCATCCATGGGAGAATAGAAAATACTTCAACCTAATGTGCGACCTAGAAATGCAGCTGGCATTACTGGTGCAAGCACAGCAGTTTATGTATCCCTGCTAGCCTCAGTGTATCTGGTGGCATCTTTTGTGAATAAAGTATCTTGTCAGTAATGGAAATATTTACAACTGCTACGGAGGAGAGTGCAAAATATGGTCTGAAGCTCAACATCAAAAAAACTAAGATCATGGCCACTGGTCCCATCACCTCCTGGCAAATAGAAGGGGAAGAAATGGAGGCAGTGAGAGATTTCACTTTCTTGGGTTCCATGATCACTGCAGATGGTGACAGCAGTCACGAAATTAGAATACGCCTGCTTCTTGGGAGAAAAGCAATGACAAACCTAGACAGCATCTTAAAAAGCAAAGACATCACCTTGCCAACAAAGGTCCGTATAGTTTAAGCTATGGTTTTCCCAGTAGTAATGTATGGGAGTGAGAGCTGGACCATAAAGAAGACTAATTGCTGAAGAATTGATGCTTTTGAATTATGGTGCTGGAGGAGACTCTTGAGAGTCCCATGGACTGCAAAAAGATCATACTTATCCATTCTTAAAGAAATCAGCCCTGAGTGCTCACTAGAAGGACAGATCCTGAAGTTGAGGCTCCAGTACTTTGGCCACCTCATGAGAATGGAAGACTCCCTGGAAAAGACCCTGATGTTGGGAAAGATGGGGGGCACAAGGAGAAGGGGACGACAGAGGATGAGATGGTTGGACAGTGTTCTCGAAGCTACTAACATGAGTCTGACCAAACTGCTAGAGGCAGCGAAGGATAGGTGTGCCTGGCGTTCTCTGGTCCATCGGGGTCATGAAGAGTCGGACACGACTGAACGACTGAACAACAAAAAAAACCAAGGGTGAGAAAACCCACCACCACCCGAAAACAGAACAATTGGCTGCAAAAATCTGGTAACATCAGATGGTACTTTAGGATGGAAAAAATAAAAATAAAACAGTTCCTTCCCCTGTCATTTCTTTCTCTGCTCCCTGTTTACAGTTTGAGGGTGGATTTTAAAGTGTGCAAGTGTTCCTTTAAAAAAAAAAGAGGTGGAAGTACAGCAAATTTAGTAATGTTATTTCATGACTGAATTTGGCAATATTTGATTAGTGCCATCTAGTGTACATACATACAAAATCAAAGACAAGACAAAGAGAGAGAAAAAACAATACATTCTCTATCTTAATTCCATGCATCTGAATGACAAGGACGTGGTATTTTCAAACATACTAACTATATACCCTTTCTGACACTGAACACTCAGCAAATGTTCCTTTCTTGGCTAAACATTTTTATTTTATCCGGATCTTTCATAATATTGTTATAGAATAGCTTGGGAAACTTACACTTTCTTTGAAATTTCAGAGATAACTCTATTGTGCTCCTCAGAGAGCAGTGCGAGATAAATAGCTTTGTCATACACATCTGCTAGTGTACCTTAATAATCTCAGACATGCCATCATTCAAACTTTGTGAGGAAGAAAAAAAAGATGTTTCCAGAAGCACCTTGGAGATCCTTTGGGTAAAGCTAAAGAGCCTTGCATATAGAGCTGATAAGACACTTTATTCCTGAAGCTAAAAAGGAGAATTCTAGGCTAGAGTATTTAGGTAATATAAACGGCGAAAATGAAGCTAATTTTTTGATAAAGTTGCTTTTGACATTGGGTGGCTTAGCAGCAGATAGATGTAGGAAACAGCTTCTCTGCACCTGATAAATAAGTAGTTGCTCTATTTGCTTTCTGTAAGAGAATAAGCACTATGCTGGCCTTGAGGGTGATTGTTTTTTTGGTTCCCCTCCCCCTTGTTTAATCCTAGTCAGCTGCAAGCAAGTCACATAAATGACAGTGATGATTGGCCACCTGGCACATAATTAGAACAAGGGCATTTGTACTGAAACACGGGTTGTGTGTATTTTAAGGTAAATTAAAGGAGATAGGTAGGAAACATTTGACTTTCCAGATGATGCTGAACTACAATTCCCATCAGTGCTAGTAAGCATGGTCAATAGCCAGGGATGATAGGAGTTGTGGTTCAGCAACACTTGGAGGGCCAAAAGTTATCCAAACCACATATAGTGGTACCTCAGGTTAAGAACTTAATTCGTTCCTGAGTTCTGTTCTTAACCTGAAACTGTTCTTAACCTGAAACACCACTTTAGCTAATGGGACCTCCCGCTGCACCGCCAAAACACGATTTCTGTTCTCATCCTGAAGCAAAGTTCTTAACCTGAAGCGTTATTTCTGGGTTAGCGGAGTCTGTAACCTGAAGCATCTGTAACCTGAGGTACCACTGTATAGTCAATCATTTGGATTCATAATATTATCTGCACAGAACATAAATGTTTTGTGCATCCGTGTCTAATCTTGCCCCTTTATAAAATTTATTATTGGCGTGTGTTTTTCGTTTTGTAAATCTACCAAAGAAAAAAATACTGTAATATAAAACTGGGATTAAGGAGTTTTCTCAGGATGGCAGAAGGTGTTTCTGTTGTGTTGTGTGGTGTGGTCATGGTGGAAATGCTCTGCAGAGGAACAGACAAAGAAATGGGGGTGTCGAGGAGAGAGATATGTCTCTATTTTCATCTGAGGAGTGTTGGAGGGTGTGCAGAATGAGGACATGCTGAGGCCAGCAGAGGTTGAAAGGGCTGATTGGAGCAGCACCTCCCCCTGTTCCAAGCCATCCTTCCCAACAAAGAGGGTTTAGATTACACCCTAGATCTGGATACAGTCCTATGACTGGGAAGCTGTCATTTGGGTTTATCAAGACATGTATGCTACAAATTGAAATCAGTTTCATTGGACTGCAGTGCTGGTTGAAAGATAAAAATGATGTCTAACAGAAGCATAAAAGGTAAAGGTACCCCTGACCATTAGGTGCAGTCATGGACGACTCTGGGGTTGCGTGCTTATCTCGCTCTATAGACCGAGGGAGCCAGTGTTTGTCCGCAGACAGTTTCCGGGTCATGTGGCCAGCATGACTAAGCCGCTTCTGGTGAACCAGAGCAGTGCACGGAAATGCCGTTTACCTTCCCGCCAGAGCGGTTCCTGTTTATCTACTTGCACTTGATGTGCTTTCGAACTGCTAGGTGGGCAGGAGCAGGGACCAAGCAACGGGAGCTCACTCTGTTGTGGGGATTCAAACTGCTGACCTTCTGATCTGCAAGCCCTAGGCTCTGTGGTTTAGACCACATCGCCACCCGCGTCCCATTAACAGATATTATATATATATATATATATATATATATATATATATATATATATATATGAGAGAAACGGTTTGTTTCACGGTCTACCTATCTGTAGATTCATGAATTCAGTGTGCTAGAAGGCAATTATTGATATTCAGGCAAGTGAGACTGGTCAGTCTGAATATATGTTTCTACTAGAAGCACGGCCAATGATTTACTTACTGAGGAAGTGGGTAATCAATGAGACAGCAGGATCAAACTATCGGGCATTTAGAATTGAATAGGGGCACTTATTTGTGCAATCCATCTACTCTGCTACCTTCTGACACATTTGTTTTTTTGCCTCCAATGTCCGGCCTATTTATTTGAGTCACAGTTTGTTCTCTTTATTTTCCATATTTAGCTGCCAGATGCAGTCATTGCTAAGGCTTACTAAAGAATGGAAATTGCAATAATAATAATAACAATAAAAAATCATGTGCCTTCTTTAACACCTCTTGTTTTAATGTTCCAACAATTTTGTTGTCAAGCTCTAAAAATATTTACTGAGCGTGGTCTGATGACCAATTTCAGAAGATTACATGAGTGTACACAGAGGGGTGCACTTCAGAATTTTAGGGATGCTTGAGGAATTCAGTCTTAGAAGATTCCGATATGCACTGACGTGATCTGTTCATACCAGACTAAATTGCAAATGAGAACTTTTGCATTGTTTGTATGTTCGTATGCCGTTCTCAGCTCAAAAGAAAATCATATTTAGGAATGCACATTTTATATGAAATATATTAGCAAATAACATGTAAATGCCTGTTTCCGAGCAAGGATGTCCCTCTCCCCTAAGTAACAGTTTAATGCAGAAATGGGACAAAATGGACTTATGGGTAAAGAAATGTAAAAATGACATAAACTGAAAAGAGGCTAGTTCAAGCATTCCTATTAAATTTTAATTCGTTGCTCTGAAAATAGAGGAGCTAAAGGAACTTTTTACAGGCTCACTACCCATTTCCAATAAATGAAATATACAATGCATTATCCATAATTACATTCTTTAATTCACACCAGTTAAGTATTTTAACGTCCTGATAAAATCCACTATTTTAAGCAGTTGCAGGGTAGAAAGCAAACCATTCACTTCTGGCAATTTTTAAGCAACATCAGTGGATCATATATTGGGCACTGTTACTTATCATTATAGCTGGTAACTCAGCCTAAAATGAGTCATCTTTAATTGGGATCATCATTTAATTAGATCTTTATTTTCAGTGTGTAGTGACAATTAAGAAAATGCCATTGTGCATATGAAATGGAATTAAAGTTGAATTGGTGAGATGCCCAAACTGAATAAAATCATGCAATACTAGATTAATGAGTCATTTAAAATGTCTGGGGAAAATTGGTTTAGCAACTGAGCTAAATGTTAAATCATGTAACATCATAAAATAATGGAAGAATGTCATTTATTTATTGTACCGGGAGACTTTTTTGGGGTACGAACTTATACATTACTTGCTTAAAATAATGGGAACCAAACGGTTTACAAATTACAAAATATGAAGTATCTAAGGCCAGAATAAACAAAACCATATATCATTCAATGAAGCAATTAGCAGATCTTCAAAGGACCAGTATTTCCTCAGTCCAAAGATCGTACACGGTCTGCTGAGATAAAGAGATCTGAACCATGTATTGTGGTATAAGAAGGTCTGGTCTGCCACCCAGTCTGCCTCAGTACTGGCCAAGGGGGCACACTTGTGGCCTCTTTCAGCCGGATGAGGCAGACCATGTGACACACTGCATTGCTATACATGCTTGGTGCATGGTACAACTATTTTAGGGTTGGGTGGGCTACTTCCCACTCTCTTTTTCTCCTTCCAACAGAACCCTCCCTCCCTATTTCTCAGTGTGACTTGTTGGTCACTTTGGGACATAGCAGGAATTTTTGGCCAACCCACCTTGTTTGCGGGTTGCTCCCCCCCACACATGGGATGCGGGTGACGCTGTGGGTTAAACCACAGAGCCTAGGGCTTGCTGATCAGAAGGTCGGTAGTTCAAATCCCCCAAATGGGGTGAGCTCCCGTTGCTCGGTCCCAGCTCCTGCCCTCCTAGCAGTTCGAAAGCACGTCAAAGTGCAAGTAGATAAACAGGAACCGCTCTGGTGGGAAGGTAAACGGCGTTTCCGTGTGCTGCTCTGGCTCACCAGAAGCGGCTTAGTCATGCTGGCCACATGACCCGGAAGCTGTACGCTGGCTCCCTTGGCCAGTAACGCGAGATGAGCACTGCAACCCCAGAGTCGGACATGACTGGACCTAATGGTCAGGGGTCCCTTTACCTTTACCTTTACCCCCCGCCTATTCCATACTGAATAGCTGAGTATGGATAGCAGATGTTCTGCTGTGCTGTTGACTTGAGTAATCAATTGATTTTGGTGATAAGGTCCAGGAAGGAAAACAGTTGTGTTTCAGCCCGTTGATGCTCCCACTTTGCCTCCCTGCCCCCACCCCCACCCCTGAACACCAGGAGGCTTGGAAACCAACAATAGCACAGCATGGAAGGTAATACTATGGAGCAAAAGAGGATGGCCCTCTCTTAGCTTCAGGGTCCATGACCCCCTTCCTCTTGATGCAGCCTCCTCCAGCCAGTACCGCGTGGAGTTCTGCCTAATTTCCTCCTCCTTGTCACCAGAACACCCTGCCCAAAACCTCTGTGTAAAACAGGCATAGGCAAACTCGGCCCTCCAGATGTTTTGGGACTACAACTCCCATGATCCCTAGCTAACAGGACCAGTGGTCAGGGATGATGGGAATTGTAGCCCCAAAACATCTGGAGGGCCACGTTTGCCTATGCCTGGTGTTAAAGGACAACTGTGTGACGTCACACCCATGTTGCCCTGGCAACCTCCACCTCGGTTACCAGTATGCTATTTTGTCTTGTAGATGGCTTTTACGATAGGCTAGTGGCAAGGCTAGTGGCTAGTGGCAAGAGATTTCACTGTCTTGGGTTCCATGATCACTGCAGATGGTGACAGCAGTCACGAAATTAGAAGACGCCTGCTTCTTGGGAGAAAAGCAATGACAAACCTAGACAGCATCTTAAAAAAGCAAAGACATCACCTTGCCGGCAAAGGTCTGTATAGTTAAAGCTATGGTTTTCCCAGTAGTAATGTATGGAAGTGAGAGCTGGACCATCAAGAATGCTGATCGCTGAAGAATTGATGCTTTTGAATTATGGTGCTGGAGGAGACTCTTGAGAGTCCCATGGACTGCAAGAAGATCAAACCTATCCATTCTTAAGGAAATCAGCCCTGAGTGCTCACTAGAAGGACAGATCCTGAAGTTGAGGCTCCAGTACTTTGGCCACCTCGTGAGAAGGGAAGACTCCCTGGAAAAGACCCTGATGTTGGGAAAGATGGAGGGCACAAGGAGAAGGGGACGATAGAGGATGAGATGGTTGGACAGTGTTCTCGAAGCTACTAACATGAGTTTGGCCAAACTACGAGAGGCAGTGAAGGATAGGCGTGCCTGGCGTGCTCTGGTCCATGGGGTCACGAAGAGTCGGACACGACTGAACGACTGAATAACAACAACAAAGTGGCAAGGCCATCATCACCCTCTGCCCCTCTTTCAGGCAGAAACACAAGCTCAGGCTCTCAGCTCACCTTAATTATCAGAGCTCTGATTAAGCCCCAGCATCCAATAATCTAGAGGGGGGAATCTCGCAGCTAGGGATCTGGGGGTTCCCCGTTTCCCCCACTTAGCCATAACAATATAGTTATACTTATCTAAACCTCATTCTTCATGCAATTCCTGATTAGTACTGATACACAAAAAGCCAACATCTGGGCACCGGCCTTCCACTTGAAATACTATTTCCCACCAAGAGGCATTATTTCAAATGCATGGTCTTCTTCTTCTTCTTTGGCGTGGGTGTATATGGAATGTGACCTCCAAGCTGAAAACAGGGCTGTCTGTCATGTTGGCATATTGTTTGCAACAACAGTTCATAAATAATATTTTAGTCATTGAGTGTCTGTAAAAACTAGGACTGATGTAAGCTTAACTGAAGCAGCTATAAAACTTCTTAACTCCCTGTCACATGAAAGTCTGATTGTTCTTTAGTACAGGGCTGGTAAAACTTTACAGCTTTCCAAAGTTTTAGCAGCAATGAATTCATACTTCTCACTAGCATTTTGTTTTGACACCTTTTCCATCACATTCGGCATCTGATGAATAATATGAAAATGGACTTGGAAAGGGAGGGGGGAGAAGCTGTCTGCTGCATTCACAGCTGGCGCTATGGTGCTGTTGTGCCTGTCATCACCTGCCTACACTTAGTTAATAAGCATCTGTTCCTTTCCCTCCCTCCCCCCCGTCTTGTACTTACAAAAGGTACGCGGTAAAATTGCTATGTTCCATTGTTCCATATTTCTGGCAAGATGCTTCATTCCCAAATATCAATTCTAAGATAAGTTGAAGACCAAAAAACCCCCACCTTCATTCAAAAACAAAGAAACCTCAAACTCTCTAGTGTTATATAATAACTGGATGTTTTCATCTTACAACAGTTTTATTCTTTGGGATAGGTTACTGGCAGGTCAGTTTTTAAAAGGCTGGATTTTCTTTTCACTTGGGAAATGCTTCTATCATAAATATTGTGATACGTTCTCAAAATATTTATTTAGGTAAAAGGTAAAGGTAAAGGACCCCTGGGCAGTTAAGTCCAGTCAAATGCGACTATGAGGTTGCGGCACTCGTCTCGCTTTCAGGCTGGGGGAGCCGGCATTTATCCACAGACAACTTTCCGGGTCATGTGGCCGGCATGACTAAACTGCTTCTGGCGCAACGGGACACTGTGATGGAAACCAGAGCGCACAGAAATGCCGTTTACTTTCCTGCCACAGCGGTACCTATTTATCTACTTGCAATGGTGTGCTTTTGAACTGCTAGGCTGGCAGGAGCTGGGACAGAACAAAGAGAGCTCATTCCATTGCGGGGATTTGAACTGCTGACCTTCTGATCAGCAAGCCCAAGAAGCTCAGTGGTTTAGACCACAGTGCCACTCGCATCTAGATTAACACACCCCTCTTATATATCTGTTTCCATTTCTAGCCCACCTGTTTATTGGGCATTCATCCTGATTTGTTTGCAGAGAGGTTAGATGATTCATCATACAAGTGTTATCCTGCACTGCTCAGTGGATTTTCTCATCACTTTGCTTATTGCAAAAAGTCCGATTTTTGATGGGATGCAGGTTTGTTCTCCAAGAGCTATAAATCAACCCTGATTGTACAAGCTGAATTGTCTGGTATGTAACTGAATCCCGAAAATAGCAATGGTCTGGAAAGCCCCCTTAGTATCGGAAGTTGTGCTGCTCTTGACACCTTAATACCATAATGCCATTATTAAAATGTTACTCTTTTTATATTAAAAAGAAAACTGCTTCATCCAGATTGCTGTTCATTTACATGAAAAGGAAACAAGATGTGTGAGGTTTAAATAGTAAAATGGAATGGGGTGTCCCTATTTTCATTGGATAAATGTTGTTATGTTCTGAGTGCAAGGCAGATCCTGTACACTGCTTAGGGGTGAGTGTGATTGATATAAGTTGTGGTTCAAACATACATACAAACAAACCATTTCAGGATACTGTATCAGTAGCACCACACCCTATGGAGTATCGTTGGCATCTACTCAGAAACTGGCCTTTTCTGTCAGCACTCCTGCACTTTTGGCATGCTCTTTCCTCTGCCATAAGGTAAAGGTAAAGGTACCCCTGACCACTAGGTCCAGTCGCGGACGACTCTGGGGTTGCAGCGCTCATCTCGCTTTACTGGCCGAGGGAGCTGGCGTTTGTCCGCAGACAGCTTCCGGGTCATGTGGCCAGCAGAGTGAACCAGAGCAGCGCACGGAAACGCCGTTTACCTTCCCGCCGGAGTGGTACCTATTTATCTACTTGCACTTTGATGTGCTTTCGAACTGCTAGGCGGGCAGGAGCTGGGACCCAATGAGAGCTCACCCGCAGGGATTCGAACCACCAACCTTCTGATCGCCAAGCCCTCAGCTCTGTGGTTTAGACCACAGCGCCACCCACGTGCCTTTCCTCTGCCATACAAGATACTAATTCTTTTACTATCTGTTTTACTTGTCTTTTAAATATCTATTTATTTGCCAAGGCTTTCCCGGCCTCTGAATTTGTTTGTTGAAGCTGCACCTGGTATTTGACAATTTCAATTTGCATTTTGCTTGCTGTTACAATAAAACGAGGATCCGTGGTTTTATATTGCTGCTTTTATATACTGAGCTTTGAACACAGATCAGAGATTTTTTCCCCCCGTAATATTTAGCAGGTTATAAATATTCTCCAATAAAATAAATAAATAGGGTGTCAGCGAGAGTGTACACTCTGAGGGTAGCAGGTCACAGACTTTCCAGCTTGGAGACCTTGTTTGTTATAGGGCAAGTAATATCATTGTTGTGAGGAGCTTGTATAATGCCCTCCCTTTTTTTCTTTATTGTAGAATTTTTTTTTCATTACATCTTAAAATAAACAGCACAGCCCATCTTCCATGGGGTGTAATGAAAAGTGTATTTCATATCCAAGTAAACCATGATCTTTTAAACGTATATTTAACAAACTTCAGTTCAGGGATGGGGAACCTCTGGCCCACAGATCAAACTTAGCATGCCTGCAAGGTCACTTTCTCCTAACCACATAAACCTGTCCCACACTTGATATCCTCCCCCCCCCCCAATAATTTTTAATTCCCCCCCCAAATATCTTAAACACAATATAGCTTAACAATATTATTCTACTATAAATCTATATCTTATCCAAATTAACTTCCCTCCACCCCTCTTCTGGCTTCTCTACATTGCTCTTACTTAAGCGTGTTTACAATATATACATTCTATAAATGTCTATAATTCCTTAATAAATTTTTGTATTATACTTTAAACATACAATCATTATATTACAGCATTACATCTTATGGTCTAACCAAATGTTTACAATAAACGTAATGAGCTTTATTTCACTCCTGTGAGTGTCTTAATTTATGTACAGTTTTCTCTAAGCATACCATAAATTTGGACCATTTTTTAAAAAAATTCTCATCACCCTGCTGTCGGATTCTTCCACTTAGCTTTGTTATTTCTGCATGTTCCAATACTTTCTGTTACCATTCTTCAATTGTCAGAATATCCTGTTGTTTCCATCTCTGTGCAAGGAGTAGTCTTCCTGCTGTTGTGGCACTTGATATCCTATGTGATGGCAGGTGTGTGGTAGGTAGAACTATGGATTCCAATGCATAAATGGGAGCCTTAAAGTGTGATCTCAGTTGTGCATTGGCACAGGAAAGTCGGCTACAGCCCTGCACGGTGTTTGATGTCCCTTAAAATGATGCCAGTGATACTGCAGGTCGTTGGCCCTTGAGGCAAAGATCCAATAAGGATCTGGACCACCAAGCCAAAAAGGTTTCTTACCCTTGCTCTGATTCTCAAAGTCTTCTGTTGGCATACAATTCGAGTTCATCATATATTTTTGCTGGATTTTTTTTTAATGGAAGGAATATTTTTATTTGATTGAAAGCAGAGGATTCTCCATCAGCACTTGTTAGGCACAGGGAAGGTAAGATGAAAGACAGCTACAAACAGCCACAATTTCAATGATCCACTCTAAACAACTTCATTCAGAAACAGAAGGGAAATGGATGAACAAATAAAAAAGACAGAAAACATTTCTAGTATGATAATGTAAAGCATAAAGAGTATGTTATTTTTAATAGTCCTTTACAATGCCTGTTTTGTTGCTAGCTGCGAAATCTGTCAACATTGCCTATAAACTAAACTGCAAACTGCTTGTTATTGTTCTAACTATTTGCTGAAATGAAATTTGTTGCCAATGGTATTGTTAAGAACCATTTCCCTTTATTTCTTGGAAAATAGTCTTACAAGTGCACAGATTATTGCTTTCAAGAAGGCACAACCTACCACATTGTTTGCAATCTCAATTTAAGGTGGTTCTTCCATTAACCTTTCCATAAAGTGTGTGTGTGTGTGTGTGTGTGTGTGTTTGTGTGTGTGTGTAGGTAGCAAATAATTCAGATGTGTCAAATAAGTTTAGCGGCCCATTTTGATAAATCTGCAAGTGTGAAATCACAGATGAGAGACCACAAGAAAAGACTTCATTCCACCTCATATCACCTTGAACACATGACTTTTCAACAGAAACCATTCACACATTCAGTTGCAAGACACTGAACATCAGGCTGTCAAAGTATATGACAAGAATGGTGTGCATGTATAATCCTAAATCAAAATTAGAGTCTTGGTTATCTTTCATATTAAAGCAGCTCAAATTTGCATGGCATGTTTTGTGGGGCATTGTATCTTTCTGTACCTGGGCTTAGATGCATATGATGTTGGAGGGGACACAAAGTCAGAAAGTAGTTGAAAGAAGGGGAAGGAACTCACAGTAAAACTTGAAAAAGCAGGTGCGTAGCTTGGGAGTTCCCTTAGGCCCATCACTCTCACGGAAGGCACAAGGGCCCTAATGGCCAGGGGCGGAGCGAGGTGGGTGTAGGGGGCGGGCCACCCCGAGTTCCAGAGGATGGGGGTGACACTTTGGCCGGCCCTGCCCCGCCATGCCACACCGGCGGGCCCCAGACAGGTTTGCCGTCCCGGGTGACGAAGCAGCTCGCTACGCCCCTGCTAATGGCTAAGAGTTGCTTTTTTATAGCTTCGGCTGGTATGCCAGGTGCAGTTGTTCCTTGACAGGGAAAGTCCGGCCAAAGTTATGAAGGTCTTGGTGACCTCTATGTTGAACTACTGGTATCACAAATGTGCCCTGTGTAGGATTACCCTTGAGGTTGGTACAGAAACTGCAGCTGGTGCAAGGAAAAGCTCCATCTCAGTATTTTACACCAGTATTGAAAGGCATGCACTGACTGCTAACGTATTACCGAGCTAGGTTCAAGGTGTTACTGTTATTGTACAAAGCCCTGAACAACTTGGGACCAGGTTACCTTGGGTTGCCATTTTTTTTTTTTAAATGAAGATCCAGAGACAAAGGTTGTTTAGCTTTGGCGAATCTAGCCTTGCCAAAATCTAGACTTCCGACATCGGTTGTCATACGTCTGCATTTTCCTGAACTTATTTTTTTCCGATTTCCACCCAGACACTGCTTGCAACTGCATGCCATATGTCCAGGAAATTCCATACTTATGACAACCCTAAGGTTACCTTGCACATTGATAGACTGGAGGAGCCATCCTGACTATCCCGGTGTTATCTCATATTCAGTTAATTTCTTGCTAAGGATTTCAATGCAGTGGTACTAGTAATTTACAACATTCTTCCCATGGAAATCAGGAAGGCACCTACAGTGCTTATATTTTGTCATCTGCTGAAAACTTGTTTGTCTTGTCAGGTGTTTGTTGATTCAGTTTTGGTCATTTGTTCTGCTGTTTATTATTTTACACATTTATACTATTCTAATCATTTTATTGTACACCACCCTGATATTTTTTAACGTGTTAGTGGTTTACAAATATTCTTATAAACATTATATCTCTGTTCACCTCTCTTTTAACCTGCCCTTTTAAGGCAAAATGTAAAAATTCAGGACCTTCCAAAAAAAAAAAAAAAAAAAAAAAAACATCCACTCTGCAAATTTTACTCAAAATATAAATACAAGTGGGCTCAAATAACATTCCAGTAAAATAAAACAACTTCTGCACACAACAGTAAGCTACAATATATATTGAAAGATGGAAGAGGAATAAGCTTTACAACCTATTGCAAATTAATTGTTAATTAAATGAATTGCAGTTGTTACTAATAAGGGACAGGATCAAAACCTTTGAAGAAATGTATGAGTTACATAACAAAGGTGATTAGAGAAGTTCAGTGTGAACAAAGTCTTGTGCAGAAACATAAATCCTACAAATACCGTAATTATCTCCATGTGGTGACAGGTCTTAGTGGACTTCTTTAAGATGAAGTCCCTGGAGATCCTATACAGCATTTATTAGCTTCAGTCTCTTTTATATAAACAACAGTTTATTATAGAATAGAATACCCAATCTAAGCATTCAGAATTTTTGTGCAACATTTATTGTTGAGAGCTTCGTTCATTTATCTAAAAAAAAAAAAATTGCAGGGCACCTTTATAAAATGGATTCTTGTCTAATTACAAATGAAGTACTTGTCTACCAAATGTCCTATTATTTCTTGAAACAATAATCCTATTAAATGAGACAGTCAACAGTTACAATCAATTAATTGTTGAAGTTAGTAATTATGCACCGCTGCTTTGCAAATACTAACCCATTAGATGAGTGTAATAAGCAGACCATTAAAAATACTTTGGGTTCTGCTTCTCATTTAGGGTGGCAGGGAGGCTGCCAGAATGTCAAAGCAGGCCACATATTTTATTGATTACTGTGTGGTGGGCACAACATTGAGTCAGCAGCTGTTATTCCTAAGACCTCTGTTCTGAAACCTAATAGATCTTTCCAGCATGCCTGGTGGGGTTGCCCTGGGAGCTGGCAGCATACAAGTACCTGGAACCTCTCTAGTGGTGCCAGGACCAGCCCATCAGAGATTGAGCTGATGCATCTCCCCAACACTCTTAGAAGCGTCCCCCTTAGGATTAAATCCTACCCAATGTTATTTCTGCCCAAGTTGAAGATGACAGATCTGTGTTGAAGACACATAACAATCATCTGCTATCCACTAAGGGAATGGCAAAAGCCTCTCAACTGAAGGCCAGTTGTGGTTACGGGTTAACCCTGTAAACAGCGACTACTCAAAGCCTCAGTGATAGAGTCTAAAACTGTGGGCTGGGGGGGCGGGGCATCTGGCCATGAGGAGAGGCCAAGTTTGGGCCAAACAGCCATTTTAAAGGGCCTACTGGCTCATCCTCCCTGAGATCTTGCAGGGCCACATGAGGAGAAGAAGAAACCCCAGAAGATCCCAGAAAAAGATGAGCTCCTCACTTGGCCATAGCAGCAGGTGCAACCATATCACAATATGGCTACTCCTGCAATTTTCTTTCTGGGCTGATGTTGATATATGCTATAGCTGGCTTATGTTTCAGCCAAGTTAGGACATGCTTGGTTAGCTGCTGCAACTGGTGAAATTAGCAGCTCGTGTGGATCTATTTGCAGTTGATGTGCTAGAGATGCTCTACAGAAATTTCTTCCCAGGGGTAACAACATTAAACCCAATTTCCAGGTGTACTTGAAGGCTCAGTTAGTTATGATGGTGATCCATGGTGTTGGTGATCTTCTTCTTTTCCCTCTCTGCCATACGGGATTGTTCACCACCCTAATATCCTCTCCAAATTGTGTTAAGCATCCCATCCCTATTACCCCACTCCCCTGGAACTAAGACCACTTCAGGAACGCAGTGGAGATTCGACAAACAGAGCAGGATGTAATGGTTAAATGCCTCCCACAGTACTGCTTTGTTTCTCAAGCTGAGAGCCTCCGATGGCTGCTTGAAGTAAAATGAAAGAACAACAAACATGGGCATTCATAATCACAGATCCCCTGCCGTACATCTAGTGTGGACCTGTGTGAAAAAGCCTTTTTAGTGTTATTTCTGGGCCATTATAATCTTACTCTAGAGATGAGTTCTGTCTGAATCAGAATCTGGGTGAGAAGTGTAGTTTCTGTGGAGTGGAAGCATATCTGGAGAAGGCTCAAGACCTGCTGGTTTGTGTCAGAACAGCCTTGGACATCCTAGGCTGTGTTATACCCATCTCCTGCGGCTGGAGGATTCCTAGTCAAATGTTCAGTCAGTGGCAAACACAGCCCACACTCTGCTGCTATTTGTTAGTTGCTATTTGCTGTTTACTGTGCAGTATAATTACTGAATACATAAAGCAGTTAATACAATTACATATATAATCAGACGTTATGTGAACATGTTATCTAAATCTAGTAAGTGATAAGGCTAATAAGATTTGAAAATTAGAATACATTTGCTAGGATTATAAATTAATATTTTGTGCAAGATAAGTACTTCACTTCTGAATCTAATGCAACTGAAGTAGGAGGATTACATATACCAGTAACTCTCAAGGAAACAAGAAAAAATAGAATTTTGTGATGTGGAATGGATATAATTAGGAATGTGAAAAACCCACCACTGCATTTCTGCAGGATTTGTATGTTTGTTTTCCTCACCACTCTCAGATATCTATGGCAAGGCTGATAACCTTGCTTTCTACAATACAGGCCTCTTTTCTCTGAAACACTCTAACTTCCGGAATAAAAATAGCCAAGTTTAGACACTCGACTTGCATCCTAAAATAAATGAATATAATTTGATGGAAGCAAAGCTATCCAACAACACTTCATCTCCCCATCAGTTATCTATGCCCCCCACCATTTCTTAGAAAGTTTAGGGGTTGTCTTGTGTATTAGAGAAGGAGCAGTACCCCTGGTGGGGGACAAGTCATGCTCCTTTTGGGTTAGTTTGTCCACCTTTGGTTTGCACCCTGCACTCAGCTCTCACCTGTGGTTCCTAGAAGCTGTCAGCATGTGCTGTCAGCATGCCCTAGAAGCTGAACATCATGTTCCAGTGGTTACACCCTGGAAATGGCTTCAAACTGGCCAGCTAAACCAGGTGAGGGTAGCCGATGAGTCTTAAACTCTCAGAAAGACAGGCTCTGGAGGACTAAGCAGATGAGAGCAGTAATGGGTCCAACAGTCAAGAAAGCTGTTTCTGCACAAGCTGTAGAGGAAAGTAGCCCATCTAGGAGAAGGTGCCAGGGAAGGGGATATATTTGGAAGAAAGGTGCCTTGTGGAATATCCTAAGGAACTTCAAATTTTGATTCTTCAACATCAACTTCGTTGGACTAGTCATGTTGTCCAGATGCCTGATTATCATCTTCCAAAACAACTACTCTATTCTGAACTTAAAAATGGAAAATGTACTGCTGGTGGTCAACAAAAGAGGTCTAAAGACTCTCTCAAGGCAGATCTAAAAAAAAAAAAAAAAACGTAGTATAAACACCGACAACTGGGAAACACTGGCCTGCGAGTGTTCCAATTGGAGAACAGCCTTTACCAAAGGCACTTGAACTCAGGATGAAAGGGAGAAACATGCTAAGAGGAAGGAATGCTTGGCAAACCATCACCTTGATCAACTCCCGGCCTGAAACCTATGTCCACACTGTGGAAGGATGTGTGGATCCAGAATTGGCCTCCACAGTCACTTACGGACTCACTTATGGACTTAAAACCATGTTCATGGAAGACAATCTTGCTCGGCTATGAGCGATCACCAAAGAAGAAGAAGAAGAAGAAGAAGAAGAAGAAGAAGAAGAAGAAGAAGAAGAAGAAGAAGAAGATCTTAAGGAACAGGAAAGGCTAAGGAGTAAGCCCTACACAAATCTGACAAGGAGTCCGGCAATTCCTGCAGCCAAGCTGGTGCCAAATGTATTATTCTGCTTTCTTTTGGAGTACATTAGTAAGGCCAAGAGGAGGCTCTGGTTGTCTGGGTAGCCCAGGACCTCCATATACACTGCCCAGGCTTGTGCCCAGGGGAAGTCACTTCAGTGCTGCTAATGCAACGGTTTGTCTTCACTCCCAGAAGTGCACTCTGTGGTCTCTTGTGATAGACAGATGCCAACTATGGGTTCTCCTGAACAATGTGGAATGGGGTGCAGAGATGGCTCCCTGATTTTGATCAATACCTATTTTTGACCTACTTCAAATGCAGGTGGGGTATGTCCTCCCCATACCTCATCCCATATTGTTCAGGAGACCCTTACTCAGCCATCTGAGGCAGGGGGTGGCCAGGGAGCTGCAGGATTTTTTTTTTTCATCCATTAGTTTAATCTCAGTTGCTTACCTTAGGATCCAGGCCATTGTAAACTACTTTTACTGTGTTTATAAAATGTTTTGAATGGGCAGACCAAATGAGCTGAATAATTTTGAGTTCTGTGCTCCTGAATTTCAGGCTCTCTCTCTGATTGCTTAGTATTCTAAAGGATATATTGCATCCAATATGTTGCTACAGGATGTGATGACCATCAAACTTCTTATCCTAGAGAGTATTGGTAACATAAATAATATTCTCTGTTGTTGTTTAGAATAAAAGTCTATGGTACTGGCTCCACTTACTGAAGCACAAAGTGGCTGATGAAATGAATACCTATATTCATTTCTTTACTATTGCCAGCAAAAAAAATAAAAAAATAAAATAAAATTGTGCAGCTGACCGTAATGCTCTCCTGAAAGAAAAAGCTAATATCTTGAAGGAGCCTTTATTGCATACACTGATTTTGCCTTATAAAAATATCTGCATGAACATTATTAGTGTTTTCTCTCTGGGTCTGGCCAGATCATTACAATTGTCATGAGGCATGATTTAACATTTCAGGAAAATCAACATCTCATAAATAATTAAGACCTAATCCTCTCATGCATTAACACTCTTTCACAAAGCCCTGGAAGCATAAAGGGGGCTTCATAACCAATGCAATGTATATTTATAATGCCCATGCAGTGCAAATTGGCTTTGATTTAAATAAAGACTAAGCAATACAGCTCACTTTATATGGATGAAGAACATCACAAGTGCTACTACATTGAATACCTGCATAGAGATTCAGCAGAAAACATATTGTTACATGCAGTGCTGTTTTTCTAGAAAAAGAGGTGTCGGAGCTCACCATGAATGCCTCCCTTGCTCTCTTACAATGGCAGTGGCGCCCACTTGAGAAGTGCTGGAACTGAGTTCCGGCCAATAAAAAGCCCTGGTTAAATGCCAGCCCAATCTCCACAGCAGTGCGAAACTCCAGGGTTGCACATGCTTACCCAGGGTTGGTGTTTTCTTTTGGGAATAAGGTACAGTGGAAACTGTGGTGTCTTTATGATATATGGTTTTATTTGAGCATATATTCACCTGAACCTAGATGGAGAGAGTTCTGAGCATACACATTCCAGGAGCATCTGGCCTGTTTGTTACAGCTTGTCCCAGCCAGCCCACACGGTGCTCTGGCCTCTCTTTCTCTGCTTGCCAGACCACTTGCAAAACTGACACTTTCTTCCTGTTTGTTTACATCATACATCCTGAAATCCTAACCCCTTTGGACTCTGCCCAACAACACACAGCTGGAGGAGCGGCCCCTCCTCTCTTTGTCTGGCAGTCTTCACTCTCTCTTGATGGGCCATCACCAGTCTTTGTCCCTTAATGGCAGTGTTAGAAATTTATATATATATTCCAGGCACCAAGTGGTCCCTTAAATCAGGGTCACAGTCACAGTCACCCAAATGGAATGCCTAGTTGCCATTTTGGGGCCAGATGGCTTGAAAATCATATTTTTTTCAGTGCAACTTTTTGGTTCCTGAAATTCATTCTGATTTTTCAGATAAAATACAGTGGTACCTCTGTTTTCAAACATAATCCGTTCCGGAAGACCGTTCGAGTTCTGAAATGTTCAAAAACCGAAATGTTCGTCAGTGGAGAGGTTCGAAAACTGAGGTACCACTGTATAATGGGAACAACTCTACAGCGTGTGTTGCTAGTGCATGAAAATAGTCGAGATCCAAGGATCCCCAGGCATGCACCTCCAGATGATGGCGATGTCAGGTCCCATCCTGGTACCTGGGTATCTTCACTTGGTCACAAGTGGCCAATAGCCAGGTGCACAATGTGCCTGGCGCCTGGTGAATTTTGACCGCTGCTTAATGGCCTGCACTTGGCTAGACTTGCCAGACTAGTCTGGTCCGTTAGCATAAACTAAATCAATGAATTTTTGTGGATGGCACAGTTTAACCAAAAGTTTGATTAATTCCAACTTTTACTAATTATAAGAATTATGTGTGCCCTGCGTCCACAAAACTCTGGCACCCCAACACATAACAGTATTTAGGAGTCTTCAGATCTATTTCAAAATATATTGTTACCCAGTTTCATAATTAGAGAATGGCAGGTGGCTGTGGCTTCACGTTAAAATAATGCATCCATGTACTGTATATACTGTACCAAAACTCACTTTTTAAAAAAAACAAAAAGCAAAACCCTGTTTTATTTTGGAAAACAAAAAAACCCCATAGATGCATAAATAAAAATTACCTAACAGGAAAAAAAGAAACCCAACCCACATTTGTTCAACGTTATAGGAGGGTAAAAGTTGTCCTTGACATAGTAATTAAAATTCTAGAATCACATTGTCGTCCTTCCTTTCCATCCAGGATGAAAATCCATAATGCCAGCTGAAGTGTCCATCTACTCAGGGTTAGAAAATGGGGAATAATGAGTAGGGGCATCATAAAAAGCAAACAAATGGAGGACTCATAACAGTAAACACCCTTCAATTCCTTTCATGTATGTTTGAGTACCCTGCCTTTCTGTTTTGTTTTATTTAAAAATGGGCCTGCAGTTGCAAGAATTGCTCCTGCTTCTGAATAATCATTTCCAATTTAAATAATCGTGTCCTGGGTCCTGTTAATCTCGATCCAGCAATTTGCTAGAAAATCAGTTGTCATTGGGACTGTTTTGATTCCTGATGCTCAGAAGACAATGTGCTTTGTTCTTGGTGGTGAGCTTCACAATGAAGAGAGTCATATGGTGTGAACTACGACTTTTCTGTTTCAGATTGTGGCAAGGTTATCTCATTTTTTAAATATTCCCTTCATTCATTCATTCATTCATGCATGCATGCATGCATGCAGGTGGGGGTGGGGGTGGGGAGTAAGTTGTGGAGAGATGCATGGAAGAGATTTGTGGTCTGCCTGCGTCAAAACAAGCAACTTTAATAATCATGCTCTTCAGAGAACCCGTCACCATCACTTGAATTTTAAATTGATATTAGGCCTTGTCTCAATTTGACCTTTTAGAGTCACGAAGGGTCGGACATGACTAAACAATTAAACAACAACAACCCTGTTCTGAGTCACCAACCCAAGCAGCCAAAAATACTGTGGTCATCTTCCTAACTTCAAGTGCTGATATACCCAAATATTACTCATTTAAATAACAAAAATAAAGACTATCTCAAGGAAGGTAGATAATCAGCTTGCTATCACGGTCTATTGTTGTGGAAGGTGAGGATAGTTGTGTTTTGCAAGGTTATCTGAAGATTTTTTTTTAGAAAAATGGAATAAAACATTGCATTGTATACTGTAGCTTTATGTTTTGCTTGAAGGAAAGTCACTAAATTTCTAAAATCCTGCACATATCCTCTCACATGATGGGGCCCTGGGTGTTTTAGAAAATAGTTGGTTACTGCTTTCTCAGTAAGGAACCCATGTCACTCAGAGCATATTAAAGGCACTTTTTTTCTAAATTCTGGGCATTTAAAAAACCGTTTCCTAATAATCTCCACTGTGTGATTTGTATTTCACATTGCCACCACACACTTGGTGGCACTGTGGGCAAAAGATTCCTGCATTGCAGGGATTTGGACTAAATGATTCTTGGCGTCTCTTCCAACTCTACAATTCTACGAGCCTTGAGCATTATTCTCTGAGTAATTCATGGCATACCCAAGGGACATTTACTACCAGTAACTGCAGGCTCAGACCCCATCAGAGTTTGTTTGACCTAAGAGTTTTTCAATCCCAGTGTTTTCCTCAAATGCTTCACCCTCTGAAGCTAGCACAATGAATGATATTAGGATTTAATCCCTCTCCTGATAAATCAGGTGCCCGTTAATAGTGAATAGCATCAGTTCCCGTGCCTGAATTAAGAGAACAAAATCTTACTTAATGAAACACTGCAATCACTAGCAGCTATCTTCTTTTTGAAGTGCTGCATCTCTTGCTGTCAGTTTTTATAGCGAGGTGACATGTGAGGGTGGCGCACAGGGAGGAAGCATTTAGAAGACAACAGATCAATAGTTGAAGACAAAAGGTAATCAAAGAGTCTTACAAGGCTGTCAATACTGTAGCTTGTTACCTGGGCAGTATCTCCCCTTGGAGATCTCTTGCTTATTTAACTTCTTTATTAAAGCAATGCCAAAGACAACAAAAGGATGTAGCCCAAGAGCAAAAGTAAAATAATTGTTATTATAAATAATGGTGGATTTATATACATTATATTCAGGGATATTGCTTGTGAGGGTAACTTGCCGTATCTCTTATAGCAACAACAAAAGCATTCCCCATCTGTCCTCAGTATCTTCACAATACACTTTATAGAGTTCATTCTAAAGAAGAAAAAGGTTTGGGCAGAAAATGAGGGCTTTGTGGCGTTACAGTTGTAAGCTTTGCAACAAAACACTTTTGAGTTGATGTATCCAGGTTAGATATTCGGTACTCATGTTGCACAAAGTCTTTTCTTTTAAACTTCTGCTACTCTACAAACGGTGTGAATCATGCTTTTCTTATCAAGTAGCTTATAAAAAAAATGGTGCATGTTTAGATTGTGTTGAAACCTTGAAACCAAATAGAAGCTCAGACCAGTTTATATACAAGTTGGTTTTCAGAAAGTACCCAACCTAGGATATGCCATAGAGCAGGGGTCAGCAAACATTTCTGGCAGGGGCCCGGTCCACTGTCCCTCAGACCTTGTGGGGGGCCAGGGCCAGACTATATTTTTTTTGGGGGGGGGGTGAACAAATTCCTATGTCCCACAAATAACCCAGAGATGCATTTTAAATAAAAGCACACATTCTACTCATGTAAACAAAAAAATAACGCTGATTCCCAGACTGCCCGCGGGTTGAATTTAGAAGGCGATTGGGCCGGATCCGGCCCCTGGGTCTTAGTTTGCCTACCCATGCCGTAGAGTGATACAGATATTTCAGTGCTGCGATTTAAGCTACTTTGCAGTGTGATCCTCACAATCTAATTGAGCTGTTACAAAATTTGTTCCCTTGTATGATACCCAGATGGTAGGATTTCTAATTTCCCAGCCAATCACAATATAAGGAACCCTTGGTGGACACTGATTTTTAATTGCACTTTAACAATAAACAAACTTGTTACCGTGCTTAATGCAACTACATTGTTCTATATATGATGAAATCCTATAGGATGGCACAAAACAAACAGCTGCATTCTGGATACTAACTTTTTACCAATAGATGTCAGAGGCATGGCCAGCAGAGAGGAATCTGCAGGGGTGGGGGGAGAGGCAGAGGAAAACAGGAACTTGATTCATTCACACCAGGAAAGTGAGATAAACCCTTCTCTCTCTGGAATGCTGCCTGTAAGTTTTTGCAGCAGCACAGAGATGAAGGAGCAGGAGGCAGGTGGTAGGAGGGGGCTGGATTCAGCTCCAGAGGAGAAGGAATTGGCTGCACCTGAGTCTCCAAGAAGCAGGAGGCGGAGCAAGTTATTAGAACAATGGAAGAACAGCGGGAAGCGGGGGTGGGCTTGGCATATATCTGGCCCTGGGAGGGGCGGGAAGCTAGTCGAGTCAACTGATTCCGACAGTGAGGTATGAGTTAGAAGCTCGGATTGCTGAAAGCCTGTAATTGCTAAATAAACCTCAAGTAGTAAAACTTGCAGCGTTCTGTTTCATGTGTGAGAGACGTGCTAAACCTGACATATATTATAAAATTTTCTTCACTATAATTACTTGCTATCCATCCATACAGTTAACAAAAGCATTTAAGGTCCCCATCCGTATTTTGCGGGCTGCCATCTGATTGGATTTCACTTTGATTCTGGCTTGATTTTAGGATGTAGGATGTACAGGTGAAACTCGAAAAAAATAGAATATTGTGGAAAGGTTCATTTCTTTCAGTAATTCAACTTAAAAGGTGGAACTAATATATGAGATAGACTCATGACATGCACAGTGAGATATGTCAAGCCTTTATTTGTTATAATTGTGATGATTATGGCGTACAGCTGATGAGAACCCCAAATTAACAATTTCAACTTTGGGGTTTTCATCAGCTGTACACCATAATCATCACAATTTTAACAAATAAAGGTTTGACATATCTCGCTTTGCATGTCATGAGTCTATCTCATATATTAAACTCAAGTAGCTAATGAAAACAATTGCTTACATAAATGGACTTTTCCACGATATTCTAATTTTTCGAGTTTCACCTGTATTTTAATTGCTTGCTTGATTTTATGGTTATGTGTCATATATTTGATGTTATCCACTCTGAGCCTGGTTTTGGTCGAGGAGGGTGGGGTATAAATAAAAATTATTATTATTGTTATTAAAAAGGCCTCACATTTTAAGGTAAAATTTTATATTTAAATAACACTTGTTATCCTAGTGCCTTTTAAACTTCACTTTGATGCAGCTTTGCCCATTTTTGACATGATTTCAGCCACCTCTCAAAATATTGTGGCCAAACTCAGTGTGAGGGTTCCCGAGGTGGTGGGTCTACATAAAATTTTTGGTTCCAGTTGCCATATTGATTCAAGATGGAGGAGCAACATGTGCTCTGGCATAACTGTACCTGTTTTTGGAGGGCATAGCTTTGGCTGACTCTTGAGATGATGTCAGGAAATTTGACATGATAGTTCCAAAGGTGGGAGAAATGGACTTCATTGATATTTGGACGCTAGGTGCCAGTTTCAATAAATATGGTGGACAAAAAATGTGACTGTTGTGACATCACTTGATTTTTGGCAGGTGCAAACTCACAAATTACACTATCCAGTCAAAGGTCACAATATTTTTTGGTTTCTAAAAAATCCTGGGCAGCAGTGGGTACTCCTTATTAGCTAGTAGCTAATATGAGAAAGCTGAAATTTTTCAAATGCAAGTGTTGTGTGCTTTCTCCATAAGGGGCCCCAAACGGAACTATGCAGCGGTATTTCAAATGATTCTGGGGATGTGTTCCGCTTTATCTTGTGTGCTATAAAACGGTTTGGAAAACAAATGTGAGTAGCCTGATGCAGCCCTTTTCTAATTAAAAAAATAAATAAGTTAACTGTTCCTAACCAGTCAAAAACCCTTGTAAGTAGGATATCGTAGTCCAAGTGTATGTATGGTTGTATCTGCCATTTTTAAATGTTTCTTGTAATGTAGCTTTTTTGTATGGAAAAGTTCTTTATTTGCCACCATGTTCCTTCAGTGCAACCAGGTGGCACTCTCCATTGGATGCACCTTTTAAATATTAATTGTATATATTATATCATCTGCTACTTTATAAAATTACAGAGGAAGCAGGGTAGGAAGGAGTCTGAATAACATTAAGCAGACATAACAATATTACTGCCTAGACAACTGATGCTTGATCAAAGTGAAGCTATTTATCAAATAGAAATGAAATTTATGATCTTCACATTAAGACCATAGTTTACATATAGTCTCCATAACAGACTTAAAATACTTTTGTTTTTGGTTTTTTTTAATAGTAACCACAGAGTCTATGCATGTTGTCTTGAAAGTAAATCCCAATGTGTTCAGTGGGGCTTACTTCTAAGTAAGGGTGTTTAGGATTGCAAATTAAAACCTGCTGGTGAATACACCGATATTTCAGAATTCGGATCTCCTTGGAAATCTGTTTATCTTTTCCCACAGCTGATGTGCTAGGGAAGAAGAGCAATTTTGTTTTCTCCCAAGTGGCTTAGATTTGATTTGAACTCGCAGCAGAGTTTAAGCTGATGAATAGCTTTTTATTGAACATGAATAAATTGAGAAATTCAGATTAGTCAGCTACTTTCCCCTCATAATTTATATTACGAAGAAGATGTATGTGGCGAAAAATAGAACACAAAGGTATGCACATTTGATGACTTGTGCTGGATGACTTGCTAAATTAATAGAATAATTAATGAATTTTGATGCTGTTACAAGCTCTTTCCTATTTCTTTTACATTATTCTTATGAAGGGGGGGGGCAGGGGCGGAAACCACAGCTCATGAAAACAGGGTCAGTCACCATAAAAGAAAACAGTACAATAGGCAGCCACTTACAAACACACTGACTGATATCCAGCGTTAGTCATACTCAGAGTAAATCCACTGAAATTAATTTACTTGTACTTTGCTTCCAGTGAGTGTACTCTGACTATGAGTAACACTGGACTTCATATTGGGAAACAAAGACTCATTGCCAATTCACCCTGGAAGAAGACTCAACAGACAAAGAAATGGTAAAATGTCATATTTATTCCAACATTAGAAGATCGGCCAAACAATTCTGTAACTGTGGGCAGATGGGTTTGAATTAATGTGTATGAAGGAAGCCTTGGGTATATGAATCAGGCATGGGCATCCAGGCCAAGCACTCACCAAGGTGTGCACACAAAACGTAACAAGCATCTCCCATGATCTCCCAAGCCAAAGATTGTGGAAGGTGACTTCAGAGTGTCCTTTAAAGGGGAAAGCGAAAAAAGAGTGGCATTACATACATGCATTCTTTTATTCGACCGTCAGTCAGAAAAGAATACATTTGTACAGAATTAAATAACCTCTGAAGGAACTTAGAAGAAAAAAAGGAAAGCATAACCCACAATGGAATGGAGCTAAACTGATAGCCCCATATCGATACAGTCAATTAAAATCTTGCTACGCTTAAAAGCTAAAAAAAGAAATTTAGCCACCTGGGAGGCTGTATTTCTAGTGACATTGTTCAGTAAGTATAAAACCTGTCTTTCTCTGGATAGAAAGCTAAATTGACATAAAAGTGGAGCTATAAGGTTTTGCCTAAGTTCTACATAGAGAGGACAAGTCAGAAGAATATGTTCGGTAGACTCAACCACGCCCATAGTAGAATGGCAGGTTCCCTGGGTGTATGGAACTCCCTTGTACCTTCCCCACGATACCGTGGAATCAAGGGTGTTCGTTTAGTCTAGCTGCTGTAAGGAGTCTGCGGTATTCCACGTACTGGATTTCCGCGAAATATATTGGCTGGTGTCATTTGATATAAGTGACATTAACTTTATAATGCCTCGGGGGTGGGGTGGTCAATAAAGCTTTTCTTTTTTCTTTTTAATTTTTTTTTTAATTGTACTGAAATGAACCCCAAAACAAAGAGCGTTCAAAAAGAAAGTAGTTCAAGTAAAGGAGCAGCAGCAAAACAGAAGCATCAATACAAAGTGTTCCATCATGAAACCAGGTAGAAAAGACTAACATTTCATTTTATAAAAGGGCATCCAGGTATGGAGGGGGCACTAGGTTATATTGTACAAAAAATAGTTCGAGTGGGACTATTAAACCAAAGACAAGAAGGAGAGAGCCAGTGTGGTGTGGTGGTTAAGAGCGGTAGACTCGTTATCTGGGGAACCGGGTTCGCGTCTCCGCTCCTCCACATGCAGCTGCTGGGTGACCTTGGGCTAGTCACACTTCTCTGAAGTCTCTCAGCCCCACTCACCTCACAGAGTGTTTGTTGTGGGGGAGGAAGGGAAAGGAGAATGTTAGCCGCTTTGAGACTCCTTCGGGTAGTGAAAAGCGGGATATCAAATCCAAACTCTTCTTCTAGTCATAAACCTCTCCAAATAAAATCATATTTTGACAGAATGTGCCAGCCGTGCGATTTTCTGGTCATATAAGCCATGAAGTGCCGTCAAATCACAGCAACGTCTTAGCATTAACCCCAGTAATTCACAAATGATGGGTTAATTTATCAGAAATGGTGATATATAAAGCCTTTTTGAACCAACTGTCCAAAGTAGAGTTAGAAGTACCTTTCCAGCCTTGAGATATAACCAATCAGGCAGCTATCAAGAGCTAAACAGTGAGTTGTTTACAAACATTGACAATAAGCATAACTTTGGATCTGTTGGCACCTCACAGCCTAACATCAGGCCTATATCTCTTATAACCACTTTACAAAAAAAATATGAACACAAGAACAACCCCACGGACTTAATGTGGTCAGTCACGAACCATTTTCTAAGAGCTTTCTCTAATGTGGGCCAAGACAGATGCAAACAGCTCTGAATTTTCCCTTTGGTCAAGTTCTGCCTTCCTCGTAGCAATAGTCACAACTTTCGAGGATTAGGCATTGGGCGGAATCCTTTAGTCTACTTTCTACCTTGCAGCAGTGGGATCATGGGTACCCTATCAGAGTTACCTAGTAGGAAGTCTCTGTCCAAAAAGCCAAAGTGATTAGCAGATGGGCCATAGAGCTTCCTCCAGCAGCATGGGAGGGGCACCCGTGTAGAACTGCATCTTGTGATAGACCCAGCACCCTAGGATTGACCCTATAATGCCTCAGTCCTCCAACAGGAGGCCAAGAGGGATACAAGCCCAATGCCTATGCCAAAGCCTACCTACATCTGAAATCAATAAAGTTGTGGCCAGTTTCTTCAACTTTGTAAGGTGGGCCTTTGCTCTCGAGGGTGGGCACATTGTGAGTGGGACTGCAACAAGAAAGGTGTTCAGAATGAAGCTGTTGGAATGCAAAAAAGAGGCAGGTGTACTGTAAGCAGAAACAGTAACAGAATGCCAATGGCCAGTGAGCACATTTGTATCAGCTATAACCACCCAATGCAGAAAATCCAAGCTTCACAGAAACAAAAAACATAATAATATTGAGCAGCAAGGTAACTTCCAATGATAACATGCAACCTGGATTGAGCCCCCTGATTCCTTACCTTCCCCAGCCAGAAACATCCTCTATGGGGGTGGGGGTGGGATTGGGCTTAAAATCTCCCCTTTAATACTCAATGTATGCTTGCCGACAAAGGTCCGTATAGTTAAAGCTATCGTTTCCGCAGTAGCGATGTATGGAAGTGAGAGCTGGACCATAAAGAAGGCTGATCGCCAAAGAATGGATGCTTTTGAATGATGGTGCTGGAAGAGACTCTTGAGAGTCCCATGGACTGCAAGAAGATCAAACCTATCCATTCTGAAGGAAATCAGCCCTGAGTGCTCACTGGAAGGGCAGATCCTGAAGTTGAGGCTCCAATACTTTGGCCACCTCATGAGAAGAGAAGACTCCCCAGAAAAAACCATGATGTTGGGAAAGATGGAGGGCACAAGGAGAAGGGGACGACAGAGGACGAGATGGTTGGACAGTGTTCTCAAAGCTACTAACATGAGTTTGACCAAACTGCAGGAGACAGTGGAAGACAGGAGTGCCTGGCGTGCTTTGGTCCATGGAGTCACGAAGAGTCGGACACGACTAAACAACTAAACAACAACAACAACAATAGCATGCTTGCACTACAATGGAGGATGGGAGAAGGTTACAAGCAAGGAACAAGCCCCCTCCTTTCCTGCAAAAAGGAACACAAGAGAAAACCTCAGTCTTGGGAAATAGGTACTTATGCATGGGCTCCTGGAAAGACCAGGTCCCTTAGAACAGGCAGGCAGTGGGCATTTTTTTGTAGGAAGGCTGTGCCCAGCTGAAGCCTCTAGAGAAACCAAGATCAGAAAGGCAGGCCATGACACATGCTCAAAGTCTTCTTATCCTTTACAGAGCGAAGACACACAGCTCTCTCTTCCCTGGCTGCAAAAGATAAAAGTGATGGAGGAATGGAAGCAGACTTAAATGGCAGCTTGATCGCTCCCTCCTATTGGGCACTCCTGCCCTGGGATCCACATGACCCCTTCCCAAGTGGAGAGACCGATTCACATCTTATTTCAAGAAGATGGCAAATTCACCCATGCTAAAGAGCAGAAGTGGCATTCTTTGCAATATAAGTGTAATGGACAACTTGCTTTTCAGACAAAAGTTAAATAAGGTTGCATCCCTTTTATTGCTGGAATGCAGTGTAGTTTTCAAGGTGGTCTGGGTTTTAGATGTAGGCTAACTTAGCTGAATAAGTGGCCAATTCCCACGGTTGCTATTAGAAAGGTTTGCCTTGACCTCAGAATGAACAGGGTCTTTTAAAAAAGGTCCATCAGCATTGATTTACTGAGGATTTCTTACATACCACAAATCTGGCACATCATTTAACTGAAAGAATTAATATTAAATTTATTGATCTAAAAGAAGAGATAATGAAGAGGATACACAGATACATCAATAAATAATGACCTTACAGGAAAATGTTCTAAATAACCAAAAGACAGATCACTGGATACAATCCTGGTATTATAAATTTAGGATACTTTTTTGCCAATAAGCACAAAGGAGATATTAGTGTCTGGTGTCCAGTAAATTATTGCCTTAATTAAAAAGCATAAAAATTGAATAGCAGTGCAGCTGAATTTGATTGTTTCAGTAATATTGAGCAAACCTGCACAACAATGTGAACATTTTCTTTCCTTTTTGTACCTTTGGTTTATGAAACGAATGCTATTTCTTTCTCTTAAAAAAAACGTAATATTTTTCTAGGACTTGGAGAATGTTCAGCATGAGATTAAAATAACTATATATATAAAAAAAAATCAGAGCTGCTTTGTGAACCCAAGAGAGAAATGCATCCCTAAAACAAGCTTGCCATCTGTTGCCTGCTTGTTTAATGAATTTATAAATGCTGGTGGTTTCTGATTATTTAGTAATTGCTAATAAAAAAAAATACAAATTATAATTGAAAAACAAGAGCGTTTGTATATTCAGTTTTAGTTTTAATCTTTTGGCAAAGTTATATTGTAGCTCACTTTTTTGATACAAGCCTTCCCTTCCTATTAACTTAAATCCTGGGCTTCTCCAGACATTGAATTTAAAGTCATTTGCACATTAAATAGAAGAAAGGCTCTGCCATGCCTAAGATTTGATGAACCTGAAGGCTGGCTACTTAGTAGTATTTCAGTATAGCATAATGTATCCTCCAGATTCCCTTGTGAAAGCTAAGTGAAACATCTTGTTTGGGAAACTTCTTACAAGTGGATCACATAAGACCTTTGGGTATAGGGCAGTATATAAATTAAATTATTATTATTATTATTATTAATAATAATAATAATAATAATAATAATAATAGTGTTGCTCAAAATTAATGGTGCAAAATGGCAGTACCATTGTGTTCTCTTAGAATTACTTTTATGAAAGTCATATGTCAATGTCAATAAGCTGTGGGATATTTCTGGAGCAATGCACAGCTGCATTAAACCAAACATTTATTAGAGTTTGGTTGGACCAGTATTGGTAAATGTTTGAAATGCATTTAGTTTAGTGAAATAGCTAAGTTTTCTAAATTCTGAGATGCTCTTCCAGAAACTCCAACATTCCCAGCAGAACAGCAAAGCAACTGTTTTCCTGTTCTATTAGTTAAAACTGCATAACTGTGCATTACCAATGTGTCCAACATATTCATTTATATAACCATTTTAACATGTCAAATACTTCATTTCCTTAATTGTATTGCCAATTAATTCATGTTCATATTGCATAGATTTGAAACTGGAACTAAGAAGCATTCATTTTTCTTAGGTCATCAATTGAATTCAAAGTTAAGCTGGGATTTGATCCTTTTCATGGGTCCAAGTCCAACAGCAGTACCCCAGTCCTGTTAACGCTGTGAGTGATGGACAGGTCCTATTGGTTTACTTCATAATTTTCCGTAAAACTAATCCAGAGTGTTCTGGTTTGAAGTCTATTTACCCTAGACCACACAGACTGTAGGGTTTTGTTTTAGTTCCCCACCTCAGATGGAGCACATTAAAAATAAAGCTTACAAAATTATTATCAGCATATCTATGTACTATATAATAGAAGGCTGAGGTGATTTACGCTATGCTGAAAAATACTAAAAGGTGTATATCTGATGGGAGCATATATCTTTGAAGCTTCATGACTCTGTATCATGAAGAGCCGCCTCCGGTGAGAACCACTCACAACTTAATGACTACATAAAAGCATGGATGTGTACAACCCGCTGTGATTAACTCTAGATTCCTGCAACATGACACACAATTGCTTGTTTCCAAAGGCCCTGATGTGCAAATGGAAGTGACTAGCCCCCACGATCTCCCTCTTTCATGGCTCCTGCAAATTGCCTCCAAGGAACCTCCCCGTCTTCCTTTTCAGAGGGCAAAATGAGCTGCAGACAGAAGGGAAATCTGTGTGATTACCCTCTGTGAACAAGGGGGCCTCCTGCTCACATGCTCAGGTCATTAGCTCCAAGTCATAAGCTGGCATACATGCCATGGGGAATCATAATGAATCACAGTGCACTTTCTGTCTCCTTCAGCCTGTGCATGCAGTCAAAAATAAAAGTATGTCATTGCCACCATGTTCCACTTTCATTACATGCTAAAGTATGGCTTATATATCCTGTGTGCATTCTTTATATTGTTGGAAGGCACAAGAATGTGGAAAAAGTATCTTTTAAAAAAAAAAAAATTGCATTTTTAAAAGGATACCGCTTGTTAAGAATTTTCCTATGGCATGTGCAAATAGAATCGGATCCATATATTAGTTTGATATGTTATACAGTAAGAGATGCATATGTATAATGGGTTATATCCTACCTAGAGAAGACACATTGAAATCAATGTACTTGTTATGTAAGTCCATTTATTTTGATGGGTCTACTCTGAGTGTGACTATATGTACCGTATAAGAAACGCACACTATCCTGAAGGATAGAGTAAAAAGCTGAAGATGCTTATCTAATACGAAGTTTCAGTCTCCGTGGCCTGGGGCATTTTGCAGCAACAATAAAAAGTATCTAATTGCTGGAATTGATATATTTGCTTAATGGAGGTTATTGCCAACACAGAGACTTAATTGTCACACATTTCAGTGACTGGGCATTGGAACAATCAATAATTACTCAACTGCTAAGTTGCATACCTAGACAGCAGAGGCAAATTGTTAGTGGTAGCATAAAGTGGAGAGCGCAAAATATGGTCTGAAGCTCAACATCAAAAAAACTAAGATCATGGCCACTGGTCCCATCACCTCCTGGCAAATAGAAGGGGAAGAAATGGAGGCAGTGAGAGATTTCACTTTCTTGCGTTCCATGATCACTGCAGATGGTGACAGCAGCCACGAAATTAGAAGACGCCTGCTTCTTGGGAGAAAAGCAATGACAAACCTAGACAGCATCTTAAAAAGCAAAGACATCACCTTGCCGACAAAGGTCCATATAGTTAAAGCTATGGTTTTCCCAGTAGTAATGTACGGAAGTGAGAGCTGGACCATCAAGAAGGCTGATCGCCGAAGAATTGATGCTTTTGAATTATGGTGCTGGAGGAGACTCTTGAGAGTCCCATGGACTGCAAGAAGATCAAACCTATCCATTCTCAAAGAAATCAGCCCTGAGTGCTCACTAGAAGGACAGATCCTGAAGTTGAGGCTCCAGCACTTTGGCCACCTCATGAGAAGAGAAGACTCCCTGGAAAAGACCCTGATGTTGGGAAAGATCAAGGAGAAGGGGACGACAGAGGATGAGATGGTTGGACAGTGTTCTCGAAGCGACTAACATGAGTTTGGCCAAACTGCGAGAGGCAGTGAAGGATAGGCGTGCCTGGCGTGCTCTGGTCCATGGGGTCATGAAAAGTCGGACACGACTGAACGACTGAACAACAACAACAACAACAAAAGCATAAATTTCATATAGAACCTAGTTTGATGGAGTTTTTTATGTTTCTCTTTGCCGTGCTTGATAAATAAGTCAGAGATTATTCAGCACATTTTTAAAAGGTTACAAATGATTTGCTTCATATATTTTTTTTACATATCTCTTTGATTAGTGTGTTCTCAGGGATGTCTGATGATTCTGGTGGTGTATTTGTTACCATTGAAGTATTCCTAATTAAGCTGGTTATGTTGTCTCCTTGATTTTTGTCTCTGTGGTATTACAGTAGTGTCACCTTTTCAAAATAGGTATTTGTCTTATTGAAAAGTTTTATTAGTAAATCAATGGGCACCATGCACCAGAGGGTACCTGTAACTAAGTCACCTTGTGATTTGGGTGGTACAGGAGAGGAGAGAACAAAAAAACAAAACAAAACACAACACAACACAACACAACCCAGAGTATATGAAATGAAACATTTAACTTTGACTAACTCAGATGCAGCTATTTGACCAACTAGGGAGTGGTTAACAGTCAAAAATGGACGCTCATTGCTTGATTATCACAATATTAGGTAATTCAAAGCTGGGGTTTAATGGTTAGAGCATTGAACTATCAAATGTTTTGTGTCACCGGGAAGGCGGTAATTCTGTATTGATTTGCTATGGGTGTTTGTATGTGATGCCAATAAAAGGTTTAATGATGATTGGACTTTGACCTGGGAGACCAGGGTTCAAACCTTCACTTAGCCATGAAGCTCACTGGGTAACCTTGGGCCAGTCACCATCTCTCAGCCTACCTCACATGGTTGTTGTGAGGATAAAATGGGGACAAGGAGAGCCATGGACACCAGCTTGAGCTCCTTGGAAGGAGAAGTGGCATATAGTTCTCGGCATCCATCTGTCTCGAGAGACAATGGAGTGCGCCTCCAGAGTCAGACCACTGTGTTAGCAGCACTGAAGTGACCTTCCTAAAATATATGGAAGTCCTGGACTCCCTCTTGGCCTTGCTGATGTGGTCCAAAGGACAGCAGAGCAATATGTTTGGCACCAGCTTGGCTGCAGGAGTTGCCAGAAGGAGGTGTAAAAGGCACCACCGAACTGTCTTAGGATTTCTCTGGGTTTGTTTAGGGTTTACCCCTTTGCCTTTTCCTCTCCTTTGAATATCAAGCAAGGCAGCAGAGGTTTGGATCAGCGGAGGTTTAGGAGAGGTGGCATACAATAGCTCAAACAGAAGTTACACATCTCTTTTCATATTGACTGCAATGCTTTTCAATTGAGGTAATACATACAGTCAACAGTCTGCTGTGAGTCATAGAGGGATGTGCACACATCTGAATGAATCCTTAGCGAAATATATTGCATCCGTTCATGCCATTTCTTTTCTAAAGAGATCTGTGAAAGAGGCTATGCTACAAAAAAAATGCTGAAACACTGACTACAGGGAACAGAAGTAGTGTTCGCACTACGACTCTGCATGGGGTTTCAGGATTTGGATCCACATTTTGTAAACAAAACAAAATTTTAAAAAAACCATTCCAGTAGCACCTTAGAGACCAACTAAGTTTGTTATTGGTATGAGCTTTCGTGTGAATGCACACTTTTTCAGATACTGAAGATACTGTTTTGTAAACAGTTAGCTACCTGGGCCACTGCTTTCCCCTCTATCATATTGGAACCGGTACTGTGGATGCGTACTTTGTAGATTTGCAATTGTCAAAGCCTTGGCTTAGTGTAAATTGATGGTACATATATCGACATCCAGGACAGAAGCCAGAGTAGAGATGAAAGAATATGTACAGGAGTCAAGGGCAGTAAAAGGGAGTAACAGTAGTGACAGAAAGCTTGGAGATCTCCATTTCATTCATTTGTTGAATTTATATCCCACCTTTTGCTCCAAAGGAGTTCAAGGTGGTGTACATGGTTTTAATCTCCCCATTTTCTCCACACAACAGCCTTATGAGGCAGGTTAGGCTGAGAAATAGCGGCTAGCTACTGCTTGGAGAAAGGGACCCAGGTGGCGCTGTGGGTTAACCACAGAGTCTAGGGCTTGCCAATTGGAAGGTTGGCGGTTCAAATCCCTGCCACAGGGTGAGCTCCCGTTGCTTGGTCCCAGCTCCTGCCCACCTAGCAGTTCAAAAGCACGTCAAAGTGCAAGTAGATAAATAGGTACCGCTGCAGCAGGAAGGTAAACGGTGTTTCCGTGCGCTGCTCTGGTTCACCAGAAGCGGCTTTGTCATGCTGGCCACATGACCTGGAAGCTGTCTGCGGACAAACACCGGCTCCCTCGGCCTATAGAGCGAGATGAGCGCCGCAACCCCAGAGTCGGACACGACTGGACCTAACGGTCAGGGGTCCCTTTATCTTTACCTTACTGCTTGGAGAAACAACACCAGTTCTCTGCAAAATAACCTGTGGTAACCCAATAGTAGCAATGAAAACAAAGCTGATAAAGGACTTTTTGGAATAACTTGCTGCATTTTTTTCCCCGTATGCTCCAATGACACTCCCAATAAAAACTGGTAACATGAAGGCATTCCCACAATGGATGAATCATGTTCCCCTAACTTCGCAGCCTCTCCAACAATTCGGTGATAGCACACTCTGTTAATTTTATAAGGCTGTGTTAACATTTTGATTATAAAGCTAGCAGTGATAGAGGTATGTTGTGAATCTGAGGGTTACATATAATGTGTTCAGTTTATAAATGCTGGCATTATATTTCTTTGGTCAAGATAAATGCCATGAATTATATTAGGAGTCCAAGGGCATGTTTTATAAATAATATGGTTTATTTTACAACAGCCTGTATTCCTTCATTGCTGGAGAACAGCTTGCAGATTTGTTACAGAACATATTTACAAACACATGCAACATCTTAAACAATTGGCTGCTCACGGGATATTTGGAGGAGTGTAGTAACTTAATTGAGATCTCAATCACTCCTTGTATCTGAGGGTTACAATTTCCCTGTTTTGTAATTAACATAATTTGTCAACTTAGAATATTCTAGTTATAACTGACATACTTTTGAACATATTCATAACGGCTTTTGTGCAATATCCAAAGAGAAGGAAGTAGTAATTAAGTCCCTTTCTGGGACTGTGTAGACCTCTTCAGCATCACCTTTCAGAGGTATGATAAGGTACAATGGTACCTTGACTTACGAATTACTCGACATACGAATTTTTCGACTTACGAATGGACATCCGTTGGCGGTTTTAGATGGGGTTTACTCGACTTACGAATTTTAGATGCGGTTTACTCGACTTACAAATTTTTCGTTTCAAATGCATTCCTATGGGGAAATCGCTTTTTTCGACTTATGAATTTTTCGACCTATGAATGTGCATTCGGAACGGATTTAATTTGTAAGTCGAGGTCCCACTGTACATATTGTTTTATGTACACAGCTCAGTATGTTTTTTATATTAAGTGGTTCATATTTTTACCCAAAACAAAAATAAAATAAGGGAGGGGGGATGGACATTGGTATCTGACTCCATTTTCAGTTCTGAGACCTGAGAATCATGTCTTTGCCCGGGGGGGTGGTGAGAAATGGATTGATAAACCAGGCTATCATTCAGTGTTAGGCAATTAATTGCTATTTTACTGTTAACTGTGTTATTTTATTTATTACATATTAATGCCACCTTTCCTAAAGATGCTCATTGTTCTCCCACTGACCCATTTTATTCTCAAAGCTGAGATATTAGTGACTGGCTACCAAGTAAAGTCACCAGGACGTTTTGCAGCTGCCTGGCTTTTCAAACCAAATCATTCCTGGTGCTGTTTCATTGCCAAGTGTATTCACATTTGATCCGGTTTGCTGATCCTTAATTAATCTTTGGCCTCCTAACCATTACCACTTCTGCTGCCTTCCTTCAGAAGAGGGGGACTACACAGTATTCTTGCTGTTGCCATCTTCAAGAGCTACCATATCATGTTCCATGCAGCTATGAACTTTTTGTCAGTTGATTGGGTGTCAAGTCGATATTCTGACATACCACTGTGCTCATGGAACTTAATGATACTGACTAACAGATGAATATCATGGGGCTCATATGTCTGGTTTGTGCCACAGAGGTGGTTCAGAGGCGGCAATAAAGGCCACTGTATTATTCATTTAATCTGCTAGATTTTTTAATCGTTAACATTTTTCTGATGCGTTTAGCCTTCTTGTAATAGACAAAGACCAATGACCACACCTGTATGCCCTTGGTAATTTATTCCACAACCTCAATTCATACTTTGTACTTGACACTGGCTCCTTGAAATATCTGTTTTTCTCCTTCCTTTCTGAATTGTATACTTCCATGAGCTCTCCCCTTAATCTCTGTTCTAGGGAGCACTGACCTAGTTTATCACATTCATCAGTGGGCAGGTTGCAAAAAAATGAAAGGAAGAACATGTAGCTCTTTGTGGTTAAGGTTGTACCAGGTATTTCTGGATCGGAGGGGTTTTATGAATTCCCTTTTCAGTGAGGATCTGTCAATCTACTTCCTAGCTTGCTTTAAATTGTGTCTTACTCCTTTATAAAATTCCATCATCTTTTCCACACAAAAACATGAACACAGTTCACTTAAAAATAAATAAATGACTGCCTATTTGAGCAAGTCTAAGGTTTTATTTTTGACATTTAAAGCCCTAAAAAGCTTGGAACCAGGATAGATAGCAGACTGCCTCCCCTTGCACAAATCAAGCCAATTTTTAAGATCCCCCGAGACCCTGCTGGCCATCCCCCTCCTGGAACCCGGGGCGCCCCGCCCCCTACGCCCCACCCTCGCTACACCACTGCCCCCACCCCACTGAGCCAATTTAGTTGGTGGGATGTATGGGGCAAGAGAAAAGCCCCAGTATAGTAGCAAAAATTGTTCTACTAGCTTCCAGTAGGGCAGGTACTGGGAACCTTTGGCTCTCCTGGTGTTATTGAACTACAATTCCCAGCATTGGCCATGCTCGCTGGGGTTGATGGGAATTGTAGTTCAACACCAACTGGGGGTGCTTCCCATACTTGCAACCAGTGGGACGTATTAGTTACATCTAGTCTGCTGCATTTATTGGGGATTGGTCTTGCTAGGTTGCTGATGGTAGGGATGGAAGTCTATTTACCTCTTCATCTAGCAAGGCAGAATATCCAAATGAACAAGAAAAAAATATCCTCACATACTTTGAAAACTGGAAACTCTTTCACAAATATTCACATATTTTTACTGCCATTATATTACCATCTGCCTTTTGATCATTACTGTTTTCATTTGTCACTAGAGAGGAGAAATGGTCTGGATATGTGAAGAGATAAAAGTTTAGATATATAGGATTTTTTAAAAACAACAACAACAAATGTTTCACAGCCTAAATATGTTTCTTATAATCATTTTTTCATTATTTGTTACCAAATAAGCTTAATAGCAATTAGTCTATAATTGCTCTACCTGAGAATAAGCCCCATTAAGCACACAGTGGTTATTAGTTCTGGGTAAATATGCATAGGGTTGTACCGTACATATACTTACAGCAGCAATTAAATTTGAAATTAACCAGATTCATCAAACTCGATAGATTTCAGCGTCACTCCTGTATTAATGCAAAGTATTTCTGAGATCAATCATAGCCTCTCGTACTGGCTTTCTGTGTTTTTTGCCATCTCACAAACTCAAAAGTCCCGAGAAAATCTTAATGCAAATATGGTTTAGCTGATTTTTATACAGTTGAGATTAAAGTTTTCTTCCTCTGCAGCTCTGCCAGCATTATTAAATAACTCTGAAACAAAACAAAACAAAAACACCAACCTTTCCTGTTCATGGCATGTTAAAGGCACTGCAGTTAGCAGTTTGGGAGCAACAAGCAAGCCAACCTGTTTGCTTGGTTTGGTTTGGTTTGGTTTTTTTTTGCAAAGTTAAGACACAAGCTAAACCCACCAATGGGCATGGAATGAACTACAAACATAGGAGGTGGGGAATTAACTGGCATTCATTCACCCCTGCTGCTCTCTGCCTGCAGAGTGCTTACCCTGGCCTAACAAGTCACGTACTTTATTATGGTCTTAGACCAGCGTAAGCAAAACATCTAAATAAATAGCATAACAGTATGAATCTAAGTGGATAATTATTAAATAAATAGGAACAAGGACCACACGTGGATTTAAACAAACATGCAGGGGCTTCCTGAAGGCAAGGAGGTACTGAAATGGCCATGGAAGTTGGATCCTGAGCCAATGCCATGTCCGGTCCTGGCACAAGATGGCATCAGGAAGGACCCAAGCATTGTGCCAACTCCGGGCTGATGTGTTTATCTGCTTGCTCCCTACCTTCCACCCAGATAGCAAAGTCAGCAGGGCTGTGGATGCAGCAGGAGCCCCAGCACTCTATTAAGTCATTCTGACCAGTGGCCAGGGTTAGGATTGCACCCTAAAAAGAAAACCACGTAGATTAAATCATGAAGGGGAGAGGCCTTTGGGCAGGGGTGCCAATGGAATCTTATAAATAAAACCATTGCACCAAAAATGCATTTAAGAAGTCAAATTGCCGTATGTGATGTGCTTGTTATGCCTGTCCATAGATTTTCCCAGGCACTGCATTAGAACCCTTCTTACTGTTTAAGTCAAGGCACATTTAAGAGTTGGTTGCTGTAGCAGCAAATGTAAAGCTAATGAGCAGGATTTGAAAATGTGTGATCATTCTTTGTAATGGGGGAAACAAATCTGTAATGCTAATTCTCCTTCATCTGGAAAAGTCCATGACTGCACAGAGGGAGTGGAATAAAGGAAGAGAGAGTACTAGCATTTTTATACAATAACGAAAGAAATGAACAGTTTTTACTGTTGGTTGTCAAAACATTTTTGAAATTCTAAGGCCTTGAAAATTAGCTTACTGTTATCACAGTAGTCTTCTGCCATAAGAACCATTATTTTAATTTCTTACTGTTGTTCCTGTGGAGAAATAAGGCTATGTAACCTTTTGATTTACGTAGACCAAACGTGGTTATAGCTATAGCATGTCTTTTAATGTAACAAGAGTAACTGGTGAGCTCCTATCGTCCTTGCAGAAAGCAGGGACAGACTATGGAAGCTATGCATAGTTTCATTGGCTCCCAGATCTTCTGTAAAATTGAGCATGAACACACGAAACTTCATTCCTAGTCCTAGTACCTGAGAGCCTTTGTCCTGGAGATGTCTCGGTTTTAAGCATGGACCTTTCTTCATGCAAAAATTTTTCTCTGCCAATGAGCTTTGGCCCCTTCGTGGAAGAAAGAAAAAGTGGCTAGGATAGAGTAGAGTATAGGGCTAATTTGAACGGCATCACCTTTAAGTAGTTCTATAAATTGGAAAATCACGCTGCTTTCAGATAAGGCTTTTAATGTGATCCAACAAAAGATTCCACATGCCTGAAAGTTGTAGGTAATTTAATTTCAAAGATGTAATAACACATTCACATTAAAAATTATAATGGTGGGTTTTAGTGTGCTTGGTGTGTTAAACATAGGAACAGAAGATGGGAGACAACGATGATCAGGATAGAAAAAAAGGAGAATATATTACCCACCCACCAATCTCTCCTGCTTTTACTCACCTATCTCTCGATACCTCCCTCATGCCTCCAGCTTTCAATGATTGCCTCCCCCCCCCCCAAAAAAAAACCCTAGGGAAGGCAATGTGATTTCTGTTTAACCATCTTAAAATGGGTCTGCCTTTGCAGGGAGCCACTGTATACCCATCTTTCTGAAATTTTGCAGGTTTCAACCATGCTTGCAATTAGCATCCTATTGTAGCAGAAAATTAAAAGATAATATCCTTTTTAAGAAAACAAAACAAAACAAGATTGTCCGCGCAGAACACGCCCCCCCCCCCCTTTGAAGGGATCTGCTTAGAATTTGGTAGGCTAGGGAGGAGCTCCCTTGACTGCAAATTTCTTCCACTTATGTAACAAGGAAAAATTTAATAGGCATTTTAAAATTCTCCATTATAGTCAATTAGGCCAAACAGAGCTTCAGATCTGGATGCAAATTACAAAATCAGATTGGAACGTAGAATAGGTCCAAACAGATTGGGATACTTCCAAATGCTACAGATGCAAGGTAATTGTTGTAGTGGCTTCAGTTCGTCAACCAGGACTGCACAACACTTTTCACTCAGATGCTGTGATTTGGAGAACACAAAGGGGTCTGGCACAAAATGGGTGGGTGGGGTGTAGGACTTACCTATGCCTATGGTTGACAGGAGTTGGTAAAACAGAAGTTAACATCAAAATAGGCTCCAAGTTAACTGCTCTATGTTGGATATTGTTTCATGTGCAAAATTCATAGGTTTATTAGTTTCTGAACATATTTTTTATTTTAAAAAGTGCAACCAGTCTACATGCAAGTCATTGGATTCTGTCTTTCAGCAACTCTCTCCCATTCCTGGCGACGTTTAAAAATAGTTGATCAGTGTGAACCAGGAAATGACCTCTCCAGAATGAGTGACCTCTCTAGAACTCATGTATCTGACTCATCCTGCTCCAACCACTATACCACTCACACCCAGCTGCCTTGCCCCCTGCCCCAGCCGGTCAAGATTCTATGTCACTGGGTTAATATGGGACAGAGTGCGGGTTGTTGTTTATCTACTTATGGATTTTTGCCAAAATGTTTTTCTTTCAATTCCAAGCCTTAGGGTTATCCGATATGTACTGATACCCCTGTCTTGTGTGCAGGGGTTCATATTTGATTCCAGTTCCATAAGCACAGGAATACACAAATATGATGGTGTTGATCCACATATGCTGGAACAAGAGACTGAAGTTTACATACTCTAGCATTCTGTTTCTAGTGGCAGCCGGCCAGATGCCACATGCAGGGCATAAAGGTGATGGGTGCCTTTTGTTTTTCTGCGGTAAGTGCCTGGCCCGTAAAGAAGTTCAAGGTCGTAAGACCTGTCCGTTAGGATGATGTTGCTACAGATAATTAGAGATTTCCTTTTGCTGACTTGTTAACTTTTGTGACTTGGCTTATATGAATAATTGTTGACCTCGTTAAAGAATAACTTGCAGTAATGAAAGGGAAACATCAAACGGTATGTATTTGCTGCTGTTTGATACATTAATTGAGTCATTTTTTGTAACACAACCATTTCCCTTATTTGCTGAAGCCTCAACAGAGTGCATAATTATACAAGAATATAAAATGCTTGAACTCAAAAAATATTTTCTGCCTATGTACCACAGTACTGAAGATGCTCTTTTCTAGATCATTCCCAATACGTATGCTTGACTGAACTGGATTACAGCTCAGTTTAAAAGGGGTTCTATGAACTAAATGTTGCAGCCTCCAAAGCTCTCTTTTTCCAACATGAAAATCCTCCATAGCACAAATATTTTCCAAAAAGTTATTTTTTTCTATGTTAATATGTAACAAATATTGCATGAAACGCTTTGCATGCTTTCCTTTTAAGAAACATGCACACAGAGCATACTTAGGTTTGTTTGAGATCTGTTCTGTTGTTTTATGCAATACAACAAATCTTTCCAGAGAATCTCCAAAAATGACTGTTAGTTGGTGTAAAATTTGAGGCATAATGAAATGTGAAAAGCCTGAGCTATGCAACTTCACGAAAGAGTAAATTCACCAAAAACTACTAGGCTTATTAATACTTCTTCTTCTTCTTCTTCTTCTTCTTCTTCTTCTTCTTCGTCTTCTTCGTCTCCTCCTCCTCCTCCTCCTCCTCCTCCTCCTCCTCCTCCTCCTCCTCTTTCTCTCTGTCTCTCTCTAATTTCTCAATATTTGAACTGGGACCAATGAAAATCTGTCTGTATGAATACTACAAAGTGTTCTAAATCTTTTGTAGTTTACTAATTAACATCTTCATTTTAGCCTAGCTGCATGTCATGAACTAGTATGTCCAATGCCATTCCACACCAGAAATAGAACTAGAGCTTATATGTGAAAATGTGTAAGTCAATAGACCCTATATATGTGAGCTATCTGTCATGATGAAAGGGCAGAAGTTTACCACAAGGTGAATACACATGCATATTGTCCCCTGTTCAAATTAAGCATTCTGCAAGCTTGAAGAGTGTGAAGAAGTTGAAAAGTAATTCCAGTGACCCACATGACAACCTTAAGGTTAACAGGGGTGAAATGGTCCTGAAAATTGTATTAAACTGAAAATATTTACTGAATAGAAGTTAAATTCACCATCCCATTTCTATGAAGTACAATTGCCCGAAGCATCTTATTTTACAGACAAGGTCAAGTCTAACAATAACATGAATTCTTCTTCCCTGAAGTGACTTCTGTAGAGTAGTTATATTATTGTGATAGCAAGGGGGGAGGGACAGTCAGAAGAAAGCGGTCTGAGAACTACTATGTGAAACAGTTAGCTGGTTCTGTACATAAAGATGACAGGAGTTTCCGTACAAAAAGCAAGTGTTTCTAAGCTAATAATAACAACAACAACAACAACAACAACAACAACAACAACAACAACAACGTTTCCTTCTGAACTATGCTGAGAAGTGGTGTTTGGTGTGCACAGATAACCCACAACTTGAATTTTTGTATCTGCCTTGCTTTTCGGCTTGCACTAGATGCCTTTCAGAATGCACGCTCTGAAAATGCACTTGTTTAACTTTTCCACAAAGGACTGCAAATTGCTGAACCCAGAGTCCCATAGACTTTGCAACATAAAATGCATCCCTCAGGAAAGGAAATGGAAACCTCACTTGGAACTCCGTCCCTGACATTTGTGTTAGAATGGTGAAACATTGGCTCATTCTCCAAAAGAACATGGGATGTGGGATGTGCAGGAGCAGAGAGCATGGAGGGGCAGCAGCAGTCACCTGACCTCCCGTCGATCGCATCACTGCTGCTTACTGGAAAGTGTAAGGCAGGGGCGAGGCAGTGATGAGGTGAGGCTGGAGTGGTACAAATGCATTGGTGAAGTCAATATCTGCATTTGTGCTTGAACCACAGCAACTCTGCCGCCACCTGGTCCCTCTACCTCCCAGAAAGCAGCGGCAACACAACCAACCAAACGTCAGGTAATCCTGCTTCTCCATCATGGCATCTGCTAATAGGAATTTGGTGTAACAATAACAATAACAGAGTTTATTGCGTTAGCCATTTGGCCATAGCAAAATACTTGGGCATTACCTTCCACCATAGACTATCTTGGTCAACCCACCTAAATACGATCACCTTGGCCGGCCGCCAAACCGTGGGGGCCCTGGTGAAATTCTTCTACGCAAAAGGTGGCCAGCTGGTGGCGCCAATCAGAAAGGCCTATATCAGCAAAATACCCACAATGCTGTTATATGGGGTGGAAATATGGGGGTGAATTTGGTGTATTTGTTACAATAGTTCCTGGATGAGCGACATCACAAAACAGAGTATATTCTCTCTCTCTCTCTCTCTCTCTCTCTCTCTCTCTCTCTCTCTCTCTTTCTTTAATTCTTTCTTTCTTGTGTGGTTTTCATGTTCTCTGAACCCTGCGAATTACATTACAGCAGGGGTGCCCAACAGGTTGATCACGATCTACTGGTTGATCCCTGGGATGTTTTAGTAAATCGTTGTCGATAGATGGTTCCCTTTCCTCAGCTAAAAATAGAATTGGGCCTCGCCCCGCCCTTCATTGTTGCACACAATCTCCAGAATGGAAGACGGAGCTTTTGCAGTGAGGCTGATGGTTTCCTTATAGAGATCTTTTGGTGAGCGACTTCTCCCCTTTCCCCCTAAAAAAGCTCAACAACTTTGACCTGAACCCCAAACCCAAAGGGGTAGATCACTGCCAGTTTATTTATTTATTTATTTATTTATTTATTATTATTATTATTATTATTATTATTATTATATGATGCTTTTGAATTATGGTGCTGGAGGAGACTCCTGAGAGTCCCACGGACTGCAAGAAGATCAAACCTATCAATTCTTAAAGAAATCAGCCCTGAGTGCTCACTGGAAGGACAGATCCTGAAGCTAAGGCTCCAATACTTTGGCCACCTCATGAGAAGAGAAGACTCCCTGGAAAAGACCCTGATGTTGGGAAAGATGGAGGGCACAAGGAGAAGGAGATGACAGAGGATGAGATGGTTGGACAGTGTTCTCGAAGTGACTAACATGAGTTTGGCCAAACTGCGGGAGGCAGTGAAGGATAGGCGTGCCTGGCGTGCTCTGGTCCATGGGGTCACGAAGAGTCGGATACGACTGCACGACTGAACAACAAATTATTATTCTGTGAGTAGGTCACAGTCTCTTACGAGTTGGCCGTCCCTGCATTACAACTGAACTATTAATGAGACTTAACACTCAAGGCTGCATGCTTATATGCAGCAACTGGTGTGCATCTTATGTGTCTGTTTTACAGTGTTAGCCATTGATAACCTTGTTATTCTAGGGTTAATTTTAACCTGTAAATCCCTTAACAGTCTCTGTCTTGAATGCCTGAGAGACAGACTCTCTTTTACCTATGCTGCCAATGAGAATCTGACAGGGTTCTTGACTACAGACTTTACTTTCTTTTTTGTTCTGCCAGAGGCAAAGTCTAACTCAGAATTGCTTTTAAAGCCCCTTTCTCCTCTTAGGATTTTGTCTGATTGGGAAGGGTGTGGGGGTGGGGGCTGAATTTGTTGGGCATTATTTTTATTTGTTCAGTATTTGGATGCAAACACACACATGTGCAGCAAGTCGAAGAATGCCTTGATTAATTCAAGTCCTGTATGTAAGTTTCCCCTTCATGGATCACTGCCTTGTCGTAGCGAAGGGGCTTGAATTACTCAGGCAAGCTATGGACAGGTCAAGATGGACAGGTCATAGCGGAGAGTTTGGACCAAACGTGATCCACCTGGAGAAGGAACTGGCAAGCCGCTCCAGTATCCCTGCCAAGAAAACTCCATGGACAAAGACAACAGGCATATAAAAGATATGACGCTGGAAGATGAGCCCCTCAGGTCGGAAGGCGTCCAACTTGCTACTGGGGAAGAGCGGAGGACAAGTACAAGTAGATCCAGAGCTGATGAAGCGGCTGGGCCAAAGCCGAAAGGACGCTCAGTTGCGGATATGCCTGGAAGCGAAAGGAAAGTCCAATGCTGTAAAGAAAAGTATTGCATAGGAACCTGGAATGTAAGAACCATGAACCTTGGTAAGCTGGATGTGGTAAAAAATGAGATGGCAAGAATAAACATTGACATCCTAGGCATCAGTGAACTAAAATGGACAGGAATGGGCGAATTCAGTTCGGATGACTATCATATCTACTACTGTGGGCAGGAATCCCGTAAAAGAAATGGAGTGGCCCTCATAGTCAACAAAAGAGTGGCGAAAGCTGTACTGGGATGCAACTTCAAAAATGATAGAATGATCTCGATACGAATCCAAGGCTGTCCTTTTAACATCACAGTAATCCAAGTTTATGCACCAACTACCAGTGCTGAAGAAACCGAAATTGACCAATTCTATGAAGACTTACAACACCTTATAGAAATGACACCAAAGAAGGATGTTCTTCTCATTATAGGGGATTGGAATGCTAAAGTAGGGAGTCAAGAGATAAAAGGAACAACTGGCAAGTTTGGCCTTGGAGTTCAAAATGAAGCAGGGCAAAGGCTAATAGAGTTCTGTCAAGAGAACAAGCTGGTCATCACAAACACTCTTTTCCAACAACACAAGAGACGACTCTACACATGGACATCACCAGATGGGCAACATCGAAATCAGATTGATTATATTCTCTGCAGCCAAAGATGGAGAAGCTCTATACACTCAGCAAAAACAAGACCTGGAGCTGACTGTGGCTCAGATCATCAGCTTCTTATAGCAAAATTCCAGCTTAAACTGAAGAAAGTAGGAAAAACCACTGGGCCAGTAAGATTCAATCTAAATCAAATTCCTTATGAATACACAGTTGAAGTGCAGAACAGGTTCAAAGATTTAGATTTGGTGGATAGAGTACCTGAAGAACTGTGGATGGAGGCTCGTAACATTATACAGGAGACAGCAACGAAAACCATCCCAATGAAAAAGAAATGCAAGAAAGCAAAGTGGCTGACCAATGAGGCCTTACAAATAGCGGGGGAGAGAAGACAAGCAAAATGTGAAGGAGATCGTGAAAGATACAGGAAATTGAATGCAGATTTCCAAAGAATAGCAAGGAGAGACAAGAGGGCCTTTCTAAACGAGCAATGCAAAGAAATAGAGGAAAATAACAGAATGGGAAAAACCAGAGATTTATTCAAGAAAATTGGAGATATGAAAGGAACATTTCGTACAAAGATTACCACAATTAAGGACAAAAGTGGAAAGGACCTAACAGAAGCAGAAGACATCAAGAAGAGGTGGCAAGAATACACAGAGGAATTATACCAGAAAGATATGGAGGTCTCATACACCCCAGAAAATGTGGTTGCTGACCTTGAGCCAGACATCCTGGAGAGTGAAGTCAAATGGGCCTTAGAAAGCCTTGCTAACAACAAGGCCAGTGGAAGTGATGATATTCCAGCTGAACTATTTAAAATTTTAAAAGAGGATGCTGTTAAGGTGCTGCACTCAATATGCCAGCAAGTTTGGAAAACTCAGCAGTGGCCAGAGGATTGGAGAAGATCAGTCTACATCCCAATCCCAAAGAAGGGCAGTGCCAAAGAATGCTCCAACTACCGCACAATTGCACTCATTTCACACGCTAGCAAGGTTATGCTTAAAATTCTACAAGGCAGGCTTAAGCAGTATGTGGACCGAGAACTCCCAGAAGTGCAAGCTGGATTTCGAAGGGGTAGAGGAACCAGAGACCAAATTGCAAACATGCGCTGGATTATGGAGAAAGCCAGAGAGTTCCAGAAAAACATCTACTTCTGCTTCATTGATTATGCAAAAGCATTTGACTGTGTCGACCACAGCAAACTATGGCAAGTTCTTAAAGAAATGGGAGTGCCGGATCACCTCATTTGCCTCCTGAGAAATCTCTATGTGGGACAAGAAGCTACAGTTAGAACTGGATATGGAACAACTGATTGGTTCAAAATTGGGAAAGGAGTACGACAAGGCTGTATATTGTCTCCCTGCTTATTTAACTTATATGCAGAATACATCATGCGAAAGGCTGGACTGGATGAATCCCCAACCGGAATTAAGATTGCCGGAAAAAATATCAACAACCTCAGATATGCTGATGATACTACCTTGATGGCAGAAAGTGAGGAAGAATTGAAGAACCTTTTAATGAGGGTGAAAGAAGAGAGCGCAAAATATGGTCTGAAGCTCAACATCAAAAAAACTAAGATCATGGCCACTGGTCCCATCACCTCCTGGCAAATAGAAGGGGAAGAAATGGAGGCAGTGAGAGATTTCACTTTCTTGGGTTCCATGATCACTGCAGATGGTGACAGCAGTCACGAAATCAGAAGACGCCTGCTTCTTGGGAGAAAAGCAATGACAAACCTAGACAGCATCTTAAAAAGCAAAGACATCACCTTGCCGACCAAAGTCCGTATAGTTAAAGCTATGGTTTTCCCAGTAGTAATGTACGGAAGTGAGAGCTGGACCATAAAGAAGGCTGATCGCCGTAGAATTGATGCTTTTGAATTATGGTGCTGGAGGAGACTCTTGAGAGTCCCGTGGACTGCAAGAAGATCAAACCTATCCATTCTCAAAGAAATCAGCCCTGAGTACTCACTAGAAGGACAGATCCTGAAGTTGAGGCTCCAGTACTTTGGCCACCTCATGAGAAGAGAAGAATCCCTAGAAAAGACCCTGATGTTGGGAAAGATGGAGGGCACAAGGAGAAGGGGACGACAGAGGATGAGATGGTTGGACAGTGTTCTTGAAGCTACTAACATGAGTTTGGCCAAACTGCGAGAGGCAGTGAAGGATAGGCGTGCCTGGCGTACTCTGGTCCATGGGGTCACGAAGAGTCGGACACGACTGAACGACTGAACAACAACAACAAATGTAAGTTTACTACTGTGCATTAGACTGAAATTTCTTCTACTGTATGCGTGTTGCTTTCTTTTTTTATTTCACATTTTAAAGTTTAAAAAAAGAAAAAGAAATCCCAATTATGAGCTAGATGTTTTGAAAACTGGGAGGAGTTTTCTTCAGAAACTGCCTTTGGGCACAATCCACTGAGACTTTGTTTTGCACACATAAATGAATGGGGCTTGCAGTGAAGAGAGAGTCCCCCAGGGTGCTGTGCTTCATGCCTCCTTAAGAAGGCCTGCATCATAATTTGAAAAATGTGGTAATGCATTGTTAAAAGCTACAGTGTAGCAGTCTGAGGATGAAAGCACTGCAGGTGTACAGCTTAATAGGGCTTAATTAAGTACCAGATGAATATAAATAAGAAGCACAGATTGTACGCATTGACTCTTTAGGCAGGTTAGAAAATGCTGAGTCTTGGATCTTGAAATAAAGACAACTGGCGCCATATTTTACATGATGCTGTGTAAATAACAAATGAAAGGTATTTTATGCTAAACAATGAAGCAGAAAGGGGCAAATGAAAGAGATATCACCTGGTTCAGCCAACCAGTCAAATCTGTTTCCTGGGGTGTGGCAGCTGTTGCATGTTGACAGCTTATAGGAGCCACAGGTAAGAGCTGAGTGCAGGGTGGAGGCCGGAGGTGGACAAACTACCCCAGAAGGAGCATGCCATGTCCCCCACCAGGGGTACAATCCCTCCTCTAACACCCTATAATCCAAACAGACAGTAAAATTGTATAATTCTAAAACAGAGTCCAAGTCACTCCGACACTGAGAGCTAATATTTAATTAAGCCAGGGTTCCATCACCAACACAAAACCTAAAGAGAGGGTTAAAGGAAGGTAAATTTAATTACTGATTTCAATAGAGCAATGCAGTGGTACCTTGGGTTAAGAACTTAATTTGTTCTGGAGGTCTGTTCTTAACCTGAAACTGTTCTTAACCTGAAGCACCACTTTAGCTAATGGGACCTCCCGCTGCTGCTGCGCCACCAGAGCACAATGTCTGTTCTTATCCTGAAGCAAAGTTCTTAACCTAAAGCATTATTTCTGGGTTAGCGGAGTATGTAACCTGAAGCGTATGTAACCACTGTATTGGAATCATACTGCTGTGGGATAAGCTACTAGACAATATGCCATTCCTAAAAATTAGTAGTTGTGTGAATGGACTTTAAAAGTAAATAGCAAGGACAATGGGGAAGTACAGGCAATATGGATTGGGAAGATGATGAGAGGGTATGGGTCTTTAAACCCCTTTGCCTCCAGTTGAGATCTCATTCCATATTGGGATCCCCATACCAGCTATTTGCATTTGAAGAAAAGTACCCATTTACATCAATGGAAGCTTTTTCTTCTGATGCAAATTACATGCGAAGGGGACTGAAATCTTGATCAGGATTACAGTGGGAACAAAGAGTTAACGCCCTACCCATCTTTGCCATTGGATTCCTCATACCTGCTGCTTACTTAAAAAACAAAACAAAACAAAAAACAACATTCAGTTGCTAACTGCATGTATGGTGTCTCATCCACATCGGCCCTAAATACAAGCTATTTTTGACATTTCTTTTTTTAAATAGATGCCTCCTTTCACCATAAAAGTGTGTACCCTTCTTGGATGGTCAGCATTTTGTTCAGGGAGGATCGGCACAACAATGAATAATTCTTAGTAAATGGGAAGGCTCTGAGGCTGTGACTGTGAGCTAGGGCCCTGTTGGACACATAAGTGGAACGCAAAGTTTGTGTAGAAGTAGTTCATCTCAACATTTTTTGCCCTAAGAGGGTAGGTGTAAATCTTTGGGACGTACATGTGCTGAATTTACAGCACTTAAGTGTGAGTGTGTGAGCTCCAACTCTTGGGGTTCCTTTCTTCATCTCAGTACAGTTAGGGGAGAGGGGGGCACCTTTCAACAATTTTTACTTAAAAATTATTTGTGAAGTAATACTGCTTTAAAAACTAAAGTTCTAAGTACCATTAACTAAATTCATACTTGAGGTATCCTCTCAATTTTTGCCGTAGTTTCTAGACAAAGGCAAAATACAAAATTTTACATTTTAAATGAAGCATGTACTTTGTTGAAATCTGCCCCTCCCGGGGGGCAGTTATCAACGGGAGGTGGGGTACATTTCAACAATAGAAAAAAAATCTACTAATTTCATACATTTTACCAAAATAAACTTCATTCACAAAATAATATAGTTATTATTATGTAACTGCAGTGATTCCCAGATTGCTGTAAGGTTCTCAGTTAGTTGCTCATGAGTAAGCAGCCAGAACTCTGCTGTTTCCTTTAAAGATTTTATTGTGCAAACTATGTACAGTGCAGAGCTAAAAAGTTCATGTCTGTATCAAGCGGTGTCAGAATCTGGGAATGGCCCCTTCCGGTTCTGACCCCAACAAGAGAGTTTCGGAATACGGAAACCTCACCTTCCATCCTTTCTTTTCACCCCACGACGTCTGTGGGGCGACGGAAATTGCGTTCCCCCTGTATTGCCCTCGTGACTGTGGGAGTGCTAGGACTCTCTTGCATCCCCAGAGCCTCTACTCCCTTTCCCCTGTGAACTCTGCCCCTCCTCGCTGGACGTCTCGCCTCTCCTCTCGCTACCAGAGGAGGAGCTGCTGGCAAGGTGGGACTGGGGCTCTATGTAGCATCCGGAGAGCCCTTCCACCACCTTGCGCTGCAGCGGGGACAATTCCCTGACATAATCTGAAAGAGCCAAAATAATGGGGCTAAGCATTTTAATTATTAGGATCTTAATAGTAAAATACATGTCTTAAACTGTATGAAAAGTAACATCTTAAACTTTTTAAATCTCCTAAATTTATACTTTATTTTTTTAATTCAAAAACAAATAATAAATTGTCTTGAATATTTTAAGTGATTATTAAAATTTTAAGAGGAAAAAAGATTTTATTGGTGCTTCTAATGAGTTCTTTGTTTATAAATTCTATTTAAAGCAACAGTAGGCCTAACAAAACGAAGTTGAGTGTTTTAAATGTAACAACCCTGATTAGGCCTAATAGTCCTACTATAGACTGTTATAGGCCTAGGCTTATCATGCTTCATGTAGCCATAAACTGTAGCCTAAAATTATCCTGAAACTTTTTAATCCAAGCTAGGTGTTGATCTAAAAAATTACAAGTCATTTTTCATAATTACTTAACTGAAAAATGGTAATGGGCACCTTTCAACACTGTTGAAATGTACCCCCTTTGTTGAAATCTGCCCCTGGTGCAGCCATTTTGGTTAAAGTATTGTAAACCATTTTAGAAAAATACTTGTGACTTATTGATAGTGTATTTAGAAGCATAATTAAATAAACTATTAGGTGAATAAATATAACTTAATTGATTAAAAGATTACTGGTTGATTAACTGTTTCAAAATCAAAGTTTCTTTTTCACTTTTGGGGTGTTAGAACTTGATCCACTGAGTAACACAAAAGTTGTAAAAAGAAATGGCTGAAAACTAAATGTCAGCAGTTACTCATACTAAAAGCTTATTGGCTGGCATATTGGCCAATCATTGTGCAGTATTAGAAGTCAGATATTCCAGTTGTTGAAAGGTGCCCCATGTTGAAATGTACCCCCCTCTCCCCTACTCAGAAAGTCTTCCTGCGTCTTCACAGCAGCAGCAGCAGCAGTCCAGCCCTCTTTGAGTGAATTCCCGTGACATGAATAACCATGTCGCCCATCCAGTTGGTGTCTAAAGTCTTTGTTATTTACATTACAAGTTGCGTAACACTAGCTGGTCTACATATAAAATAAGAAACAGAACTACACACAGATCTCTGCTCCCTTCAGCCATCCGGCCAGAGAGACAGGCCCACAGACTTTCACATATTCTGGCAGACACAATGATCAACTCTGCCTGACACTCCACCGCATCTCTCCTTCTCCAGACATGTCCTGATAAAGACGCCTGTTGCTGGGGAGAATTCCCGTTGCTAAGCAGGTGTTTTAGGTGTGCCTCAAGGCTGTGTTTCAAGGCTCGTTGCAAGTTTATTTTGGCAATACACCAACATTATGGTTTGGGGGCAGGGGGAGTATGAGAAAGCTAAGGCACCACTCCAAGGATGGCCACCTTGTCAAAATAGAACCACCCGGGATGTACTCTGCCCTAGTAAAAACAAAGGAACCTGACCATCAAGCTCCATATTGCCTGTAGGCTTCAGACAGTGGGTTGTCCAGTGCTGCTTGCAACTTTCTGCATGCAGTTGTACCATTGAGCTAAGGTCATTCCCCCTAATGGTGGGGATGGGTAATCTCTGCCATCACCATTGACCATTGGAAATACTGTCTTGAAACTGGAGTACAGCAACATCTGGAGAACCACAGGTTTCCTACCTTTGCTGTAAGGGAAGGAGAGACTAAATGGGTGTTCCAGGACAGACATAACTTGTCATTTAGGGTTCAAAGAGAGAGGGGTGGCATTTGCACACACATTCAGAGCTCAATTTCCATTGCAAAAAAAAAGAATGTGTTTCACTGTAAGATCTGGCAATTTTAAGTGAACACTTATAAAACAAACTGATACCTAAGGGGGAATAAAAGTAATGCATTATGGGATCTGTGGCACTTATTCCTTTCTTAATATATACTTAAGAGTATTGTTAGGAAATTATCACCAGTCTAATTCCTATCCCTTAGTGATTCGGTTCGACTGTTTGGTGATGTGTTAATGACAGGTATTATAATCTGACAGCATTGGTGTGCAACAGAAACTAGCTCAATAGGACAAGTCATTTATCCGGAACGCAAGCAAAGGAAGTTTGAGAGTATGTCACAGAATACCCTTGAACATTGACTGAAGAAGTGTGCATGCACACGAAAGCTCATACCAAGAACAAACTTAGTTGGACTCTAAGGTGCTACTGGAAGGAATTTATTATTATTATTATTATTATTGTTATTATTATTATTATTACTATGGCGGACCAACATGGCTACCTACCTGTAACTGCCTTTTAAGTGGCAGTGATGAAGGAACCCACTTTAGCATAAGATCTGTATCCAAAGTTTATAATAGAAATTAAAATGTGTATAGAGATTTAAGGTAGGATTGATCAACAGCTGCTAGAGACAAATTGTGGGTCCCCCCCATGCATTTATGCAAAACACACAATTAGTATAATTGGTATGAACACGATATATTTCCATTCAAGATAAACTTTTAGACTCATACTTTTTAGACTCATACTCAAAAGATATACTTGGAAAAATTACATGTTATGATGTCTTGTCAGAAAACAAACTTTATAGCTGGAAAATATATTAATATTGGTTTATTTAGTTGTTGCACCTATATCTGCCTTTTCTTTTGGCAAGCTGAGAGTGGCTTAGATGTGTCTCCTGGATTGTCCTTGAAGACATAATACAGCCATAGTTAAGATGACAAACATACAGTCAAGCCATAGTTTAGTTTGCTGATGGTTTAGCTCTGCCCCCAAGAGGCAAGTTTAAGAAGATACTACTGTCCTGCCTCCTGCTGAATACAAGCAGACAAATAGTCTTACTTGGAACTGAGGCAAGTAATGGTATAGGCTCAACAACAGGCACAGTGGTCAGGAGTCACAATTCAGGAGTTCAGGTGCAAGACAAGATGTTCAGAACTGGATGGCAGTGATGAAAATGTCACAATAAGTTTCCCCATCTCCCCTGCCAAGTTTTTAAAGCTGAGACATAGTGTACTCACTTGTGATACTCTTTTGCTTTGTATTGCAAGCACACACCTTGTTGGGGTGGGTAGGTCTGCTCTCATCTAAAGGTGGCACCTGGTTCACCCTCCTGCCCAGGCTCCTGTTCAATTGCTGTTGACTCCTTTTCCAGCTTCCACTGGAGCTTCCTACTCTGCGGGAAGAATAGAGGGGACATTGAGCATCTCTGCTCCCTCTTCCAATGCAACTGAAGTTGGGTTGGAAAGGGGAGATCCTCCTTGCTTCAATCTAGGTTCCCCAAGTTCCTCCCGTTTCTTCCTCCTCCACCTTCTCTGTCTGAGTCTGCCAACTCAAGCTTGATTCCAAGAGTGCTGCAGGGCTCATGACAGATGCATCTCCCAAGCAGTCACTGAGGAGAATGGGACCTACTTAAATTCAATAATGTATCACAATCATGTGCTCTGAGGTCATTGGGTCCACCCATCCTCAGGTGAGAGCAATGTGCTTTTAGCTTCATAGAAACCCATGGGGTCGGTGTGAGACCACTGATCACCTTCTGAAGATGAGTACTTCAGATTTAGCCTTCAACTAAATGTAGAAACTATAAATGCTAAGACTGTAGTCTTTTTACTGGAAGAAAAAACCCCACACAGTTATTTTAAAAGACAGATATCTACCCTTCTCCTGGAGATGTAATGATATGAAGGATCTAATGCACAAATGCATATCCTTGGTTTTGACCTTTTCAGAATCTACAGCAAAATACAGGAACCCAATGCAGTCTTCTTCTTACTTAAAGTTGAGTTCTGAACAGTGATACATTTCAATGCATCAGTATTCATTCCACTTTCTCCTAAATCTAACCACAAGGTATTATTCTAAACACCGCTTTAAGCAGTATATGACATCATCCACATGAGGCTTAACTGTTACTTAAATAATTATTAGTGGAATCATAAATTATTAAGAAGTTAAGTGATTAGTACGGGAACGTCCTCAGAAACTGTGGGGCAAGGAGGTTACCGAAGCATTTTATTTTGACCTGCTTGTGTCGTAAGGATGAATGACATGCAACACACCGTGCAGGAATGTGTGTGTGGAGGGAGGAGAAATATTGCTGCCGGCATGAGAGAGAGAGAAGAGAACGATGATTTGTCATGTACAGAAGGACTGCAGGGTACATGACAGAGAAGTGACACAGTGTCCCCCTGATGTAGGGAGAGGGAAATTGCGGCAGTGTCACTGACATGGAAGATTAAAATGTTTAAATGCTGTGGAAGGAGGACTGGGGCTCACCTATTTAGATGAGTGATCAGAATGGAAAGGAATGATTAACACAACATTTTGCCTATTATGATATGATAGCGGTGAATCAGGTCAAGGTACAATGGCTGTTCTTTCATATTTGCCCTTCTCCTGGAAGTAGAAGCCCTATTTCAAAACAGTTGCCACCACCAACAGTCTTGCAAAAAGGTAAAAATAATGTTTACTCACTTGGAAAACTTGTTGAAGAGTAACAGTTACAGCAGCTTTGTTCAGGCAGGCTTAAAATGGTAATTCAGTTACAAAGCCATACTCTAGTCCAGGCATCCCCAAACTCAGCCCTCCAGATGTTTTGGGACTACAATTCCCATCATCCCTGACCACTGGGCCTGTTAGCTAGGGATGATGGGAGTTGTAGCCCCAAAACATCTGGAGGGCCGAGTTTGGGGGTGCCTGCTCTAGTCTAATTTAAAATGGTGTCTTGGCATTGTAGCTCAGACACAGCATATGTTCTCACATCGCTGGCTTGATGGAAAGTGACAAAAAAAGGGAGGATGTGCCCAGGCAGGTGAGAGAATATAAATAGCTACATCCTCCCACTGTCAGGGCACAGTGACAGTGCCTCTCACAGAGTCCTATCTGGCAAACTTAACTCTGTGAGCTTCAGCTCCCGTCATGTGCCTATCTAGCAAAACATGAGTTGTTTGTTTGACTGCATTGTTAATCTCTCCCCCCCCCCCAGTTTTCACCTTAATGTGCACATAAAGTTGCACAGTATGTATTAAGCTACAGTAATAATAATAATAATAATAATAATAATAATAATAATAATAATTGCCTTTTCCTATAAGGAGCCTTGTACACCCTTCAAAGAATGAAGATTAAATTTTTATCAAAGTGAGGATCCTGTTTCAGGAGTCCTAGCCCTCTCTACAGCGGGTTTGCCTAATGTTCTTGGCACTGTTAAGGAACCTTGTGATTGAAACAGAGATACAAAATTTGATTTATTTATTTATTGTAGGCCCTATTTGAGTGTGTGTGTGTGTGTGTGTGTGTGTGTGTAGTTCTGGCAATGTATGGACCAGGCTAGTGTTACTCTGGAATGAGCACTATAACAGGAGCACAGACTATCTATTTGAGAATAAACAGAAGGCTGCACATTATCTGAGCGTCTTGCCATGTCCCTGAAGTGGTGTTGTGATGATGTTTAAATGCTTGTCGTGATCTGTTCCTTTTATTTGTGGGTGGAGATGACCATCAAGTGAACATAAAGGAGGCTATGATCCTTATAAAATGACACGTAATTTCCAAATTGGAAGAAGCTTAACAGTTGGAGTGCTCAGAGCAACTTTGCCAAGCTTCTTACAAATAGCAGAAGCAGCATATGCTGAGCTTTTGCATGTATAAATGAACAATATTCAGCAGCCTCCTACTTCAGAGAAGTGTTTGAGACTTACCATCTTGTATATGTATTTTCTTGACTCATTGCAACTTATTAGCCATCCATGCGATTTTTTTTAAGCTTCCCCTTTTGACATCAGTGTATATGCAATTAAGAAGAACGTAATAAGAAATAGTTAGAGGAGCCCTATCCCCACATTTCCCGTGCTATGGCAGACACTGGCTGCAGTTCATTTTGTCACACGATTTGTGATAGCTTAATTTAGCAAGAAGATTCTGACAATGAAGCAAGTGAAGAAGTGTTCATACTGCTCACCAAGGTGGAAATCTGAGTGGGTCACACTTATTTGATGTACATCATAGGGTGATCCCTGACATGGAATCGACCCCAACAAATGATCAACCAGTGGGCGGGTTGAGTGATTCCTGAATCTCACCCAGTGCCTACGCCAAAGCCTACTGACACCTGTAATCAATAAAGTGATGGCCTGTTTCGATCTCAACATGCTGTCCTGTAGCTTTTACTTCTTTCCCCACCCCCCACCCCCCCAGCCTACATCAGCGATACACTTAGTGTGCCTGAACATGCAACTGAGACTTCCTCACACCATGTGACATTTTCTCCAGTGTTTTTTTGGGAAACTACAAGCGATAAGAATTTAGTACCTTGACCTTTCCCACATTCACTCATTTTATCTGAATAGAGGTAACTGAATAGATTTGATTTTTTAAATGTCTGCTTTGGTAATTCCATTTGAAATACATTACACCACATGTTGATGTAAGTGATAACCTGGTAGGAGAGAAAGCATCTTGCTTTAATGGAAATATTCCTGGGCTTTTTTTCAGTTCTGAATGAAACCTAATTGGAGAACTCAATTCGCAGTTAAGTTTCCCCCATCTGTTTTCTTCTGTGGCTAACAAATCTAAGCTTTGGTTATTATTTTTACTCAAAAATTATTATTACTCAAAATAATGCAGCCATATTTTAGCATTCTCCACACCACTTATTACATATATCTCCTTCAAACTGATGAAACCCGTGATCAATAGGACCCATTTATAATTCACTTCAGAGAAAGAAATATTCTTTCTATTTCAGATTGGTGCTGAGGGTCCAGCTTTCCAGATCCAATCGACACCATTATAAATTATTATTATTATTATTATTATTATTAATGCGCATATTGCTTTGAAAATTCAAAAATTAAGACTTGTATACAAGTGTGACTAGAGAATGATCATTTGAATTCATTGTGGATGAAGAGATATCTCCAGCTTCACATGTTCAAAAATAAAAGGCCCATACAAGAAAAATGCTGCATTAATGTCTTCATTTGAGATGGAAAGAAACAGTGATTATAGGAATTGCTTTACTTGCAGAAAACTGTGTTTCAGATCCTTCCAAACAATGGTTTCATCAACAAACAATTAAGATGACAGTACACCATCAAATAAATCAGAGAAATGCCACAAGGCAAGATATAGCTATGCAGTAACACTGACACATAGGCAGATATCCCACATGTATTATTTAGGATATAAACCTCTTTCATTATCACTATAAATACATCAAAGCTTTAAAAGGCTGTTATTGGATATAGAGAAAAAGGTATCCTTTTTAGAAACATGTAGAAAATTCTATATTATAGAGCTCTTGGGTCTTTTCAGTTTTAGCTTTTCTCACCCTGGGGTAAGTATATTTTAAGCAGGGAGGTGAGATAGGTAGTGATGTAATGTAAAGCATAAGCCTAAAATTTCATTCTGCTCCTTTCTAGTATCCCTAGAATACTATGATTACGCACTTTTCTGCCTTGAAACACATCTGGCAAAGTGTGAGTAGTAAAAAACATCCATGGGAATAAGCTGTCCATGGATATCTAAAAATTGAATTACCCATTTTCATGAATATTTGATCTGCTTATTACCTGCAAAATATTCCGGATTGGATGCCCATAATTTGAGTTTATTAAAGTGCTTGAGGCAAGGTTTTGTGTGACAGGTAGGCTGCAGTTCTGCGAAAGAGGAATTGTGCAGTATATTAAATTTAACTGAGTAGGCAGATAGTATGAGGATATAGACTCTTACGGTGTATTATTAGAACATTAATATTTTCATTAATGTACCAGAAATACATAATTTCTGATTTACCATTTTTCAATGTGCGTATGCTGTAAGGGTTAGCCCCAAAGGCAGCTATGCATTTTCAGGCACAACGATGGATATATATATTTGCAGTCGATTACTAAAGCCTTCCCACACTCTTAAACGAGGGACATATATTCTACAATCTTAGTAGAAAGACATAAATAAGAGGAGCTTTCTATTCATAAACTTAGAAGTAGCAAACAGGTTGTATAGGTCTGTTGGGAAAGAAATCACTTCCCAACATAAATGAAATAAATTTAAATTAATTTGGAAAAATCATTTTATAGCCAAGTCTACCTGGATAGCTCAGTTGGTTAGAGTGTAGTGCTAATAATGCCAACATTGCAGGTTCGATCCCCATAGGGGACAGCTGCATATTCCTGCATTGCAGGGGGTTGGACTAAATGATCCTCAGGGTCCCTTCCAACTTTACAATTCTATGTTTCCCACTGGGTTCAATTGGGCTTACCATATTCCCAGAAATGCAGCCATTTTGTGTGTGTGTGTGTGCGTGCATGTGTGTGCGTGTGCACATGCACCGTCTTTTAAATCCCCCCCCCCCCAAGACAAAATCATACATGGCTTATTTCTAAATAAATATTCTTCAAACTGTGTCTTACAAGACCCTAACTTCCACCTTAATAAGCACATAATAAGAGGATTTAGGGGCAAAAATGAAGCTGATTCCTAGAAGGTCCCCCCCCCCCCCCGGATTTCAATTTTATTTTACTCATCGGTGTCTATGAGGAGGAGGAGCTGCTGGCGATGATAAATCGCACGAGAACTTAAAAGCATGTTGGTCACTGAGCAGTGCAATAGAAATTAATTGTGCTCATCCACTTTCATATATGATAAACTGAAAAACAATGGCTATATTCTCTCCAGCTAGCTATTTTCCCTGTTTCCTCTCATTTATAATCTTAGACTGAGGAAGCATCTCCATTTTTTTTTCAGAATTATTTTTGCAGTTACTAGGGGCACACATGGGCCCACACAAGATTTGCTCTCTTTCTGTACGCTTTTTGTTTTTGTTTTTGTTTTTTTTAAATTCTGATCTGTTTCCAAATCACAGTGTGTCCTCTCTACCTCAATCTGTAATTTGGCTTCAACAAAATATACTATATAAAAAGAAAGCTCTGTGTTCTTCCTATTCATTATGATGAGGAATCAAAAAAATGGCTCTAAAATTTTCCCTTTTGGGCCAATGTGAATATAATTTTCAGCTATTCTGACAGCGCAGGTAAATTTCTGCCAAATAGGTCCAGGGGCTGTCTGTGGAGGTAAGTAAAAGGGATTCACTTCCCTCTTATGCGGAAGTAACAGTGACTTGTCTCTTCCTTGTGGGGCAGGGCTGCTGATTTCTCTCTTGTTTTACCTTACCTTAAAATAATTGCTGCAATTTTTCGTCTATAAGACGAACCCACGTATAAGATGCCCCCTCTTGCTTGGGACTCCAAATTGAGAAAATGGGGGGAAATTGCCCCCATGTAATAATAGTAATAAATCTAAACTAATAATACCAGCCCAACGTAGGGCATTTATGTTGGCCCGACTGAATATCTTTCCCTCGGCATTTGTCAGGGGTAGATATCAGAATATTCCCAGAAACAAGAGATACTGCAGATGTTCCCTGAATGTCCCGGACACTGTAGAGCATATTCTATTTTATTGTCCACTACACAGTACGCTGCGTGAACGCGTGTTGTCCCCCCTTTTGGACGGTTTGAAACCACAGCAGGGTGGAAGTGTTGGATTCTGTCTCTCTGACATTGACCAAGGGGTGACTGCGGGGGTAGCCGAGTTTTTGGCAGCAGTGCTTCAAGGAGTACTTTAACAGGAGGAAATTCTAGATTTTACTAATACACACATACAATCAGCCTATGAGTTTAATTGTTGTTTCTTTGTGTGTATATATTTTAAAGTTCCTGTATGTGATTCTTTCTCTTGCGATTTTACATGTAAATGCCTAATAAAGGTTTGATAAGATAAGATAGTAATAAATCTTTAATACGGTCAAAGACCAGCAAGATGCCCCCATGTATAAGACGACCCCAATTTTTAACCTTAATTTTTCAAGAAAATAACCTAGTCTTATACGCAGAAAAACACGGTAATACGCGGCTAACTGGTGTGTATGAATTATTCCTTGAACATTTTCTTAAAACTCTGCAGCTATCCATTCCAGGGTTTGTTTCTTGTTCCTGGGGAGGGGATGGTCTCCTTCTCTTTCTACCGCAAAACATTTAACATGCACGCTAGTGGTATGTGTTCTGGCTTGAACATTTTAGAAACTTCTCAGGTTCGCACCAGCCTTAGCTTCTCAATAGGACTGAAGAAGGTGGAAACAACTCTCTACTAGATCTTACTGATTATCAGTGTGTTTTGAGTTCCAGTTTATCGGAAAGTGTGCCACATTATTAATAAACATAAATAATAAGTGAATATTTTAAACCACTCCAGTATCATAATGAAAAGCACACAGCAGCAGTACCCTTCTAACACCTGACAGAATTTGTCTCATCAGAAGGGTCTAAGAATTCTGAAATTTTCATCCAATTATGCCAGTTTCTTCTATATAACCTTTTAATGGTGCCCAGCACAACCTCCCGCTGCCCTGAACTGAACCTATCTGTCTATAATTTGCCAGCTATATCTTCTTCAATATTTCACACACGGTCCACCTTGACTGTATGCTGCCTCTTGATTAGTTCATGACTTGCAGTCTATGATTCTTTCCTAAATTATAGTCAATAACATTTTCCAGAAGTATTCCCTTCTCACTTTTCTGCCACTTCTGCCTCCTCCCTGCCATCTTCAGGCTTCCACTAATCTCTCTGTCTTCGGTTCCTCATTTGTCATAATCTCCCAACAAACTCTTCAGACCCTGCCCTGACTCACTGCTTCCATTCATGCTTTCCAGTAGAGGAATGTCTCTGGAGAACAAACGGGCAGGCAGATTTTGTCCATTATAAATGTGTCTCTTCCTCCTCCTCTTCTGCCTGGTTAAGCAATCAAGTATACCTAGATGGTGCTGGAGGAGACTCTTGAGAGTCCCATGGACTGCAAGAAGATCAAACTTATCCATCCTTAAAGAAATCAGCCCTGAGTGCTCACTGGAAGGGCAGATCCTGAAGTTGAGGCTCCAGATATAAGAATTAGGAATCCTTAGGGCTCCTTCTCTTTTTCTGCTGCCCTGCTAAGCCCTAACTCTTCCTCCTTTTCATGCTTCCTCCTTCATTGTAAAGACTAACATTGTCCACATTAGTGCTATGGCCCTTTCCTTCCTCTTCTAGGCCTTCTATAACTCTCAGCCCTTTCCCCCATATCATTATTACAGAATGCTTTTCCCCAGAGAGATATGCCTAGCACTAAATCATACATTTTTAGATGCCAGGTATAAATATGTATGCATGTGTTTTTAAATATTTAACATTCACTAACCTGGCTGTTTTCAGTTGCTTTTTAGTTTTGTTTCGTGTCCTGCCATTTTAATATTGTTTATGTACTTTCCCATTATTTAATTGTGATTTTGCATTTGTAAGCAGATTTGGTATGCATATATGAAAAGTTTTGATAAATTTTATTTATGAAAAGGAGGCTGTTATCTAATTCTCTGCTTTTCCATCTTATCCCCTTGTCACCTTCCCATTATTTCCTTCACCACTCTAACAACTGATCATTCTCCATGGAAGCCTTCACTATTGTATTCAAAAATTTAAGCATACCATAGTTTTCCCATTCTTTAAAAAATAATAATCACTGAAATTAGTACTGCTTTTCAAAAGCCACCCAATTTTCCTTTTTCCATTTTGCTCTGAATTGCTAAGACTCTCCTGCAGAATCTGGCTTCTGTGTTCCTCACTCTATTGAAACTTCCCTCTTCAAAACAGCTGACAATCTCTCCACTGCCAGATCCAAATGTTTCTACTGTGTCCTCAATATTCTTGACCTCACTGCTGCAGTTGATCTCTTTTATCTCAGTGCTTTTTTAAATACACTTTTATCACTGTTTCCTACTGCGTCTCTACCTAGGTTTAGCTCACTTCATGCCCTACCTTTCCATGAATCTGTCACAGAACAAAGCAATCTACTGCAATATGTCTAATGGTTCGTTTAAAGTTTCCAAAAGAGAATGTGTTTTTTTTTTCCTTTTGGAGTCAGGCAGACATTATTTCTTCTCCTTCTCTACACACCACACCCAAAAAGTTGTATAATGTCCACTCAAGTTCACTGCCCAAGAATGGGATTTTGCAGAAGCACTGTTTGAAAAGACTCAGATATTTCATGTAATTGTCAAAGGTTTGTTTGCACCACAGCTTCCTGATGTTTAGGCTGTGTGCACATTACAGACTTGAAACACAGCTAGGCTGCTGTTTTTTTCTCAATTCAGATTGAAGCTGGTTTGGAGAAAAACCACATGAAAACAACCTCAGGTTAAGAACTTTGCTTCAGGATGAGAACAGAAATCATGCGGCGGCGGAGTGGCGGCAGCAGGAGGCCCCATTAGCTAAAGTGGCACCTCAGGTTAAGAACAGTTTCAGGTTAAGAACGGACCTCCGGAACGAATTAAGTTCTTAACCAGAGGTACCACTGTATTTCATAAAACTACAGAATAGATAAAAACTGTGACGACCTTTGTGTGTACACCACTTCTCAAAACAGCACTGGGAGCGCACTAAATGTGCAGCTTTGCTGTGCTCCAATATTGATACACAGAACCTGTGCCGCCTTTGCATAAGATCATCTGCTATTTTATAACAAAGTGAGATAAAGACTGTACAATCATTTTGTGGTGATGTTTCATTCTACCTTTAAGTGATTTTATTTATTGTGTTTCCTCAAAGGTTTGAACAATTATTCTTTGAACTTAGTAAGGCACACCTCCAAATTATGAGTAGCAGCTTCAGGTTCTACTTTTAACTCTTCAATTTTTGTCTCTCAGAGCTAAAAGAGTTAAAAACAAAGTTTAGTGTAACCTGTCTAAATGTACAGTATATTGCTGTGTTTCATGAAAAGAAGTAAAATTGCCAATTCTTGTGCTGCATTAGTTGATGTTAGATTAAGTCTTATTTTTACTTCCATCTTTAAGAAATTTGAAGCAGTGCCACTGGGTGATATCCAACTAAGTAATACTCAGGGTAGACCAATAGAAATCAATGAACTTTGAATTTGACTGTAACTGAATTTCAGCCACTGAAACTAGTCAGCTCCTAAGGGGGGGGAAAGAAGAGACTTAAACCAAAAAAAGTATTTTTGTAATATATATTAAAATTCTGTATTATGAATTTTTTTTAAAGAATGATAAGCAAAAAGAAAGACAACCTAATGAAAACAATACATTACATGTAGACTAATTGTAGTTATAGTGTCTAAGCACTTTTTATCCTCTCCAGAATGACATCTGAGGTTGGTGTTGTCTGGGAACACAGGGCTCACACTTCAGATGGGAGACACTGTGAATTAGAAGTAATTCATTAATCAATTCTAGCAATAACGCTCCATCCCACAAGTATATCATCTCTCTCTGAAAACGCTTTCCAATATTGTTCAATTTTGAAGTGAGCTGCAACTACGAAAAAGATCACCAGGTCTATATATGAAGATTTTAATACCCATTGGCAAATAACATTAACAGCACTAACCTAAAGACCATCAAGAAATCCTTATGGGTGCTAGCATCAGATGAAGCTCGATTATTCATTAAATAATAGTGAAAAGCAGTAATAGACTCAAAACTTTGCACATATCTGAAAAACTGAACATATTCCACACGTAATTGTATTGCAGCAAAAGATAATACACCACACTGTCCATGATGTACATGAAACATTAATATTCAGACTAAAAAAAACATAGATAAATGTAATCTGCCACTAATAAGTTGTTATGTTAACTGTACAAAGCTGTTTAAGTCAACTCTCCTTCATTCCCTCTCTTCCTTGTGCTTCAAGCCCCCAAACACCTCCCCCATAGCAATAAAGACAAAGTGACTCAGAATTAAATTTGAATGTTGATGGGCAAATTTAGGCCACAACTTTATTGGAAAAAAGTCCCAGAAGTGTGACTGGTATTGGCTTAGGCATTGGTATTAACTATTCAGGCTCCTGTCCGCCCTGCAGGCAGCCTGGGAGGGTAAACAACCAGCAGAGGGAGCGCTGTCAATGTGTATTGACTGGGTTCACCCCCCTGGAGTCCCCGGGTCCTAGTATGGCCCTTACCCTATCAGGGTTTTGGACAAGACCCCAGGCACCCAGATTCCTTTAACGGAATACCCTTGAATTGGAGGGTCAGGCGATGGCCAGACCTCCCCTCCCCCAAATTCCCCCTCCCCCAACCAATGCCTAACCGCCACCCGAGCGTCTCACTCGCCGCCAATACCATCCGACCCTTAGCCACCTCCTCAACCCATTCACCATCTCTGCCAACCAAATGTCATTCCCTTCATCAGAGAGGTGAACACCACCAGCCCTACACAGGGCAGCCCTGTGATAAGAAATGCCTGGATGATGTATCACCCCACCACCCAACAACCCCCAAACCTTGCCATGTTACTGATTGGCTAAAAAGGCCATTGGCAGCCGTAGCTCTACCGGCCTGAGACGGGGCAACCCCTGCCTCCGGGCCAGTTGGGGAAGATGTTTCAGGGCTGAGCACAACATGGCCCCTCTGTTAAGAGGATCCACCTTGTAAAAAAAGTTTGCTTTTCACGAAGAATAATGTTCGTACAAGACAGAGGTCTTGCAATTTCATTGCTTCAGTTTGATACGAAATTTGATGTTGATAAGGAATACAAAGTAAAAAGTAGCACTGAAACACTATGCAATCTACATTACAATCTGTAGCTACAACCCTGAGTTCTGCAGTATTTATACATCATTTTTATTGATATAATCTATATGTATATATTTCTTATACAACAGCACAGACTAGTGGTTGTTCAGCTATAGCAAGCCTATGCATTCATCTATTAGCCTCGATGTGAAAGACATATGGAAATTTACTAAAAATGGTATTACCCTTTAAGATTTAAATTGAAAGGATGTAGAAAGGATTCTAGCAGCTGCAACTGTTCAGCAGCATGCGTCCAACATTGTGAGTCATGTAATGTATTCTGAAGTCTACTACATAAATTACAAAGGTAACCTTGTTTTACACCACAGTTAAAATAAAATATAAATCCAAAATCTAAATTAGGGCAATACCTTTCTTAGGCTAACCAAACTCTTTACAAAATAGTATGAGAGCTTTCAAGTCAAGATGATCTAAGGGTCCCCGGCTGTTGGTTCACACACCATTAGCGGTATGGGAGCTTTATTCAGGTGGTCCACAGAATTTTAATTGTGTTTCATTGCTTCTTTTGTTTCTTACGTGTTACGTTTAATTGTACTGCAATTCGGATTTTATGAACTGAAGTGCAACGTATATGAGACAAAAGAAGCAATATAAATATAATTAAAAGCAGTATGTCATTTAGGACAGTGCATTACAATGGCTACAGCAGGCATAATAAACATTAAGGCGTGTGCCAAGACTCTCATGAGTGGTCCATAGGGCAAAATGGTTTGGAACCACCGGCCTAGGATAATACAAAAGCTTTCATGCTATTTTGTGACATTTTGAAAGATGTTGCCCTGATAAAGCAAGCTAGCAATTTTTTGCAATATAACATGACCTGTAGTTGTTTTCCCTGTTTGTGTGTGAGTGATTATTTTAAATAAAAAACTTGTTAAATACCTAAATGAATTAGGAACAGAGCATTGCAATAATCATTTTCCCCCACATGAGCCTGATTGATAATTTTTGTTTGGTTTCTAAGGACCTTGTCCATGTCCTGGTGTCAGAATATGTGTGGCCAGTGGGTATAAGAAAGAGGAAATTTTCAGTGGTGGCTCCCGAAAACTAGAACTGTCTCTCTAGAGAGACACACCTTGCTCCATCCCTGGTCATTTTTATGAGTGTAATGAAAACTGTATTGCTGAAGCAGGCATTCTGAGGATATTCTTCTCCATAACTAGCTTTTACTGATAATTGCTGCTTTTAAAAGCTGTTTTTTAAATATATCTATATCTGTATAATATTTCTTCTGTTATTCATTATTGGGTGTTCTATTTTACAATCTCCCTTAGTTATGTTTTATTTAGAAAGGTGGGGTAAAATACTGGAAGAAGTAAATGGGGGGGGGGAAACATGTATATAAAATCATGTATCTAATCACTATACTTTTAACGATAGCAGCTAAATGAAATTGCGTCTCATTAGAGTATAATAGAACATTTTACCACTAATTGTAAATTATACAGTAATTGGTAAAGATGCGCCTTGTAATTTTTTAAATTAACATGAGTAAAGTAGTGATAATTAAAAAGCTAAATAGTAACTGTGAATACTCTCTGTAATGCCATGATCCCAATACTGATCCTGTAACTATCTAAAAGCACTTGAGAACAGTATACACTGGCTCCCAGTATGTTTCTGAGCACAATTCGAAGTGTTGGTGCTGACCTTTAAAGCCCAAAACGGCCTTGGTCCAGTAGACATGAAGGAGCGTCTCCACCCCCATCGTTCTGCCCGGACACTGAGGTCCAGCTCCGAGGGCCTTCAGGCGGTTCCCTCACTGCAAGAAGTGAGGTTACAGGGAACCAGGCAGAGGGCCTTCTCGGTAGTGGTGCCCGCCCTGTGGAACGCCCTCCCATCAGATGTCAAGGAAATAAACAACTATCTGTCTATTACAATACATCTGAAGGCAGCCCTGTTTAGGGAAGTTTTTGATGTTAGATGTTTTACTGTGCTTAATGTTTTAATTTGTTGGAAGCTACCCAGAGTGGCTGGGGAAACCCAGTCAGATGGGGCATATGAATAAATTTGTTGTTGTTAAAACAAAATAAAATAAAATAAATTCTTTCCAGTAGCACCTTAGAGACCAACTAAGTTTGTTAAAGGACCCAGGTGGCGCTGTGGGTTAAACCACAGAGTCTAGGGCTTGCGGATCAGAAGGTCGGCGGTTCGAATCCCTGCCACGGGGTGAGCTCCCATTGCTCGGTCCCAGCTCCTGCCCACCTAGCAGTTCGAAAGCACATCAAAGTGCAAGTAGATAAATAGGTAACGCTCCGGCGGGAAGGTAAACGGTGTTTCCGTGTGCTGCTCTGGTTCGCCAGAAGCGGCTTTGTCATGCTGGCCACATGACCCGGAAGCTGTCTGCGGACAAACGCCGGCTCCATTGGCCTATAGAGCGAGATGAGCGCCGCAACCCCAGAGTCGGACACGACTGGACCTGATGGTCAGGGGTCCCTTTACCTTTACCTTAAGTTTGTTCTTGGTATGAGCTTTCGTGTGCATGCATACTTCTTCAGTTGTTGTTGTTCACATATAGTTAAAGGGGGGGGGGGGTTTGTCCCTGAACATATTGATCAAGAACAGTTTATACACCAGTATCAGATAAATTGCCTGGTAATATTTTATATGGTCAGTATGATATACCCGGAAACACATTTTTAGCCTCTCTTTTATGTTCAGTTTGAACAGAAGCAGGTCCTCCTGTTTCTGTGCCTGGATTCTGCTGTAGGCAGAAATGTCTCTTATTTTATTTTTAGTCTTAATGTGTGCTTCATATTTGAATTGATGCTTGCAGTTTTAATGGGATTGTTTTACTGTGTGTTTTGCTGCATTTTTATGGATAATAATGATCTCGTGGGCTGTTCTGTATGCAAATGTGTAAGAACGGGATGTAAATAAATACTTATAATTATATTTACTATCAACCCGAGGATTCCATCCCCAGAAGTCAAAGCAGGCTTGGACAGTCTGTCTCTGCAGTCAAGGATAGTACGATACATACTGATCATTTTAGCTCAGCTTCAGAGGTTCCCTTTGACTCAAATATGAGATACACCAGGAAGAGATAACAATGTACTGTACAAACTCATCCTTCAACCCTAAATATGGGCAGGTGGAAAATGAGGCTTGTGAGTGGGGACAGAAGACGTATGAAATTAATACCAAGAACAAGTTGCTGGGAAAGAAATTACCAGAACTCATGTTCAGGAGGGTCTATATAGCCTAGTACAGGCACATCCAACTTCTAAGAGACTGTGATGTTTTCCCAATATAAAAATTGGATTGACCAGAGTTGTTGAGCTATTTTCCCCCAGAAACTTCATCATAGTTGTTCAGCTTTTTTTGGGGGGGGGATGAGCCAAAGTTGTGGAGCATTTGGGAGGGGGGCATCAGGATCCTGCAATCGACCAGGAATGACCATTTTGAGATCAACCAGTAAATTGTGATTGACCGGTTGGGCAGGCCTGCCCTAGTATATGCATTTTTGTACATATGGTTGGAGATCTGCATTGCAAAATTCAGATAATATCCTGTTCTGAATGATGTTGTTTTGAGACGTGTGAATTAGTAGGTCTGCCTTTAAATGCAAACTGAATAGAATTATCCCCCTCCCATCGCTAATGATAGCTCAGCTTTGAAAACAACAACAACAAAACATTAACCAAAAGAACAATTTATCAGCCAATCTGAATTGCAATTCTCCTGGGTCTGTGAAGCATCTGAAGCTAGAATTGTGTGGTCACTAGATACATTTGGAGCTTTTGCCTGTGCTCCCAATTCAAGGTGCAAAAGGTACACCACAAAGCTGTTAGAAACCAAACATCCTGGTGCAACAGCAGGAGTCCCACTGGAATCCTCACAAGCTTTGCAAGCTAAGTGCTTTTGGTAAACGTTGTTGTTGTTCAGTCGTTCAGTCGTGTCCGACTCTTCTTGACCCCATGGACCAGAGCACGCCAGGCACCCCTATCCTTCACTGCCTCTCGCAGTTTGGCCAAACTCATGCCAGTTGCTTCGAGAACACTGTCCAACCATCTCATCCTCTGTCGTCCCCTTCTCCTGGTAAACGTAGTTGTTGTTGTTTCGGTTTTGTTTTGTTTTTTGAAAAATACCAACCTGATCTGATGTTCCTGAACTTGCTTGCAGATTGCAATGCAACCTCAATTTGCATTGCACGCCTATCCAAATTCTGTAGTGCTACAACCATGTGTAAAACATATACAGATAAATGTATGTTCTAAATTTTAAAATGGACATTTTATGGGGGAATGTATTGAGAAGCTTTAAAATGTGCATATGTAGAATGTGTATACAAATGTGTACAAAATATGTGTACGAATGCTTCCAACTTAAATGTGGACTTTGTGTGAATTCTTTCTTTTCTTTTTTAAAAAAGAGTCTTTACAAAATAGGATGGGACAGAGCTATGATTCGTTGCCAGCAAAACAGAAATGGGAGATAACTGGGTGGCTCAGTCCACCCCTCCCCATCTTTCAGATTCTTCTTTCTCAATCCAAGGTCCACTTTTCAGTTTGCCTTCAGCATCCTTACCCCTGTGGGATCCCTGTATTTGAATCTATACTGCCTTCTCCAAACCTTCCGTCACCTTCTCACACTTTTATTGTGGAGCCACTCACAGTGCCCTCCCCCTGCTCCCCAGGAAGTAAAGGCTTAGACAGATAGCTGCAATGAACTGCACAAGACAACATTCCAACATTTTAAAATTGGCCACAATTTTATCAAGGGCCCAAGCAAAATGGCTTTTAACTTCTGACAGACGGCCCTTATCACACTGTTTTCAAATATGTGAAATCCTTACTTCGGATGAAACTGCACCCTGTCAAATAATGCAGCGCTTAATTAAACTTATTGTTCTCCCAGAGCATCAACTTTTTGCAGTATCGCTTGCTCATTCTCTCTTGCGAGTTACCCCTTTGCATAAACAATAATGTATGGATAAAACCTTGCCGTAGCAGAACTCAAGGCAAGGTCTCTTTATAAATTTCTTGACAGCATCTAAGTTGCCCTGTTTATTGTGAGTGAAGGTACATTCTATACAGGGGACCCAGGTGGCGCTGTGGGTTAAACCACAGAGTCTACGGCTTGCTGATCAGAAGGTCGGCAGTTCAAATCCCTGCCATGGGGTGAGCTCCCGTTGCTTGGTCCCAGCTCCTGCCCACCTAGCAGTTCGAAAGCACGTCAAAGTGCAGGTAGATAAATAGGGACCGCTCCAGCAGGAAGGTAAACAGCGTTTCCGTGTGCTGCTCTGGTTCACCAGAAGCGACTTTGTCATGCTGGCCACATGACCCGGAAGCTGTACACTGGCTCCCTCGGCCAGTAAAGCGAGATGAGCGCTGCAACCCCAGAGTCGGACACGACTGGACCTGATGGTCAGGGGTTCCTTTACCTTTACCTTTACATTCTATAGGGATCTAGCCCCTTTCACCATAATGACCTGCTTCAGTGTAAGTAACTTGTGTTCCATTTGCCTTTCTCTTAACAGCGACGACAATATTCTGTGAATTACTGTCTACGACTTTCTGTCAACCAGTCCTTTTACTGAGCCAAGAGCTATAAGACTCTTATAGTCGTAACTGCCTCTCAGGTAATTGCTTAGGAACATCAAATGTATCCATACATTGAACAGAAATGTGCCAGCTATTAGCAATTGGCAAGGCAGCTACTTTCAAAGTGTCTCTTATTAATGGAAGGCATAATTCAAATGATTAGTGTGCAAAATGTCTTTAAGATTCAAAAGAATGCATGGTAAAAATGTCTTGAAATTCAGGACAGAAAATACGGAACGATCCCTGATTTCCTCCCAAGAATATAGCACTTTCCAGTTGCAGAGTGCTCACTAGAAGGACAGATCCTGAAGTTGAGGCTCCAGTACTTTGGCCACCTCATGAGAAGAGAAGACTCCCTAGAAAAGACCCTGATGTTGGGAAAGATGGAGGGCACAAGGAGAAGGGGACGACAGAGGATGAGATAGTTGGACAGTGTTCTCGAAGCGACTAGCATGAGTTTGGCCAAACTATGAGAGGCAGTGAAGGATAGGCGTGCCTGGCGTGCTCTGGTCCATGGGGTCACGAAGAGTCGGACACCACTGAATGACTGAACAACAACAACAACAAGTTGCAGTAGGTAGGGATAGGGGAGCTTTTGCAGCTTTTAGCATACACCAATTGGCCACCTCATGAGAAGAGAAGACTCCCTAGAAAAGACCCTGATGTTGGGAAAGATGGAGGGCACAAGGAGAAGGGGACGACAGAGGATGAGATGGTTGGACAGTGTTCTCAATGCTACTAACATGAGTTTGGCCAAACTATGAGAGGCAGTGAAGGATAGGCGTGCCTGGCGTGCTCTGGTCCATGGGGTCACGAAGAGTCGGACACAACTGAACGACTGAACAACAACAATTAAGACAATGAACATGAAACACATGTATTTTATCATTGGGCTTCAGCCCTTTCCCATATAATATCTCTATAGCCATGAAACTATATCAGGTTGGCACGATGACATAATGCAGGAGTGACAGCATAGAAATGCATGCCTCTGAATGCAATTTCCTCTACATAAAAAGCAAAATGTTATTTGAAAGTTCCAGCCCAGCATAGCCTTCTCACTGACATGGTAGCTTTTTTGTTGGTTTTTTTGTACTGAGCTGCAGATTAGGGATGGGCAAACTAATTCATTTCCTGTATGTGCCACTTTTACTTGTGCTCACTCATAGATCCATCCTGACTCATTTTTTTTTTAAAATAATCTTTAAGGTTTAAAAACCCATATGGAAATTCACATTTAAGTACGTAAGACCCCATTTCCATACCAACCCTTCACATGGTCGTAGACTTGTCTTTTGGAACAGTAAATGCTAGGCCCAGGTTTCTCACTAGGCCTTTCCCTGAACATAGTTGTACAACAGGGAGTCACATTGCAACTTGACGCATGCCATGACCAGAACAGATTACAGAATTCCTGACAGTCCACATTAGGCCTGAGGGTGGAACTGTCGCATCAGATACTCGAGGAATTTGGTTTGCGTGTTTAGACCTTTAATCTTCCCCAAAATAAATTCACACATGACTCAGATGTTTGGTTTGGTTTTTGGCAGAATTTAGGCCACAACTTTATTGATTACAACCAAATGAGTGGTTGCATAGGTTCTGGTTCGACTATCTCCCTGCACCCTTGCAGGCAGCCCTGTCCCAGAGCCATGTTCGTAGGACAGACAAGGATGAACACCAGGGACAGCTGATGGAAGTTTCACCAATCAGCCATTCTGATGTCCCCGGGACTCGGCCACTGGCCGGACCCCTTTCAGGGACCGACAAACCATTGAGTCCCTGGATTCCTGTACCGGAATATCCTCCATTTCCATAGGTGTGGCCACATCATGTGCCATGCCTATCACCTGAACCAGAGCCTATCTGCAACTTACAAGTTGTGACTAGTTGCTACGCGGCAGGCGAAACCCAAATGGCACCAGCCAATCAGCCAAGTGGGTAAAATTCCTACCGTGCCCCTGTCCCAATGACAGACGACACATGACAGCATAGCAAGGTCAACGCAAGCCCTAAATATAGGGAGTGCTGGGTGGGTGTTCCGATGTGTTAGGCCCTAAAGAGGAAGTTCAGCATCCTCACATGGGCTTAAATAGGTCCCGCGTTGCTGCATTTTACAACACCCCATTGGCCAGATTTCACCCCAGCAACACGGGACCGACCTATCAGGGGTTGTGGCCTTGATTTCCAGTTACCCCCACAACATGGTCAGGTTGCAGGTCGCACTGCAATACGTGCCCTCTTTTAATGGAGGACCCGATCTTTGAGAATTCTGATACTTTCTAGCAAAACTTGCACTCCACGAAGAAATGTATATACAGTCATACCTCATGTTGCATTAGGTTCAAGTTGCATCTTTTCAGCTTGTGAACGCAGCAAACCCAGAAGTGTATACTTCTGTGTTTCGCCACGCCTGAGTGTGCAGAAGCGTTCTTTGCACTTCACACATGTGCAGATACACTCTATCACGCTCCGCGCTTGCGCAGAAGCGCCGCTCTAGTTGCAGACTTTTCGGGGTGCAAACAGCACCCCGGAACGGATCGTGTCCGCAACTAGAGGTACCACTGTATTGGAACTTTGTTACAATCTCACACTTGCAGAATGTTCTGGTACAGTTTTCAGCTCGAACGTTTTATCAAAATGCATTCTAGAATCGTATTTTGAGAGAGAAATGCAGCAGAAATTCATATTTTGATAGAAAATACCATTAGAGCTGAATCTGAAGCCTCCTGCCAGCTCTATTGCGCACAGTAACTGAGGCACAAAGAGGGGGCTGAAAGATTGCTCCACCAGCCTGCAGCTTGCACGGCCACTGCTTAAAACTGATGCTATCATGGAACCAAATGAATCCTGGGCTGGCTCAGCAAGAGCAGCACCTCACCACCTCAAAAGGTTCACTCTCCTGTCAGTGGCACATTTGGCAAGAAGGAGGAACTCTGTCACCAGAAGAGTGATGCTGTCTTTAATACTCAGGTGGCAAATGGGGAGAAGCCGGCAGAGGCTGGTGGAGCTAGGCAGCTTCCTATTCAAGTCACCACACCTCCACCCCTGCCATCTCAGCACGAAGGGAGGCTGGATTCCTCAGCCAGATAAGCACATTGTGAAAGAAAGTATATTTAGAAACTTGAATTTAAATACCTATTTCAATCCAAATGTTTGTGTGTGTTTCATTTTTTTTAAAAAAAATGCTGTTCCTTCCTTAATACTCTGTGCTGTGGCTGTAGTTAGTAAATGAGCTGGGGGAACTTGCTACCTCCATGTAATTTTATATGTATCCGTTTTTGTGTAAATAAAGATGTTTTGTGTTTCCCATGACTGGGCAGCTGTCAGCAACAGGAAAGGTTTGCAGAACTTTTCAACGCATTTATACGGATTCACGAGTCACATGAATAGCCTCATTTTAACCCTCTGTTCTAATGAAGACATGCTCTTATTATTAATGTCACTACTATTCTAAAAAAGCTGAATCTGAAAAGTTTAATGTTCCACCAGATGGCAGTAAGTCTCCACCTACCCCAGCAGAGATAAGGAACAGTTTGGATATATCTTCCAGGAGGATTCTGTTAGCAAAACTGTGCAGGTTCATGGCTAAACTTCTATGTTACAACTGGTTTTTAAGTGAGGAACAAGAAGCCACTACATAGAATAGGATTTTCTTACATAGAGGCAACCGGTGCAGCAAGAAATGCATATATATACCCTGGTGTTTGTTTGTTTGTTTGTTTTTTGAAATGTTGATGGTGTACAGATTTGCACAGGATTATGAAAGCACTCCTGTAAATATTCAGCATTATATTGTTCATACAAAGAGGGGATCAAAGGCTACTAAGTTATCCTGTGTCTGCATCATGCGATATGAATATGTCTTAAATGCACTGAGGACAGCGTCTGAGAGCACAGTGTCTTGTCACTATTCCATTAGCATTTTGAAGAAGGGCCAATGAAGAGTCTGTGCTTTGATGTAGTGACTAAAAATAGACAGCTGTTTGGTATTTTTTTTAGGGGGAAAAGGTTGCCAATGCAACAACCCAGTCTACAAACTTTCCTCAAGCTAATATGATGCATATAAAGCAAACCACCACTTCATGAAATGTAGAATTGTAGAGTTGGGAGAGACCCCAAGGGTCATCTGGTACAATGAGAGCAATAGATAGCCCTGTCTACTAAGTGACATAGTCTGAGTGGTACAAGAATTGATTTGTCCTACCTTTTCAACTGAGGCTCCAATATAGGCTTCCTCAACCTCGGCCCTCCATATGTTTTTGGCCTACAACTCCAATGATCCCTAGCTAGCAGGACCAGTGGTCAAGGATGATGGGAATTGTAGTCTCAAAACATCTGGAGGGCCAAGGTTGAGGAACCCTGGTCCAATACTTTGGCCACCTCATGAGAAGAGAAGGCTCACTGGAAAGACCCTGATGTTGGGAAAGATGGAGGGCACAAGGAGAAGGGGACGACAGAGGATGAGATGGTTGGACAGTGTTCTCAAAGCTACTAACATGAGTTAGGCCAAACTGCGGGAGGCAGTGGAAGACTGGAGTGCCTGGCGTGCTCTGGTCCATGGGGTCACAAAGAGTCGGACACAACTAAACATCTAAACAACAACACCTTTTCAACAATTAGTTAAGTAACAGACTTCAGTGATTATTAAACTATTCCAAAGCAATCTAGAAAAACAGATTTATGTGGAAAGGGGTGTTAAATGAACATGTTATGCCTGTGTCCTGAACTTGCCTTAATCCAGTGCTGAAAACATTTTTTATTTTTTAAGACAGGGAAGTTAACCCTGTCATGGGCCACATCTGGACTGTCAAGCCACAAGAAGTGGTGTGCCAGCCCCTACAGCTGTGTCTCCTGATCTGATTGAAAAATAAAATATTGTGCCTGATCTTCAGAAAATGATCTCTAAAAAACAAACAAACCACAAGGTGCTTTATAACCCAATCTCAGGAGATAAAACCCCTCTGCCTGCCCTTTAGACAGCCTTGAGAAAGGGCAGGCATCTTTTGATATCCTGTCTAATGAGCAGGCAAATAGACCTGTAACCTCTAATGTTAGTTGCTTAGATTAGACACAGTCTTGGCCTGCTCTTAATTTAAGAGCAGCTTCCCCCATCCCCACGCCCACCCAGCACTGGTGAGGGAGCATTGTGAAATGCTTTCAAAAAGCAGACAGAGGGCTGATTTCTCACATCACCTCTGTGGTGCACAGCACTGAATTCAGAGATAAATTAGCCATCTGGATGCTCTTTCGATATCATCTCTGATCACAGTGCTAAGAACCACACTGCTGAGATCGTATATAAAGCTCCCGGTCTGCTCTTTATGGGCAGCGTTTGCCTACCACTGCAGCACTGGAGTAGGAGTGGAAGAATCGCTGTATTTTTACTTTGTACAGATCCTTCTGTGAAGAGTAAACTGCAGTGTTCCCAGCCCTCCCCACCATAGTTTTGGGGGCGGGAAAACTGCATGCATTCAGAGAAAGCTCTATTTTGGGGTTTTGTTCACATGACTCATTAAATACAGTTGTAGGATCACGAACGCCTTGCGAGTCGAACGTTTTGGCTCCTGGGTGTCTCAAACCCGGAAGTGAATGTTCTGGTTTGTGAACGTTCTTTGGAACCCAAATGCCTGGCGGGACTTCCGTGGCTTCCGATTAGCTGCAGGAACTTTTTGCAGCCAATCAGAAGCCGCGACTTGGTTTCGGAACGTTTTGGAAGTCGAATGGACTTCCGGAACGGATTCCGTTTGACTTCTGAGGCACCACTCTATAAGTCAACCAATGCAAAATATATATATATATATATAGAGAGAGAGAGAGAGAGAGAGAGAGAGAGAGGAGACTTAGATGAAAACTCCTTTAACAATGGAAAGAAAGAGCATGGGACAGAGTCAATGAATTCTAGTTTTGTCCCCCATCTGCCTCTCTGCTGTGTTGTACAAGGGCAGTACTGAAACGAAGGAGGAGAACGCTGACAGACAGGGCCACCCAAGGGACTGGTTGTAAGTAGGAAAGCTGGCAGGTAAGTGGGGGGTTGGCTGAGGTTGATGGGGCATTGCCCCATCCACCCAATGTACCAATCTCCACTGGTAGAAAGATTGAGGAGTAATGTAATTGCTTCCTTATCCCTGCCAAAAAAAGCCATCAATTAGGGAAGCTTCTGTGATTCAAGAGGTGCCTGGGAGCATAACTGCCATCCAATAATTATTTTAATAGAAGCATTTTGTTTCTTAAACAAAGAAACAAAATGGCCTTCTCTCTCCTCCCCCAGTTAACTAAATAAAAATAAAACCCATTTTTGTTCCTTTTCCATATTCCCTCACCCCCCCCCCAAAATAGATTTGAATAACTATTTCTTCTTCTAACAGTCTTATCTAGTTTCTCAGAGGGAGTCTAATTTCCTAGTCCAATATCTGTTTTCACTTATTTGTAGTATTGGAAAGACTTTTCCACTGATGTATTATTTTATTGCTGAGGGTATAACCATAGTATCTGCCAAGCTGCCAGATTTGACTTTCAGAAGCCCACACAAGTTATTTGCTAATTAACACCATGTGGCCGCATATGGAATGTCTCAAAATAAACTTTATTTGTGCAATAATTATTTAAGTGGATTTTATAGCATTCCTGATTGAAACATCTGTGCACCATTTTACCTTTGGTACATGCATCTTTTGTTCAGATACAACCAACTTACTTTTTTGTATGTAATTGCCCTCTAATGATCATTAGAGAGGGTCAACTTTGCCAGTGGTAAGAAACAAAATAGTGCCCTATCCACCCAGCCCCAAGTAAATGTTGATGCTTATTGCTCTGGTCTCAAGAAGACTTATTCAATAAAAATGACATATTGCAGCACCCTTGTGGGAGTATTATTTCTCTATGAGAACACTGAGCTTTTATTGATATAGGCATGAAAAATATTTCAACCTGCCCTATAAAGGCTGGCATACACACGTACCTATGATCTTGGAATATTCTCATTGTGTTACATTTCACTGTGTCTATTTTATGCAAAAGCATAAAAGCTGGGTCATGTAGCCAGCATGACTAAGCTGCTTCTGGCAAACCAGAGCAGTGCACAGAAATGACGTTTACCTTCCCACCAGAGTGGTACTTATTTATCTACTTGCACTTTGATGTGCTTTCGAACTGCTAGGTTGGCAGGAGCTGGGACTGAGCAACGGGAGCTCACCCCTCCACAGGGTTTCGAAATGCCGACCTTCTGATCGGCAACCCTAGGCTCTGTGGTTTAACCCACAGCGTCACCTGCGTCCCTCATTAACAAGCTGTACAGAACCTTTATTTGAATGCACCTAAAAGTATGATAAAAGATCAAACTTATCCATCCTTAAAAAAAAATCAACCCTGAGTGCTCACTGGAAGGGCAGATCCTGAAGTTGAGACTCCAGTACTTTGGCCACCTCATGAGAAGAGAAGACTCCCTAGAAAAGACCCTGATGTTGGGAAAGATGGAGGGCACAAGGAGAAGGGGACGACAGAGGATGAGGTGGTTGGACAATGTTCTCGAAGCGACTGGCATGAGTTTGGCCAAACTGCGGGAGGCAGTGGAGGATAGGGGTGCCTGGCATGCTCTGGTCCATGGGGTCACAAAGAGTCGGACATGACTGAATGACTGAACAACAACAACAACAACAACAACAACAACAACAAAAGTATGATGAACAGAGGTTTCAAAGAGTATAATTCCCCTAGTGTTCTGCCTCTCCTCCTATTGGTTTTAAATGTACCATAACAAAACCTTTCTTACTTTCAACATGTTTTATGCACTTCTCAAGACAAACTGCTCCTGCAGCCAGCACAAACATGGGACTGATATTTGTCGCTAGGTGAGGCAAAAGAGGCAGGGTGTACAACACGGCATCCATCTGCATGCTCAGGTCAGAATGGAGTGTGGCATTTAAGTCCATACCATAGGAGCCAACTAGTCTCTTTGGCCTCTCCAATAAAATATTTCAGGGGGATACCCCCCCCCCCAGTTGATGGACATAGCCATTCAAATAGTGTGTGTGCACTGTGTCTTGTGATTGATTATACATAGCTTGCCTGGGCCCCCTCAATATTTTATTCAAGTTGGCCCCGCAATCATACTTTTGGCTAATTAAACCATCTATGGCCTTTTAAGCTAGGGGGTTATTATTTTTGTTTGTTACTATGGTATGTATTTTTGTGCTTTTTAAATTGTAAATGTCCCTGTGATCCCTGGATGAAGGGCAGTGGAAATAACAACAACAACAACAACAACAACAACAACAACAACAACAACCTAATTTCTTACAGCATGTTGGTAATAAAATATACGTATGTTATACCACTTCCAGTCATGCAGTAAATAAAAAAACTGAGCTCTTAATATACGACAATAGGTAGCAAGCATTATTATTTTTAAAAAAAAAAGCTTTCAGAGCTTTTTTGTTATATTTGGACATTCTGGGGGAAAATGTTTTGGACATGGATAAATGGCAAAGAAATAGTGTCATTATTTTGTACATGTTTTTTTAAGTTTAGAGAGGGAATGCTATTTTGGTTTTAATGTACGCTTTGTTCCTAATGCTTTTGTTCTTTTGCAAAGCAGATGGCAAGCAAAGAGAGCAAATGTTTAAGTAAGGAATAACTTGTTCTCTTAATGCAGGAAGTTGGACTAGATGGTTTATTGTTACTATCAAGCTAGAGCCCTTTAAGCTTCTCCATTTCCTAAAGCTTACAACATTCAAATTTGGAATCCTAAACTCGGTTGAGAGACAAGGACCATATGCAAGGCACCCATACTGTGGGTTGTATTCAACAAAGTCATCTTGTTGGTGAAAAAACTTCCAACTTGTGCTTCTCTCTCCCTACAAGCCCCCATCTGCACTGGAAGGTTGGGGAAGACCCCATTGTATATGTGGAGGTCCTTGTGCTAATGGGACAACATTGCTGGATTCAACCCTGTGTAGTCTTTCATTCCCAAAAAGGATCATTCCAGTGTGGACTAGAGCTGCAGTGTGGGCTCTTCCTCATGTGACCCAGGACTTCTCGCTTAATCCCAGTAGTGCGACTAAGGGTAATGTAAGGAGAGGAACCCCGAATTAACCATTTCAACTTTGGGGTTTTCATCAGCTGTACGCCATAATCATCACAATTATAACAAATAAAGGCTTGGCATATCTCGCTTTGCATGTCATGAGTCCATCTCATATATTAAACTCCAGTAGCTAATGAAAACAATTGCTTACATAAATGGACTTTTCCACGATATTCTAATTTTTCGAGTTTCACCTGTAGATGCTGAAAATGTCTGTGCCTTAGTGAGAAATCCACGGGCCTGAGGCAACTGAAACATTAAGGATTTGGAATTCAGTCTTCTGCTGTTGTTGAACAGTTCACAATATGGGGAACCTCATAAAGCTCGCTCTCAAGGTTTGATAAACAGAGAAGGAAGAATTGCAAGAACCTTGCTTGTCCTCTTTTGCCGCTTCTTTATCAAACAGCTCTGAAGTTAATGTGATGGTAGTGAAGTACATGGGAGTGTTTATAGTCTTTAAGGTTTTGCCATTCCTACTAAAGTTTATTTTGCATTTTAATTTTTTTAAAAAATACATCACAGGGCAACAAGTGTAGGGTAATATTTTGGCATTTGGCTAGCAGTACCACACTGTGCTAAGGGACGTGGGTGGCACTGTGGTCTAAACCACAGAGTTTAGGGCTTGACGGTCAGAAGGTTGGCGGTTCGAATCCCTGCAATGGGGTGAGCTCCCGTTGCTCGGTCCCTGCTCCTGTCAACCTAAGAGTTCGAAAGCACATCAAAGTGCAAGTAGATAAATAGGGACTGCTCCAGCGGGAAGGTAAACGGTGTTTCCATGCGCTGCTTTGGTTGTCCAGAAGCAGCTTAGTCATGCTGGCCACATAACCCGGAAGCTGTCTGCGGACAAATGCCGGCTCCCTCGGCCAGTAAAGTGAGATGAGCGCCGCAATCCCAGAGTCGTCCGTGACTGGACTTAACTGTCAGGGATCCCTTTACCTTACTGTGGTAGCTAGGTTCTTCATTGTTATCTACTTTTTCTTATGTTTCTCTCGATTACTCTGGAAAATCCATTTTGTGGTGTGAGTGTTTTGTACTTGTATATAAAGTAATGCATCTTATTTTATCTGACATCTAAATAGTTGGATCGCATTTCAGAATGAATGTTGTCTCTTGCATAATAGTGAAGGGCTAATGAAAGATTCCGAAGCTCAAATGAGATGCTTGCATTTCCCTGGCATTCCATGTCTGAAGGATCCACAATTTTTTAGGTGGCAATTGAGCTATAATTCACATTGTCAACAGACTACCATTTAGATGTCTTGGATAACAGGGAGCAAGATGTGCAAATGGGCACTAGGGACACCAGTTGTCAGTAATGTATACATACTGTCAGCTCACTGCTTTTGATATAAAAATTAACAATATTCTTTTTTTCAAAAATGTCCAAAGCTATTTGCAGAATGGATATATGTGATATGACTAGGAAGAAAGTTTTTTCAATGGCTAAATGGTTCTATGGCTAAATGGTTCTATACCCCTTACGTTTATTTAAGAGAACTATAACAGTAAAGTATACACAGGCAACTCTCAACTTACTTGGGGATTATGTTATGGGGATAGCATGTAATGCCGAAATTTTGTATAGTCAAAATGAGCGTTCCCCACATCAAAACGGGGTGCGCATATTGCGGGGTTGCGAGGGGTCCCTTTGAATCACGGAGGCAGCTCCTGGCAGTTGGATTGGCTTCACCTTCCCAGGTTGGGATACCTGTGGACTCCACCTATGCTAGCAGCCGCCCAATCCCGGCTGGGAGGTGTTGCCAAAGGGGGATTGGCCAGGTAGAGGAAGGGAATATGCACTACACACAATAGATTTTGAGTCATACCTGGGAAGCAGCCGTTGGAATCAGAGCTTCCCCACCCCCCACTCCCTCAACTGATGCTTACTTTGCAGGTTTAACCACCTTTTTTCCACAGCCACACAGGCACGCAGGCGCTGCTATGACAAGGTCGCTGTTGAAGGGCCGGAAAGGAATTTTCCTGCATTGGCAGGTTTCGCCTTTCCCGTAGCAATTCGTCACAACTTTGGCGGTTGCAGGCCTTGGGCGGAATCCTTTAGTCATTTACAGGATTGGGGGGGGGCGTGGGGCGGTGACCCCAGCCCCCATTGTGGCGGCGATAACAGGGTTCCCGTTAAAGGGGTCTCAGGGGGAGGCATTGACCAAACGCCCAGGGTCGTCAATGCCCTCCCCTTCCAGCGGCAGCGAACATACGGGGGTGGGCTATCTGCTTGAACATATGTTCTCCAGACTAGCCCACTTCCCAATCATGCTGGATAACCCTGAAGGTACCCAGAACCCCGGCTGGGGGGCTGGGAAGGATAAACGCCCAATGCCTGAGCCAAGGTCTTCCTACATCTGAAATATTAATAAAGTTGTGGCCAATTTAATCCCATAGAACGTTGTCACGAGTCTTTATTTCCCTCAGGGGCTGCCCCGGGGTGCGGGGGGACTTCGCCTGACCGCGCAATACATTGGGTTCAATTGTAGGTGGGGTTGCCAAATTCTTTTTCTCCAGACTTCTGCCCCCTTTCAATTTTTGCCAAGTGCATAAAGCTGAATGTGCACAAATTAAACGTGTATAAGTTGCAAGTTGCCTATATGTGTGTGTGTGTGTACATGCATGCATGCACACACACATGCACACACACACACACACACACAAACAAACAAACACATTGCACATGTTATAGCCTCTATCTATCAAATAAGAAGTAGATGTTTTTCTGGAACTCTCTAGCTTTCTCCATAATCCAGCGCATGTTTGCAATTTGGTCTCTGGTTCCTCTGCCCCTTCGAAATCCAGCTTGCACTTCTGGGAGTTCTCGGTCCACATACTGCTTAAGCCTGCCTTGTAGAATTTTAAGCATAACCTTGCTAGCGTGTGAAATGAGTGCAATTGTGCGGTAGTTGGAGCATTCTTTGGCACTGCCCTTCTTTGGGATTGGGATGTAGACTAATCTTCTCCAATCCTCTGGCCACTGCTGAGTTTTCCAAACTTGCTGGCATATTGAGTGTAGCATCTTAACAGCATCATCTTTTAAAATTTTAAATAGTTCAGCTGGAATATCATCACTTCCACTATTTATCTACTTGCACTTTGATGTGCTTTCGAACTCTTAGGTTGAAGTCAAATGGGCCTTAGAAAGCCTCGCCAACAACAAGGCAGGGCACTCTCCAGGATGTCTGGCTCAAGGTCAGCAACCACATTAGCTGGGGTGTATGAGACCTCCATATCTTTCTGGTATAATTCCTCTTGCCACCTCTTCTTGATGTCTTCTGCTTCTGTTAGGTCCTTTCCACTTTTGTCCTTAATTGTGGTAATCTTTGTACGAAATGTTCCTTTCATATCTCCAATTTTCTTGAACAAATCTCAGAATGGGAAAAACCAGAGATTTGCGCATGGCAACAATAGGGTAGAAAAGTGCTTTTATTATACACATCACCCTAGACATGCAAAAAGTAGGCATTCAGCTCATGGACAAGTACACAAGTAACAGAGGCGGACCTAGAACAGTGTAACCAGTGTGACCACACAGGACACCAAGTCAAAGGGGGCACCACTGAGTAGAGGAGAGGGAAGCAGTGAGCAGCTGATCTCACTCTTTCTCAGCCCTAAAGCAGCAACCCTGCTCCTTATTTGTCCTTGCACAGGGTGCTTTATTGCCCAAGTCTGCCCTGCAAGTGAGTCTATCTGCTTGGTTCAGGAAACTACTATCACACTATGATAACGTGATATGGACTTTAGGTGTGTTCTTCTACGTCTCAATCTATTTGTAACATGGCCCTTAGTTGTGAATAAGGCTGGGTACACATTCCTGGCTTTAAATGTAGAGAGGTCATTTCCCCCTGCTGTGTTTCAAGGAGTATTTCAAGGAATACACATGGGTAGGATTGCATGTGTTTCCAAGTCACCCGCTGTCCTTCTGTATCAGTGGGTGCAAAAGGAGTGTGGTGGATGTCTTCACACGGATAACGTTTTTCAAATCAGATTGAAGCTGGTTTGGTGGTGCAGTATTTATCAATAAGCTGCAAAACAAGTGTGGATTGTCGTGGGAGTGCACTGGTTGCAAAGTAAACAGGAATGTAGTAGCACATATCTGGCTTAATTTATACTAAAGACTGTTCACATCTTATACAAATGCATGGAATGTACTGATTTTGGATAGATGTGGAAATTGTTAAGTAATGCCCCTAGAACAGGCATAGGCAAACTCAGCCCTCCAGATGTTTTGGGACTGCAGTTCCCAACATCCCTGACCACTGGTCCTGTTAGCTAGGGATGATGGGAGTTGTAGTCCCAAAACATCTGGAGGGCCGAGTTTGCCTATGCCTGCTCTAGAATCTACAGCCATATGGTAAATGACTAGGTGCAGATTAGCTTGTGGGCTGCAAGAATATAGTCATGTTTTTAAAAACCATTAAGGTGATTTACCAGGCTGATTAACATTGTGCCTACATAAGCACAAAGGACATTGGAAATAACTCCTGGGTATTTGCTAAGGTAGAAGTATAGGTATGGATGAGAAACTTAATATTTTGGCATTAGAAAATACAAGTTGCAGAACTATTTTTAGTAGAGGAGTTTGGTCATAGATGTGTATGGCACTAATTATATGAATATAACTTAGTTATTTTAATTGGGGGAAAGTGCTATGAATCATGTAACGTAATATATGCATATGACCTTCATCTTCTACAAACTGCACAATTTTGTATCACAGCTTCAGCATACACTCTACTTTGTGATGCTGTTCGATATAAAAGCTCTTCTATTCCTATGCATTGTTAGGCTGTTTTGTAAATGTTAACTGTATGTTTTTGAACTTTTTAACAGGGAAATTTTGAGGAGTCTTACATTTCTAATCCTCCAGTCATCGATCCATTTTGGCGTTGAAAATTGGTGAGTTTATGTATTTAATTATTCAAAGCACTTTCCGAATCAGTTAATTAGGTTGCTTAAGAGATTGACATTGTGATTAAATACTCCCTATCTTCCATTTGGGAGAGTTAAGTCCTCAGAAAGTTTCTTGCATTAGGGTGACAAAGTTTGAAAAACACGGTTACATAAGATTTCCTTGTGCTTTGCTGAAATCTCACTTTTGTTCAGACAGAGGAACTAAGTTCAATCTTAGCTCTCTAATTGGGTGGCACTAAGGCATCTGCTTTCCTTTTATGAACGGTAAAGAAGAATCTTTTTAACCTGCCTGCCCCTGAGAGCAGATAGATTGTCAAGCACTAGGGAGAGGTCCTTTCCCATGGTGGCCCTATGCCTTCTCTTTACCATCTTGGGTCTCTGAGGAACCATCATTACAGGCCTTTAGGACAGTCCTTAAGACCAACTTATTTCCTTTGGTTTTTCCCCTCAAATTTTATTTTATTGGACTACAAATGACTTTTAACTGCACTTTTTAAGGTGAAAATTCTTACATGCAGTGCTTTTTTCCTTAAAAAAATGTTTAGGGGTGCTCTCATTTTCCGACTCATACAGTGGTACCTCAGGTTAAGAACTTAATTCATTCTGCAGGTCCGTTCTTAACCTGAAACTGTTCTTAACCTGAAGCACCGCTTTAGCTAATGGGGCCTCCCGCTGCCGCTGCGCCGCCAGAGCACGATTTCTGTTCTTATCCTGAAGCAAAGTTCTTAACCTGAAGCGTTATTTCTGGGTTAGCGGAGTCTGTAACCTGAAGCGTCTGTAACCTGAAGCATCTATAACCTGAGGTACCACTGTATTGAAATACTGCCCCTCAATGAGGCCAAACTTAGATTCACAAAATGTTTAGGGGGTATGCATACCCCTGTGTCCCCCCAGAAAAAACCCACTACTTACATGAAACAAAAAAGCTCTGACTTTGGAAGGGACCACGATGGTCACCTAGTCCAACCCCCTGCAATACAGGAATCGTTTTCCCCAACGTGGGGCTCAAACCCATCACCCTGAGATTGAGTCTCATGCTTTACCAACTGAGCTATTTAGTATTTCTTGCTGTACTGTTTCGCTGAAAGAATATTAAAGTAGTTTTCTCTGAAGGTTCACCATGTAAGAGAATAGATATTTCAAAGCTCCTGCTTATAATTATTTTAACCTTTGGAGAATCATTTAATTACTTCAGTCAATGTAGCTGGCTAGTGAAATGTTCTTTCTTACCTACCTATAATTGGAAGCTGAAAATGATAGTATTTTCTGGTCACCTACGAAACAGCAGCATAATCTTTGTTTTAAGAAGAAAACGCTGCAATTCAGTGTTCCCTAGTGCCATTTCCTTATTTACCCATTAACAAAAAGGCATTGCCTTTTATTAGTGAAACCAAATTGTTGCAACCAAATTGTAGATGGAAGTTCATGGCAAACTTCTCTTAAATCCAAGTATTTAACTAGAATGGATCAGGTTGCTTCCTTATTAAAGATATCATAAGAAGATAGAGAAGAGCCTGAGGGAGCAGGCCAAACCAGATTATTTTCAACCCCTTTCAGATATTGTTCAAATTTCAGGTGTTGATGGTGGGACAAGCAGAAGTGTTGCTGACCTGACTTCCACACCTTTGTTGTCGTCAGAATTTGGCTGACCAAACTGAGGACCTGTTAAAGCTTTGTAGCATTGAGGAGCATTTTGGCTTACTTGATAGAACAACTCACCCCCCTTCCCCTCCCACAATATTTGGGCTTTTTTTTCCTGACCCTCCAGAGCAAATAGGTTGGGGGTGAGGATGGGGGGGAGTCCTATTCTGTTAGCTTCTGCTAGTGCAACAGGTTCGCTGAATGTGGCACATTGTTCTGAGTATGACCCTGTCACTTTTTTTAAAAAAAGAGCTTTCGATTTCCATTCCATTGTATTCTGCAGCAAAGGTGGATAAACACTCTGGCAAACCCAGTGGCGAACGGAGCCGCTTGGCTGCCCGGAGTGGCAAATACGGAGGCATCCCCCCGGGGGCAGGGTGTTGCTCCGCAGTGCGCACGCGCCATGCTTCATGACATCCCGACGCACACGTCAGGACGAACGACGTACACGTCAGGACAAACGGTGCCCATGCGCAGTCCGTCCGTGCTGCTGCTCCTGCGGCAACCTTATGAGCCGCTGAGTGAGGCTTTTGTACCGAGCGGCAGGGCTCAGCGTGGGAGTTGTGGGGGGCACCGAGTGTCACCCCCCTCCAGGATGGAAAACGGGGCGGTCTGCCCCCAATACCCCCACCTTGCTACGCCTCTGGGCAAACCCAGCTGTCTGCTTTGTTTCTGTTGGAGGAGGAGGCAAGTTTATGACTGCTTTATTCTGTTCCTCTTGCCCAACTTGGTCTGTAGTTCTGCAGGGTCTCAGGCAGAAGTCTTTCCCATCACCTTCTATGTGATCCGTTGACTATAGAGATAGAATCATATGCCCTCCTGATTAATGTAGTTGCCCCATTTATTCCACTTCCCATCAAGATTCCCACTCCCTTCTCCTTGCACGTGAAGGACAGGCCTGTGCCACTCAATTGAATATTTTTTTTCAATTTCAGACTCAGAAGAATCTGATACTAGAGTATCTTTTCAGTAGAGATGTTATCTGTCATTAGGAAAGGATGATTTTTGCTGTGTCACCTTCATTGTGGTGTTCCTTCTCTAGGGGTACCTATCAAACCAACCCCACTGCAATCTTTAGAAATTTATTACATTTTTTTTAATCAGTCGGGTTTTGAGAATTTCTGATTTTATACAATTGATACTGTTTACACTGTAGTATATTGTTTAGGTGTATTGATTCTTTTAATTGTTGTTCCATGTCCATAATAGGGCAGGTTCCTTTGTTCCTGATACAATCTAAAACATTTAAAATATAAGTATGCATTAATTAATAGAGGACAACAGGAAGAAAGCAGTGTAGCTTCTTTCTTTTTTTTCTAATATAGGTTTTTTTTTAAAAAAAAAAACAAATACCAATATACCTAATTGCAAGCAAGTAATTTTATGCTTCCTCTACTCTTATGGTATTGAATTATGTGACATGAAAAACAATTAATGGTAATGGCAAATCAATTGAGTTTCCTGTTTTAAATTGTGTTGTTCATTGGCTTCCTTTCAGCGAATATAGGACACGTATCAGCACTAGATTTTTTGTTCTATTTACATAATAAATCAAATTAATGAGTAGTTCCTCATCAATGGAACCCCTTCTTTCCCTCTCCTCTCCCTCAACACCCTCTGCCCCCCCCCCTTAGTTGGGTTAGGGCATCCAAAAGATCCCCCAGAACTGTGTGTAGCAGGAGGAGAGGGACGTTGTTCTGACTGGTCAGCCAAAATGCTTGCCCTAGTGTGACGTTAAATCCCTGTCAATATTTTTCACTGGATTGCATCTGATGGTGGTTTTGAAAGGAAAGGCCTCTTATTTTTGCCATTCTCTCCTATGCATTCCCCCATGAGTGTTGGGGGACCTTTTTGAACTCTATAGGATATGGCATAAAGGTTAGGTCCAGCCATGGACGACTCTGGGATTGTAGCGCTCATCTCACTTTACTGGCCGAGGGAGCCAGCGTGCAGCTTCCAGGTCATGTGGCCAGCACGACTAAGCCACTTCTGGTGAACCAGAGCAGCGCACGGAAACACTGTTTACCTTCCCGCTGGATTTATCTACTTGCACTTTGATGTGCTTTCGAACTGTTAGGTTGGCAGGAGCAGGGACCGAGCAATGGGAACACGCCCCACGCAGGGATTCAAACCGCTGACCTTCTGATCAGCAAGCCCTAGGCTCTGTGGTTTAGACCACAGTGCTACCCACATCCCAGCAAGGATATGGCATAGAGAGCTGCAATTTGTATGGGAGGATAAGTGGAAATGGGGATGCCTGGACTTGTTCTAGCAAAAGCATTTTTGCTAGTGCAAAGCTGCCATTGCGTATAATCCGCTGCAAATAAACAATAAATTTGTACTATATCTGTGAATATATGACTAATTTAGGGATGTTTTCTTGGGCATGCTTACAGACTGTTTCTGAATGCGTTACTAAATTTAGCTGGACTGTACAGTTTAGTCAATATAGTCCATAAAGCAGGTATAATGCAGTCTATGAAAGTAACCTGCAGGAAAGCAAAGCAAGACAAAAAATGAAGTAAGAGCAAAGTTGACGGGGGCAGGCGCTATGAAATATAGGCAAGGACCATAAACAGCAGCTACCACCAAACTACAGCCTATGGAGTTTTATCCACCTGTGTCCTTCCACTGATGCTCTTTGGTTCAGCAGAGGCTTCTGTGGGCCAAAAGGGAAGTTGGTGATACTTGCAACAACAACAACAAAACACTTTCTCCTATACTCACGCTAGGATATTCCTCCTCCTCCTCGGCTTCTGCAACCAATGGGACCCATTCCTGTATTCTGGTCTAGCAGGGCAGGGAACTAGGTATAGGGTGTCTGCTTCATCATTTTTGCTTTTTGGGACCTTCTCTGTGACACATCATTTGCAGCCTTGCATTTTCAAGAGAAACAAGACATTATAGCAAAAGGTAGGCCGATGTCAGATACACACACACACATATAGATAGATAGATAAGGTGAAACTCGAAAAATAGAATATCATGGAAAGGTTCATTTCTTTCAGTAATTCAACTTAAAATGTGAAACTAATATATGAGATAGACTCATGACATGCAAAGCGAGATATGTCAAGCCTTTATTTGTTATAATTGTTAACAATTTCAACTTTGGGGTTTTCATCAGCTGTACGCCATAATCATCACAATTATAACAAACAAAGGCTTGGCATATCTCACTTTGCATGCCATGAGTCCATCTCATATATTAAACTCCAGTAGCTAATGAAAACAATTGCTTACATAAATGGACTTTTCCACGATATTCTAATTTTTTGAGTTTCACCTGTAGATACCTGTAGATGAATGAATGATAGATAGATAGATAGATAGATACCCAAATGAAGAATTGCATTCAACACGTTAAGACGGAATATTACAACACTGCAAAATGGCTCACTGCTTGCTGGTTGAGGAAGAAACTAGTCCAAACTATCTGACAATTCTCTGGCTGAGCAAGGTGTGGGGAATTGAGCCAGCGTGGTGTGGCTCTACCACATCCCCAGCCCTCCAGCTCAGTGGACCTGAGCCCAGGATTGCTCCCTTAATAAGAGTTCCAAAGCACATAGGAAATAGCTGAACCTTTTTGTTCAAAGCAGATGCACATTATCATTTCTGCATAAGGCGGTCACAATGAAAAGACTATCTCTGCTGACTTCAAACTGCTTCAGTCTGCATGAGACTAGTCATTACATGATCTGCCATGGCTTGAATCTGGCTTCTAGCACAGGCATCTCTGCTATAGTCTTTCCCTGCAGTTGTAAATAAAGTGTTGACATGGTTGAGACCTTGTACAATGACGAGTGTCTGCCAATTTCTCTTGCTCGTTAAATATAGAATAGATTCTTCATGACCCAGCACTCCTTTGTTCCCTGTTTTGACTTTGCAACAATGGAAGCAACTTTGTTCTACTCTGAACATTTATTTGCTTAAATATTTATCTGGGGGTAATAACATTAATTATAAAAATGTTCAGCCAGCATCTGTTAGAAGACATATTTTTGTTGCTGACAAATTCAATTAAAGATATTGCTGGTAAAGCAATCAAAACAACAGGTAGCTTGGAAAAAGGTCAGTGCCAAATAATTGTTCCCCATAATAATTTCCCAAGCCATTAAGCCTCTAAAATTATGGGATTCACTTTCAAATGAAAATTAAATTATAGAATATAGTCCCCTGATCAGTTTATGGGCATTCTGGAGCATGAAGTGCAAATTCTCTTACAGGAAAAGCATCTTGCTAATATTGACTCTGATACCAAATAGCTGGAGCTTGATCAAAGCACAATTCAAAAGATGTGAATAATCACTTGGTTTCAGCCATTGTAGCTCACTTCCTGGAAGCCTTAACATCTCAATTAACAGGTATTGCATAGTTTTGATTTACCACCTTTGGGAATGTTGGTTTTGTTTTTTTTAAAGAAACATTTCCTTTCCATTTTATCATCTACCCTTTTATCATTGGTTATTAGTGATTTAAATCAAGACACGAAGGAGGAAATGGGGGGGGGACTTCATGACACCATGAATGCTCACATTTTTTTTATAACTAAAATACTTTTTGACAGTATTGCCAGTATTGTAATACAATCTCACAAAATTGTAGAACCGAAAACTACACCACAGTTTGAAATATAATTCGAAATCTGAACTTTTAAGACATGGTTACAATATAAAGGGGTTCCCAATTTCATATTTTACATTCTTCAATATAATGCAGTATAAACTTAGCTGAATGTAGGTAGGTAGCCGTGTTGGTCTGCCATAGTCAAAACAAAATAAAATAAAAAATTCCTTCCGGTAGCACCTTAGAGACCAACTAAGTTTGTTCTTGGTATGAACTTTCGTGTGCATGCACACTTCTTCAGATACACTGAAACGGAAGTCACCAGGCCCTTAAATATAGTGAGGGAGTGGGGAGGGGTATTACTCAGAAGGGTGATGGGAATGGGTGATCAGCTGATAGGTGTGGAAAACCTGTAGACGACTGTTTCCAGCATACTATGCAAAATATTGAATAATGAGAATTCCATTTTTCAAGTGATGCAAAGGGTGAAGAAGTTTGCCTATATGTTACAGAGATATATGTAGACATTGATCTAGCCTTCCATAGAACTTGGAGAGGACAATTTATACTGACCTTCCCCCCCCCCAGGAAAGGGTCCCAGGGACCATAGGATACAATGGATCTCCCTCTTCAATCATGCAGAAGAGATTATGTCTAATCTCCTGTCTCCACCACTGTAGACATCCGTAGCTCTAACTCAACAAATGTTGGAGTTCAATAAGGCATATGTTATAGATAATTGAGTGTGTGTATGTCAGGGTATGACTGGGAATTTGAAGGGTGAAGAACAATTTCAGCCACCTGACTCAGCCCCAAACTGTGGAATATTTATGCCAGATCAGGAAATGAGATTCATAGTTGCCAGAAATTTCCATTCCATTGTTTCCGGTGGTTATAAAATGGGTTGCAAGAGGAGTGCAACAATGCTTGCTTAATTTCTGTCCTGCTGGCAGGAGCCCAGCAAGCCTTGGGATAAACTGTCCTTGGTATGCTTACAGTCTAATCTCAACAGAACAAAAAATTCCTGCATTGCAGGGGGTTGGACTAGGTGACCCTCATGGTCCCTTCCAACTGTACAATTTCCATAGCTAGACCCTCCTTTGTCAAAACTCCTTTGCTAAAACTGTAATCTAGGCCAGACATCATTTGCTTTTTACTAGAGCCCCTGATACTAACATGAACCAGTCTCAAAGTGGTGGTCGGGGAATGTATGTGCATAACAAATTCCCAGGGACTTGAAAACTACCTGTGTGGTATCCAACTTAATTGTTCCACTGGAGCAAGGAGTTTTGGCTGTTCAATGGAACTTCCCTTTCTCCTTTTCTCCCTGCAGGCCCCTGTGTAGCCCATACATATGATCCAGAAGCTTGAGGGAGAGCCCCAGAAAACAGATTTATGGGCCACAACAGATTTTTGAAGAAACATATATAGTACTCTAGTTCCTGCTCTCAATTTTGCTAGAGTCGTTCTACAGCAGTGGTTCTACAGGTTCTGAAAACTATTGATTTAAAGGGAGGGGGGTTGCATAAAGTCAGCAGCAGGTGCCATAGTGATTTACAAGCCTATCAGTCCCTTGTGCCATCCTTGGGTATTTCTTGTCGGTGAAATGGTTGCTTTCTGCTTTTAAGGAGGTTCAAATGTTCACCACACTGAACCAATTTTGTCAGTAGGGAAAAGAAAAACAGTGTTAGAGGACTGCGTCGTGGAGATGGTCTGCAGAGAAAAGCTATCCTCTTGATGGCAGTGGTGAAGTTAGCAAGAGCAAGGGAGGGAGTTAGCTTGCCTCCTTCTGTCTCATGGCACAGCCTACAGCTCCTGCCATAGCTGTCAAATTTCAGATTTGAAAATAAGGGCTCAGCAGCCTCACCTATCCCGGGGACAGTCACATGGCAGTGGTGGGCGGAGCCAGAAGCAAAAGTGGGCGGCACTGGTGTGAACGCGCGCAGTAGGCTTACTGTATTTTGGAAACGCTGCCCGTGGGCTACGACGCCTGTAAGCGCAGGAAATGGCTCCCGCTTGCTTTGAGGCTGCAACGAGGCGAGGTCTTCCCAGTCCCTGGCCAGCAGGGGGTGGGAGAGGAGCTGCTTCCTTTGAAAAAAATGGGAAATTAAAGGGATATAAAAAATAAGGGATAGCAGCGGGAAACTGCTTGAAATAAGGGAGATTCCTGGGGAAAACGGGATACTTGACAGCACTGGCTCCTACTTCCACGGTGTGCAAACTCACTCTATTTTACTAGGGCTTAGGCATATTTGCTCTGAACCAGATGAGGTGGGCATAGATTTGGTGCAGTGCAGTTTGTAGGATACATGGCACACAAGTATTTCTTTCTAATTCTCTAGTTTAGAAGAAGAGTTTGGATTTGATATCCCGCTTTATCACTACCCGAAGGAGTCTCAAAGCGGCTAACATTCTCCTTTCCCTTCCTCCCCCACAACAAACACTCTGTGAGGTGAGTGGGGCTGAGAGACTTCAGAGAAGGGTGACTAGCCCAAGGTCACCCAGCAGCTGCATGTGGAGGAGCGGAGACGCGAACCCGGTTCCCCAGATTACGAGTCTGCCGCTCTTAACCACTACACCACACTGGCTCAGTTTATATGATGAACCATACATAGAGGGGTGCTGTGGAGGAATATCTCTCCCCTCCCCCTCCCCTCCCAAAGAAAACATGTTTGAAAATTCATGTTAGGTAAACTGTGACAGGCAGAGTTCGCCGTGGCTTTCATTATACGGAACAGGAGACTGCTTTTATTCCCAAGGACAAGAAAATTGGAAACAAGTTAACTGTATTCAACTCAACCAAGCAATCCTTTGCAATTATATGCCTCTGTGGTGATGTGAGCTCCTGCCTTCAGGATGTGAAATCAAAGCTAACAGCTTGAAACACTGCCGCTGATCAGCTAGTCTTCTCTTCCAAAATAAAAAAAAAACCCCTTCTGTAATCTATATTTTCCTCTCAATGATGATGATAGTATTTGACTGACTGCTCGGACTATTTCTTTTGTAAAATATATTGTTTCTAATTCCCACACTTTCATCCAATAAATTACATAGTGTTAGGGGTTTTGCGCGGGGCAAAGGTCCCCTAAAATTCCTGGGTGCCAGGTTCTCCCCGTAATTTTTGAAATTAATAAATGTGTGGTTTGAGCAATGGATTTAGCAAGGCCAGAAAAAAATAAGTCAAGGCAGGTTCCTCAAAAGCTGTGCTTAGAGAGGTGCCATCAATGAACAGAGGCAGGTGATGACAGAGTCGTCGTCATCATCATTTTATTTGTATGCCGCCTTTCCACAGTTGGAAACAATGCTCAAGGCGGCTTACAACATGGCAAGATTTGCATAATTACAATAGTCATAAACAATAAATAAACCACATAAAAATACACAGCCAAATGGAAAACAATTTCCACATAAATCAAAATCTAAAACTAAGAATACAGCATTAATACCACAGTTTAAAATGACATAGGTGAAAAAAAATAACAGCATTTTTAAAGACAAAAAACAAAAAACAGAGCCCTCTTTGCCCAGCAGTGGCACCAGCAGCGGCAGCAGCGGCATTCCTTTATGGAGCCTGTCAGGCCCCGCCCCAAATCAGGTTGTGAGTGGCAGGACTGGGGCCCTCAGGCGCTGGGCAGGGGAGTCCTTCTGGGTCATCACCTTAATGAAAGGTGATACATTCAGTGTCACCCAAGGAGGAGCGGGTGGAGTGCCTCTCCCTGCTGTATGTTAGTTTGCAAAAGATAACAGCAGAGTTGGGAGGGTTAAGTTACCAGGGAGCGTGATGTCACCACAGGAAAAAGATGCCCTTTTTACACAAGTTGTGTTTGGAGGAGGGTTTTTTTTGGGGGGGGGGAGTGAGGGGCAGAACACCATGCGCTTCTGTCTGGAGGAGGCTTCCCAGAGAGACCAGAGTGCATGTTTGGCTTCTGCTCTGGACCCAAGCTTGCTGAGGCTATGGGAGAAGCAACAAGAGACACTCGTGGCAGTTTAATGTTCTGCACTCCCTCCACAAAACTCAGGTGTAAATATGTGTGAATAAACCATATTTCATATATAACCCCCCCACACACTAGTTTCCGTCATTCCTCATTCCAAAGGAACACAGACCCTGGTTAATTGCCAAGACCCCTGGAATCTTGCATCTGGCAAGAATTTAATCCAAGCATTGTAATGTCATTTAGCGTTATTATTTGTATGCTCACGAATGATCAAGATATATTTTTTAAATAGTTTCTTGGACTTGACAAAGGAACCAGTATACCAAATCATTTTTTTAATGCTAGTTTTCATAACATATTGTATGAATAGCCTTGCTTTGTCAGGACCATCTGGTTCAGCATTCTGTTCCCATAGTGGCCAATCTGATATATATATGAGAAGTCCACGGATATAATAAGCAGGCATGAACACAATAGCACCCTCCCATTTCGGTTCCTCATCTAGTCACAATCAGAGGCACACTACAACAGAAACGGAAGGCGATGTATTGTGTTATTGTTTATGAATTTATCTAAGCCACCTTCAAAGCTGTTCAGGTTGGCAGCAACCAGTACATCTTACAACATTTCCTTTATTTACTAGTACGTTTGATTGGTTCCAATCATGTATTGCTGAATTACGTGTCGTGAACTAAGAAGCCACCCATTCAAAACTTATTTTTAGGTAACTTTTAGTGAGCTGCTGCATCTCTGATTCCCCCTCCCCTCCCCTCCCCTCCCCACCCCAATCCTCCAATGTATAATACTGTGCATGGATAAATTTTATATCTACAACTGCATCTATATTGGTATTGTAGCAATCTGTACTATATTTATTCCATTCTTTTCTTTCAAGAACCTCAAGGTATTTCCCCCCTCTCCTATTTTACCTTTTACATGAATTATTTTACATGATTTCCCCCTCTCCTATTTTACCTTCACTGCAACCCAGTAAGAAAGGATATGATGAAAGATCACGAGTGACCCAAGATGATTGTCCCTAGGCCCATGACTGATTTGAACCTGGGTCTTCTGTTTCTATTTTTTAAAGGGTCATTAATGAGCCATGAGATATAAGAGGTGTTTCACCCACTTTACTATATGTGTGACACCCTGTTAAACAACAACAACAACAACAACAACAACAACAACAACAACAACAACAACAACCGGCCATGTTTCATTTTAAAGGCATGTGGTCTCTAACAGCCAAAGAAGAGTGCTATTTCATACAGCCTTATTGTAAAGATCACTGAGATAACACGTGTTTTCAATGTCACATAGTTTCATTCTTGAATATGTGAATCATTTCCTCCCTCCACCTTAATTGTAGAAATTTTATCTGGTAATTTTTATCCTTACTTCCAAGACCAACCCCATTGTTATGGCTTAGATTCCCAGCCAGAAATCTATATTATGGACCGCTGTGTTAAATCCCCCAAAATGTATATATTATGGAAACAGCCTTTTAACACAGAGAATAGAAAATGTTGAAGAAATGCACATAACTAGTGGGTCGTACGTAGGAAATTGCCGAGGAATATATTTTTACAGGCTAAGGTTGCAGTCCTGCTATACATTTATTTGATTGAAGATAGATGATCTCAGCAGGATTTGGTCCAAACAGTATTCTCTCTGCTCCTCTTTCTTAATTACTTTAGGATTGAACAATATCATTATTTGATAGAATGGAAACAGTAGGCATGTGTGGTTTGCAGGATTTATATATAACAAAATGTTCACAAGGGCACAGATTCAAGCCTACTTTCAGGAACTTCCACTGTTATAGTTTAAGATTCATCAAGACGGATTCCTAGCTTGTTCATCCAAAATTTGTTCAGCAGCCATCAGGTGCTTCGATACCTTACACTGTTTCTGAAAGCCCGAACAGATAAAAGCATTATATATTGCAATTAAGACATTCAGGGATATGGCTTTCCATATAAAATAGTGGGTGGTGGAAAGACTGGTTTTCTTTAAAAAATGGAATGGAATGGAATCCCAGAATTGCACACAATTGTAATATTGCACTATAAGCATTTCATGAAACTGCTGAACTTGATACTATCAGCTGTTTCAAAGATGATCCAAGTCATACAAGTGGCAGAAATATAGGTTGCTTGAGGAAACATAACTAGACCAACAGATTACATCAGGAAGAATGTGATCATCTAACATTTGGAGCCAATTTAAGTATGAGGATGCTGTTAAATATTAAAGATCATGTCATCAGAGACAACATTTTCCAGCTGTTGCTAGACCCTCCGCACAGAAAGCTGGGTTGTTGACCTACTTTTCAGAAAGATCTAAACTTTAGCCTTACAAGAAACAGTTGCAGAATACCCATCAGCAGCAAATAGTACATTGTTAAAGAAAAGTAAACATGTTCCTTGAAAGGAACTCTGTTAGACTTCCAAATGTGGAAAAGAACAGAAACCACAAAGTTCTTTACAAAATATAGTAGGGGGTTTCTGACACAAAAGCCTTGGGTGTGTAATTGAGTATACTCAGTTGAAATCAAGCTATGCAATGCTGTTTTTCTCTCCCTAGAGAGAGAATCTTAGAATTGTAGCATTAGAAGGAACCATGAGGGTCATCTAGTCCAACCCCATGCAATGCAGGAATATTTTTCCCAATGTGGGGCTCGAACCAATGACCCTGAGATTAAAAGTCTCATGATCTACCAAGTAATACAAACCTCTATTTGGAACATGCTGAGGATGTATGTGCTGCAGTTTGGGAGATTCAGAGTTTACCCTGGAACAGCTACTATTTTATTATAGTGACCAGGGGCTAGAATTGTGTGTTTTGGGCCCCAGGTGCAGTGAAGCCAGGTGAGGGGGGGGGGGGCTAGTGCTGGCAGAATTGAAATAAACATAGGACAACCATTTTGGAATTTAAATAGGCCTTTATTGATTACAGATGAAAACCCATCTGCTGGCTGATTATTTCACCAGGGTTAAGGGACTCCCTTTGAGGCACATGAAATCAGGGTGACCCTAGCTTCCCCAGACCAGTGTGGGGTACTGTTGAGATTCATTCCCTGTGTGCAGTCATGGGTTTATTGTCTATCACATGATTGGATATGTGTTTTGATTCCACAGGAATGGGATGTGCCAAAGACAGGATGTTTGTCTTATTGTGTTCCCTGAAGTGGGACTGTTGTCCTTCGTTCTTTCTCTTTGCTGTCTGATGCTAGAAAGAGAGGGAGCCATGTTTCAGAGCTCTGCGTATGTTTATATATAAATAAAGTAGATTAGCCTACATGCTGAGTTGCTGAGGTCTGTTACACAACTGCGCATACTCTGTGGATCAGTAAGTGTGCTGATGTTTCTTGGCATCAGTCGCTATGATGTTCAGGCTGAGAAATGCTTATGAAGCTCCCGAATGATCACCCAGGAGGGAGGGAACATGCCAGTCAGGCATGTGTCTCTGCCAAGGTCCTACTTGTGTGTAGGATGAATCCTGACAGTTACAACTGTGTCATCCAAGGATAAAGCCCAGTGCCTTATCCGCCATTAAGTTGTGACAGTTGCTACAAAGTAGGCAAAAGTCCCAGGCAGGCCCATTTAGTCTGAAGGCAAATTCCTCCCTGGCCCCCAATACAGCAATAAGCAACCCCCCTGTGTTTGCCCCACCATGCCAGGCCAGTTCCTGCTCCCTATCAGCTTTCCCTAAGACAATGTACTGCATTTTTCCATGTATTGGATGAGGTTTTTTGACTCAAAAACCATGTCAAAAAACTGGGGTCGTCCAATACAAGGATAGTGGCATGGGGGGGGGGGAAGAAGCGGTGCGTCACCAGCCAGCCAGTTGGCAGAAGCACAGATTCACCCATGCCACAGTGAGTGTGGAGCAATCGGGGGAGGTGTTTCCTGCCCGCAGCTGGGGGGGGGAGAGGCTCAACAACTTTGGGCCATCTCCCCTCATTTTCTTAAAACTGAGTCCCCCAAAATGGGGGGAGGCTTATATATGGGGACATCTTATAGATGGAAAAATAGGCTATGTACCTAATCCCATGCATATTTATTAGCACTAAGTCACATTAAATTCAATGGAGTCCTCCAAAGTTGGCGTGGAAAGGATTTTAGCCTGAATACAAAAAGTTTTGCACCTAGCTTTATCAGCTTTATGGAGAATGAGAACAGTAGATAGCCAAGTAACACTTGGAGAAAATGTTTAGATTTCACCTGTGGGGGAAATTCTATTGAATCCCATTTCAACCTCTCCTACATGTCTTATTAAGTAGTGTAAAGAACATCACAAATGATTCCTTCAGTGTCCAATGCAGAGCAAAACATACATTGTTTTACAACTGTCTGTTCAAGAGAACTCCCACATACCACTTCCCAACGCAGAAATAGCCTATGGTTTTGCTGTAGCTAAACCTATGCATGCTTACTTTGGAATCAGCCCTTTTGGACTTCTAGAATGTGGCTGCATTGGACATATTGAAAATGTTTTTAAAGATATTTTATTATTTTCACATTGAACAACAAAAACACAATACATACACAAATACACAATAAAAAAACATAATAAACACATCAAACAAAAACAACAAAGAATAAAAGAAAACTTATACATACCTACATAAACAGGAACTATCCTTATTCAATTCTAGTTTCTATCTTCTTTGAGGAGGGACTTCCCCCGCTCCCTCAACTGCGTTCAATATCAATATACTTTAGTAACTTTGTATCTTTTTTCTTAACATTAACCACTCTTCTTAATAGTCTTTAAGACATAATTAATCAAATATAATTCATTACTTAGACTACATATCCTAAAACATTCTTAAACATTTAGATCGTTCATAACAATACTTCTTGTATACAATTTTATCTAACATCAACTAGCTAAAGCCAATTCACCAAGCTAATTCTGCTCAGATATCCAATTTTACACGATTTTTTAAATAGTCCTTAAATTTCTTCCAGTCCTGTTGCACCTTCTCCTCCCTCTGGTCTAGGAGTCTCGCGGTCAGTTCAGCGAGTTCCATAAAGTCCATTAGCTTCATCTGCCATTCTTCCACAGTCGGGATCTCTTCGCCTTTCCAGTTTCTTGCAAGTAAGATTCTAGCAGCTGTTGTGGCATACATAAAAAACACTCTATCCTGACTGGGTATCTCATATGAGATGGACATATTGAAAATGAACTCAGCCTCTTTCCACCTTCCAGATCACGGTGGTGAACGGAGCAATGATACTTATAGATATACCAATCCTATGAATGCAAACTAATTTTTACATTTGGAAACAAGAAGTGAGAGTTGAACTCGTAACGCTGGATGCATACATATTAAGAAGGCTCCATTTGTATTAATGAGACGGAGCTCGTTTCTGAATTGTTGTGACTTCATCTAAAGTCTAGACACATGCATACATAGCATTGCCACACTGTGACAAAAAAACATGTATTAGATTTTATGCCAGGCTAAATAATTTGCCCCTGATGACTTATTTTTTTATTCATTGTTCTCACCGAGCAAATGTGATTTTGCTTTTAACCCCTTTTAGTGGAAATGCAATATAAAATACAAATTAAGAGAAAAAATTTCAGAAACAAATATTATATATTTTTTATTTCAATCCCACTCCCCACCTACCCAGTTAAGTGGTCCTAGACATCAGATAAGGGACGCAGGTGGCACTGTGGTCTAAACCACAGAGCCTAGGGCTTGCTGATCAGAAGGTTGGCGGTTCAAATCTCCGCGACGAGGTGAGCTCCCATTGTTCAGTCCCAGCTCCTGCCCACCTAGCATTTCAAAAGCACGTCAAAGTGCAAGTAGATAAATAGGTACCACTCCAGCAGGAAGGTAAATGGCGTTTCCGTGCGCTGCTCTGGTTCGCCAGAAGCGGCTTAGTCATGCTGGCCACATCACCCGGAAGCTGTCTGCGGACAAACGCCGGCTCCCTCGGCCTATAGAGCGAGATGAGCACCGCAACCCCAGAGTTGTCCGCGACTGGAACTAACGGTCAGGGGTACCTTTACCTTTACCTTTTAGACATCAGATAATGGTAATAATAATAATAAAGTGCTCCTTTTAAATGCTCTTTTTGCTTCTGCTTCTCTATTTTGTTACTGCATGAGACATAACCATGGGATCAAATTCACAATCACTATATGCATTCTTCGTAGTAAAGCAAGAAGCGTTGCAAACTTGTGCTTGTAAAGGTGAACATCACTCCTTTAATGCCCCTGAGCAAGATTGGGGGCAAACATGACACTTGTTGCAACAAGGTGAAAAGGGCTGTGCTCACCCTAATCTTTTGAGCAAGCTGCCCCTACTCCAAAGTTCCTTGCCACTCCTCAGAAAGGGACCTTCTACCCCCCGTGGCTGACAATATTTGTCCTCAAGTCCCAAGGTGCTCCTTGCCTTGTTGAACAGCGGAGTAGCATAAGCTTGGTGGAGCAGATGTGTTTGGTTCCATTGAATCACGCAGAGTCAAAAGCTCATTAGCAAAGAGAACTTCTCTAAGGATTAACCTTTGTTACAACAACAAAACCTCAGGAATAAATGTACAGTTGAAACAGAAACTCAGAAGACATGCAGAGCAGAAAACAAGTGAATAGTAAGAGAACCCATACAAGTAACGCTGACACCCCACATCCTAAGTAGAATAATAGAAACATAACCACCCCACCCACCCCATTCACCATCCCCTCCCCCTCTTCCTCCTCCTCCTCCTCCTCCTCCTCCTCCTCCTCCTCCTCCTCCTCCTCCTCCTCCTCCTTCTTCTTCTTCTTCTTCTTCTTCCTAATTGTTTAAACCAATTCATGAGCCAAGAACTTATACATTGGCCATTAATAATGAAACATATGTTGTAGATATCTTTCCACATTTCTTATGCTATTTTTGTGATATACAAATGACATGAGAAAACTTGGTGTACTTATTTGTACAACATTATTCTTGTTTATAAAACCCAATAAAAAAGAGTAGAAAATGAAAGTAGGCATAAGCAGGCAGTTCACTGAATTACTGATATCTCCTCTTCGCTCATTGACCTTGAGATAACCTACAAGAGTGCAGCATAACCCCAAACATCTCCTGCTGTTTCAGCAGAAATGAACAGTTACAGACACACTGGAATAAGCCAGAGACACTTCTGCATCTGGAGCATATTTGAGAGATTTGCACATTTCTGTGTTGGAAGCGTGCAAATCCCTCAGTTCCTTTTCACACTTTGTTCTGGAACGTGCAGAAACTCTTTAGGCGTAAAATAAAGGGAGACTTGCACACTCTTAATTAAAACTTTTAAATCTTTTGTTCGAACCAAACAACAAATGCCTCTTTTTTAAAGAGAGAGAGAGAGAGAGAGAGAGAGAGAGAGAGAGAGAGAGATCTAGAAATTAGAACCATGGACTAAGACATTATTCAATGTATTTCTTGTTTTGCACCTGCCAATTTTTCAAAGGTAGGTGACAAATTAAATCCACTACCCAATTTACACAAATGGGTCAATAACAGAATATTGGCAACATTCAGCTTGAATACTGAAAATATGTGTCTACTTTATCTTCTGTTTTAATTAACTCATGCCCTTGGGAAATAGGCTGATATATTTTGATTTTGACTGTGTTGCAAAAGTGACTTTTATATAAAGGGGGGGGGGGGTGGTGTTGTGAAGAACTGCTTTAGTACAATCTGCCTGAACTTTTCTACTGTGTGAGACCCACTGAAATCATTGTGCTCTGACAGGGACATATTGTGGTCTTTATCAGTCAAATTTACAAAAGAAACAATTCTGTTGTTGGATCCGGGCTGGCTGTACCATAATGCATATCCAAAACTATCACTTTGGATAAGAGATTCTCTGCCTTTTCTGTGTTCTTTAAAATAAAAAAAAAATAGAATTAACAAATGAGGATGGCTTTCGGTCTTGCTTTGTGTGTGGAGATGCCTAATACCAGCATTGTTAAATTGTGCCCCATACTTTTAATGTAAGACCTATCGCTACAACAAAAACCATATCTATTCAGAAGTTAGAGTTGTATTCAGTGTATTACTAAGGTCTCATGTCCCTCACTTAAAACATCAGAGAAGCCCCCTTAAAATGATGGTGCCGGTTCTTATGGTCTTGCTCTCAAAAATCTCAGTACCGGAGCGGATTGTCTGCAGTGAATAAACCTATATATGAGTAGTTTCCCGTGTGTTGACTTCCTCATGATTGGGACTTAGGATAGTGGTGGATTGCTGCTCACACATAGACTTCAAAACAGTTGGGGCTGGTGCATTTTGACCCAGTGAGTTTGCTTTAAGTCAGAAATGAATGGGGCTGCTGCTCCTAGGAATGTTTGAAGAATGTGATATGTGCAAATTTCAGTTTGAACTGAATTGATCCACTCCGCCTAGGCTAATGTGCAGAAAAGAACTTGGTTATCTGCCAGATTTCACACTTCCCAGATGTTCTGAAGGAGTTCTTGGCTCAAAAAATGCATTCTAAAAGGTTTTTAAATGAGTATTTTTGAGGGAGAAAATAAGTCTAGAAACACGTTTGCTGCGGTATCCACTTACTTGTATGGGGGGTGGGGGATAAAGGCTCTGAAGGCACGTTTATCAGGGTGATTGTAAAATCTCTAGTGTCCATCTTCAGAGCAGACTCTGCTTGTGTTGATACTTTGACCAGAGATTGCTCTGAAGGCATACATAGGGTATTTGACAGCTGTTTCAATAAGCTACAAAGCTTTGAAGTGGGTCCAAATGTCAAGGACCAGCTTTCTTCAATGTGGGCCATTCAAAGATGGCACATTACTTCCCAAGTTACCTGCAATGCTTCAGCATTCAGACTTAATCTTCCAGAAGTTGACTGATCTTCCCTTCTAGAAGTAGACTGATTCATCTATTTCTAACATCTCGCTCATATATTTTACAGCATTCATATTAGCATTGAAATCCACACGTCTCAATCATAATTAGAAAACAAAAAATAATTGTAGCTATACCATGAGGATACTAGTAATTCATACTTACTAGGGATGTGCATGGACCACAATATTCTCCTTGTATCTGTGCTTTTAAAAAATGCAATCGATTTCTGGGATCACTCCATACTCTGTCCACTTCAGTCTTTTATTTGGGTTCTGAGCCACACTGTACTCCCCATTCACTATTATGGGGAGTTTTAAAACAGCTGCAACTTTTCCCCCGTTTGGCAGATGCAGGTGGAATTTGATGGCACAGAAACCCCTTCAGGGTAAAGTAAGCCTGCCAAATTGCATATCTATGGACTTTTGTGGGGAAAGTAAAAGAAACTCACTTTCCTGTATAACACATATTAGAGCAATTTCCTTTATTGGGCCAAATAAGATACCTAAATCCATATTAGGTTCATATTTTCAGGAGTAGAGAATGTGGTTTCATCCCATACTGTTTCTTACTTTAAAATTATTAAGAGGCGGCAGAGTGGATTCATGCATGTATGGGTTTGGTTTTGTTCTGATTTTTTTAAAAGTGACTGCACACCAACCAGTTAGCTTTCCTGGCACTTTCTTTTAATTATTGGAAGGATATGATCTCCAAATTGGCATTACAAGCTGAGATTGTCCCTAATACTGCCTAGAGTATGAACAGAGGTTTTGTGGGTGGGTATTGACATGATTTGATTAATGCAGGGATAAAATTACCCGAGATCACCCCGATTTCCTTCATTGTTTGACCGCCAACACTGAGTGGTTGCACACCCATAGTATTTATTTATGAAGTGCAATGTACATTATGTGTTCTAAATGAATTACTGTGAAAGAAATAATGGATTTTTTTTATTCTCTAGTAATCATGGGGACAACTAAATTGCCCAGGCAGACACATTATGTGATCCACAAGGCCAGCAAAATAACCAGACTGTACAACGGTGATGGGATAAAATCAGGCCAAATATTTATTGACAGCAGCAGACAGGACAAGAGTTGGCATGGCATTGGGTCTCAGGATCAGCTCATTATTCCACAAGCCCCATGTTGATGGAATGGATCCTAAGACCCCTTATGGGGGTCCCCCCTTCACTATGTTGATCCTGACCAATGCCATTTCCGCCCTCATACAAACAATGTTCTTCCATCTAACAAAGGAGAGTCATAATTTCACTGAGGGAAAAGTGAAAAAATTCCCAACCAAGTGCCTATCAGGTTGAGAGGGCGGAAATCCTTTCCTGCCCTGTCAACCAGTGACACAAAATTGCTCAGTGAAGGCTCTAACCTGAGGACAGGCAGGTGGGAAGCTCTCAAAGCAGAATTGCCGTGAGATCCAGGGAAAGCAGCCTTATATAAGCTTTCCCCTCCCCTATTCGGCAAGGGCTCATGGGACAGCTTTTTCCCAGGAGCCTATCACACAGAGAAGATACTGCGCAAAACCTTGCCCAGTATTTTGTTGCAATCCATGGGCCACAGCACTGCTGGGCAAAGGCTTCCCATGCTTATTGGTACAGAACGGAGCTTATGATGGTAAAATCTGGACAGCAAATAATATTCTGTAATTAAAAGAAAGAATGGAGGGAGGCTTCCAAAGATAGATGATTATTGTTGTTGTTGGCTGCTATTATTGTTGACATCTCTTGTAAGAAATAAGTGTTGACATATTTACAATGAAAATGCTGTTACTGCAAATGTGTCAGGTTAATGTTACTCTAGAGTCACCTTGTGGTATTCCGTTATCCATTACAGAAAATAACACTTTTGCTGTGAAATTGTGAACAAAAATGGTTTGCGTGACCAGGCAGCGACAACCCCAGCCCCCAGGGATCATAAGGAAGGAATAAAGACTCTGACAACGTTATATGGAATTAAAATTAGGCCACAACTTTATTAAACTTCCAAATGTAGGAAGACCTTGGCTTAGGCCTTGGGCATGTATCCCTCCCAGCCCCACAGCCAGGGGGAACTGGGGCTCATCTGGGTAAATGGAATATAGGGGGTGCTCTGCGAGATGTAAGTGTAGCAGGCAGCCCAGCCCATATCCCCGCACGCAGGGTAGTTCACTGACAACCTTTCGGTGTTATGCCAGTGACAATTAAATATTCCCTAAACCTGCCAGTGTTTTCAGTTCCTTAGGATTTTCTGCTGACTTCCTTTCTGAAATTCATCCAAGCAGAAGAAATCTCTGTGGCAAACTGTATTTGCATGAATGTTTTCTTCTTCTTCAGAGATTCATCATCGTTCTTTTCTGAAAGAGAAACTCACCTCAAATTATTTTACCTGTCTGTGTTGGACCTAGGATGTTAATAGGGCTGTTGTGTAGAAGTGAGAATTTTTCTAACCGCTACATGACAAGTAGCAGTTGTAGAAATTTCTTCTTATACACACCTGCTATTAATTGCTTAGCCAAAAGCACTACCAGGGTCAACAGCAGCTTCAGGAAGATTTTCATAAGATAAATGGTATAGCAGGAAATGGTTCAGCTGAAGGAAGCACTCTCAACAGAAACTAAAAATGGAGCATTTCCCCCTCAGTGTGGTTCCCTGTACCCAATAATCAGGTTATTATAAATTAACAGGTACTGCCTTTAAAGGCCTAGCACACACAGCACCAATAAACGTAATTGGTGGTGAAAACACTTATTCAAAGGAGATTATTATTATTGCACTTATTAGTTGCTTTTTAAAATGAAAAGTAAACTCAAAGCAGCTTACAATATAAATAAAATCCAATACAAAACAGAAAAAAACAAGCCAAAACAAAAACCCAAGCCATTCATATACATAAATGGAATAGTTTGTCGATCTTTGGTCCCCACAATGCGCTCACCTCTCACTTGTAGCTCCTAGAAGCTGCCAGCATGTGACAGTGGCCACACCCTGGGAACGGCTTAGACCAGGGGTCAGAAACCTTTTTCAGCCGTGGGCCGGTCCACCATCCTTCAGACCATGTGGTGGGCTGGACTATATTTTGATGATGATGATGATGATGATGATGATAAACGAATTCCTAGGACCCATAAATAACCCAGAGATGCATTTTAAATAAAAGGACACATTCTACTCATGTAAAAACACGCTGATTCCTGAACCGTCTGTGGGCCAGATTGAGAAGGCGACTGGGCCGCATCTGGCCCACGGGCCTTAGGTTGCCTACCCCTGGAGCCTTAGACTGATTGGCTAAAGCAGGTGAAGGTAGAAAGGTGGTGCTTCTGCGACGATGGAGAGGCACCACCACAATCAGTACTGATTTCAGGCAAGATCACACCAATTTGGGGTGAGATCTTGCCCCAAATTGCATGTGATCTTGTGAGCTCTGGGAAATCTTGCCCAAAATCAGCCCCGGCGGTGGTGGGGCAGCTGGGGTACCCATGGGCTTGCTGGCTGTGGGGCTTGTTCTGCCCAAGGCAGCCACTTCACATTGCCTAATGGCGGGGCCAGCTCTGATGAATCTAAAGTAGTTGCATCCATTAACTTCAGTGGGTCTAGTCTTGAGTCGGACTAGTGTTGAATACTGTACCACCCTGTGTATTGCATATGCATCTTGCAGAAATTGAACCCCAGAGCCTCAGAGTACAAACTGTATGAATGGGTCCATTTTTATTTATTTTTTACTCTGGAGAGAAAATGCTAATTAAAAGCATTAAACATTTCGGTTTAACAGGCTGTTGTTTTCCCCTATGATTTGTTTTTAAATGTTATTTTAAGTTGTTTGTGTGAATCTGTCCTTTGTGTTGAGAGCACAAATTATTGGTTATGGAAGCTTCTTCTTCTGACACATTTTCTTTTACTTATCTGCACAGATGACAAAGTGCTCATTGTCATCAGATAAATGATCTGTCTTTTGAGACAAATCTGTTGTCAGATACACACACACACACACACACACACACTTGAATGTAAAATATTTCTTTAAATAATATAAAAAAAAACTTTGGTGAAAACTAAAGAAAAAAATTGGGGAAGATTTTTGCCTCAGAAAGCATGACCACATCTTTTTAAATGTATGTAGCAGCTGTGCGGAATAACAGGCCAAGTTTTCAGAACATTTTTGCATGGATTGTTTAATTATCATTCATTTGGCTCTTGGTTGCAGTACTGATGATTGAACCTGGCAGTTAAAGGAAACCTGCACCACTGGAAGCTATCACAGATACTGAATTTTAGTGGTGATTTGTAATAGACAAAATGAACGCTCGCTCATTTGGGACTCTACGTGTGCATTCCTTATAAACTGTGAAATATAGATTCCTAAATGCGGAATATCACAGTCTCCAAATGTAAAAAGCTGAGATGTCACAAACAGTCACACAGCGATGCTGTTTTTTGCAGAGGCTTTCTGCTTAGGTAATCATAGCGCAAGTGCTGACAACACGGATATTCAAGAATAGAGCTGTTCTGTGTTACAGTAAATCGAATCTCACAATACATACTTGCCTCTGGGCTTAACTGTTGCGTATTAGTGCTGTGTCTTAGGTAACAGAAAACCCAGCCTTCTGTGTTGAACATTATGTTCTTAAAACATGCCATTGCCGAACACATTATATTTTATATATAATAAAGAGATCAAAATGATTTTCCCCGAAAGCAATTTAAATGCATCTCTGCTTGTTAAGTACAGTTCAAATCTGCTTCATTGCATAAAACTGGAAGAATCAAATATTCCTCTGGGCTCTAGTCTCAAACCACTTTATATTCAACAAAAAGGGATTTGTTCCATTTTTTTATATCATAAATCAGGATTAGCATGCAATTTCTTTTTTTCTTCTTCCCTCCTATCAAAGTCTAGCAGTATTCCTCTATGCATACAGAAGGTTGTACAATTAAATTATAGGCCATAATTTAGAAATGTGGGAGGATACATTTTCTAAACCATCCATTCCCCCCCCCCATCTACTGTATTTCTTAAATCAGTTTGTGCAGCAAGGGAGCTTGCAGAGCAAATAATTTGCAAGCAAAGACGTATTCTCTTAAATAACTCAAAACTATGAATTCAGCTTCATTCATCTCAGCATGTCAGGCTTCGACAATTTTCATAGAAGCCATCTGTGTAAGGTGACCAGTGGTACCTTCTAATATAGGGGAAATAAATCTCTATGCTTTTTAAATCTAGTGATCAGATAAACTCTTGCCTAAATGTCACTTGTTGTGGAATCAGCCTCTGTTCCTAGCCAAGTTTTATATTTGTTAGCTACTGGCATGTTTAATTGCCTTTCTTTAAGAGAAGGGAGTCAGAAGTCCCTGTAGTTCACTGATAAGAGACCATGTTTGCAACCAGAAGGTCCCAGATGCAGTCTGGGAGTTCCATGACATAGGGGATGAGCCCTTTTGTCCCCTTCCCATTGTTCAAAGGGGGTGGAGGAGACCAGGAGCAGGGTTCCTGCTGCTGCACAGGGGAAGGAGGGTCGAAGCAGCACCTCCACCAGTGATGGTGGCAGGAGGAGCTGCTGGCCATTGTAGCCACACTGCTGCCACATCCGGCTCTGCCCATGGCTCTTCCTCCCTAATGTCCCACGTGGCATCATCTGTGCAAGTCCCTTGCTCTTCCATGGAAGTTGGCACCACTGATTCAGTCCCTGGCATTTCCGGTTTGAGGGATCAGGCCAGCAGGTGATGGGAAATGCCCCCTGGGATCCATTGCCAAGCAGAGCAGGCAATCCCAGGCTGACCAGGTGGACAAGTAGTTTTACCCCAAGTATAAAGCAGCTTCTCAGAAAAGAAAGTGTACTTTAACAACCTCATCTGCTGAAGACAGTAGAGAATATAAACATATGACAGACATTTTGTGCATTTTATGTATTTTGCCGTTTCGCTTCCATCACCAACTCTTTCAGAGATCACAAAAAGGATTGTGTCCTAGGATGATCTTCAGTCCGATTACTTGTTTTAATATTGTTCACAATTCCCTTGGCAGTAAGGCCCTAGGGAGATTATTCTGTCTGGTGATGTGCCTCAACAAGGATTAACTAGGGATTCGGCAGGGGGTTGCTCCATACATTTTGCTAAGAATTTTATAAATTAAAACCCTTTCCTTTTAAATCTCAAAAACTCATTCTGGCCATGGGTCATAACCGTCTCATAACCCTCTCATCTTTAGATATTCATTTCTTCCATAATCAAAATCCAGTGCTTTCCCCTAAAGCCAACTGACTGAATCATTTGCTGGGCTCGACAGAGTAAAATCCCACTATGTCCTCCATTCCTTTCCTAAACAGGCTGCCGTCAGGTGTCTCCTAAAAGTCAGATAGTTGTTTGTTTCCTTGACATCTGATGGGAGGACATTCCACAGGGCAGGCAACACCACCAAGAAGGCCCTCTGCCTTGTTCCCTGTAACCTCACTTCTCGCAGTGGGGAACTGCCAATAGGCCCTCGGAACTGGACCTCAGTGTCTGGGCTGAACAATGGGGATGGAGACGCTCCTTCAGGTATACTGGACCAAGGCAGTTTAGGGCTTTAAAGGTCAGCACCAACACTTTCTGTGTGAATTAAATCAATTATACCTAACAAGTGATTGTGGCTTATTAAAGTTAGGCAGAGTTAGGTAACTGGATGGGTACAAGGTGTGGTCAATGCATAACAGCATGACCCTGGAAGACCTGAACCTTGCCTTACTGGCCCTTTCCCATCTGGCCTGGGAGAGTGGAGTGCGGACTGACTCCAGCTACAAATGCTGAGGCTGTTGAACAGATTCTTGGGCTGGAGTATTGTTTACGGGGGGTTAAGAGAGCTGTTGCTGTTAATTGATATTGTTGTTGTATCTTTAGTTTTAGATCTTATGATTTATGTGGAAATTGTTTCCATTAGGTTGTGTATTTTTTTGATGTGTTTTATTTATTGTTTATGACTTCTGTTGTGTTTGTAATTGTGTAAATTTTGTCATGTTGTAAGCCGCCTTGAGCATAGTTCCAACTATGGAAAGGCGGCATACAAATAAAATGATGATGATGATGATGATGATGACGACGACAACCGAGTGCTGCCCACTGCCCTTGAAGCGGTGGTGGTGTGTTCACTCCTCAAAAGGGCTGTTCTGGATACAATGAACTGGTCTACAACAACTGCAGTCTAGTCAGCAGCACCCCTTTCTTGACCATCCAGAACCAAAACCATCTACATAGAATGATGAATTGGAAATTACTTTTCGGGGGGGGGGGGCAGCAACAACACTGCAGGAAAGTCTTCAGAAGGAGAAAGCAAACCACCTGCCACCAAATGCTTAACTCATTCAAAACAAGCCACTTCTTATATCCTTTCTACCACCAGTTTAGCATGAACCACCCTCAAACTTACGTTTCCTACACCTTTTGAACCTCCTGCTCCTGATTTATTGCTATAGTGGCAGGACGCAATTCGGATGACTCAGCCTTGATTCAGTCTTACAATTCGAGTGAAATACGACGGCTTGAAATGAATAAGTGTTAGTTTTATCTTCTGGCAAGGCGGTGTTTTAATTTGTGGGTAGCTGTTCTCTCTCTGGATTCTGTTAGGTAGGGTGCGTTAGAAATCTGGATAAAACACTAAATATCTATTATTTCAAGGCAAAGCGTTGCAATACTCCAAATGAAATATATGACTTTGTACTTCTTCCTTTTCTCTTGCATTTCCTTGTATCCCCCCCCCCCCCGGCTTGGCAAGGATTTGCCTTTGCTTCACTTTGCTGCACTATCTGTGACAGGCTCTGTTGCTTCCTCTGTATGTATCTGGCCCCAGGGCTGCAGGTTAAGGTTGTTAAGGGACTTGCTGGATCTGCTTTTTTCTTTCTTCTCTTCATAAGTAATTATGAGCAATTTGCTCACTGTTATGAGCGTAATAAAAGATTCTGTGCCAGCCCAGGATGAAATAAAATTACATTTTATTGTAGTAGCTGTCTGAACACTTTTCTTGGGTCTACAGTGGTTTCCTTGCCATATGCATCAACGTGCACGCATTTTCATGTTGGAAATTAGAATAATTTATTTTAAGCCTGACTATGAGGTGAATACCCAGCTCTTGACTTACATAAATAGGACATTATTAGTGACTTGAGCATGCAGTTGTAGGATGTGTGAAGCTGTGCATCACTAAGCAGAACATGAATTACTTGTTCTGAAAACAAAATGTGCCATCAAATTGTTACTGTGTGTTTTATTACTTTCTGCCAATTTTTATTACTTTCTGCCAATTTCACAGAATATTCAGTCACACCGTTCCATATTCTGAACCGATAGTATGGCTCAAACAAGTTAACAGGTATTAATCAGGCGTACATATGAAATTAAAAGTCCAGTGTTATGCATATTTTCATGGAAGTAAGGCCAAATGAGTTCAATGCATTTTACTTCAACGTAAGTGCATATCTATCTATCTATCTATCTATCTATTGTAAATGGATTCCATCAAGGATGAATTCAGGCTACCTGCTTTTACATGATTCACTGTTCGCAACCATGCAGAGTCATGAGTTGCCATTTTCCAACACACTGCCTCCCAGTTTTCTTTTTCTGATTGTGTTTGTGCAAAAGTTTGCATCACATTAAAAGGTTACAAAATTAAATGTCATGGTTTTTGCTTCCTTGGCCATTATTTTGTCCCTATTGCCAATTTTCTTTTCTTTTCTTTTTTTGCAGTGTGGTGCCTGTTTGCCATAAACATTTGCTTAATTAATTTTATTGGAGGTGATATATGGTGACTTCACAATCTTGTATCATGGTTCTCCTATTTTTACCATTTTATATCAGACGCAGTTGTGTGTGCTGGGAAACATCAGTGCAGTGGCAACAATATTAAGCATTACCATCAGTAAAAAAGAGAACGAAACAAACAAAAAACCCAAATACTGGGGAAATGATGTGCAAATGAATGCATAAAGAATGCATATTAGGTTTTTCCCAAATGAGGAGAACAAGAGACCATTCCCCTGCTGCAGTGAAAGATTATCTTCACATGATTATCTGCTTATTTCACAGTCTATGGGACTCAATTCTTCATACATTGCCCTAGACCAGGTATCTGGAACCTGTAGCTTTTCAGATGTTATTGGACTGCAGCTCCCATCAGGCTCAGCCAATGTGACCAGGCATCAGGATAATAGGAGCTGAAGTCCATCAATATCTGGAGAGGGATAGGTTATTCATCCCTGCCCTAGACCAAGTACCGTATTGGCCCGAATATAAGCTGCATCCCCCCCCCCCCAATTCCTACCATGAAAAGTTAAACTGCAGCTTAAATTCATTACCTTACAAAAATTGGCATTTATGGACCAACCATTTCAGTTTTTCAGTTTCCTGAATTTTAAAGGTGCAGCTTATATTCGGATGCGGCTTATATTTGGGCCAATACTGTACATAAAAAAGTCCCTTTATTTCCTTTCAACATTATCCTATCTCTCCTCATCCACCCCTGTCTACCTTGGAATCTCTTACATATTCTGGGCAAGGGTCACCAGTTGATCACTATATGAGACATCACATCTATGCCTATGATATGCACACATTCCCAATAAACTTGTGTTTAATTTGAAATATATGGTAGTGCAGAGTTTACGGCCCTGCCAACTGAAGAATTTTAACATTTTCTGGGTTCAAATGGGGAATATTTTAATTATTTTGTGAGCCGTTGAAAAGGACTTTCATCCTCAAAGCAGTGTTGATATGCAATGTGCACTTATAATATACAAAAAGTTATTGGGTGTAATTCCTACACTCTGTTGTGCAATAGTAACAGAGTGGAATAGCAGGTGCAGATCTTGTGGTTCTGGGGCTGGGCTTCCTTTCTTCATTGTGGGGAAAACCTCCATGCAGTACAGTTTAGGGATGCTGTCTTTTTTTTTTTTTTTTGGAGCATGAAAGTGTGAGATTGCCCACAGTGACTCATTCGTCGGACATCTTGAGATTTGTGGGAGTGAACCCAAGGAAAAAGTGTGGGGAGGGAAAAGGTGTTAGGAAAGCTTTTGATAGGCAGGTGAGAGCCGAGCTCTTCTCTCTACCAGAGCAGCTGTTGCACCACAAGATAGTTCAGGTTATAAATTCTACATTTAGGATATTAAAATGCTTCTACAGTTGAAAGAATGAACTGTATATTAAAGCTTCATCACCTAACACTTTGAGGAATGAAAACCATCAACAGAACATTCATGAAAGATCCCAGGAGCTCATTTTTTGCTTTCTCATTTAGCTTTTCTTCATAGGAGGCTATTTAAAGTGTCATTTTATAAGTTTTGCTAAATGGATTAAAGGCAAATGAGCTCAAGGGAAACATTTTACTTGAATTGCTACCAATCTTTATTATTAAATAGGGGGTGATGTGCAGTGTAAAGTCAGCACTTAAGCTTTCTTTTCCTTTTAATCATTAAATCTAACGTAATAAGGCAGTGCTGAAAAATGCATGTAATGGTCTGTATCAAACGAAGTTCTACTCGGAGTCTACTCAGAGTAGACTCATTGCAATTAATGAACATAAATTAGTCATGCATATTAATTTTCATGGATCTACTCTGAGTATGACTAATGTTGGATTTAACTCATTCCTTCCCATCTCCATATGTACTTTTTTGAATTAACGCTCACTGAAATGTTTTCATCCATGTGGCTTGCAACAATTTTATATAAGCTTCTTGCTAGAATTGCAATAAGCAATATTTTGCTCTCGCATTTTTTATTTTTAAACTTTCATTCAAATGTGCAACAAATAGAATTTCCCCATGAGCAAACCTAGAAGTCTTGCATGTTGACTTAGGTCTGTATCCTACAATAACTTTCCATACAAGAAGGTCATGTGGCTCTATTATAACAAAAATAATTTTACATAAGTAACCCAAAACTCCAAATCTTAATATCCACCCCTCCCCCCTTTCTGCAGTTACTTATGTTATATCTTTTGCCACTGCATATCTAATTCAAATCTATTTACTGGTTATTCTTTATATTCTGTTTAGGCTATTCTCACTGCACATTTTTATGTCAGTCCTGCTAATGATTTAAGCTGTTGACACTAATTCTTATTTATAATCTGTAAATTTCCCTCATTTGGTATTAAGACATCTCTCTCCTTGGTTTCTTAATCTTCTGGAAAGTTTTGCCATTCCTGCATACACTATCGGTTTTTGTTGCCAACCTTCCTCGATTAGAACTGTTTCTTCTTTCCACCTCTGGGCATATATAAATCGAGCACCCATGGTAGTATACATAAATAGTTTTTTTCTGCTCTTTGGGTACATCTGAACCAATTATTCATAAGACAAAAGCTTCTGGTTTTCTTTTTTTTAATAAAAAGTTATTTTCATGTGGCTATCTTGGCAATGGGAATTGTCATGCCAATGTAAATTTGCATCAGGATACTGATTCCTTTGAGGTCTGTGTGCATTGTTCAGTTCTGTTTATATGACATTATTCAAGACAGCAATAATTAGCAAATTTGTTGCAGCTCCTGGTTGTTCTATATTTCCACATCTTTCTAACCTCAGTAATATAGGCATATTAGCATTCATTGGAAGAAAGAGATCTCAGGTATAGTTCATTCCTCAAGACAAGCACCACTCCAGACATCTACCGTAACTCTGTGTCATTTTCCCAGGTAGTTAAATACTACTTGGAAGGTCATAGCCTTGTCAAATCTGTAGGGACTTTTTGACCAATGATTCGTTATTATGCTTCAGTGACTAGACATATATCACTGACCATTCTGCTTATCTGACCTTGTTACCACCTGTGATTCCCTTAGCAAGCTGTACACATACTGAATGCCAACTGCTAAAAATAAGAACCTTTTAAATTCCCTTATCCCTTTCCAGTGCATGAGATTTTCTTTCTGTCTTCCTAATTCCTAAAGTTCTCCATTTGAATTTGTAAGAAGTTTCACAATAAGTTGGTTATATTTTATGATAACCAAGAACCTGATGATGAGGTGCTTAAGCAGTTTTTATTTAAACCAAAGCAATATATTGATAAGGTCTGTTGTATATGTCATTACAAATGGATGTGTATTTAATTTTTTATGATTACACACTCTTTCATTTTCATGCTTGGGGACAGATTGGTCTATTAGTGTCCATACCGAATCTAGAAACTCTAGCTCAGCTTCCCAAGTTCAAACAAAATAGAAAATTCTTTCCAGTAGCACCTTAGAGACCAACTGAGTTTGTTCTTGGTATAAGCTTTCGTGTGCATGCACACTTCTTCAGATACACTGAAACAGAAGTCACCAGATCCTTAAATATAGTGAGGGAGTGGGGAGGGTTATTACTCAGAAGGGTGGTGGGAATGGGTGATCAGCTGATAGGTGTGGAAAACCTGTTGACGACTCTTAACGGCTGCAATTAGTCTTGCAGGGAAAGGCAAGGGGTGAGATGGCTAAAGATAGCTTTGTTATGTATAATGAGATAAGAATCCAATGTTCAGCAACTTGAGATGGCAGCTGGGATAGTGAGAGCAGAAGCAGGCAGGTGTCAAGGTGTGGCTTGACACTTTTGCATCTACATAGAAAAGTGTGTTGTTGTGGGGAGATTGCATTGCAGAGTGGTCTTCATATCTGCTGCCATTGTATACACCTGAAGGAGAGTCTCCACCCCCATCGTTCAGCCCGGACACTGAGATCCAGCTCCAAGGGCCTTCTGGCAGTTCCTTCACTGTGAGAAGCGAGGTTACAGGGAACCAGGCAGAGGGCCTTCTGTGGCGCCTGCCCCGTGGAACACCCTCCCACCAGATGTCAAAGGAAAAAACAACTACCAGACTTTTAGGAGACATCTGAAGGCAGTCCTGTTTAGGGAAGCTTTTAATATTTGAAGGGCTATTGTATTTTAATATTTGGTTGGAAGCCACCCAGAGTGGCTGGGAAAACCCAGCCAGATGGGCGGGGTATAAATAATAATAATAATAATTATTATTATTATTATTATTAGACCTGATATAAGCCAAATCTATGGTTATACAGTGAATAAAATATCCATATCTGGCATTAAAGAGTTACATGCATCAGCTAATATGCTGTGAAAATCATGGCCACTAACCCTGGCTTGGTAGCAAATGCATGTCATATCTAAATTTTCTTACATTTCCCAAGTGTAGAAGACAAGCTTTGTTTGCCTGTTTTAATGTTTTACCTCTAAAACCTCTAAAATCTTAGGTGGCAGATTTGCCAAAGTCCCCTTCAAGGTTAGATGCTGTCCATGTAGCTGTTAAGAGGTTGCAGTAGTATATCATGTGTTCGTCTACTATATATTTTATCAAGGAGTTAGAGAACCAAGGTACAACTGTATTCAGACCTGTAGAAGCGATTGTGAAATCTTTGACAATAAAGAGTTAACTGGGAACCATCCTAGACAATAGCAGGTTGTTTTGAGGCAAATACAACTTTTGAGACATCAGTGAAATAAGCAGACGAGAAACTCTCAACAAGTTTTATGCCTGATTGCTTAATATTTTATTTATAATGAGTTGTAAAAACTTGTTTAAGGCTAATGTATGATCACAAAAAGTCTATTAAAGAAATACCCTCTGTGATGCTTTTTTGGTGTAATTGTAACCAGACGGTTGCAAAAATCAGTGATTAAAACATTTATCCAGCTTTCAACTAGTATATATTTGAAAACAGTAATACAAATGCTGCTTTTAAGCTTTCTGTCTGTAGCGCATATGCTTTCTAATTCAGTATAATAAAGAACTATCCCAGGGTTTTACATTTTGTACTCAGTTCAGGAATACTATTCAGTTGTGTGATGCCTTAAACGAAACATAATTAAGTTAATTAAGTTATGTTTGAACATAATTTAGCTTTACAATTGCAATTTTCTTGACATTTATAGTTAAATAAAATAAAAGGGATAAATGGTTTAATTCACTTGTATAGATAGCTATGTATTAATAATTCAAGAGTAACTCACATAGCGGAATACCATATGCATCAGTTCTTCGCAAGAGAGTTCAATGAACTCTTTAATGTGACAGTCGGAGATAACACAACGAGTGACTTATTATGCTTGGGAGGCCATAAAAAGTGACTGACACCTCTCTCTTTTTTCCAGGTGGGGATAAAAGGCAACTGATTTCCTGGGCAACTGACAATCTAGTTAAGTATCAGACTGACAGGATGTTGGCACCAGCTTTGGAGGAATCGATCAGCCTCAACTCAAGGTAGGGAAATTTCACACATGTGGAGCTGCATCTAAGACTTAATTTACAATGTTAATTAGTCTTCACAAGCACAATAGATGATAGATAGATAGATAGATAGATAGATAGATAGATAGATGCAAGTGAAGTAGAGTCAGAGATTATTTTCAGAATGGCATCATAAAAACCAAGATAACAATTCAAGATAACTATGCGCAGTTCAAAAATTCCTCCACATAAAATTTCAGAATTCACTACAGTGGTACCTTGGTTTTCGAATGTCTCCATTGATGAACATTTCGGTTTTCAAACACTGCAAACCCGGAAGTAAATGCTGCAGTTTTCAAACTCGCCTTGGAAGTCGAATGTGCCACACAACTTCCGTATTGAGTGTTCCATATTGAGGCTTCCGTACTGAGTTTTCGGTTTTCGAACGTTTTGGAACTCCCAACAGTCTTCCGGAACAGAGTACGTTTGAAAACCGAGATATCACTGTATTTGGTTTTAGGGGACCGGAACATCCATGGCAAGGTGATTGGCTCTGGGTGGCTCAGGACTTCATGGCTGTCCCATGGGGCTGTCCCAACATGCCACAACACATGTGGCAGGCCACACTACGGACCTTGTTTTCTCAATGGGGCAGGAAGGGAGTGTTCTGAAAGTGAGGAATATTGACATCAGCTCCTTGTTGTGGCCAGATCACCATTTCCCCTCAGCAGAAATACACAGTGACCGCAGCATGTACTCCTTCAGAGATTGCGCTGTTGCCCAGAGTGCTCCCTCCTCCCTCTGGCATCTAACTTCCTGGGTTTCAGACCCCCACTGTCTACGGTAGCTGCTAAGGGAATCCTTCTGTCTCTGTTTGGCTTTCTGCTCTGTGACATGGATAAAATGCCTGCTTCTAGGAGAAGGTGGATGTTCTATCAGACTCTCTAGGGACATCGTGTTAACAGGCTGCAGTACTGTTTCAAATGCACCTGATTCCTGTCTCTGTTCAGGGCTAGTGCACCTGCTATCTCACTCTTGTTCTTCACTACCCATTATTTCCCAGCTCTTTTCTTCTTCTGGGGTGTGTCCTGTGTGCCACCACCACGAACCTGGGTCCATTCTCCCTTCATCTTCTTGGGGTGGCAGTTTCCACCACTCCTCTTCATCAGCCTGGTCCCTGACACCTCCCCAGTGGGCAAAGCCTAACCAGAGGAAGGTGAACAAACTGGACAAGGCAACGTTCTGGGGTTCTAAAATTGACCACAACTTCATTGATTCCAGATGTAGGTAGGAATTGGCTTAGGCATTGGGTGGATATCCCTCTCAGCCTCCTGGTGGAGGACTGAGGCATGAGAGGGTTGAGACTAGGATTAATGGGTCATCTGCAAGACAAAGTGCCTAAATAAGGATGGAAGGTTAGCATTCAAAAGCAGTGTAAGCCTAATTAAGCGGGGGGGGGGCATCAATAGTTATTTGGCTGGCTGTGGTCCTGAGGCCAGGTACAGCTGGCTTTTATCTGCTGGGGATGGACCAGAGTGAAGTCTGGTCCACTCCTAAACTCTGCCCACCTGGCCTGGCTGGATTGGCCCATATTAAAACAAAACAAAACTGGCCATTGGTAATGCCCACCAAACAGAGCTGCCAGCAAGGGGAATCCCCTAACTGCCAACCATCCTGATGAGCATTGCTCTGCCAAGGTTGGGGTCTACTGTGCCAGGTTGCAACCGCTGCCCACCCCAGAACTGGGTAAGCATCCACTTCTGAACTAATATGGCAGTTAACACATATATTTGAGTCTGCATGCATATATACAAGCACTTGTAATGTTTCTTAGCTATCCACATTGAGTTGAAAAGCTCGTCTGGGAGCTAGAGAATGTTCATAAGCCTGCCCGCCCCCCCAAAAAAAATCTCTTTAAAGCATCCTAGCCAGTAAGAAGATTATAGATATGCACACATCTAAATTTGTTTAATGAATCAAACATTCAAAACGCAAATGCAGTAAGCACACAGCTGTCAGCAGCAAACAATATTTAATGTTTACATGTGTGTGTTTTTCTGTCGCTGCTCTGGAGCCCTATTTATCCAGTGATTGTGGTGTATGTTTAATCAGAAATATTTATTCGTTGGTTTATTTATAAAACAAAAAAACAAAAAACCCTAAAACTTTATGGTCTCTGTATAAATGTGCTGAAATAAACAAATCTAGGTTTATGCCTGTGCCAAATTAACTTGAGAAGTCTGGATTCTAAAATAAGAGCAAGCAGTTTTCAACCCTGTACCTTATCATCTTTATAGTTCTCTTGGACCTGTGAGGTAAAATCACAAAACGTGTAATATGAGCTTTGCGGTGAATGTGATTTACTCTAAGCTATGTCTTTCAGACGCTCTTGAAGATGTTGGTCCTATTCTGCTGCACTTGTCCTTAACTAGAGATGTCAGGGAAAGAGGGGCTACTCAGGAGGAACAGGGAGAGAGAGAGGAGCAGGATAGTGTTTCCTCCAGAGAAGGGGGGGGGTCGCTGGGTTACAGAGAGCAGCCCCCGATAATTTCCACTGATTCATCTTCCAGCTCACCGGAAGAAGGAGAGGTGCCAGGCTATAGGAGGGAAGGGCAAAGACCAAGAGCAGTCAGTCTCAGACAGGAGGAGGAGACAATGGGGCAGACGCCGATTCAAAGTTCCCAGCCGTTTTCTGTGTCGGCGGGCAAGACAGAGCCCGCCACTCCGAGAAACTGAAAGTAACTGACCAGACGTATGTCAGAGACTCTGTAACTACATAATGAAAATAAATAGTTTTAGCTTACCGGAGAGCCTGTCGTTTCTCATGAGCAACATCTAAAGGGGGGTGCGATCCCCTGACAAGAATATATGTCCAGAATGCTGCATTCATGCCTTTAGATATCTTACTTGCTTATAAATGATTGTTTTATGCTTATTTGAAGCAGTAATTCATGCGCAATAAAATTAAAAGCTCCTAATTTTTTTAAAAATAGATCAAGTACCTTAATGAACACTTTGTTAGATTAATACCTACCTGCACATTTAAGCTGTGCTGTAAATGTGGCAAATAACATTTTAACAGGGTGAAAAATTAGTCTAATTTTTGTCTGTTTCTTATATAATTTTTATTTTTAGTGGGTTTGGCTGCAGGTATTAATGGAACCATGTCAATGCTAGTTCTGAGTTGCACAGGTATAGTGTTGGGTGAAGTGGTGTGGTTAAGGAATCATCAATATGCGTCTCGTCAGTACAGTGGTACCTCGGTTTCGAACGTAATCCATCCTGGAAGACCGTTCGGGTTCTGAAACGTTCGAAAACTGAGGACTCAACAGCTGACAGCTAGGCCTCAGGGTCTTGCACTCAGCGGAAGCCTCATGGCATGTTTGATTTCCGAGGCGTGTTCAAAAACCGAAGCATTTACTTCCGGGTTTACGGCGTTTATAAACCGAAATGTTTGTCAATTGAGACTTTAGAAAACCTAGGTACCTCTGTATTTTAGTTATTGACATCATCCTGTGTCTGTATTGTCCACTTACCATTCCTAGGCTTACCTTATTGAGCAGAGCTGCTAATTTATAGTACAAAAACGTGATGTTACAAATATACACACACAACCATGAGAATAGGCATGCCTCTACAAGAACAGAGAACTTGGGACCCCAAGCATTCTAATTTCACTGTGGTTTGAAAGGAGAGGTGATACCGAAAAGTCAGGGAATAGATAAAGGCATCCTAGGCACTGGTAGGGAGATTAAGACAGACAATGAAATTAAGTTAGTGTGAATTCATAGCTGAGTTGTATGAGTTGGTGAAAAAATGTTAATTATTTAAGCCACCTCTATGCTTCAACTATCCTTCTGCTAACCACACAGTTTAGCAGTTGTTCTGGGTGACATCCAGTTGTACCTATCCATTATCTTTCCTGCTGCAACTCCTAAAATATGGAAGAAACCCCAATATGCTATGGGATACCCCCATATCAGACATTAGTGGTGAAGGGGAGAGGGTAAAAAAGTCCTGTTATGAAAAATTAAACCCAATCTGTTTATGGAAATATACTATCCAGAATGATTATTAAACTATGGGGTTAGCAGAAAGGTAGTTGAAAGATATTGTTTAAATAATTAACCTTTCATAGCTGTGGTCACAGAAGAAAAAAAGTTTAAAAATACGAAAAGGCATGAAACATATTTCTGCCCATCTTTGCTTGACCATATAGAGAAATCAATTGTTTATAACCAGCCATTTATTTGAAAATATTTTATTTAGTTCTAACTGCAGCCATCCGGCAACATAATTATCTTGACTTATACGTCAACATTTAGGCATTCGTTAGAAAGAGTTCCCGAACCCAGTGTTGAATCTGTACAGATGTCACTATCAGATGTGCCCACTCATAAACTTATTCTATTTATTGCATTCATTTGTGGTTTCTTTTCAAATGAAGTACACATTTTTAAATATATTTTCTCTCATGAGGTAAGTGAGCCACAAGTAGAGGGGTTAAGGAAAATAAATAAGTAGTGGGGGTGGGGGGGGTTCAGTTTCTTTTGGCCCCATTACATCAACATACAGTAGTCGAGTTTGCTGTTTAGCTGTAAAATCCGTAAATCAAGTAACAGTAATACTTAATTGGTTTATTTGCCATTCATGGTACTATGATTTGCACCAGCATGTTGTTGTTGTTCAGTCGTTCAGTTGTGTCCGACTCTTCGTGACCCCATGGACCAGAGCACGCCAGGCACCCCTATCCTTCACTGCCTCCCGCAGTTTGGCCAAGCTCATGTTAGTAGCTTTGAGAACACTGTCCAACCATCTCATCCTCTGTCGTCCCCTTCTCCTTGTGCCCTCCATCTTTCCCAACATCAGGGTCTTTTCTAGGGAGTCTTCTCTTCTCATGAGGTGGCCAAAGTACTGGAGCCTCAACTTCAGGATCTGTCCTTCTAGTGAGCACTCAGGGCTGATTTCTTTGAGAATGGATAGGTTTGATCTTCTTGCAGTCCATGGGACTCTCAAGAGTCTCCTCCAGCACCATAATTCAAAAGCATCAATTCTTTGGCGATCAGCCTTCTTTATGGTCCAGCTCTCACTTCCATACATTACTACTGGGAAAACCATAGCTTTAACTATATGGACCTTTGTCAGCAAGGTGATGCACCAGCATAAACAAATTCATTTATGACAGCAATAGGCCTCTGGTTGAGCAGTTAGATCACAGATTCATCACTTTAGTTGTCCATGTCTTGGGCCAAAAACTTAATCAGTAGTTGTGTAAATTGTTCCTGTGTGTACAATAACCTGGAGTGATTTATAAGCAAAAACGTTTGCTCATAGCAGGTTAATTTGTAATATTATCTCAATCTCTTATTGTGACAGTTGTCTATGATTACTGCTTCCTATCTTTCTGTTGATCTAATTAACATATGTGGGGAAAATTAACTTGCAGAAAGCAATAGGTCATAAACTACTGACTAATTCATTGATTACTGCAACTTTGAAATATCACTACAAATTGTGCTGACATAAGTACCATGATTTGGGGGTAATGTTTTCCCAATTAATATCTGTATAATTTTTTTTTTTAAAAAAATCCAGTGACTATGTAAAGCAGGCTATCTCTAGAGTCCAGATATTTATGTTATAGAAAGTCACAGTTATTAAAATATTTATAAAATGAGAGTAGAAAGAAGCACTTTTGAAAAAAAGCAGTTAATAACGGGCGGGCATCAAGGGAGCCATCAGTACAACAGCAAAGTGCTTTGCAACTCCAATAACTTCACTAGTGCAGAAGCAGGCCATCAAATTTAATTAAAAGCAGTCAAAAATAAACTGAAAAATTGAACTGTAAAAAGCCTATCCTTTGCCAGCAGCTGAAAGCAAAGAGAAAGAGAGCCTTGGAAGTAGTAATGAATTGATAAGGCTTGCTGCCTGCAACTTGTAATTTGCTCTGTCAGATTTTAGTATCAGTTAAACTAGATTAATAGAGCAGGCGCTGATTCTCTATCTTAAATCCTTCTCCGCAGTCCTCCTCTTATGGGCACCCATGATAAATGGAAGCCCGAGTAGGTCAAAGTTTCAATTTGTTTCCCGGCTTGCTCACTTCTTTTAAATAATTCTGGCATCTTCGCTTACAGAGATGCAGAGCAAAGGCTCCGGGACAATTTAGAGACTGAAATAAACCTTTTTATTGACTGGTTTTTGGCCCTTGTGGGGGATCCTTATTGCCTTAATTCGATGGGGTTAGGAAATGCCTGCAAAGCGAGCTACTGACATCTCCATCTGCCACTAGAGGCTCTCATGGCGAAATGAATGATACGGAGGCTCATTTGCAATGTGATACGACTAACACATTTATTGCTGCTTTAAATGCTCAGATTAATGTGGATCTGTGCAAACTGTACCACAAGGACAAAAACAATTTACTTGAGATCATTTTTTTTATTTTTATAATGTTCTTTAATGAAGCTAAAGCCTCCCTGCTGTGACCTTATTATGTTTTCCGACATCAGTGGGAAACAGATTATGTTGAATTGAAAGAGAGCTCATGAAACAGCAGGAATTTTTGCAAGGGAAGATCAATTACTTTCTCTCTCTCTCTCTCTCTCTCTCTCTCTCTCTCTCAAACTGTGAATATGGAACTAGGAAAGGGAAAACTGAAGTCTGCAACCACTCAGAGTTAAAATCAATTTGCTTACAAAGAAGGGAGAAGGGGGCTGATTTAAAATACCAAGCATTAAGATGCATCATTTTTTTAAGACAATCGACATGAAAGCTTGACAGCACAATTAAGTATTAGATAAGATAAATTAGGTTATAGTATGGACAAGATATCTCTCCTCAAAGTAACTTTCATGAATACCTGTAATATGCGTGTAATATATTGAAAAGTTGACAAACTGAACAGCGTGAAGGAGAATGGTTGGCAGTGTATAATTGATTGCTTTGTTCTCTGGCTGTTAAAATGCTCTCGCGTGTTTAAAACTGATTACAAAATAAGAGTCGTGTTCAAAATGTTACGTAGTTGTTTTTCAAAATATCCATGACCGACAACTAGAATTCTGGATGCGAAATAACTTGGACAAAGACATTAATTTCTCATAATGGCAATCAAATCTCAAATTCAGGTAAGGGAAGTAGGTCAGTTTCCTGAGTTTTCACGGGACAGGCCCTTTGTGCCAACTTCCTTATAATTCCCATGGGACGCATGGGGAAAACAGGGATCTCTTGGATCACTCCACATGATACTTAAAAATAAAATAATTATTCATATATAAGCTTCACTGTATGGATTTAGTCACTTTTGGGGTGTCCTCTCTTTTTTGAGAAGTGTAATCTAGGGATTTGGAACACAGACCTGTTTCTCCATTCCACTAGAAGAGACTGTGAAGGTGTAGAACTGGCGCCTTGACACAGTGCTGGGATGCAAACCAACAAACTGAAGTTGAGGGTGGGCAGTTCTTGTGCCCAGAAATGAGGTGGACAACCTGCTCTGGGAGGGGTTGCTGCTCTCCCCCTGAAGGATTGTCTGTGAGTTCTTCTTGAACACTGGAGTCCAAAGGGGCCTCTGTAGATGGAAGTTCACCAACTGTCTGACCAACTATGGCCATTCCTGGACCGAGATAATCTGGCCTCAGTACCCCATGCTCTAGTGACCTTCTGTAAAGACTACTGCAATGTGTTCGATGTGAGGCTGCTCTTGGAGATAGCCTAGAAGCTGAAGGAAATACAAGAATGCAGCTGCTAGGTTGGTGAGTTAAGAAAATGCTGCACTGGCTCCCAGTGAGCTACTGAGCCCAATGAAAGGTATTAATGGTGTATAGCTTGGGACCTAAGTACAGTATTACCTCTGGTTATATACTGTCTTCCTTGTGAATGCTTTGGGTCACTAGCTCCTCTAACCCAGAAGTAGTTGCTCCTGGAAGCGAACTTTTCCCAGGATGTGAGAGGAAGTGGCACGCCAGGGGTGCGCGTGCAGCAGGAGGCCCCATTAGCGAAAGCGTGCCTCATGTTAATAACAGTTTCAGGATAAGAACGGATCTCCGGAATGAATTAAGTTCATAATAATAATAATAATTTATTTGTACCCTGCCCATCTGGCTGGGTCTCTGGAGGTACCACTGTATCTAAAATATTGCCTTCCCCAGTGTCAACCTGAGTCATGAAATCACCACAAGAGGCTCTGGTGGTGATTCCACCATTGGTTGCTGCCTACTTGGCACAAACCCATGAGAGGACCTTCTCAATAGTGGTCCTGTGGCTTTTTTTAAAACCAATATACCAGCATTTCACGCTACATTTCATTCACAGCAGTGAGTGTGGTATGACACAACAAGGAACAGCATTTGACAATGTGACTCCTCCACCACCCTGTCTGCACATACATGTTTCTGTTCCTTCATGATTCACCTGTGTAAACACCTGGTTCCATATATGCTTGTATACTGCCCCAAGTTTCATCACTTTATTCCTGTGGTTTTCTGGGTTAATCAGGCTCCAAACAGATTTTTCTTTCTTTCTGGAATCAACTGTACAACAGAAGTACATGCTATGTTCCACTAGAAGATCATTGTAAGTAACTTGATTTTATGCTAGGTCCCACTAGATCTCCAGAAGCGGCTTTTATGTTGTGTGAAATCTCAAAAATAAGGCAGAAAGTAACAGGTAGGGCAACATTGGGGAAATGGAATAAATTGCCACGTGAATGCAGCCTGGAATCACACATGACACCCAAAGAAGGCCGATTTGCAACGTCTGTCAAACACAATGTTTATAACTCTGGACTGCATTACTGGTATGGCTAACTGAGTGAAAATGCTTTAAATTACAGCAGAACAGACGTGTGAAACATATTTTACCTTCTAGAGATATTTGGCCCCTGCTTTTTGCTTTTGGGAAAATAACACAGAAAAAGAGCTTTCATAAATTCAACATCTGGTAAATTGGCTTCTTCCTAACTAAAAACTTAGTCCAAAAATGGGAAAATATACAAATTTATAAGCTGCATATGAATATTTGGTGACTTTCCAAGCAGAAAAGACAAATTATATTTAATTGTATGTCTCAGGACTAGTTTGGATGAGAATGCCGCAATGTCCATAAAAGCTAACTATGAAGTTCTAAATATATAATACATGAAAGGTATACAAATGCTTACATTTAAAACATCTACCATAATTTGAATAATTATCAAATGAGATAGTAAAGGCTAGATACTATTTTCTTCTTATCAAATAATTAATTACTTTCTGCCGCTTAAGAACCTAAGTCATTTTTTTTTAAAAAATCCAATATATTTTGCAGGCTTGACAATTAAATTCATCCTGCTTTTTAAAAACTCACTATCATTATTGCTGCACATTTCTAAGGATAGATTAAAGCTGGAAGCACCTATAATGTTATAATCATAGAATCATCGGAGAGTTGGAAGGGACCCCAAGGGTCATCTAGTCCAACCTTCTGCAATGCAGGAATCTCACCTAAAGCATCCATGACAGATGACCACCCAACATCTGCTTACAAACCTCAGATGAAGGACAGTCCACTACATCCCAGGAGAGGCCGTTCCACTGTCAAACAGCTCTTACTATCAAAAATTTCTTCCTGGTGTTTAGTTGGGATCTCCTTTCTTGTAACTTGAAGCCATCAAGTTTGAGTCCTACCCTCCAGAGCAGGAGAAAAAACAAGCTTGCTCCATCCTCCATGTGACAGCCCTTGAGATATTTGAAGATGGCTATCATATCTCCTCTCAGTCTCCTCTTTCCCAGGCTAAACATACCCAACTCCTTCAACTGTTCCTCATAAGGCTGGGTTTGCAGGCCTTGATCATCTTGGTTGCCCTCCCCTGTACAAGTTCCAGCTGGTCAACATCCTTCATAAATTATGGTGCCCAGAATTGGACACAGTATTCCAGGTGAGGTTTGACCAAGGCAAAATAGAGTAGTACTATTACTTCCCTTGATCTGGACACTAGACTTCTGTTGATGCAGCCTAGAATAGCGTTAGCTATTTGAATCATGTCAACATATGGCAACCCTACATTTGTTCATGCTTAATGTTTAATATACAAGAACAATATTCATACTCTTTAAAGGCAACAGAATAGTGTTGTATTGTGGTGAGAAATGACATAAATCTGGACACTGTTGTCCTGTCCAGGGCATACTTCTGTAAGTCACTCTATGGTGGAATCGGCACACATATAAAAAGGGTTTTGAAAAACACATTGAATTTGGCATAGCTCACTGCTGCCATCTTTACAACAGATTTAACACGTTTTATTTGCAGCTATCTAGCTGAGTCCTACTGTATGTGGGGTTGATTTTATAAAATGTTTGGAAGCTAATGTGGAATGCCACAAGCAGGCAGTTCTCATGGGCTTTTAATAAAAATCATATTCTTGCCTGATCTGCATTTGCTTCTAATGTGATTTTGGACACAGTTCAAATCACCTTCCAAGCTTTTCTGTGGTTTTAGCCCAGAATATCGTCAGGACCACTTCCACCCATATAAATATGCCTACTTGTTGAGATCTTTGGCAGAAGCCTTACTTTATTTCCCGTTGCTATCAGTGGTGTGGTTTGCAGTGACATGGAATAGGAGCACTCATTCCTCAGTGACAAGGGTTTGCAATTCTGCTTTTAATTCTGTTAGCCAAAGTTGAAGATTTCAGTGGTTCCAAAATCCACCCAAGCTTTAAATAAAACAAAACAAAACAAAAAAAAACCCTCCCCATGTAGTATGAATGAAAAGCTTTCAGAGGGGTGAAGACAGGAAGAAAAATGCCTTCACTGAAAGAGATATGCCTCACTGGATCCCTCTAGAGATTTCTAAATCTTTAATGGTTTGAATGGTTACTATCAAACACTGCATTTTTATAATACACAGGGCTGTTTTAATCTACCAGACTGTTCTGCACTTTTAGACAGCATTTTGAGACAACGACATGATGTTATATTTGCATGCATAATATATTAAAACATAATGTGTGTTGAGTGAGCGGGTCATGATATATATTTAATTTAATGCTACAGTACTTTCTGTAGTGGTTGTCATTTATTAATGTACAATTCCACCATAAACATGCATACATTTGCAAAAAATATAAAAATATATTAAAAAATCTTATCCATGTTGGTTCCTAAATAGAAGATTGCATTTTCCCTTCAAAAGTGCAAATGTGCACTTAAAATCCATTAATCAACATGCTAGCCATCCATAGCAGAATTTTATTAACAGCACCAAGCTAACCACACATTTGACAGACATGCCTCTCCAGGTAGAAATCTCCCTGCCTTATTTAATTTATGGTGAGCAATCCATGCACATCGGCCATCAAAAATTATTAAAATCTGCAAAGGCAGAAACTGAAGCTTCCGGGGTGGTCTTTATTTGCAGAACACTAGAGAACATGTTGACATGTTCTGTCAAATCAAGCACTTTGCTTCTCTGAATGGTCAACTACAGGACTTATTTCCCAGCCTACTCAGTTTTCTGGCACCTCTCAGTTGGGCACCATTGCCATTATAAGAGAAAAAGGGAGGCATTCAAGGTGAGTTCTGGTACCACTTTTTTCTAGAAAAATAGCACTGGTCAACTAGAGAGCAGCTCATGAGGACAATCTCTCTCTCCCATTGTTTACCCGCAACAGGTATTCAAAGGCATATATATTATCCTGGGGATATTATATAACTCCAATAATTTATCTAATCCCAGTCCTCCTTTCAACATGTCTAAATTGGGGAATTCCTTGATCTGTGAACTCAACATTATTTCCAAAGGAATATCTTTGGAGCTTGCCAATGTTTTGGTGCACCATCATGCCTGCTTCATTTCCCCAAAAAATCTTCCATTCATTTAAAATAATGAATGGATTATATATTTATTATGGTCACATGTTAGCAAAATTAGATACACATATACAGTAAAACATGCAGCTAGTTTAAACAGTTGGAGACAAATATATTAAAATATATTTGTGTGGTTTTTTAATAAGCCAACAAATAAAAAATTATCTTTATCTGAGCCAAAGTCAGGAAAAATAAATTGCAACCCTCTCAGTAATATGGGAATAATCATCCCTTAAACAGAACTATACCAAAACTTCAGAGGACATAGCTGACTATTTGTCTATAGATGTTAACAAATGTTAACTAAGAACTTTTCTAATCAATATTGAAAACTATACATTGAGGGTTTGTGTTGTGTGGGCAACCTGGACATGAAGAATTTCCAACTATATTAGACAAAGACATTAAGGTTTACTCTAACAAGTGTTCCTGAAGAACGAAAATTGAGTCAATCAAAATGTCTTTTTGGCACCTACATTTGTATGTGCCCATGTCTATATAATTATGGGATGCATTGCAGTTGACATATTTGTAAAAATAGGGTTCCTATATTAGGTTCTTCAAGATGAACCTGAAGCAGCATAAATAGTGCTGTTATTTGTATAATTTTCTGTTAGGAGTGTTGATTCTCATGCTCTCAAATTCTGGTTAAACATAATTTTCCTTTTTTTTGCAGTTGTAACTGAAAAGTTTCAATTGATTTTAAAAAAGAAAAAAAAATGGTGGCATGTCATTGCACAATCTGCCATTCTGTTCTTTCTGGAATATAGAAACAGAATATAAAAGTGAACATGAGTTAATTGTGCTACTGATTCTGAGACTTTTTTTACATGTATTAAAAACAATAAACTCACTTTAGAAATATAGCTTTTTTATCTGTTTCTGATTCAAATGTCAGTATATGTGTGTAATATAAACGAAGCATTGATATTGCTGGAATTAATTTTGCTTGTCATCTCTGAAATCAAGTGACAATCTCCCATATATTTTAAAATATCCTAACCATGCCGGTAGTAAAGATAATTTAAAAGCATCGACTTATCTGATGTTTGCATGGGTTTTGTCTTTCATTTGCTTAGGAAAAAAATTGAAATTTGGTCCAAATTAGGTCAACCCAAAAGGCATACCCCATAAATTATTTTCATTTATTAAAGTGTAGAATAACCTAACATTGCAAATATAGAAACCTCTTCTACTTAGTCTAACTCATGGGTCGGCAAACTAAGGCCCGCGGGCTGGTTCAGGCCCAATTGCCTTCTAGATCTGGCCCGCGGACGGTCCGGGAATCCAGGCAGCCGGCATAGTGCGCGTGCATGATGGTTTTTGCAACTCAGCCAGGCTTGGGGATCAAAAGTGAGGCGAGCTCCGTCTATTGTGCGTGCGCAGCAATCTTTCCTTCTAGGGTGGGGAAGAGGGAAAAGGAACCACAGTTCGGATTTCCACCATGGAGCTGCCGCCGACTGACCTAAGGAAGGGCAGTTGTGGCAGCAGGGGCTCGGAGGCGCCTCGGGAGCAATGCCCACCGGGATCTGTGGTGGCTGTGCTCCCCGCCGGAGGAAGCAGGGAGCGCCTGGGCAGCTGCACTTTGCTGAGGAGGCTGCTCATTAGCTACATGGTGCGAGCCATGGAAAGGTAAATAGCCACCGCCGCTGCCACATCTTCCCTCACGCAGGGAAAAGAACGTTTTTGGTTAAGTGGTGCTGGCCTGACTTAGCGTGGCCAACGGCTTTTCCCTTCACCCACGCATGCACACACGCTCTCTAGGGCTGACAGAAATGGCGCACTTACCTCAGCCCCCCACCCCCACCCAACCCTACGAAATAAATAATAGCTGTCAATGCATCAAATGCAAAGGAAGCAGCATGGGTGTATGATGAAACACACCCCCCAAAAAACAATCAAATTTGGGCAATGTTGGGGTTGGTCCCAATAAGGGTTTTTGCAAAAAAAAAAAAAATGTGGGTCATAATCATGGCAACATATAGTCCGCCCCCCCCCACAAGGTCTGAGGGACAGTGGACCGGCCCCCTGCTGAAAATTTTTGCTGACCCATGGGCCAACTGTTTAAACCCATGGTGTGTACCATGCGACATAATGGCTGCCATGGGGAGTAGCATGTGGCTTGAACATCAGAGGAGCTGAGCCAGTGCAAACATGAACTGAGCAGGAGAACCAAAACAGTTTCTCAAGAATTGTGAGTTTTTGATGCGATATTTGTTAAAGTCATTCATCGGCACCATGGAGTTCCCAGAGGTTAGAGAGCACATTGGTAACCCCTATTGTATGCTTTAACAAAATGTTACAATAGTTGTTGCAACATTCAACATACGTTGCTTTTCTGAAAAATACTGTTTAAGGATGGATAAAATTTCAACGAAGAATCATTCTTTTTCACTCTTGCGATATCTGAGAAATAATTGCGCACATTCATTTGATTCCAGATACTTTATATTAGTCCTTTCTGGATTGCTGCAGTTAATATTAATCTAATTATGTTCATTAGGTCTTAAACAGTTTAGAATTGATTAAAAGATGTCAATATTAAATTGCATCTGATATTAAATTACCACGGGCCTAGTACAACTTAAACAAGCTCATGAGGAATCTTGTTGTCTTTCTCTTAATATTCCTATTAAAAATCAAGAAGCTGAAAACTAACGAAAATTCGGTCATCAAGAAGAGAGTGAAATATAATTTCCCTTTGTTATTACAATCTAGTTTTGAAGGTATAAGGCCAGATGCCTCCCTATGCATCTGTTCTGCCCACTGGAGATTCTGCATGATTCTAACTTGCATCCCATGTCGTTTAACATTTGCAAGAAGCAACTGGGTAGACAGCCCCAGAGCTTTGGGCTGCAATGCTATTAACATGCTGCTGGCAGACAATTCCATCTCTCTACTTCTTAATCCTAGGGAAGCTGTGGAACTCTTAAACAGGTATTTGTGATGGACGAGGGGGAACAAGCTGAAGTTTAATCTAGACAAGGCAAGTGCTGTGAGTAGGAAAATTGGCTGGTGTGGGTGGAGGGATTGCACCCCCGCCCGAAGAACGAGCTCTTCAACTCGGGGGTTCTTTTTGATTCAACACTGTCTATGGAAACACAGGTGACACTGGTTGCCAGAAGCCCCTTTTAACAGCTTATAAGAAAAAAAAGTAAAGGACCCCTGACAGTTTAATCCAGTCGTGAACGACTCTGGGTTTGTGGTGCTCATCTTGCTTTACTGGCCGAGGGAGCCGACGTTTGTCCACAGACAGTTTTTCCAAGTCATGTGGCTAGCATGACGAAGCCGCTTCTGATGAAACCAGAGCAGTGCACGGAAACGCCATTTAGCTTCCCACCGGAGTGGTACCTATTTATCTAATTGTACTTTGATGTGCTTTCAAACTGCTAGGTTGGCTGGAGCTGGGACCAAACAATGGGAGCTCACCCCATCGCGGGGATTTGAACCGCCGACCTTCTGATCGGCAATCCCTAGGCTCTGTGGTTTACACCACAGCGCCACCCGTGTCCCGCCAAATACAATTGATGCCAAATACAAGATAAGTCACACCTAACCACAGTTATGAATGCACTAGTTACCTCTAGAAAAGACTTCTGTGATTTATGTAAGGTTGCCTTTGAACATGGACCTGGAAGCTTCAGTTGGTACAAAGCAAGGGCATTTGGATGTACTAAAGAAAGTGTGGACCACACCATTTAATGTACAGCATTTAGACAGGCTTACAAGCCTCTTGGCTTCTAAGTGATTTAACTTTGATTGGCTATAGAACTGAAAATTTGTTTTTACAGTCTGAATATTTCAAAATAATAATAATCGAGGGGGGGCATCTTTTAACTTTAACAATATTTTAAAATAATATAAATTAATTGTAATTTTATGTTTATATCCTGGGGTTGATGCAATTAATATTAATTATATCCACTATGTCCTAAACAGTTTTAGAATTTATTAAAACATGACAGTATTACATCTAATATTAAAAATTACCACAGGCACAGAACAGCTTAAACAAGCTAATTTTCACTACCTTTAAGATGATGGACTACAAATATTTAAAGTAAATAAAGTATACATTATTTTACCTTGGGGGAAAAATAATCTGGAAAACACGCTCCTATTTTTCATTCTCTGTAAAAGTATCATTATAACACACACACATTGATTGATTGATTGATTGATTGATTGATTTGAATTTTCAGCATTCCCATGTTGTAAGCCAAAAGCTGTATTCTCATTTTTTTTTTTTAAATTAAAAAAAGCTGTTATGGAAACAAATTTATTTGTGTACAAATGACTGGGCCGCAAGCATTTTATCTTTCAATTGAAACAGATGGAATGTGATAAACGGACCTTTTATACTCCCATCATTCATTCATTTTAAGAGGGAATTATAGTTTGTCCCCCACTTATCATGCGATCTCCAGCATTCTGTTCTAATATTAGCATTTCTATCAGTCTTTTGCTACAAATTTGAGTGAACTATATAATAATGAATTCAAGCTCTTCTGCATGGAGACTGGAGATATATTAATAAATGCACTGTCACACTCAAATGCACTTATCTACCACCATCCTCTCTAAACTGACCCTGAGAAAAGCAATAACCTTCTTAGATGATTTGCTAAACCCTGGCCCTGATCCTAAGCATTGTGGATGGGATTCACCGGCTGATTTGAAAAGCACTTGAGAAAGCAATGGAGCTGCTGCAGTAAAATGAAGAAAAGAAAACATTTGCATAAGCATTTTGAGCACGGCTACGGTTAGAAATAATTCACACTGATTTGAGCTATGCTTATTTTGAAGAGCGGTTGAAGTTTAACATACACAAGCCCTGCTCAAGCCATGCCCCCAACATCTGCACCGGCCGCTCCACCCCCTAACCTTGTCACGTCAAGGAAGCTTCTAAGCATTTTTTGTGATCAGAAAGCATGATATCACCAGGGTTCCTAAGTGAATTTGCTTCAAACCACTCGCCAGATCTTCCTGGTCAACATGGAGAGGGCAGAGGGCTGGACTAGGATGTTGGAGAGTGGGCTGGTGCACATACCCCTGCATCCCCGTATTTATGTTGCAATTCCTTGTTTGAGCTCAACATCTGAACAGGACCAGAGCTATAAAAACACAGGTCTGCAGAAAAATGGGCATTTCCGCTCTATCAGATTTCTAATTACCAAAGTGACTGAATTATTCAGGATTGGATCCAGACATGCTTTTTGAATTCGCACAAAGGTGGTTCTGCTTAAGTTTCTTTCGAGTCAGGAAAGCGCTGTCGGAGATTTCCGTGTGTGCAGTGACACTCTCCTTTCAAAACCAAGGGGAGGGCTATTGCTTTCATGTGCTACTTTTGGCTTTCCACATCTGGATAGCCACTATTTGGAGAGGTCTTTGGTTTGATCCAGCAGCGGTTCTAGTATTATGTTTCTGATCCTAACATTTTGTGATTGCCCTTACTTTCTAGGAATTTGTGGTCAGCTGCTGGGCACTGATATCCCATTGCACAGTAATTCTCCTGAGTAAATGTATCCCCATTTCCTCCTGCACAGGGTTTCTGATACATGTAGAAAGCTGCTGGAGATTGTGTCACACCCTATCGTCAGACACATCTCCAATGCATATTTTACAATTGGCATGTCTACACTATCCTGCAGAGCTTGCCTATTCCCCCCCCCCCTTCGTTGTGCAGCACCCCTGCAAGTCCTACATCAAGCCAAACACAGCCATCATGAACAGAGGCGTAGGAAGGTCAGGTGGTACCCAGTGTGGAAAATTTCTTGTCACCCCCCATTGATCTCCCCCCCAAAATGGTTTTACGTTATTTCATATTTTCTTACAAAGGAATAATAATAAGGAAAAAAAAAACTTTTATTTATATCCTGCCATCCCCGGCTGAAGTCGGGCACAGGGTGACTAACATCAGATACATAACATTGGTATAAAATCAAACAATAATTAAAACATCTCAAAATCAAATTAAAACCTAATTAGATGGCTTACCACAGGGTTAGGGTTGGGAACAGTAAGTGCTCCACTGAACTGAAATTTCAGCCTTCACGACATAGGAAAACTGCCAAGTAAACAGCTATTTTGGTAGAGGAGGGTCAAGATATTAACCGATATGCATGAAATTTCATATATAGCTATATAATCCCTAGTACAGTAAGATACGACCTTTGGAACAGGCATTTTTTAAAAAAAGTTTTTTTATGAACCGCCCTAGTAGGGCAGTAATTGTTCCTTGATAATTTGTAAACCCCCCCCCCACATTATGGAAAATGGGGTGGCCTGCCCCCTACGCCCCCCCTTGCTTCGCCCCTGATCACGAAACAGGACTTTGATATAAAAAATGCCTTGTTGTAGTTCTTTGTGACAAGAAATGAAATTGACAAAAGATTTTAATTTTATTTGATTTTGATTTATTCTATTTCTATACTGCTTTTCGTTCAAAAGAATCCCAGAGCAGCTTACAAACAATAAATAACAAGAACACGGTGGGACATAATGGAATATCACAAATACAGCATAAATCACAGAATAATTAACAAACATTAAAGTGCAGCCAATTACCCCCTTTTTTTCTTTTAGCTTCTACCTTCATTTCTGTCCTTCATCTTCCCCCCTCCAACTCTTTCCCCGTTTTCTTCCTAATGTCTCAACAAATGAAACCGATTTGTAAAAAACAAAAAAAAAAAAAACCATAAAACAAAATACGAGAGGGAGACATTGCACACACACCTTTCTAAATCAAGAAAATCTTTAATAAAAATACATCTAAGATTATTACTGGACTTGAACTCAGATTTGAAGTCTAACACTTGAAACCCTTGGCTATGAAAGCCCATATCTGCAGCTCATCATCAGCTTGCAGACATTGCTTGGCAAACCTTCCCCATAACTGGGAAACTGCTCTTTCTGTTTCTTTTGGATTCAGCCCAGAAGGACCCCCAACCCCCTTGACATGTTTTGAGACAGATCACAAGTAAGGGTAAATATACTTTTCTGGTTTCTTCTCCCCCCATACTTTCTTTCTCACATTCCATACGGCTTTCACCACTTCCCGCACCCCTGAAATATCATGTAAGCTGAAATATCACCATCCTGCTGCTCTTGGCTCACTGCCACTTCATATGTCTCTCTCCATATCTCTTGTCCTCCCCCTCTGTTGTGGGACAAAGGCTTCTGTAATTTACTTTGCTGTTTCCTTTTTATTTTACCTTATTGATAAAGCCTCATTTTCTGGCAGAGTTTTGGCCTCCTCTCTGTTATTCTCTCCCTTACAAGACTTCTCCTCTATCTAGCCACTTCTTTCTAAAGTTGTAGCTTATCCACCTGTCAGAGGACTGCCCTCGGCGGAAGGCAAGGTGGTGCCAGGGCTTTATCAGTGTCACGAGCCCCCGTCTCAGATACTGAGCAACTCATCTTCATCCAGTGGGGGAAGCAGTGATCCCTCGAGTGGGGAGGAGGAGATGGGAGCAGGAAGTAGGAGTCAGGGCTGTGACAGGGGAGGAGAGCCCTCACACCGAGCAGAGACTGGAAGTGAAGCACCCTTTCCATCTCCCCTTTTGCGCAGAGGGGAAAGACGCAGGGGGGGCAGGCGGGGGTTCCGCATCCCATGCCTTTTATGCTGGGCAAAGAACCGGAAGGGGTCATTCCCAGACTCTGCCGAAGGATGAGCTGGACATTCTTTCTTTAACTGCACTGTAAATATCTGCACCACTAAAGAACTTAGTTTCAGAAGCTTTGCATCACCCTGGTTACTCATGAGCAGCCACTAAAAACCTTACACCACCCTTTGCAAGCATTTTCCCACTTGTTCTGGACTTCCTATACACGGGTCCGATCAGTTTTTGGTTTGCCCCATTTCCCCCAGGAAGACCCATTTTTTTACTGAATTGGTGCAAATATCAACCCATGGAGAACCCAACTGACATTTTCAATTGATGTTCAGCAGTACCAAGAGGGGTTTTCCTGGGCGAAAACAGTTGGGCAAACAGAAGTTTGGGTGAGCCCTCATACTCACACCGTAGTCCTGTGCATTTTGACAAAGAGTGGCTGGCTTTATTTGGTTTCAGTTCAGCACAATCATTTGCTGGACTGGCTCACTGAATTGAGCCATTTGTGTTCGAATTTTACAAGTGTGCCCTAAGTCAGGAACAAATGAAAGCCTACTATGGTTCTCATATAAAGACTTTAAATATGAAACTGTCAGTACTATTTAATTAAGGCCTTATGCATATAAATCCCAGTTGAACGAAATGAGAATATTCTGCGCATGAATGTCTTCATGTTGCTATGAACGTTAGAATTTGGCAGCGCAACATCAGTAATGAAGGTGAAGTATTATAGGTCAAGTACAGCTAATTGCAGAATTCTAAAATCTCTGATTACTGTCAGGACAGTAGATAGAGCACTAGCTGGCTATATAGTGAAGAGGAAGCATTAGAAGCAAAGGTCAGAGCATCATCACTACAGTTGAGCTGTCTGGGGCTAATAGATCAACAGAAACACTTACATGCATGGCTGGTTTTAATAGCCATATCTGTACTAAATAGCATCTGTTTAAAATGATATCCAGCCTTAGAAATGGACTGCAGTAATAACCATTGTTCACGTGTATTTGAAAGAATGCTTTGTCACAACAAAGGACTCAGAAATGTAATGCAAACAAGAGCCTCTTTTTGAGGGTTAGAAAGAACACCGCTTACTAATTTTGGAACTGTGTCACCATCATCAGGATGCTATATATATATATATATATATATATATATATATATATATATAAAAAACAGGACACACTATTACTTTATATTATGATAAAGTTGTGTTGATCCTGTTCTCCAGTTTTGGACGCCATCTTGGGTGCCACAGACTTTACATTTTGAAGGTAATCCAACTGTCTTTGAGCCTGGGCTCGTGGGGTGTGATGAGCAGGTCAGAGGAGTTGAACAAGAAATAGTTTATTGCAGAACTATGTACAACAGGCCTTCACTGTTCTAGGAAGGAGGCACTGCAATGTTCCCCCCATATGTCCCCACACTCTGAGGCTGGCAAGCTAGTAATAGGGCAAAATGGCAGAGCATTGGGATGACTGAGTTGGCAGCAGACCCTGGTTTTGCCATCTGCCTGAATTGCAGGAACCAGCTGAGCAGGGGGAAAGTATCAGGGCTCCATACCACCAGCAGCTTCATCTATCCCTCTTGCTCGGGGAAGAGTCAAAAAAGTCAGGTGGGAAACGCAAGAGGTGCATGGGGCAAAACAAAACAACAAATTGGATCCTCTTCAAGGAGGGTACACATTGCGCTCCGGCCCCAGGCATCTCCCACCTCCTGGTGTGGGTAAGGCTATGCCCTGCTCCACTCTGGTTGGTCGTTTCGTGGTCACTTGGTCCCTAAAGCCAATGGCTTGGTTTAGGGGGCGGGTAGCGGCCCCGAAACATTATTTATTCCCTGTGCAATTTTTTCTGGATCTCTTTGCCTTCGTGCAGCTGATCACCCCCATCCCTTTATCTGGTGTGTTAGCCTTGCTATGGACTTCGTTGGTCGCCTGTTTTGCAATTGGGGCCTGGTAGGAATTTTTCCATCTGGCAGATTGGCAGAGCCATTTGGTTTTTGCCTACCACATAGCAATCGTCACAGCTTTGTAAGATTTGGTGGTTAGGCATTGGATCAGCAATATGTGTTGAAGCAGATCATTAAATATTTAGCTTGTGTCCTGTCCATTAGTAAGGTTGACCATTTTTTGCAATCTGTTTTGCATATTTTAAACAAGGACAGTATCTATTGAGCATTTGGTATCACAGATATTCTAAGCAAACTCACTTTATGAGTTTATAATAATGAGCTAAATCTAACATTCTGTTTTGTTAAGGTTTATTAAAATATTCTATTTGGGAAATATTAACACAAATCGTATGGCCTTTCCCTATCCCTATCCCCATCCCCATCCCCACCCAACTTTATACGGAAAACATTTGGTATGGTTCAAGTACAGCAGATGGTGCTGTTCAGTATGGATAGAGGGGAGATAAAAATACTGTTAAATTTTGCAAATTAAGAGCGCATGTTGATTATGCTAGTTTGATTGACTGAGCTTTTCTATTGCACACATTTGAACCGACAGCGAGAAAATTTTCATAAATGTTCTTTCTCGGTAATTCTGTGAAAATATATTTTATAACTGGTGCATTAAAGAGAAAATATCAATCTGCAAATATCAATCTTTAGCAAGCAAGAGAAGTTTTCCTAACGTAAACTAAAATTTGCCCAGTATTGAAATGTTTATTTCTTCCCAGATTTTATATCAAAATCTGGCAGAATAACAACAAGGTTCTGCTATTATAGGTGTCGGTTTTAAATTTTACTTGTATATCACGTTGCCTAGCTGACTTAAATGTTCGAGTTCTAACTATGATCCGTCATGTGCTACAAAGAAAACACATTTCATTTTTATTAGTGCTGTACTCACTCATTCCTTGCTGTGGTTCACATCGCAGCACTGCAACCCTATCGCTCTCGCCAGAACACCATTAATTCCCTGTTCCCCCAGCTTGCAGAATTTACATTTTCCTTAGAGGATAATATGAATGTGTGTAGTCTTTGTTAAACATAGAGAACATAATCTCCGTGCTGGATTTAATTTTAACAGACTGTTCCGAGAGGCAGGTGTAGCACTTTGTACAACCAGTTTCCCTTCAGTTGCTGGTTGCGTGTCGAGGTCCCCAAACCACCCCTCAAGTAAAACACACTTCACACCAGATATAAGTTTTAGGTTTTGGGCATTAATGTGGCCACAACTTTATTGAATACAAAATAAGTGAGTGGTTGCTTAGGCATTGGTTAAGACTATCTGTCCCTCTGGGGACAGAACTGACATCCACCCGCCTGTGGAGTCAGTATAGGGGAAAACACTTTGGGGAGAGAATGTGCGACCGTTCTCCCCAAATGCTCCCAGGGGCTCTTGCGTGGGCCCTGTCCCCCAACTGGGGGAAACGGACAAGCATGGTGAGCCCCTGGATTCCTTTAACGGAATTCCCCTCGCCGCCGCAGCATAGGAGGGGCAACCACAGCCAACTCTGCCCCTCCTAAACCAATTTATAACCAATGCCTAACCGCCAACCTTACAAGTTGTGACTAATTGCTACGCAGTAGGTGAAAACCAAATGGCACCAGCCAATCAGCCAAATGGAAAAATTCCTACCAGGCCCCTGCTCCAACGCAGACGACCCCATGACAGGCATAGCAAGGTCAATGCAGAGGCCTAATAACAGGGCGGGAGGGCGGGCGATCCGATGCACGAAGCCAGGAGGGCTCCGATGCTGAGTGCAGGGTCATTTATAGGCTCTGGACTGTCCGTCAACAAGTTGCAACATATGAATCTCCCCAACGACAGCCAGAGCCCAATCACAGTAGTGGCCATCCATACAAACCCGCCCAGCAGCAGAGGGGTGACTTGCTAGCCCCCACCGCAACACGTGCTCTCCATGAAGGAGAACATGCTCTGTAGAATGTCAGCACGTTGCCTTAGTATACTGGCCCCCAACCCAGAACCAAGTTTGCTTTTACATAATATGATGGTGATGATCATGATGAAACTTTGCCCCCCTCAAACAACAACAACAAAAACCTTAAAAATACTTGTTATAAAAACTTTACTATATGCCTGCTTTGTACTACTGCTATTAATACTACTACTAATAATCATTTTATTCTTTATACTCTACCCATCTGACTAGGTTTCCCCAGCCACTCTGGGCAGCTTACAGTATGTGTTAAAACACAGTAAAACCTCAAACATTAAAAACCTCCCAATACAGGGCTACCTTCAGATGTTTTCTAAAAGTCAGATAGTTGATCATTTCCTTTCCATCCTTGACATCTGACGGTAGGGCGTTCCACAGGGAGGGTCCCTCTGCCTAGCTAGTCATAATGCTTTGTCTGTGAAGGGGTTTTACTTCAACCAGGGACCTCGTATCTTCCATCCTATGCCATGAGATATATCACCTTTTCATCCCTCTGGCCTTGTTTCTCACCAAAACACTACAGCCCATGTATTCAAGGGGCCAGTGGGACTATGTAGCTCCCCACCCCCCGGTAATGTGCATGCATTGATCCTGGCTGAGAATTGGGCAGACACAAGACATGCCTTGGGGTAGGCATACATGGTTTCCAGTGGTGCAACTCACTAGCTGGATTTGCCAGATATTCCTGCTAAGCTGTATCTTTCCCGGGTTTGTGGATTCGGGTGATGGTGGGATTATGTTCTGGCCTCAATCAAGGGAAATAGAAGCAAGAGAGGATGCTTTTTCTTGTGTTGCCAAGAACACAGAGGTGTGCGTGGCAGTCCCACGCCCAGCATCCTCACATACTCCACCCTTAACCTTTCTGCATAGAAAAGGAAGATCTGAAGGTTGCAGTCACTTGAAGCCTTCAGATGACCAGGATTCTCCACAAAAAAGCTTCTAAGTTTGTTCACCTGAACATTCTTAGAAGCCACTGTCTAATGTATCCACTCAACCCACGAAGATTTGGGATGGAATTACAGGCTCTCCCCCACCCATCCTCTATGAATATTTAACCTTCCTACAATCAATCTAGTGTATTTGTACCATTTTAAATGATTGATAGGGACACGGGTGGTGCTGTGGTGTAAACCACTGAGCCTAGGGCTTGCCAATCAGAAGGTCGGTGGTTCAAATCCCCACAACAGGGTGAGCTCCCGTTGCTCGGTCCCAGCTCCTGCCAACCTAGCATTTAGGAAGCATGCCAAAAAGTGCAAGTGAATAAATAGGTACCGCTCCGGCGGGAAGGTAAACTGCGTTTCCATGTGCTGCTCTGGTTTCACCAGAAGAGGCTTAGTCATGCTGGCCACATGACCTGGAAAAACTGTCTGCAGACCAACGCCGGCCCCCTCGGCCAGTAAAGCGAGATGAGCGTCGCAACCCCAGAGTCGTTTGCGACTGGACTTAACTGTCAGGGGTCCTTTACCTTTACCTTTTTACAATCAGTCTAGTTCATTTGTACCATTTTAAATGATTAATACTAGCTCACCCCATTGCTAAGTGTTGAAATGTTCTACCGTATTGGGGGGGGGACTACGGCGGAGGCATGAAACAAACAAACAAACAAACAAAAAACCATTGCACCGTACGCCTTTGCCAGGTAGTTGACTTTGTAACAGTAGGTCTTTTTTTGTATGAGGAACACAATACAATTGTGATTCAGACCACTAAGGGTACCCCTGAGTCAATTTTGTTTGTGGAGCTGACCAAGGTTACGTTTTGAAATCGACATCTCATACTGTGTGCGAGCATAAATCATTTGGTAGCGTTTTCTTTCTTTTCTTTTCTTTTTTATCTAACTAGGAACCATGATAAAAAGCACTCTTCAGTTTGACCTTCAGAGGCACACATGTTTTAACAGATTTTTACACTGTAAAAGTCACCTTTAGAGAAGAGACGGGCAAATGGCTATACACAAGAAGGTGTTTGATCTTGCATAGTTTGCTGAGGCAACCAGTCCTGTTGTTACTTTCGCCTTCCAAATATTGTTTCTCAAGTATGGATGTTTATTCAGGGAAACATGCAGAATTAACCTGGGATATGGGATAACAATTGATCTATTTTATTTAAGAGCCTGCTTTAATTTGCCTTTTTATATTAAAATTTGCAGCTTTTATTGAAGCTAACTTCAAGCCAACCAAAATGCTCATTTCATTTAATAGCAATCATTTTTGACAGCTGGTAATTTGCTTATTTAGAGCTTTCTGATGTCGCCTTTGTAAAAGCTGTGTTTACTATTAAGTGTCTTCATTTTTAAAAAAATCGCCCACTGCTGTTTCAACAAAAAATAAATAAACCCAGAGCTTTTCTGTAAACTTGGATCAGGGCTCTTTTCTGCTCTTGAGTATTCTGCATCTAGATTTTTCAATGTATCTTTAGTTTTCTCTAGGACTATGGTTTTGCAAGAAGTGAATCTGTACAAAATGTTGCCTGCTGAGCACCAAAGAGCTCTGGGTTGTTGTTTTTTTTTTTTTTTTGGTTTTTGTACAACAGCATGGATTTTAAGAAGAAGACGATAAAAGCATTGGAGGGGTCTTTTAAAAAAAGTCCTACATTGATCTGCTTTAATAAGCAGGCAAACCAGAGCTCTTCAGAACTCTGCAGCAGTGTTGCAGACAGACAATCTCATGTTGCAAGGTCTACTGGAGGCCTGTAAGCCCTTATCAGAGATCACAAAACACCTCTAGAATATAAAGCCAATAAACTCCAAGTGTCCTGATTTTCCAGCGACAGTCCCGGAATTACAAAAGTCATCCTGGCTTCTGATTTGATCCAGGAATGTCCCTATTTCCCCCACCAGTGCTGCCACTGCCAAGTTGGGAAGGAGGATGAGCTAGTGATTGTCCTGAGCAAAAAATTGCTCGGCTCTGCCCTCTGCGTCATTGATCAGAACTATGAGATGAGAGAGAGAGAGAGAGAGAGAGAGAGAGAGAGAGAGAGAGACTGACAAATCTTACGTTGTACCTTACCAAATCTGTTTCACGCAGGAATCACATCTAATATTTGTTGCTTCAAAAGACAGAATATCACGCAGGTTCCTTGTCATAGGTACTATTTATCAGTTCTTTATGATATGCACGCAACAGACAATATAACAGGTGAACTTTACAGATAGGCTGCTGTCCGTTATTTGCATGTATAAGTCTTGAAGGCAAGGTTTTAATAGAAAGCACTCACACAGTGGATTGGTATTTGCCCTGGCCTGGTCAACATATGTTAGGGGCTTTGTATATACACATACTGAACAGGGCCAGATTTAGGTTTTGATGAGGCCCTAAGCTACTGAAGGTAATGGGGCCCTTTATATGTCCAGCTGTCCTTTGTCAACAACAATTTGTTGCTGTTTTTTGTGTTGAATATGTGCTATATGGTAAAGCGATTTGCACATGTTGCACCCTATGCAATGGTACCTCGACGTACGAATTTAATCCGTTCCGAATGCACATTCATAGGTCAAAAAATTTGTAAGTCGAAAAAAGCGATTTCCCCATAGGAATGCATTGGAAACAAAAAATTCGGAAAAATTCGTAAGTCGAGTAAACCACATCTAAAATTCATAAGTCGAGTAAACCCCATCTAAAACCGCCAACGGATGTCCTTCGGATGTCGAAAAATTCATAGGTGTGCAGGCACTTTTTTCATTTGTAAGTCAAAAAATTCATATGTCAAGTAATTCGTAAGTCGAGGTACCACTGTATATAGAAATGAGCAAACCAGTGATATTTTAGGGAGCAGGCTAGCAGGCGGGACCCATTACCTACATCATAGGACCCCACACAACACAAAACACTGTTGCTGTATGTAGGTTTTATTTTGTTTGTTTTTTATCTTATATTTTGGAAATGTACATCCAAGTTTTTTTTCCTTTAATTTTTTTGGGGGCCCCCCAAGAGAGTGGGGCCCTAAGCTGCAGGTTGTTTAGCTTATATGTAAATCCAGCACTGATACTGAACAGAGGCACTGCTAGTAACATTTTACTAATCAGAACATGTAACAAGGAGCAATAGAACACTATCGCTTGCATGGAGCTAGACTAGAGAAACAGAGTACGTACTGCCAGCTTGATTAATTTATTTTCTCTGTAGTGTGTATATCTGTTCATACAGTGTTCTTCATTATAAGAAAACTAAAATGAACAGCAGCCATGGATTTGTTCAGCACAGTTGACACTTGGGAAAACAGGATCAGTTTCTAAATGGGAGGAGAACATTTGACTCCACTGTCAAAGGCACGTCTTAGGGATAATTTGCACATTATCTACGCTATGCTATAAAAGACTGCTGTTTAGAAATTCCATGAATGTGTTTGATTTGTATGCAACCTTTGTTGCAGTTACTTATAGTACAGTTAACTTTACCTGCTGTGAAATCCACTAGGGGGAAGTAGAGGGTTTAGCCAATTCCCAAACAGTTTGAGATAACAGACTGTTGAGTGAATGAATGAGATATCATTGAACATTAGTATTTTTTTACTCCTGAGACGTAGTGTTGCAGTGAATGTCTGTGATTTTTGTTTGTTTCCATGGACAAAAATAGCGCACTTGTAACTGTGGGTGAATATCTTGAATATCGCCATAGGTTTCTGAGCAGCTTTCTATAGAGGCCACTTGTTTTTTTCAAGATGTTTCACAATTCAGCTAATTGCACAGATTGAGAATTAGGCTAAACCCTAGCTGGGCACTAAATACAATAGGAAGCCACTCACCCTAGGATTTGAAATTACTTGCAATACCAATAACCCTTTGGAAAATAATATCATTGTAAGATATTCTGATTTTAAATAAGAATCTTGAACACGCAGGGTCATTTTTCAACCAGGCAAACTTTCGTTTTGAAATAATTGAGGAGGCTCCAAATATCTTTAATGAGCTAATGAAGCTACATGTCACTGTCCCAACTTCTACGCAACACACACAGACAAAGGCTCTTACTTAGAAGTAAAGAGAGATCTTTATTCAGGCAAGCAATGGTTTATGCTCACCAGCAGACATGGTGGCCAGGAGTCAGAGTTTCAGGACCAGGGCAATGAGTTCAGAACAGGACAGAAGCATGGAAGCTGTCTCTACAAGCTCTTAAAGATGAGCTGTGGCCTGCTCACTCATGAGACTTGCTCACTTAATAGGAATGTCAGGGTTGCAAATGCATGCTCCGTTGGGGCAGGTGAGTTGGCTCCCATCTCTAAAGATGGTGAATGGTTCTAGCTGACAAGACTGAAGCCTCCTCTTCAGGGTTCTCTTCAGTCACTCCTGTGTCCTCTTCCACCTCTTTCCTTAGCTGATCAAAGCTCTCACCAGCCTCTACTGAGGCTCTCTGTTCTGCAAGAAGGTTGGAGGGGAGAGCCAGAATGCTTTCTCCCACTTCCAAAGCAGATGAAGTTGGGATGGAAAGAGGAGATCATCCCCCCCTACAACCCAGGTTCGAACCACTCTTCCTCAACCTCCTGTGTCAGAGACTGCCAGTACAAGCCGAACAGCTCTGCAGGACTAAGGACTGTCACATTTCTTATTGGGGAGGGGAATAAGACCCAGTAGATCTATGAGTATGTTATGGAAATCAGTGAAAAAGAAATGGAAGCCAGCTATTCCACAGCCGTCCATGTTGTGCACAGCATTGTGATGGCCAGGGGAGCCTACATTTTAGCATGGCACCAGGCAAAGGGACTTGTTTTGCATTTTGACCACTTTAAAGCTTACATGGTGTTTGTCTCCAAAACTAGTCAAAGCATCTTGCAGTAAAATAGGAAAATGCAATACGATGATGCAGGGAAGGGGCACAAATACTGGCACGCTATGGAGGGCAAATGCTGGCAAACAGTTCAGTAGTGTAATTAAATCTCAAACCCAATTGTTAAAGCATATTTCACTTTTAACTTTCCACAAGTAATCTAACGACCGTTTTCAGAAACTGTCAGTTGTAAACAAATGCTAGAAAATATCAACAGATTGCTGCTTCATGCTGGCAACCTGTTTCAAAGAGTTAAACAAAGGCAATTAAGAAACAAAAACATACAGTAGGAGCCTACATGTCTAATCAAACTCGAATTATGGCTATCAAATCCTCAGAATGAACAATTCTCAAACAATCAACAGATGAAAAATTATTCGCACAAACTTGGTGGGGGAAGTGGGCAAGCCAAACAAAAACAGTGACACCTGCTCTCAGACAATTAACAACGGATGCAGGAGTCATCCAGCAAACTCTGCCTCACTAATTGTTTCTCATACATGCTGCTCATTTCTGCTTTTAGTGTTCTACAATATTGGTTCTGAGGATATGAGAGGGTTGCTTGGGGAGCTGCGTGAACTGCTTTCTCACCCCCCCCACCCCTCTCCCAGCCTGATTTCAAGTAGCTACAAGCTCGGACCACATAGCCAAATAACAGGCAATCAAAAGTTTGATAAACCACCTGCCTGTCTGGGACTCCAAAACCAAGGTATTTATGTCTTTAGGTTGAGCCTTGATGTGTTAGTACTTGCAGCCCATTAATAGAGCTCCCCCATCCTATTTTTTTCCCCATCTTATTAATTCTTTCCTTTCTCTGTTTCCCTTAGATTATTAAGTATTCTGTGAGCCACATGGCCATTTTCCTTTTCATTTCATTTGGCAAACGTCATGACCTGGGATTAAAAGTCAGCCCCATAAACTGATTTCTCCTATTCTGATGCCTTCGTCTGTGAGCCAGTTCAAATATGCAGGTTTCGATACGATCTCTCAACTTTATTATACCACCTAAAAATTCAGGTGTCGTTTTCTTGTTTCAAAGCACATACACACCCCATAAACACCTACTTCCAAGTTGAAAAGAAACCTTGGCCATCAGGGGGTGGAATGTTAACTGAGCTGCTTTGACTTGTAAACTTTTTTTCTGCTGAAAGGAGGAACAAGCTTGTTTTCTCCTGCACCGGAGGGTAGGACTCGAACCCATGGCTTCATGTCAAAAGAAAGGCGATTCTGACTAAACATCAGGAAGAACTTTCTGACAGGAAGAACTGTTCGACAGTGGAACAGTTGTGGACTCTCCTTCCTTGGAAGGGTTGAAGCAGAGTTTGGATGGTCATCTATCATGGATGCTTTAGCTGAGATTCCTGCATTGGAGGGGGTTGGACTAGGTGACCCTTGGGGTTCCTTCCTTCCAACTCTACAATTCTGTGATTCTATATAAGTAGATTCCAGGTTCAGTCCCCAGCATCTACAGGTAAGACTGGGAGAGACCGCTGTTTGAATCCTGGAGAACAGCTTCCAGTCAGCATAGACAGCGCTGAGCTAGATGGACCAATGATTGTGACTCCATGTAAGGCAACTTCCTATGTGTCATTTGTTCACATTGGGGCAGCATGGGACTGCACCACAATGGTGTCCTCATTTCTGGAGGTTGTGTGTACAAAAAGGAGAATAGGTCTAAATAATACTTACTTTGATGGACTATTAGGCCAAACTTCCAAACCATGTCTTTTGTGGAACCTTTTTTTATATACGTATACAAAATTATATTCATTCTCAAACCTAAACATGAAATCAGTATTTATCACATTATACTGTATCAGAGATTTGGATGACCAGAAGGTGGCAGCATTACAACTATTTTAAAGCTTAATCGGAAAGAGATAACTCCTCAAATGGGAAATGTTTGTAGCTATTAGGTTCTTTTTTTCAGTCTCAAAAGGAAGTTCATGTTATTAATTTACCTGTATTATCTGGAAATTTATAAAAATAACCACCACATCAGTCTAATGACTGACACAACAATCTAATATTTGTTTCCTTTGTGTAGGGGCAGAGGCAATATGAACAGGGGAACTTTGAAATGGAAGCCTATTTGCTTGCTTGTAATTTTATTCATATCAAATAACAACAGATATTGAGAAATCATTGGAAGCATCTGAACTGTATGGACTTCGGCATTTCCGATCTGTTCGAAATCTTTCAGTTGAAACTTAGAAAGCGTCAGCTACACTGAATGTTGAGACCCGTTTGGCACAAATTGAAGAGTTCTTATCACACATATTCCACAGTAATAAGACTGGCTCTAAGAACTGCATTACATATTTCTGTTTTGATTCCAGAACTGTAGTACAGTGCACCCCTGCCATAAAAATCAAGGGGAGCTATAAACATTTGGGCCTCTGATTTTGAAAGCAAAACCTCTTATTTATTTATTTTGAGAAATAGCTTTTTCTTAAATCACCTTCACTTGCACAATTAAAATCTTTCCTCTCTTCCCCAGACAACCTAATTTGGTATCCATGGTGTGTGTGTAAAAAAAAAGAAGGCCGAGACAAAGAGAAGGAAATTGTTTCCTTTTTTATCATTCATCTCTGCACTCTGCTCTTCCCTGCTCCCTTAAGCCAGCTCTGAAGACAACTGGCTAGGAGTTGCCTGGCTGAAATAAAACAAAACAAAAAATGAGATCGTGGCTATTCAGCTGCCATGATGCATTTGCTGGCCAAAAAGCATTAGGACATTGTTCCCCAGCACTATTCGCATTGCAGCGCTTTGTCTTGAGCTCAGGTAAAGATACAAGATACTTTTATTAAAAGGTAAAGGGACCCCTGACCAGTAGGTCCAGTCGTGTCCGACTCTGGGGTTGTGGCGCTCATCTCGCATTAATGGCCAAGGGAGCCAGTGTGCAGCTTCCGGATCATGTGGCCAGCATGACTAAGTCACTTCTGGCGAACCAGAACAGCGCACGGAAACGCTGTTTACCTTCCCACCGGAGCCCATATTAATCCCATATGGGCAGGGAATAATAATAATAATAATAATAATAATAATAATAGGGATTCAATCTAACTCTTGGATGGGGTCGCAGGTTCATCATTTGAGCATTTTTCATGCTTGGCCATATCCATGACTTGACCATGGCCAAGAGTGCTTTGGCATACCTGAGGCTGGTACACTTACTATGACCATTTTTCAAGGTGTTAGGTGTGCCCATCAAAGGCCTTAGTCTAAGCCATTCTCCATGGTCTGCCTTTAAGGACCATTCAGACATTCCAGCTGGTTCAGAGTTATAAAGCCAGACTGTTGATCTCAGCAGTTACATAGAACATGTGGCACCCAACACAGTGTACAATAGCACTGAATCTCTACATGAGTTGCTTTCTTTCATGGTTCAAAATGCTAATTATGACCTATAAAGTCCTACCCAGGATTGCTTCCATATCACACACACACACATACACCGGTGCTTGACAGATTTGGGAGGGACATGACAAAGGGAGCTCTTGGTGGTTGCATCAATATGTTGGAACTCCACCTGTTCTCTGATATTCTGCTTGTTAGGCAAAGACTTTTGATGTTCTTATTTATTTTATTTGTATGTATGTTTCATTATTAATCTCATCTCACATGTTGTAGTGCAGCTGTTGTATTGCGAAATGTTCTTTCATTGGTCTTCTATTAAAAACTACTATATTTCATGTTCTTCTTGGCTCCCATGGGTACTAAATGTAGAAAAAGGTAAAATTAAAGGGACCCCTGACAATTAGGTCTAGTCGCGGACGACTCTGGGGTTGCAGCACTCATCTCGCTTTACTGGCCGAGGGAGGCGGCTTACAGCTTCCAGGTCATGTGGCCAGCATGACTAAGCCGCTTCTGGCGAACCAGAGCAGCGCACAGAAACACTGTTTACCTTCCCGCCAGAGCAGTACCTATTTATCTACTTGCACTTTGACGTGCTTTTGAACTGCTAGGTGGGCAGGAACTGGGACCAAACAACGGGAGCTCACCCCGTCATGGGGATTCGAACTGCTGACCTTCTGATCAGCAAGCCCAAGGCTCTGTGGTTTAACCCACAACAAAGTAGGCTATAAATTGAAATAATACAAAAAGCCTGGGTGGCGGGGCAGGGGACAGCCTATATGTCCTTGCAACTGAAAATAGCTTCCCATTATGATTTTAAATTCAAATTGGATTCCACCCTTCTTCCTCTTCCCTACTTACTTACTCATTTCTTGTTCCATGTCCTCTGCTTCCTCCTTGCCTTTTCCTTGCCCTTTCATCTTGCCCAGTCCCTCCACTTCTTCCCACCCTCCACCCTTCGATTGACAGCCTTCTTCTCCATCCTCACCTCCCACAACCATAAAACTGTGCTTTGTTTCAGAAACAGTTTTCCACTGAATGACAGCATTGGACTCCCTACCAGTACATGCAATTCAGCAGGTGTGCTCCGAGATACTTTTAGGTGTGTGCATAAATACATGTGTGCGCGCACATGCACACACACACATTTTCCACTAGTTTACTGATATTGCAAGGTGTAATTAAGGTTACAAATCCATTTGAAAGTACAAAGGTTAAAAATTTGTGCATTAACTACATAAAATAAGCCAACTGTAAGATGTTTTCAATGCACATAACTGGTGGTGTATTCGTGACCAGTCACTCATTCCTTCTGCAATCGGGATGTTGATCCTTGGAAAGCAGTACTCTCCTGGAGTACTTGTCATTTCCCCCTCTTTTAATGGAAGAAGGGAATAAAAAAGACAAATCTTTCTCAGTCATTTTTGCTCTAAAGTTTCTACAGTTTCTCTCCCCCCCCCCTCTGCAAGCCTTTACTTTCAAAGTCTTTAACCTCTTGCTGCCCTTTCCTCTGTTCTGTGTTTCTGTTCATCCTCCGCAGATCTCTTCTTGTTTCACTCCATATATCCCCTTCTATTCTAGGTTTTGTAAAGCCTTTATTTACTTGCACACTTTTCTTCTTGAGGAACTATATTACCTCTGGCAGAAAGAGGATGAGACAAGTGCCATCACAAAAAGAAATGACTGTAGGGAAAAATCTGAACTGTCGAAAGGGGTTCACTAGAGATTTGAACCGCAACAAGCAACACATTTCTTTTGTTTTTGTTCTGCCTGGCTTTAAAAATCTCCTCCCCCCTCCCTTGGTTCTGTCTCTAAGAGATTTTTCTTTTAAAAACTCAGTCCTCTGTGTACTCCTAAGCCTTCTGTGGTACTTCTTATTCATATGAGAATACAAAAAGTGCATGGGAGGTGGGGGGTAGGCATAATAATGCTAGAAAGTCTCTCTCTCTCTCTTTAAGGAAACGCTTCCCTTTCCAATACTCAGAACAGACATTTTAAAAGTCAAAAAGAAAGCGAGGATTGCTTTTCTAAGACTTCCTGCTTTGAACTCAACAGCTATGTCCAGTTGCTGAAAACATCTTGCATGCAGCAATTGAACCCTCCCTTGTGCAGAACCCTGGAGAGTTCCTTTTTCAACATCACATAGACAGTGGGGGGTGAGAACTATGCTCAATGCTGTTAACAAGCTGATCTGTTAAAGATGTGGATGGAGCAAGGAGATTCTAAACGTTTGATGTCTCAGCCTTCTTCTTAAACGCTGGTAACTGGGTTACTGAAGTCTAATCTTGGCATCGTATACATGCATTATCACCCTTGCATTTTATTTTATTTTTTTGAGCAGCGAAGAATACTGCACCCAATGAAGTGACAGCAATGATAAATTAAACTCTGCAAGCCTCCAAGAAGCACCAGTAAAACAAATAATGTTTTGTTGTTGTTCTTAATCTTGAAATTCACAGTGTTTCTGTATCTGCAGCAGGAGAGGGAGGGAAAACCCCATCTACTTAATGCGTATAACAATTGTTTTATCAGGCTTGCACAACTTGTCATGCACCCAAACCACATTTCACTTGCCATTTATTGTGCTGCTATGCAATTCTCACCACGCAGCAAAACAGAATGTTTGTTGGCTTTGTTTGATGTGTCACAAGTTGCTTAGGTCTGTATTACAGTTCGCAGTATCTTCCCCAAAAGAAATATAATTCTCTGTTCAAAGGACAAAGGGTGTTTCGTATATGAATTGAGAATTTCTATTGTGAAAAATCCCATCCCCAAGGCTAATCATCCTTATCTGCAAAAGCTGGGAGGAGGGATAACTCAAACAATGAACCATCCCAAAAGTAACCAAAAAGATGACTTTATAGAAACATTGGACATTATTTCACCCTGTGTTGATTACATTTGCTTGCCCTCTTTCTTCTGTGGTGATCACTCGTAGCCGAGTAAGATTGTCTTCCATAAACATGGTTTTAACAATGAGTTTGTAAGTGACTGTGGAGGCCAATTCTGGATCCACATGTCCTTCCACAGTGGTGACACAGGTTTCCGGGTGGGAGTTGATCACGGTGTGGATTTGCCAAGCATGCCTTCCTCTTAGCATGTTTCTCCCTTGCGTCCTGAGTTCAAGTGTCCTCAGCCCATGACACCTTTGGTAAAGGCTGTTCTCCAACTGGAGCACTCGCAGGCCAGTGTTTCCCAGTTGTCAGTGTTTATACTACATTTTTTTTTTAAGATTTGCCTCGAGACAGTCTTTAAACCTCTTTTGTTGACCACCAGCATTACGCTTTCCATTTTTAAGTTCGGAATAGAGCAGTTGCTTTGGAAGACGATCATCAGGCATCCTCACAACATGACCAGTCCAACGAAGTTGATGTTGAAGAATCATTGCTTCAACACTGGTGATCTTTGCTTCTTCCAGTACACTGATATTAGTTTGCCTGTCTTCCCAAGTGATGTGTAAAGTTTTCATTAATAAGCAGAAAACTATGACCAGAATTCTTCCTCTTTAACTCCTTAGGTGGTTTTTGTACTGATGCTTACCACAGAGTCCTGTTTTCCCCTTTCTTGATTAGAAAGAAATGTTCCTCTTTCATGGTAGTGGAGGAGAATGGTTATATACAAGCCTTATTCAATTCTCTCTCTCTCTCTCTCTCTCTGATGTTATATTCAGATATCTAGAGCCGGATAAAAGGAATTGGGTGTGTGTGTGGTGAAAACCTGCCCATCTGTACTCATTGTTCACCTGCCCACTTTAGCACCAAAACACCCTCTGCAGGCATTTTTATTGCTCTTTTGTTTCAATATACCTGGTATGTGAGAATGGGCTGGTGCTGCAGTTTTCCCATTGTGCTTGTTGTTGTTCAAGTTGAGCCCCACAAGTCATTGCTTAAATTCCAACTGGGAGAAGCCCTGTGGATGTTCCGTCCCTAACAGCTATAATCCATTCACCAATCTAAAGCGGCCCTCCAGATGATTTGGGACTACAACTCCCATCATCCCTGACCACTGGTCCTGTTAGCTAGGGGTGATGGGAGTTGTAGTCCCAAAACATCTGGAGGGCCGAGTTTGCCTATGCTCCCATATCTCCTCCACTTATGCTGTGATCACACTAGGGCATTCATGCTTGTACAAGTAGGTCACTGTTTCCCTGTGACTTAGTGTGAAACAGACTCTGAAATCTATCTCAGATTTCCCTATCCATGCTAGTGGCCAGTGCTTCATGGTATGTATTTGGGCTGTATGTTATTGTAGCCTTCCCTTAATTAGTACTTGCTTCAGAAATAACAATAAAAATTCAAAAAGTTGTAGGCAGGCAGGAAAACAGCATACATGTGTGCATGCCCACAACTGGCCACTGGTTTACAGAATTTTTGATGGGTGACGATGTATCCTTTCGAATCAGATCTTTGGATGGAAGGTGGAGGCACCACATTGTGCTGGCTCTACTCCTAACCACCACTACTACTATTATTATTCAGACAGAGGGCCTTCTCGGTAGTGGCACCCGCCCTGTGGAATGCCCTCCCACCAGATGTCAAAGAGAACAACAACTACCAGACTTTTAGAAGACATTTTAAGGCATCCCTGTTTAGGGAAGCTTTTAATGTCTGATGAATTCTTGTATTTTAATACTTTGTTGGAAGCCGCTCAGAGTGGCTGGGGAGGCCCAGCCAGATGGACAGGGTATAAATAATAAATTACTACTACTACTACTACTACTACTACTACTACTACTAGAAAACAACACTGAATGACTTTTGGTTGACCACTTAGCATTTACGCTGCTGAGTTCTACAAGGTTGCATTTTCCCTCAGTGCTATTTGGGAACAGTTATTACAGGGGTCAGCAAAACTTTTCAGCAGGGGGCCATTCCACTGTCCCTCAGACCTTGTGGGGGGGCGGACTATTTTTTTTAAATAAACTTTATTCATAATTCAAATCTTACAAAAGAAAATATAAAAACAAATACATTATCTTTCCCTTTCCCATTGTCCCCCTCCCCTCCCCTCTCCCCCTCACCAATACGTGATTTTATTTACACAATATTTGACTTTATCTTTTTTAGTTGTGTTGTTACTTCCATTATCATTATCCTAAATCCTTTATTTTCCTTAATATTTTCCCCTGTTCGATTTATACCAAATCCACCAGAATATCAACATCTGAACAATCTACCCTTATGTAAAATGTACATCCAGGTTTTTTTGGGGGAGGGGGGCCCAAGAAAGTGGGACCCAAAGCTATAGCTTGTTTAGCTTATACGTAAATCCGGCACTGACTAGTCATCATGGTGCCTTTATGTATACCAGGCATGCCCAACCAGTAGATCACGATCTACCGGAAGTTCCTTGGTGGATCCTAGTAGATCATGGGATCATCCCTCTGTGCAACCCCCCCCAAAAAAAGATCAGCAGCTCTGGGCAACCCTCCCCTTCTACCCCATTGTGGCGATCACCCAAACTTAGGAATGGCATAGAATGAGTTAAAAGGAATAACCAGTAAGAACCTTTAGGGGTGGAGTTATGTGGGCTATATAAACCCCTCCTGGGGAAGGAAGGGGGGCTTTTTGGGCTGGTCTTTGGTGGGCGTCTTTGTCTTTGTCTTGGGGGACTTGTTGTGGGTATTGGGAGGTTGGAAGGAGGGTGGCAAGGGAAGGAGTAGGAACAAGGGTGGGAGAAAGCGTTGGGCACTGTTGTTAACAAGAACACAACCAAGAAAGAACTGTTTATTCAGAAACCACATGCTTATGTACTAAACTTCAAATAAAATAGTTTTCCCCCCGAATATTCTCCTTGACTGAACTGAGTGAAGTAAATACCAGACAGACTGGTTGGTGGCAGCGGTTAATTAACAAAGTGGTGAGCGCAGGTATCAACGGACCGTTAAACGTCTGGGGGACCTGTGCAGGTTGAGCGAACCACCACACCCATTCACGCTCCTCCTCCATCCAATTACAATGAGTTGATCCCTGCCAGTTTTTTTTAAATACTGGGAGTAGATCACAGTCTCTTGGGAGTTGGACATGCCTGGTGTATACTGTGGCGGAATAAGGCCTGGTTCATCATGGGTTAACCTATCACTCCCATGTTAGGTAGGTGTTCCCTGGGAGGCGGAGCTACTGGGCATTCTAAAAGGAGGGGGAACAACCTGGAAAGGCAGTTGGGGGTTTTGGCAGTTGGGTGTGGAGGTTTAGAAAGAGAAACTGCGAGGTTAGGCTTTGGGGAATGGGAGGAAAGGTCATTACCATTGCTAACGGGATGCAGGAAAGATTATAACTGAGCTGAATTATATAAGAAGATTTGTACCAGTAATAACTCAAGACATCCATGTTTTCAAGTTACCTTAATAAAGTTAAAAGTGCTTAAACGTTCGCTGACTGTGGCAGTGCGTCAGTGCCTCAAGAGGTGTGGCTGAGGGGAAAAGCACTAAGGGTTTCCTGTGATAGAGGGAACAGGTGGCTTATTTTCCTGGCATACAGAGGACTGGGCAGGGAAGCCAAAGGTGCCACGCAGTTGCCAAAAAGGGAAGGCAAGCTGCAGTAGTTTGGGAACCCAGGGCGGGAGATCCCAAAGGTGGCAAGAGTTGTTTCGAACGTAAAGCACTGAGGTACCCCAGAGACACTCCCATATAACCACTGAAGGATTCATCCTAGTGGACAGTGAAACTTAGGGAGAGTCACGGTTGGGGAAGTATCAAAAGGGTGAGGGAATAGGATCCCTCACATTTATTGGTGGCAGCGGTGGGATTCGAATACAAAGCCCACACGCCAAGTTTTGTGTGATTTTGATAAGATTTTCCAGTCAGGAAAATGGCACATTTGAGGAAAGCTAGAGAGGCAAAGGGAGATGAGAGAACAGAAGGATCTGGGGCAAGGGAAGATCCGAGTTCCGAACTGGAGTTAATGAAAATTAAATTAGAATTAGCCAAAGTTGAGGCAGAAAAGGAAAAGGATAAGATAGCTGCTGAGGAGAGAATGCTGTCTGAAAGAATACAATTAGCCAAGGTTGAGGCAGAATGGGAGAGATTCGCTATGGAGAAAGAATTGCAGTTGGGAAGACTGAGGCTGGAGGAGATACGGCTAAGAGCGAAAGCTAAATGCCCTCTAGTGGTCAAAGCACAAACTGCAGCTGCTGTTGCGAAGCCAGTAAAACTGTTACTTCAGACGGATATTAAAAACCTTCCGCAGACACCAGTCCAGGAGCCAACGTATAGTCAAACAGAGGCTTCTGCAAAAGTTATGCAGGTCTGGAGATCTGAGGAAGAGGTTAATAAGGAACTTTTGGAGATTGTCAGAGTAAATGGACAAGAGTTAGTGGGACTACAGGACTCTGAATCGGAAGTTACTCTGATGAGATCTAGTTGTATTCCTAAGGAACAATATCTCCCAAACCAATCTGACAGCATAAAAGGTATATGGGGACCGGAGTTTGAGGTGCAGGTAGCAGAAGTGAATATTCAGTATCAAGATTTTAATGGCAAGTGGACAGTGGGTATTTGGGATGATCTGGAGGTTCCTGTCCTGATAGGCAACGACCTAGCTAAACAGAGACCTCAAATACATGCTATCACAAGAGCGGAATCAAAAGCCCTTGTGGGTTCAAATCCTGCCATTAATGCATCAACCACAGAGCCTGTGGGAGAGGAAGTACTGATTACGCTACCGAATGCACAGGGATCTAACACCCAGTTTTTAGTGGAACAGAGGGAAGATGAATCTCTGAGAGACTTGTGGGATGAGGTGCAGGGTCCTGACTCTGAAGTGACTTTAGAGAATCCCTGCCTGTTTACTGCAATAGAAGGGAGACGTCATAGAATAGCCAAAAGGAGAAAAGGTGCAGCCAAGTGGAAAATGAAAATAGCCAAAAGGAGAAAAGGTGCAGCCAAGTGGAAAATGAAAATAGCCAAAAGGAGAAAAGGTGCAGCCAAATGGAAAATGAAAAAAAAAAAAGTTGGTTTTGCCCCGGAAATACCGACTACAAGTTTTACAGTTGGCACTGGAGTCACCCATGGCTGCTTATCTAGGCATTAATAAAACCAGAGACAGAATAAAAGCGTGGTTTTATTGGCCCGGAATGGGACTGGAAAGGAACCCATTGGGAATGCGGACGTCTTAACCTATCTTCAGGATCTACAAAGTGATTTACAGGAACTCAAGGAACTATCATCCTGTAATTTATAAAGAGCACAACTACGTCAGAAAAGATGGTACGACGCACACGCCAGAGATCGGAATTTCCAACCTGGTGACCAAGTCCTGGTGTTGAGGCCCAGACGACAGCGGAAGCTCGAGGTTTCCTGGGACGGACACTTTAGAGTGATAGCAAATGTTATTCCAAATTAGAAATGTGTATAAGTGCCAAATTAGTTGTTATGGTGGAAATAAGATACAGGAAAAGGTAAATTATTTGTTAAGTTATGTTGCAACATAGAAGTTGTGTACAAAAGGGAAATACTAAGTTGTTGGTTTTGATTAAGCTCCAATACATTGCTTCGGCATTGTTTAAAATGTATAACTATGCCTATGCAATGACTTTGGGGGTGGGACGAATGTGGCGGAATAAGGCCTGGTTCATCATGGGTTAACCTATCACTCCCATGTTAGGTAGGTGTTCCCTGGGAGGCGGAGCTACTGGGCATTCTAAAAGGAGGGGGAACAACCTGGAAAGGCAGTTGGGGGTTTTGGCAGTTGGGTGTGGAGGTTTAGAAAGAGAAACTGCGAGGTTAGGCTTTGGGGAATGGGAGGAAAGGTCATTACCATTGCTAACGGGATGCAGGAAAGATTATAACTGAGCTGAATTATATAAGAAGATTTGTACCAGTAATAACTCAAGACATCCATGTTTTCAAGTTACCTTAATAAAGTTAAAAGTGCTTAAACGTTCGCTGACTGTGGCAGTGCGTCAGTGCCTCAAGAGGTGTGGCTGAGGGGAAAAGCACTAAGGGTTTCCTGTGATAGAGGGAACAGGTGGCTTATTTTCCTGGCATACAGAGGACTGGGCAGGGAAGCCAAAGGTGCCACGCAGTTGCCAAAAAGGGAAGGCAAGCTGCAGTAGTTTGGGAACCCAGGGCGGGAGATCCCAAAGGTGGCAAGAGTTGTTTCGAACGTAAAGCACTGAGGTACCCCAGAGACACTCCCATATAACCACTGAAGGATTCATCCTAGTGGACAGTGAAACTTAGGGAGAGTCACGGTTGGGGAAGTATCTAAAGGGTGAGGGAATAGGATCCCTCACATATACTACCTGAAAGATATGGGGCATGAGCACAGTTACACCAGCCGTCACAGGTTGCTAGCCTCACATCTGAGGCAGCATGATTCTCAGAAGCACCAGGAAAGCCCTTTGCAGCTTTGTGGTTGGTGCTTTCTAATATCAATGGGGTTTTTTGTTTGTTTTCTAATGGATAAGGGGGTTGACATAAAGATATTACTATAATTGTCATGTTGAAAAAATACAGACTTGCGAAGCGATCAGTAGAAAATGTTTGAAACAATGAGGCATGACTAAAAAAAGAAGAAAAAAAGCAGAGCCTTTTTAAAAGAAATCCAATTTCCTTCCAGAATGTTGAAGATTCTTTCCAATTGCCACTTCCTTTATTTTTCCATGAATAAGCTATGTCCTGGCACGAAAGGGTTAAATATGTGCCATTCTTCCATTATGTAGATGGCACAAAATGTAGTGTCACTTTCTATTCTTATTACAATTGTGAGACTGTCACTATAATTGATTAATTTTGTGCCATTCTCTCTCTCCCTCTTTCTGATCTCTTTGTCACAAGAATAAGCTATCACAGAATTTTAATGCTTGATACACTTAGGGTTCTTAATGTATTCTGATTCTCATTCTCGTGACAAAGGTTGGCACGAAATCAGACCGTATTCATGAAAACGGCTTCCAAAATAAAGAGTAAGACTGTACAAAAATCCATCTTCATGACAATCTTGAGAACAATGAGAACAGAAATATCACAAAAAAGCCCTCTCTTCTTGTGGCAATTTCGGTATTGTAATCTCACAATGCCGCAAAATGCATTCCCTCAACCTTTTTGATTGGATTTGTTAAATGCAATTTTAGAATACTGGGACCATTCAAAATATTGTTCGCAGGATGTCACCATAAGTGGTGAGTAATTTAAGATTCTCCTCATGTGATTTGTTTGAAATAATTGTAGTCTGCGGAAAATCATCATCTAGCAACTAAGGGCCTGCGCTTATCTTCTGAGATGCAGGGCCTTCTTACAGTATTACTGATATTAGCTCTCAATTCATTTAGTCAGTTGAAGTGGTTGTCATGTTGAAACTGTGTCTCTCTACCCCTCTTAAAATTTCAAAGGTCTGATCCAAACATCTCCACTTGCAGCAATGGGGTACAGATTGAAATCTGTCTTTTTGCTCTTGCCGAACAAATCACCAGTCAATTGTGGGATAAGGAAGGGGATTCCTCTGCCTAAATTTAAGGAGAATGAATGAATGTACGTTTCTCCACCATCCCTGTTTGATCTAAAATCCATGTACAAAGGCCATACCTGGCACACCTGAGGAGGTTTAGAGATGCTGCAAATACAGTAGCTATACTTTTTCTCCTCCAGAAAAGCTGCTTATTCAATGTTGCACATAAGTGCCCTGAAAAGGAAAAAAGGTTTTCATGTATTGCTGATTTGTCAAAAAGAGAAGCCTCCATTGCAAATGCTATGTGCAATTAAGCCAATTGTGCATATGATGTGCAATAATGATTAAGATTTGCATTATTTTATATTGCAGCCTCTGCTTTTTGACAGAAGAACAGGAAACGTAGCTGGAAATACTATATATGCAAATGATTTGGATTGCTTTGCAAATTTTGCTTGTCTGCTTTGTTTATCTATTTATTTACTTATCATTAAACTTGAGAGCCAGTGTGGTGTAGTGGTTAAGAGTGGTAGACTCTTAATCTGGTGAACCGGGTTCGTGTCTCCGCTCTTCCACATGCAGTTGCTGGGTGACCTTGGGCTAGTCACACTTCTTTGAAGTCTCTCAGCCCCACTCACCTCACAGAGTGTTTGTTGTGGGGGAGGAAGTGAAAGGAGAATGTTAGCCGCTTTGAGACTCCTTCGGGTAGTGATAAAGCGGGATATCAAATCCAAACTCTTCTTCTTCTTCTTCTTCTTCTTGTTGGTCGTTTGTTGCCCGAAGGTCTTGAAGCGACTTACAACACATTTAAAAAGGTGAACCTCAATATATTATACCATCTACAAATTACTACAAGAAACACCTATTATTAATTAAGATACAGAGAGAGAGAGAGAGAGAGAGAGAGAGAGAGAGAGAGAGAGAGACAGCCCCCCACAGCAAGATTTGGTAGCACAATAAAACTTTTGTGGATAAGTGTCAGTGTGTACGAATGCAGAATATCCCTATGAATTCTACTCTCAGTAAGGATGTGGGAGATATACAGATATATGCAACTTGAAAAATGTACCTATAACAATGAGACTTAAAATGTTGTCACTTTGTGGGTCAGCACTATCTCTGCTTCAAAGGATTCAGTACTTGGTAAATTATATACCACTCCTGCCAGCCTGTCTCTATAGTGGTACTTTTTGTATATAGTGTCACATTGAGGTGGTTGAAACAAATGGAATAGCGAAAGGAATTTCAATCAACTAATTGAATGTGTGGATTTTAAATATCTCAGTGCTAGTTTTCTTGCCACTTGAGAGAACATCTAGTCTTACCTCATCATTTAGGATGACAAACCAATGAAAAAAGGTGGTTTTATATTGTATAAAATTATATTATACAATAAATCATGTTTCTGCATCTGGGCGACTTTACAAACCATCAATTGCTTATTGATTTGTACAGGGAAGTTTTGTGGTTTGGTTTTATATAATGTTCATCACTTTAGGTCTTAAGATTAATGTGTTAAAATAATAATAATCCAACAGATAAATAAAATTCCAGGAGTGATATAAAGAATCTTTTTTTAAATTGTAAACTGGACTAGGATTCAATTTTGCATGGAATATTTGGGTGTAGCACCTGTTGACTCCAGTTAACTGAGCTGCGGAGAAAGAATGCCATGCAGTTTATGTTGTTCCCTGGAAAACTGAAGCCATTTGACTTCAGTGAGCTACGCCACACATGCTCCCTGTTTGGTTACTGATGAAGACAAGTCTAATAGTAAACATACTTTCAAAACTATAACCAAGATAGCAGTTGCAAACGGGTTACATGGAATCATGGCTGTTGTAGCTGCATTCAACTTTGTTGTGGGGAAGGAAGGGAAAGGAATGTGAGCTGCTTTGAGACTCCTTCAGGTAGTGATAAAGCGGGATATCAAATCCAAACTCCTCCTCCTCCTCCTCCTCTTCTTCTTCTTCTTCTTCTTCTTCTTCTTCTTCGAACACCAACCTGCTATTTTCCATGACATCAGTTTTAACCCCAATTCCTTTAAGGCTCTGTGCTTGTCACTTCTGCTTTGTCCAGATACCCAATTTCATCTTTGAAAAAGCTTCCATTCCTCTTATCAGTGGGAACCCATTCAATGGTGTTAGTATCCTTTTTGATTCTCGGGAGAGGACTAATAGCATTTTTGGGGCTACTTAATACATACATACATATCTATTAGTCATTTCTTGATTACTCAAAACCTGAGCCCAGTTTGGATGATACTGCAGTGATTGAACTTGTTTATGGAGCAAATGCACCAGTCCTGCCTCTACAATCACATGGAAATATGTTGTCTATATAGGGCCTGGGTGCATACAAAACAGTATAATTAATGTGAAAATCACAGTCGCTTTCCTAACTTCTAGAAATTGGCAATGCACCTCAATGCAACTCATGCATTCTTTGACTGACCCAACTATTTGGTTCCCTCCCTGCATTGGTGACGGGGTGAGGTGCCCACCAGCTCCATCTACAAGGCTAGATTGTTCCCTTAAAACAGTGTTTCTGAAACTTGGGTCCCCAGCTGTTGCTGGATCACAACTCCCATCATCCCTGACCACTTGTCCTGCTAGCTAGGGATGATGGGAATCGTAGTCCAGCAACTGCTGGGGACCCAAGTTTCAGAAGAACTGCCTTAATGTATCATCTGAATAGGCCCTTGATGACATACAGCTAAATGCGAAAATATATTACACTGAGAAGTATTGCATTTGAGGAGAGAAGGAAGCTAAAATCTGGAAGAAAGTCTATAAGTAATTCATGAACGAAGTAGTGAGCCCTCTTAAAAATATGGAGGAATAAAATGCTTTTCCTGAACATCTCTCTTCAGGGCTATCCCTTAGGTTCTCAAGCTGGACACTCCAAAATTGTACTTCCCAATAGTTATAGATATGAAATCATCAATGAAACTTGATATGTAATATGTAATTACTTATGTCAGTTGGATATAAGGAATATATATATATACACACATTGAGATTTAAAATGTAATTTTTAAAGACTAGTGATTAATGAACTGACAAAGGTTCACAATGAACATGTTGCTGCCACTGAAATATAAAATAAATAGAAGTTTTGAGAACTTGTGGATGCATATAGAATTGTAGCAAACTCTGCCTCGGGAGAAAGCAAAATTGGATTCTATGGCTGTTTTTGGAAAAAAATGGATATCAAGAATATTAAAACATGGATATGAAAAGTTTAGCTCAGAAGATGGTTCTATTCCATTTTCTTGCTTTCTTTCTCTTACACACACATCATAAAGGATACAGCTTTTCATTTATCGAAAACTTCCTTACAAATCTAGGCAGGTATAAAATCCTATTACTCTATGTGCCACAACTTCTGTGCCTATACTTGTATATATACAGCTCTAGATCATTGGACGAAACCTTTAGATTCTTTTTTCTGGACGTTTTGCTAGCAGACAAATGAGGAACTTGTAAACATTAGCCAAGAAAAGAAAAGAAAAGAAAAATAACAACCCACAGCATGTTTACTAAGAAGTAAGCCCCACTGTGTTTAATGGTGCTTTACTCCCAGATAAGTTTTTACAAGTTTGTAGCCTGGCAGAGCGATACAAACCCATGTTGCACAGGGGGAGGGTGGAGCGTTTGAACTGGGCAGAGGTGCCCCTTTGCCTAGCCCTGCCAGCCTACACTAGCTTTCCATTCAACTGGACCAGAGTCCCTTCTCTTCCACCTGCTGAACAGGTAGGTGCAGGTGCCACCTGGGAACAAGGAAGGAACACAGCTGAGTAGGCCTGAAATCCATTGGGTGGCATGATTGCATCTGGCTCAGTCCCTGCACTAGATGTAGGCTGGTGCAGAGATCTGCCTGCCTTCCTACATTCCACTCCAGCTGCTATCAGCATTAGAATTTTAAGAAATCCAAATTGTAATTCACGGATTCTTGTCCTATATATTCCATATGCTTAGCCTGAGGTTGGCTTCACATATTATCTCCTGCTCTATTGCAGATGGGATCACGTAGTTAGTTCACTGCAGAAGCACAGCTGTCAACTTTTCCCTTTTTTTAAGGGAAATTCCCTTATTCCAAATAGGATTCCTCGCAAGAAAAGGGAAAAGTTGACAGCTATGTGCAGAAGTGAAATTCATAAGGAAGGCAATCCTAACCTCAAGAGTATGACCAAAGGAGTTTCCTTCCAGATAAGTGTACATAGGATTGCACCTATTAAACTTGACTACCAGATTACATTACATTACATTACCCAGTTACAGGTAGGTAGCCGTGTTGGTCTGCCATAGTAAAAACAAAATATAAAATCAAAAAATCCTTCCAGTAGCACCTTAGAGACCAACTAAGTTTGTTCTTGGTATGAGCTTTCGTGTGCATGCACACTTCTGAAGAACCGGGCATGCGCAGCATTTCCGCGCATGCACAGTCCGTCTGATGTCGTGACGTCACGACACCCCTGTCCCCAGGGGGGTGCCTCCGCGCTGCCGTCCCGGGCAGCCAAAAGTCTTCCTCCGCTTCTGACTTCACATGTGGCATACAAGTGCCTTTTCCTACCCTGTGTCTGAAAAAAGAGGTGATATCCTGTTTCTTCAGTGTGCATGCTTAATTTATTTATACTATATAACACAACAAGGTAATTGTCACCATCCTCTTGATCAATTGTAAGTTTGAGAATGCTTTCCCTTTCACATAAGATTCAAGTTTAAGAGAAATTGAAATGAGAGGAATGCATTTATCTTATCCAACAGCAATGCAAATGGTGTTGTTGAGTTCTGTGGCTTTTCTGCAGTTATCACTGCATTGTATCCAATATTTCAGAAAGTTTTTAAAAAAAAAAATAAAAAAAAATCACTAATGGATTTGCTCCTAACCTATGGCAACAGTGCTGGTCAGTTGCCTTCGGTATCACTCGTGTATGCATTGAGCTGATAAGTACTGTAGTTCATTTTCCTCTTGGGCAAGCACAAGAGAGGGTGTTTTTTTTCGTTGTTTTTTTTTTAAAGAAAGGAGAGAGAAAAACCTTCAGACTAATAATTACCTTAGGTTGAGACACAAATAGTGAAATACACTTGATTGCTTTCCAATTCTTAGTAGAATTTAATGAAATATACCTGCCTGTTTCAGCAAGAGGGGAAGGGAATTGTTATCCCCCCCCCCCGATACTGTTAATGTAACTGAATTCCTTTGAACTGTGTTACATTCAACAATACTAGTGTGATAATGTTACAATTAAAGAAAAAATAGGGGTAGAATAATGGCTATAAATATATATGTATATGTATTGTGTGTGTGTGTGTGTGTGTGTGTGTGTGTGTGTATGAGAAAGAGATCAGACCCATGACCCACTTTTCCTTGCACCTTCTTTCATGCCCTGTGCTGTTCCACAAAATCTTCCAAATCTCCCGAGCAGATTTTCAGGAGGTGCTGGGAAAAGAGGGAGCTGAGTAACTACAAACTATAATGCCTTCACTGCTGGAGGTTGTATGCCTCTGAATTCCTGTTGCTGGGAATTGCATGTGGGAAGAGTGCTGTTAAATTCAGGTTCTGCTTTTGGGCTTCCTGTGGGCATCTGGTTGGCCAACTGTGACTGTCAGTTTGCATTTCTTAGTACAGAAAGTATTGATCTGATGTGTAGAGCTCTTTCCTATTCTACTTAATTCAAGAGGGTTCTGGAAGCTTCTCTGTGTGAAAGAAACAAGCAGAAGGTTCATGATGTTTGGGTTATTCCTTCAGAGAAGCTGGGTACAGCTGGCTTCTCTTATATCTCTCTGTCAAGGTCATGCTGACTATAAAAGAAAGTCCAGAAGGATCCTGGGCTTCATTTTCTCTTTCTATCTCTCTTCCTTCTGGTGTGGTGTTTTGTACATAGTATGCTTAGTTGTTAAGGTTTAGACTTATTATAAGTTATTGTAAGTTTAAGTTAAGTCTGCTGCAACTGGATTACTTACGGACAGTGCCAATCCTGAATGTATTGGATTTGTGACCATTATGCTCATTTGCCTTCAGTAGCAGTAAAGCTCTGCTGGATGAAATATTAATTGCCTCTGGTCCATTGGTGGCGGGGGGGGGGATTCCTCCAATGTCTTTAAGTTTTTACTCTGATAACTATACGTTGAAGTTCTGCTCTGGATCAATATTGAGTAGAATTTCATGACGGTGACAACAGGATGCTGGACTAGATAGGCTTTTGACCTGATCTAGCAGGCTTATGTACCATCATTCCCCCCCCCCCGTTGACCATGAAGCAAGAAACTTGTGTTTTCCCCCTAAGGATAGTGGCAGACCTGGGTACTTCATTCCTTGCATATTCCTTCTTCCCCTTCTTATTTGTAACCTGAAACCCATATAGCACCTTTAAAAAAAAAAAAAGCCTCATTTGGATGTTTGCTTTCTTTCTGCTATATTTCATCTTGCACCTGTGCCCGGATGTAAAATCCATGGTTTGCAAACTTCCCCCTTGCTTTGTTTGCCATTGAGCCTGATGACGAGAAGTCAAAAATTTGCAAGCTATTTTATGATATTTTGGTTGGACTAATAATAAAGATGTTGTCCAAATATGAATTTGGACATATTTTCAGTTCTGCTGAAATTGATAGGGCTTATTCCCAAGGAAATATGCACCAGATTATAGCATATAGTGCCATAATTCTATGCAAATTTGCCTGTGAGTAAGTCCTATTAAACATGGTGAAGCTTACTTCTGAGCAAATATGTATAGAATGGTGCCATAAGTGACTGAACAATGTTCTACTGAAAATTGTCATAATGAAAGGATAACGCTACAGAAAAGCTTGCAAATCCTGAGTAGAATGTGGCAGCTGCTACAAACTGAACTGCTACACTGCAGTGGTTCAGGACAGTGAAGAAGAACATTGCATCTAATTGAAACTGCAGGAGAAATGTAGGGAGGCAGAATTGGAATTTGTCCAGGACACCAGGGTTAACATGCCTACCCCCTTTTTTAAAAAAAAAAAAAAGATGGAGAGAAAGGAAATGTTTTGATGCTTGTTGATATATTTCACCCACACAGCATCTCTTAAGCTAGTTGCAAATAATAGGCAACGTGAAGAGAGGAGAGCCTTGAAATTTTCCTTCCTAAGGAAATATTGCTCCCTGAAATGTTCTTCATTAAGAACAGGCTTGGCAAACACCCTCTTTCCTCTAGGTAGCAAAGTGATTAATAAAAAGTTAAGGATGTGGAGGTACTGCAAATGTGTATAGCAAATTTAAAACCCAGCAAATCGTTGTCAATGTTAATGTGGCAAAAATCAAAATTCCTCATTGGCCATGAAGCTCAATAAGTTATACTGGGCTTCTGTGAGGATTAAATTGTATACATCTCGTGTGTATTGATTGATCCTCGAAGAAAGGACAGAACTATGTATGTTGATAATACTTACTGAAATTGTGAGGTTTAATTTTAATCTATTTGCTTTCCAAAATTCATGTTGGATAGAGGACGTAATTTGCTATGCAGATCAGCTGTTCTAATGAGTGTCTGTTTCTTGTGGGATTTCCTCACATCCATATTAGTTTGATGAGGTGGATAAAGCACAATCCTTACATTAATGTGTGTGTGTGTGTGTGTGTGTGTGCGCGCGCGCTTCAAGTCTTTTGTAGTTAGGATTGAGTCATATATGATTAAATTTAAAGCCATCTATAACTGGCTTGTAATTCATAAACATCCCACATGGATTTGGGCCCGCATATGTTCACATGATGGGGACGCAGTTGGCGGTGTGGTCTAAACCACTGAACCTCTTGGACTTGCCGATCAGTCCCAGCTCCTGCCAACCTAGCAGTCTGAAAGCACGCCAAAAAGTGCAAGTAGATAAATTGGTACCGCTCCAGTGGGAAGATAAACGGCGTTTCCGTTCATTGCTCTGGTTTCGGTGTTCCGTTGCGCCAGAAGCAGCTTAGTCATGCTGGCCACATGACCCAGAAAAACTCTCTGCGGACAAATGCAGGCTCCCTTGGCCTGTAAAGCAAGATGAGTGCCACAACCCCAGAGTCACCTGAGACTGGACTTAACTGTCAGGGGTCCTTTACCTTTACCTTTTTTGTGTTCACATGAGGCTTCATGTTGTGCAGCAGAACACAGGCCAGAGATGGAAAGCACCAAAGGGACATTGATGCTGCTATGTGGTTTGGTGGTAACTTCAAGTCAAAGACAAAATTGAGTCCTAATTCATTGCTTCTTAGCTCATTGTGGCAGCGATTGACCTCCTTTTTCTTTCCTTTTGTGTCACTGCCCAAGATGCGGTAGAACTCGTGGCAGCTGCCAACTGGAGCTGGCTATCTGCCCCCCCCCCCCCGCAAAAAAAAAATACCACTTGGAATAATAATACTTCATGACATAATATTGTTCCCCAGGACAGGGTTCTCTTGACTGCCTGGATGGAGGATATAAAGGAGCACGTGAGTGTGGGGGGAGAGAGAAAAATACATTCATTACTTCACTTGCTTTTGTTTCAAGCCCCTCCCATCACTGGCATGGGGTTTCTGGAAGATAACCCAAAAGGCTCTGGTCTGGGCATGGGGGGGGGAGAGAGATTCCCTTGCCTCTGTTCTGCTCAGTGATATTTGTCCTTGGCTTCCTTCAGGCTTCATGTGCTTCTCTGAGCCATGTCTTCAGTTCCTCAATGCCCATAAACTTCTTGCTTTTCCTTCAGCTGATCCAGAGCCACACACTCAATCTACTCCTAGGCCAGAGCCAAGGGGGATCATGGCATCTGACAGAACAATTACCTTAGTGTGATGTTGAATTCCTCCCAGTATCCCCACAGCTCCCAGCAAAAAGTCACAACACTTTACCAGTGCTGTTTTTCTAGACAAAGAGGTGCTGGAACTCACCATGAACTTATCCCTTGTTCTCTTAGAAGGGCAATGATGCCCACCCGAGAAGTGTCGGAGCTGAGCTGTGGTGAGCTCTGGCTGAAAAAAATATTGTCCTTTAAACATTCTTTAAAAACATAATTTTACCTCAGAAACAAAATGGCTTCCCTACACACACATGGTAGAAAGCGACTGAACAAAGCGTGATAATTTCATACTAAGCCTGTTGTCTCGAAACATCCTTCATGGCAGCCTCAACCAAATTCCCCAACAACGTTAAAAAGAGATCCCTAATTTTGATTCTAATGTGACTCCAATCACACAGTGTGTATGTCTGTAAGATCGGTTCAGCACTCAATCTGGTATCACTAACTCCTGGAAATCAACTGCTTTACATCTTGTAAAAGCAGCTGAAGTTCCGCATGTGCTTTGTTTAAGAAGAGGACACTAGGTTCACATAAAGGACAAGTACAAGACAAAACAAAAACTCTTAGGGGTAAACTAAAGAAAAGAAATTCCCCTCCAGCAGATTCATAGAGATAACTGTGTTATCAGTAGAGATGTGCCTTCCCTAATGCTGAACGTTACATGACTTGCACTGACAAGATTAGCCCCAGTTGAAATGAGAAATAAATAAAAGGCAAAGCCTGCTTTCCCACCCATGCAATTTGTTGAAGGAGCAACAAAGTAATGTGCTAATGTAAATAAAACGGACTGATTGTACTGCACGTCAAGGCCCCGGCACACCTCCAAGAATAATAAAAATACATTGATACAGAATTTTAGGTTAAAGGTTAATGAGCTGGCCACACTTTCTGCAGAAGCAAGTCAGCAATACCAAAAGAGAATGTCCCACTACCCAAAGAGACCAGGCTGGTGGAAATGTGAGACGGCCTTTTCTGTGGCAGTACCTAACTTATGGAATTCCCTCCCTAGAGAGGTTAGACTTGCCCCATCCCAGATGACTTTTAGTTGGGCAGAAATATCATTTTTATTCTTCCTGGTTTTAGTGTGTATGTGTTTGGTGTTATTGCTGTTGAGGGTTTAAGATTAAATCTTTAACGTTAAAAGTGTTTGACGATGTTTTCAGTTTTGTTATTGTTTCAACTTTGTGTGTGTGTGTGTGTTTTCTTTCCTGTGTACTACCTTGAAAACATCTGTGAGAGCCTGACCAACTGCCAGAGCTGTACTGAATGCATATCTTTATTGTGAAATGAAATATGTGATGTTTGTCACGTTTTAACATGCCTTGGAAACAGCCTTTGCCCATCAGAATCAATTTTGAATGTTGATGTGTGCTTTGATAAAGATGAAATATAGTCATAGAAGTTTTAAGGATTGCATTTTCTCCAAATATATTTATTATAAAATGGAAAGGCAATAAATGTTTTGTATAAAACACAGTCCTTCTGTGTGCCTTCTATTAATTCAAGAATATGTGTACAGTATGCATTAGTTTGGCATCTCATGTTTTTCCGTACTCAGCTCTGTTAGAAAGAAAGAATTTGATATTCAAAATAACTCTCTAGTAAAGTTTTATCTAGCCCCCCCCCTGTTTTTCTTCACTGTGTATATTTGACTATAATTGACAAGCTGTTCCAAGGAATTAAGTATTCCCCAGCTAGATGGCCTTTGTAAAGAGGAATATCCTTGAAGGTAATCAACAAACTGAAACACAGCATGTTTTCTTAGCTTGTAATTCCTGATAAATCAATACCAGGCAAACATTCTTACTTTAAAGGTTAAATACTTTAAGCCCTTTGGTAGTAATTGAGTGTATTTTCAAGAGAGGTTTAATTTTGATGGGAGTGGGGTTTTTTTTGGTGTGTTCCTCCCACCCCCATCAATTCCAATACTTCAATCCTCATACTCGTGACAGCAAATATTGTAGATTGCTCAGCAGCAGCTCATACTGGATCCAAATAAATATACACAGATGCTTCTGTGAGAATAAATGCCCCCAAATACTACATCTTTTGGATCTTCAAGTGGGGAAGCTGGTATAATTGTGTACAATCTTACACAGTCCACTCTAAAAGTCTTGCCTTTTTAAAATACTGTTAACTTCAGAGTTTATTGTTGCAGTAGATTGGATGTCATTCTACTGCCCTGCCAATTTTATTAGACATAGGCCAGGATCCAATGAACTACCCGAGCCATCTCAAAGGCTTGGAGGTGCCCACAACCCAGTGCCAAATGGCATATGTGCCTCTGCAAGTTCTCTGTGGCATGGGAGACTGCTGTTTGCAAAGCATAATTCCAAAACTCTTTGAGTGTACAGAACTAATTATATAGTTCTTTAGATCTTAGTGTTGTTTTGCTTCCATTTTGAAAGCTATTATGAGAACAAGAATATCGGATAAAGTTTATTTTGTCTTCCTTTTCTGCCGAATCTTACAAAAAGAGAGAGCAAGAGAGCTGGGGGAAGACATCTGTTATTGCTCTGCTATTTGAGGAGTCACCAGTGTCAAAATCAAAGGGAGCCAGATTTTAGCCCCCTTACATTTTGTGCTGGTTCCCTGAGCCACTGGTTTTAGAAGGTGGGGAGATAACTATGGATTGTATCAAACAGTGGTGTGACCAACCATCATACTCACTTGGAGGCCTCTGTGTTCCTGAAAACCTTGTCTGGTGTGCTAGGGTTCCTCTGAATAGTGTCCACTGTGTAACAGGGAGTGCAAAATTGCAAGCATTGTGCATTTTGCTGTAACAATCTTCCCCAGTCCTCTAGCTGACCACGCAGATGCTTTTAATTTAAAAGGAATGTGTGAGAATAATCTTTTAGAACTATATTCCATTTCCAACCATTCCTCATCCAGAAATGTACTTAACCGAATTAATGCAGGACATGTTTTACACTCGTCAATGTGTTCCATATAGATATTGATCAACAAAGCCAGCAAGAGAAGTTTTGACATATTTGACAAGTGACAAGATCAAGTCACTGTACTTAAAGGTGAACTGCAAAGACATTTTAAAAAACCCAGATCCTTAAGGTGGGGGGGGGGGAATCAAAAATCTATATTTTGTGTGCTGCATTGAAATTTTCAAGACGTAACATATATAAGTAAAGCAATATTTTTTTTAACCAATACAGCAGTTTCATGAGTTGCAAAACATGCACATTGTTTCATTAGATTTAGATGCAACAGTTCAATCCTATGCATGTTTACAACAACAACCAAAAGTTCCACTGAGTTAGGCAAATGGTTAGCATAGGTTACCAGCTTTTGGAAGAGGGAAGTTGCAGGGCTGAGCCCGTTTATGATCGCTGTATTTGCAGCAACTTTATTGACTCTCCTTTCTGCCCCAGCTACTTAGTGTAGCAGAACCACTCTATAAGGCCCCACCAGTTGTGGGGGAGATTTGGGTTGTGACCTTCGTATATAAAGGTGATGGCACAGGAAATGGGCAATATCACAGGCAACAAAGCACATGGAATGAAATGTATTTGTGAATTATTCTTGCAAAAAAGAAAAAAAAAGATTTTTCTATTCCTCAATATGTAAAGAAGTCTCAATTTTATAGTGATATGGTGGGAGAATGTTCAGAGTGGTATTGCTTTTGCAGTATTTACGGACAAGCTACCTTCCGGAGAATTATTGCAGCAAACATGCAATTGGATAATACTCTCAGAAAATGGAATTTTCATATCTCATGAAGTATTGCATTTGTTTTTTAAAATCTCGAAATTATTAGATTTGTAACAAATAAACTCATGAGAGTTGAAGTTTCCAATATTTTCAGCTAGAAGGTTTATTCCTTAAATAAAGCAGAATTTATGAACAGTGATAGCTAAAGTAAAAAGCGCAGGAAATAAGGTTATACTCAAGGGAAAGCTATGTTTACCAAATGTATGGTTGTTGTTGTTTTTTTAAAAAAACCTCTAATCTGGCCTCATAATAATATTGCTGTACACAAAACAGAAGTCAGTGTGTTTCCCTGTTAATCAGTCGGCCACTATTGTCCCCATATACATTCTCTCACACCCCTTGTTGCTTTTCATACTGACTCACCTACCTGTTCCATGCATCAAGGCTGTGGAACTTGTGTTGTCATACTACAAGTCCCATCATCCTTGATCACTGCCCATGCAGACTTGGGTGATGGGAATTGCAGTCCTTCACTGGTAAGGCCAGAGGTTCCTCATCATTTCCATATGGTCAAACCTTTCGTGGCACAATAAATTCATTTGTGTGTGCGTGTGCAGAAAGGTCATTGTTTCCTTTGAAATAAAAGCCACGCTCTCAGGTAACTTGCATTGCGCTCTCTGTGATAAACACCTGCATCTGTAGCCATATCAGTGCTATTTGGCAGGAAAAATCTGGTTAAAAGATATTGGTCAGGCCATATGGATGGCTTTTCACTCCAGCAATGGATTTCACACAGGTCTGTTCTGAATCTGTGTGCATAAAATGCACAGATTCAGGCATGGCATAGGAGCATGGCACACATGTACCATATTGGCCTGAATATAAGCCCCACTTTACCCCCAAATTCCGACCGTGAAAAGTTAAAGTGTGGCTTATATTCATGACCTTATGGTATGCAGCCAGGAGCGCAGGGCAAACAGTGCCAGTAGCACAGCAAAGTGGTGCCCGCCTCGTGCGTAGACCCCCATCCTCTCCCCCAAGGCCAGGAAGAGAGAGAGCGAGGAAGGGGAAAGTCGATTGGCAACACAGCGCGACTCCCCCAACCACCCAACATGCAGCCAAGAGCAGCGAGGAAGGGCATAGCTTATATTTATTTTCCCCCCTCCAATTTTAAAGGTGCGGCTTATATTCGGGTGTGGCTTATGTGTTATTGTTATTGTTCAGTCGTTCAGTCGTATCCGACACTTCGTGACCCCATGGACCAGAGCACGCCAGGCACGCCTATCCTTCACTGCCTCTCGCAGTTTGGCCAAACTCATGTTAGTAGCTTCGAGAACGCTGTCCAACCATCTCGTCGTCCTCTGTCGTCCCCTTCTCCTTGTGCCCTCCATTTTTCCTAACATCAGGGTCTTTTCCAGGGAGTCTTCCCTTCTCATGAGGTGGCCAAAGTACTGGAGCCTCAACTTCAGGATCTGCCCTTCCAGTGAGCACTGAGGGCTGATTTTTTTAAGAATGGATAGGTTTGATCTTCTTGTAGTCCATGGGACTCTCAAGAGTCTCCTCCAGCACCATAATTCAAAAGCATCAATTCTTCGGCGATCAGCCTTCTTTATGGTCCAGCTCTCACTTCCGTACATTACTACTGGGAAAACCATAGCTTTTCGGCTTATATTCAGGCCAATACAGTGCTTTTTTTTCCAAAAGGAAGGAAAAACTGTAAATAGAAGGGGATGAGAATTCTTTAAATCATACAGTCATTTTCTTCTCTTTTTGTATCCTTCAATCGGATTTGGTTTGAAATTGTATACTTTTATGGTTTTTATGTTCCCAAGTTACAGAAGACGATTGGAATTTTTGTTTCATTAAAAAGCAAATAGATTTGTATGCCATTCTGATTCTTTAAAAAAAGAAAAGAAACGTGATTCAAGTACTGATTAAAACAATACACTTCTTTATTTTCTTTTAGCTCTCTGTCCTGAGACACAACAGCAGGATGTGCCTTGGAGAAGGGTAAGTAACCGAGTTTGGTATATGTAAGAGGGCCTCAGGATATGTGTTTTGTTTGTCTCTCTCTGTGGGTGTGTGGGTGTGCATGCACAGTAGATACATTTGATCTAGCTACATTATATAGACATCATTTTAGCACTATTTTTTCTTTACTAAACTCTGATATACTTGGTTTGTGTGTGCTTTTGGAGAAAAAATATATATTTATATTCAATAAACAATTTCCCAAAACGCGATGCACTCCAGCCATTAAGTCTTCAAGGCACAGAGTGTAGAATTCAAGAATACAACCACAAACAGGATGGCAAGGGGTGCTGGTAATGTAGTTGGGAGTTTATTTGGGCTGTGGTGTGTGCAGCCCCCATCCTCCATTTCAAAATTACCACCCTGAAACTTCTAAAAAAGTTCTCCAGGTGCGTTTTCTGGTGGTAATATAGTTTCTGGAGAAATTGCTTTTAATACAGTCATACCTCACGTTGCGAACGCTGCGGGTTACCTTTTTTTGGGTTGCTCTCGTGCCAAACCCGGAAGTACTGGAATGGGTTACTTCCAGGTTTCAGTGCTCGCGCATGCACAGAAGCACCGAATCGCAACCCACTCGTGGGTAGAAGTGGAACTGCCAGTTGTGAACGCTGTGGGTTGTGAACATGCCTCCTGCACAGATCATGTTTGCAACCCGAGCGTCCACTGTACAATGATTGTGAGGACAATGGGGCAAATGTCTAAGAAGAAGCAGAGGAAAGGAAGCAGGTGCTTCAGGAAAGTTATTAGGAAAGAAAACAGAACCCTGAGAAGAGGTAAGAATGGTTCCTATTCATAGCCCATCTCCAGCCTCTGTTCAGTGACCATGTATCTCCTAAATTCCATCCCTTCCGTGCAGAACACACAGAGTTAACTTACAGACGTTCCAAAACAATAGCCCCACTTGCAGTTACGTATAAGCTAAACAAGCTATAGCTTAGGGCCCCACTCTCTTGGGGGCCCTCAAAAAAAATTAAAGGGAAAAAACTGGATGTACATTTCCAAAATATAAAATAAAAAACAAATAAAATAAAACCTACATGCAGCAACAGTGTTTTGTGTTGTGTAGGCTTCTATGATGTGAGTAATGGGCCCTGCCTGCTAGCCTGCTTCCTAAAATATCACTGGTTTGCTCATTTCTTTATATAGGGCACACGAAGGCTGTCCCCATGAGGTGGGCCTGGGGGGTTCCAGAATTCAGTAGCCTTTCCCACTCAACACACATGGACATTGTCGAGGAGTGACCAGCCCAAGGATGGTGCGAAATTAACCTGTGCTGCTTTGCTCTCCTGCATCACCAATTATCATTGCATGGGTTGAATAGGATTGCTTTATACACTGTGATGTTTTCACCCAGAGGCATCCTATGTAGGTCATATAGGGTTAACAGACACATCTGTTTTGCTCAGCAAAGCCCCCCGCACCACCTCTGGTTCGTTCAAAGCAAACCAAAGAAGCCAAGTGACATATATTACAGTCTGCCAAGCATTCTTAATAATGCATCTGCAGAATAGAAGCCTAAATATTCACAGTTAACAAAAGTGGTCGTGCAACCCTCATGCATTTGAATTTTTGGATTTTTTTTAGGGTAGTGAACCAGAAAAATGGTCATTGATCCAAGCTATTACATATATGAATATTTTAATTTATTATGGGTTTTTAATTTTTTTTAAAGAACGTCACATTTAAATCACTTGTGTTTTGGTTTTAAAAAAAGAGAGAGCAAGAGTGCAAATATTTTATGTTTACTGATCTTAAAGATGTGGTTCAACCCCTGTGTTTCAGGAGTCACATCGTCCTTTATTTTTAAGATTTCACTTCAAGTATGTTTACCGGTAAATAACATTTGCGGCTGGAATTTTTCTTGGCCGTTGCAGCAGTCACAAATCAAATATTTTCAAACGCTTAAATATATGATATGAAACCTGATCCCATGGCAAAAGTAAAAAAGGCTATTATTAAAAAATTAAAAATCTAAAATAATCTTTTTCCGGTTCATAATCATAATACTGGGAAATTCAATATTTCTGCTCAAACAAAGAGGCTGGTAGACATATTTACAAAAGGCCTTATGATGTTTGCAGTTGACTTTGCAGAAGACAACATTTATAAAACCTTTACAGTGCCTGACAGGTGCCATGAATTCTCCTGAGGATTACTACATTCAGATATTGTCTTTCATTTGAACTTCAAACACACATTTTGCTAGGGAGTGTATTTTAATAGCTTCTGGAAATTAAAACCTTTGTATTTGTGTCATTCTAATATTCTCTATGAATTTACTTTTGGGAAACAAATTGCTGCAAAGCTAAATGCAATTATAATTTTGTTTAAGTAGAAAAAATGAATAAATGTAATAAGGATACACGGGGGAAACTAAGAAACATGAGTAGTTCCTGTGACTGTTTCTTCGAAGAAAGAAACAGTGAATGGGGAAGAGTTGCAGGACTCCCATTTTTTAAAAAATAAAATAAAAATGCATGGTAACCTAAACAGTTTTCATAAATTTGGAAATCCGGGTTTTACATTACAAGTTGATCCAAGTCTAATCATCCTTATACTAGATCAACTGACTTAAGTGCCACTGATTTCAGTGGGGCTACTTCAAGTTTGAGCAGTCTGGATCCAACTCTAGATGTTTTACAGACATATGAATGATGGTAGTTAGATTTTACAGGGGCAGGGTGCAATCCACATAACCCTATGCAGATGATTAAAAAGTGATCCTGGTCGCATGATCACTTCCTAGGATTAATTTACTAATTCTGGCCAAGAAGCTTTCTAAGCTGAGAATTTGATCCATTCCAGTAAAGCAGGGGTCGGCAACCTAAGGCCCATGGGCCACAAGCGGCCCATGGGGGGTTGTTTAACCGGCCCCCCAAGCCACCCCCGAACCGAGCCGCCTGCTCGGCGAGTCCCTGTGTGCTGCGCTAAACCGGCACTGCACGGTGCAGGGACTCGCATCCGCAGTGCCAGAAATCACGTCTGTGCATGCGTAGACACTGAAAATCTCATCTGCGCAGATGCCAGAAATCGTGGGTGCGTGTGCTCATGTGCGTGCACAATCTAGCCCATGGAGGGATCTCCGCTGGAGTGAACCAGCCCAGGTGAGATCTTGCCGACCCCTGCAGTAAAGCAACGTCATTATTGATAACAGACAAACTTAGCTCATATGAATCTCTTAATAGCAGAAGCTTCACCTTTCCTGGTTATCACTTTTGAAGCCTAAATGGGTTAGCACCCAAATGTTTAAATTCTCCAGTGTGAGCCTGCCCATCATTTCAGGCCACCTGGGGCAGTTGTCTCGTATACCCTTCCCTCCATCTGAAATGTGGCAAGTGGGAACATATGAGAGGGTCTCCTCTGTTGCTCTGCCTAACCTGCAAAATCCCTGCCCAGATCCTCTGTCTGGCTCTGTTTCCCGCAACATTCTGTCACTAATTAAACATTCTGGCAACAATTATTTCAGCAGGACTTCAGCATGGCCAGGATTTTATTTCATTAATTTTGACTTTTCTCATGTTTGTTGTTTTATAAGGGGAAGGAAAAAAAAACCTGCTGCCCTCTGTCAATTTATATGCTTTTGTTTCTACCTGATTGTTTTTAGTCTGCTACATAATCCACCTTGGGTTTTGGACTGAAACAGGAGGACAGGGTATTATGGTTAAAAATTAATGAATGAATAATATCAATCATTTCATCCTCGTGCAATCGATCACTTCTCCTAAGCACTGGTTCATGACTGAGACTGATGCTCTGGGATCTGCAGCAAATGAAACAGACAGCTGGGAGATTTGCCAGCATATTTTAGCCACCTTATTCTGAAACTTTATGTGCCAAGTGAGCTCTCAGATATAGGAAAGTCTACAGACAGAGATATCATATTTTTAAACACTTGAGATGTCAAGTCTGACCACTTCACCCAACATAACAATAAAAAGTTGCTTGACGAGATTTCCAGAAGAGTAGCTGTCGTTATTCTTCCATAACAAACTTATTAAATGAACTTGGAACATAAGACAGTATATTCCACCTCAATTCTCATGTTTCTGTTGGACATGGCAATTTTGCCACAATCATTTTGAATGACAGATACATTTGAATGAATCCATTGAAACCTAGGGTTCATTCTTGCATGGGAACTGCCAAGTCTCACTATATCTGCATCTGAACAAAATAATAATAATAAAAATCCTTCCAGTAGCACCTTAGAGACCAACTATGGTATGAGCTTTCGTGTGCATGCACACTTCTTCAGATACACACAAAAGCTCATACCAATAACAAACTTAGTTGGTCTCTAAGGTGCTACTAGAATGATTTTTCAAAAAAAATTGTTTCAACTACAGCAGACAAACACGGCTACCTACCTGTAACTATATCTGCATCTATACAAGCAATGTATTCACATATGAGGAAATCGGTTCATGGTGACCTCACCGTGACTACACATTTGAGGCTGCAAAATGACCCCTTTCCAGCAAGCTGAAAGAGGCATGACTGAGCCACCAACGCTCATGATGTGGACAATTTCACCTCTAGTCAAGCAGTCTTTGCAACAATCCAGAAACCTGTGAATCCTATTTGACCAGAAACAATCACGCAAAATGAATGTCTACATGCTGGAATTCTGAGCAAGCCCAGTAAACAACATCAGTACTTCAAAAGTGGTCCTGCTGCCTGATTGTGATGTATAGGTAAAGGTAAAGGGACCCCTGACCATTAGGTCCAGTCGTGTCCGACTCTGGGGTTGCGGCACTCATCTCGCATTACTGGCCGAGGGAGCAGGCGTACAGCTTCCGGGTCATGTGGCCAGCATGACAAAGCCACTTCTGGCGAACCAGAGCAGCGCACGGAAATACTTTCCCGCCAGAGCGGTACCTATTTATCTACTTGCACTTTGACGTGCTTTCAAACTGCTAGGTGGGCAGGAGCTGGGACTGAGCAATGGGAGCTCACCCCGTTGCGGGGATTCGAACTGCCGACCTTCTGATCAGCAAGCCCTAGGCTCTGTGGTTTAACCTATAGCGCCACCTGCATCCCTTATTGTGATGTATATCACTCAACAAAGTGGGGTTTTTCTAATTAATGTCTGCCTCCTTTCCCCATACTTTAGCAAAACATTCAATGGCTTCCATTTGCTTGGCAGTGAAATAAAAAGTCTGGGGGGGGTCATTCCCCCCCCCCTTCACACACAAAAATTGACCCAGTCATTTAGACTCCCTTGGAAGTTCTGTCTGTCAGAAAAATGACATTGTATGCCAAGTGACACCTGAAATGAAATAAATCTCAACTATAGCAAAACTGAACACTTGTTCTGACATTTAAAAGATGTGCCCTCACAGCTGCTTGATTTCTGTTTAAAAGTGATTAAATCCTTCAAAGCTGAAAGATTTTATACTGTATTTACGGTATAAAAGTATGCTATTTAACTTTAAAAAACAACAACAACCTGAAAATGATCTTTCTCTGAGGCAGAGCTGCTGCTTGCATGATTTCTCACAGTAGAACTGGCATAGATGTTAAACAGTTCAGTGTTAATTACTGTGACATGTAAATAACTGGACTCCATTCTTTGTTACTATTTCTTTGCCCTGTTTCACAAAAATACACCAAGCAAATAAAAGAAAATTGAAAATAAGTACTATTTTTTTAAAAAAAAAAAATGCCGCACTTAATCAATATCAGCCATAAATTTGTGTGTAGTTGATGTTATCGTAATTCCAACACTGCACTGGCTTTACTACTGCTATATTCCAGGCTACACTCTTCTTCTTAAAAATTCTGATTAGAGTTTGGTGCTTTGATTTTCCTGGCTGAGCACTGCAGCCTTTGACAGAGAATTCTAATTGCCTCTCATTTATCTAAAACGTTGGTACAGCTACCTAGCAAAGTATGAATCTATGGGAGTGGTTGATGAATTCACAGAAGTAATAGGGTATCTGGCCCTCTGTTTGTGGGCACTATTCAAAGCAGACTGGAATCTAGGAATTCTGGAATATAGAGGAACAAATCAACGAAAAGGTAGAGATTAGCCATGAGACAATAACTAAATCTTTAAAAACTTACTAGGGCAATGCCTTCATAAAGCCAACCAAAATGCGACAAAATAGCACACACGCTTTCAAGTTTTCTGTATTAGATTTTGTAACAAACCTCCTCTTGAAAACTCTCTCTAGCACATTACTCCCCTGTAAAAGTAGCATGGAAGACACTTGACTCAGGGCAAGGAAACAAACTATTATTATTATTATTATTATTATTATTATTATTATTATTATTATTATTATTTTCAGATCTCTTCCAGCTCTGCAGTTCTATGGAAATTGTCACCTGGAGATTCTGTGCACCTTTATAAAGCATTTTGCTAAATAGTGGAACTGCTTTCAGTATTTGTCATCAATTGTTGGTGAAGTGGGTTATCTGGTCTTGCTATTTCCATGACTTTTTTTTTTAAATGAAAACAAGTCATGGTGGGCTTTGGAATGGTATGTTGTTTTGCCCTGAATAGGAAAGAGTAGTAAGAAATGCAGACATCTATGATATCGCATGGTATGTCTTGGCCTTCCAAACTGTTCTAAAGGGTAGACCTGGAACAGGATAAAATTGATTAGAGTTATCCAAAGCAAAACAACATTACTTATTTGGCATTTTCGAGGCCCCTTTTAAAGAATTGAAACAGATAGTAAGATACATTCAACTTGTAGTGGCCATATATTTTCAGCTCCCTTGAAGGGCTTAGGTATAACTATGGGTGTTGAACAGATGATTGACTTGAACACTTGTCTTATCTATGAATTATTATGTGGATTTGGAAGAATATTTTTGTATCGGGCTTATTTATTTGATTACTTCGAGATTATTATATTTGAGTTTGAAGGAAAAATGATTCCCCCCCCATGTTTGTGGACCAATGGAAGTTCAACCAACAATAGTGCGTGAAGGGGGGGGCTCCTTGTAATTCATTCTGCTAGCTATTCATCTTCAGTGTGTGATCTTGTCAGGTGCTCTCTTTTTTTAGAAAGTAAGTTTACTAGAGCTACTGAATTTGTCTTATCTGTCATAGCAGAATTATTTTCCAAGAAATGTGTTTAATTAAGCATGTACTCCTCTACCGGAACAGCTATCCTAAATCAAGCTGTGCTTTTCCAGGTGTTCTCCCAGTGATTTAGAATGCTCTTAATCATTCTGCACCTCATTTTCTCTAAATAAAATTATGCTAAAGTTTCCAAGTTGTCAACTTTACTGGATTTTACAGGTAGGTTCTAGATAATTTCCCAGCAACAGTACAATGGAGATATATACAAATAGCAAGGATTGTGTTAGGTGTTGGCTTCACTGGCACATGAGAAAGCCCATATACCAGCATGACTTATTTTTCTAGTTTGTCAACTGACATTAAGCCAGAGTTCTTTGGTTTGAACACAATGGGGAACTCAATACAAGCCAAGATAGTTGTGTTGAAGCTGGAGCATGATGGGATGGGGCGGGGAGGAATAACAAAGGGGTATTTTGCCCTGATGTTTGTTTGCAAATGCATAAACCATGGCTTATGAAACCTGGTCACCTCCAGACTGCAATTATGATTCAATTGCATAATTGGAAGTTTAGGTTTGCACAATTAAGGTGGATTAAAGAGCTCTATCACTTTGGTGCAACAAAGACTTTTTGTCGTTAGGAAAGTGATAGGAAAACACACTAAATGGCATAGGATGGTGTTGAATGTCTTGGAAAAGACATAAGCATCTCACAAATAAATCAAAACAGGTGTCAATAAAGAACCGACGTCATATTATCTCCATGCAAGCTGTGTGAAAGCAAATGAGTGCTTGTGAATGATCCCCTCTGCTGGACCACAGAGTTATGGATGTCATTGCATTCAAAGTCACATTCCTGGGATTGCTAACATAACAGATGACACACATCTGATTATTTTAATGTCTAATGGGTGGGGGAAATGCTTCTTGCCTCATTCCCATCAAATGGCCACAATTAACAATATTAATTTTAAAATAGTAAATTATAACCCATAAAACAGCCAACAAATAATGTAACTTCATGGCGAACAAGTCAAAGAAAAGGAACAGAGATCAAATACACTCTTAAGCTGCCATGTTTTACTGGTCATTGAAATGTAACTAGGTCAGGCTGTCAACAAAGGGCACTGCATAACGTAGCCTCTCACCCACTTCAGATGACAGAAGACGGTCAACAAAATTTCAGATGTTAGGTAGAGCACATAAGCATGTTTAAATGGTAAGAGGCAAGACATAAAGTGTATTTATCCCATGCTGCTTAGGGGTTTAAAGTGCTTTCTTTTGGGTCATGAAAACAAACTGATCATCAGTGAAGCTGGAATGACTGAAGTGGTATTGTCCCAGCATCTTACCCTGGAAAACTGTCCAGCTGCTGTGAATTTTCTGGTCAATTTTTAAGGCAGATCCACATGGCAATAATCTAATCTGGATGTAAGTAGAGCATGAGTGATTATGCCCGGGTCTGATTTCTCCAGGGAGCTGCATAGCTGGTACTAGCTGAAGCAGCTGAGAAAGCATTCCTGGCCACTTTCACCTAGGAATCCAGTATCAAATCTAGATCCAGAGGCATTTTTTAAGCTGCTCAGCTCAGGCATAGCTGTCAAGTTTCGGATTTGAAAATAAGGGATCAGCAGCCTCACCTATCCCGGGGACAGTCACATGGCAGTGGTGGGCGGAGCTAGAAGCAAAAGTGGGCGGCACTGGTGTGAACGCGCGCAGTAGGCTTACTGTATTTTGGAAACGCTGCCCGTGGGCTACGACACCTGTAAGCGCGGGAAATGGCTCCCGCTTGCTTTGAGGCTGCCAGGAGGTGAGGTCTTCCCAGTCCCTGGCCAGCAGGGGGAGGGAGAGGACCTGCTTCCTTTGAAAATACGAGAAATTAAAGGGATATAAAAAATAAGGGATAACAGCGGGAAACTGCTTGAAATAAGGGAGATTCCTGGGGGAAACGGGATACTTGACAGCACTGCTCAGCTGATTCTTAAGAAGGTGTGCAACCATTTCTAAAACAATGAAACCGCATCAGCGGAATCCCAAACAATGCTACCTCCATCTTGTCTGGATTAAGTTTCAACTTGCTCATTCAAACATGCTCAGGCAAACTAAGGCCTGGGGGCCGGATCTGGCCCAATCACCTTCTAAATCCGGCCCGCGGATGGTCCGGGAATCAACGTGTTTTTACATTAGTAGAATGCGTGCTTTTATTTAAAATTCATTCATCTCTGGGTTATTTGTGGGGCATAGGACTTTGTTCATTTTTTTTCCTTCAAAATATAGTCTGAGCCCCCGCAAGGTGTGAGGGACAGTGGACTGGCCCCCTCCTTAAAAAGTTTGCTGACCCTTGAGATAGATGGATAGATAGATAGATAGATAGATAGATGATTGATAGACAGATACACACACACACACACACACACACACAGTGGTACCTCTGGTTACGTACTTAATTCGTTCCGGAGGTCCGTTCTTAACCTGAAACTATTCTTAACCTGAAGCACCACTTCAGCTAATGGGGCCTCCCGCTGCTGCTGTGCCGCCACAGCATGATTTCTGTTCTTATCCTGAAGCAAAGTTCTTAACCTGAAGCGTTATTTCTGGGTTAGTGGAGTCTGTAACTTAAAGTGTATGTAACCTGAAGTGCATGTAACCTGAAGCGTATGTAACCCGAGGTACCACTGTACACATACATATATCTATACAGTCATACCTCTGCTTATGTATCCCTCTGCTTACATAAACTTCGGGATACGTAAGTGGCAAATTTTTCGGGATTTTGCCATGCACGCATGCGCAGAAGCTCTCTACCGCCCTCCGGCTGCAGAAACCTCAGGATCCAACCAGAGCTCGGGAACGGATCCCGTCCGCAACTGGAGGTACCAGTGTGTGTGTGTGTGGCCCAATTCATTTTGGCACCTGAGGAGGATGCCAAAATGGTGCCTCCTTCTTCCTGGCCAGGGAAGAAGGGGTGAGGGAAGATCTACATCAGGAGCAAGAAGGGAAAGAAAGATAGACATATGATTTGTTGCCCGAGTGGATCTAGCTGCCTGAGGCAGTCATCTCACCTTGCCTCTTGGTTGGACCAGTCTTGAATAAAGAACTGCATTGGGATCCGCTGCCCCTGTGGATTTTGCCATCTGAGGTAATTGCCTCACCTTGCGTCGTGGCTGAGCAAGCCCTGATTCTAGGATTACGGGCCGTTTGTTTTTCCTTTCATCTCTGCTCTTTCTCTTCTACGTTTAATATTCCTGAACATGGTAAAATAATAATTTTATTCCAGTAAAGAGCAAAATATTTTTTAGGGGGTCGGAATCAGCAGAGTGAGAGGAGAAAAATAAAATGAAAAACAAATATTATTGCACGGATCATTTGGCTTTAAGATGGAGGGTTGTATTCATTTTTGAATTATGCAATATTGAACCTCTTGCTGAACAATGGACATGAAAACGCCTTCGTGACTAAAATCTTTGCTCTTGGGCATTTTTAGATTTCCCAACAGCACTGAGGGGGATTTACGGGTGACATTGCATATGATGTACTCAAAGTTTTCAGTGGCAATAAAGACTTTTAATCAAACAACCAATGAACAGAAACAATTAACAAGCCTGAAGGTAAGAAGATGAATGTCAATGTTAGCAACATGTTAGGCAATTATTTTGCCACAAGACAGTTGAAAGAACAAAGTTAAGAACTGGTTGGGAGGGGGGAAGGGGAAAAAAATTCCCCTCAGCCATCATGTGAACATTATCAGGGGATGAAGTTCTCAGACCACTGTAGTTCCATGAACCAAAGATAGGGAACCCCTCAACTGGAGCGCCATCTTAGTGTTGGTGGGTTTCATTGAAAGCATCGTGTATATCATTCTAAATGCGAACCCGTCACTTCTAGAACTGTCATTTCTCAGAATAATGCTTTTTCTTTCTTTCTTTTAACTCCAGTTCTGCCAACCGCCCACATTCACTTTACTTCAAATATATCAGAAGTTACCCGAAAGAACTTACAGGAACACAATGCCTCAGTGGAAACTGCAAAATAGCCTCCATATAAGCTATTTTACTGTGTCCAGAAGGCTGACAAAGATCATATGACTCAGAGGAGGCATAATGTAGCAGGATGATAGTGAAAATGCCAAACAATGTGGGGATTAAAGGCAGGTGAAGCCCATGTTTTTTTGCCAGGGGCCATTCAAAGACTGTGCTAATTTTATTTTCTGCTGTCTTCAAGATCTTAATCAGAGGCATTCTAGTAGGCATACACTTTACAGCCCCTGTGTAGTTTCAGATATTTCTACCTGCTGCTTTAGCACTTCAAAAATCCTCTGAAGCTTAATATCACAAGAATATCAGACAAACGTTATCCCCCCCACATCCCCTTTCTGACTGAACCGTAGTAATATAATAATAAACTATTTAAATAAGTTTATCGGTTCTCTTTTGGAGGGCAGTGGAATAGGGAGCAGAGTTTATAATTACATTTTGATCTTTCATAGATTTATGTTTGCATAGGCTCAAGGAACTTAAAAGATTGTCTCGTCCAGCCCACTGCCTCAAATATTAGCCGTAATAGAGTAAAACCGAATATCATTTGTACAGTGGTACCTCTGGTTAAGTACTTAATTCATTCTGGAGGTCCGTTCTTAACCTGAAACTGTTCTTAACCTGAAGCACCACTTTAGCTAATGGGACCTCCTGCTGCCGCTGCGCCGCCAGAGCACGATTTCTGTTCTTATCCTGAAGAAAAGTTCTTAACCTGAAGTGTTATTTCTGGGTTAGCGGAGTCTGTAACTTGAAGCGTATGTAACCTGAAGTGTATGTAACCCGAGGTACCACTGTAGTTGGAATACCACAGCACTGTGGTGGGCATTAAAATATATTGTGGCACTGCAAAACAATTAAGGCAATTTGATATGAAGTGTAACTCCTCAATTTGATATGAAGTGCAGCTCCTTTAGCCAGCTCACCTTTCTCCAATGCATTGTTTCCCCACTTGCCTTCAGCTACTTGACTGCATCGCTTTGCATACCAGCCCCTCCACTGCACGTTGGCACCCTGGATCTCTTCAGCCACCCCATCCATCTGGGTGTCTTGCAGCTGGGCTCTTTCTGTACGCTTCTCACCCACTCTGCCAGCAGCTGCTCTGTTTTATCTATCTGCTGGTTACGCTGCTGCCTTTGTTACTGTTTCATTCTCTCAAGCTGCTCAAGGAGTAATGGTATTCTTCCCTCAATTTCAACTCAGGCACACCTCGCTCACAGGCCTTTCTCTAGGAAACACGAATCCTACTTCTGACACCAGTGTTGCACTTCACCTCAGTTTCTAAGCCATGTGAGATTCCAGGCACTTACCCGGGATTTGTGTTTCCTTTGGAGTGCGGTATAGAGTAGTTAAAGCTATGGTTTTCCCAGTAGTAATGTACGGAAGTGAGAGCTGGACCATAAAGAAGGCTGATCGCCGAAGAATTGATGCTTTTGAATTATGGTGCTGGAGGAGACTCTTGAGAGTCCCATGGACTGCAAGAAGATCAAACCTATCCATTCTTAAAGAAATCAGCCCTGAGTGCTCACTAGAAGGACAGATCCTGAAGTTGAGGCTCCAGTACTTTGGCCACCTCATGAGAAGAGAAGACTCCCTAGAAAAGACCCTGATGTTGGGAAAGATGGCGGGCACAAGGAGAAGGGGACGACAGAGGATGAGATGGTTGGACAGTGCCCACCTAAGCAAAACAGAAAATTCCCAGTGTGTTGGTAAATAGTAGCCACTGGTACCCACGTCCTCAGAGCAGCAGTAGGATTAATAAATACTGTATCAAGCTTTTAATTAATTCCCCTTGTAGATGTCAGGAGATAAATATGTCATAAATAAAACAGGTGAAAATTTTGGATTTCCATTCTATTATGGGTGACTTAAAAAAGAAAAAGAAGAACAAAAAAGAAAAGAAAAGAAAAGAAATCCCTTGGAGGATGGCAACACCCTCTCCCTTGGCTGCTTCTGAAATCAGAACTGAGCTCCGAGAGAAATATGTCTGCGTTTTTCAGCTCAGTCTCTAGTGGAAAATAAAAAAATGACAAAAGCTCTTCATAAAATTTAACACAGGTAAGGGGGGAAATTTAGACGCAGTAAGGAACATGGGCTGAACAAGCAAACAGAACAATGCAAGGATGTTATAACTGCAGCTAGCCTGTTGCGTATGAGAGTTGCCACTTAAGCAAAATCTGAGGTAAATTTGAAGGTCTTTGCTGATACAAAATACCCATAGGAGAATATTGTGGGCGGGAGGACAAAAAAAGCAGGGATCGAAGAGGATCAGTTGGGCAGGGAGTAAGGAATGCCCCTATTTTCATCTGAGAAATTTTGGAGGCTATGGAAGTCGTGGCACCAGCGCGTCCTCTCTCTTGCCAATCATCTGTCCAGCAAGAGGAATGGAAAACCTTGCAAGTCCTGCAAAATATGTTAGCACCTGAATTTATATCAGAGCCGAACCAAATTATTCCTTTGTGCATAGGAAGGCAAGAGCTTATGATTTCATAATGAAATTATTATAACAATCTTAAGTTATATCTACCCATTATTGCCTTAATATGAAAGTGACTCCTAACACACAACGCTGAATGTTAACCAAACAATAGTCACACATTACTCCTTTTGAAAGTTGCTTAAATTTCACCTTGTAGTAATCTACAGCAAATGATCCGCTACATTAGCCAAATTCTTGATCTACCCCCACTCTTTTTAAAGCTATGGAATGTGAAATGTATTACTTAATAAAGCAGAGGCGAGGCTTTGTGTTTTGTATTAAGATAGATTACTTATGTGAAATGAAAATTAAGATCATAAATCAAAACAGCTCATTACAAGTTCCTTGTTTTACTGTAATTTATCAGTTGTACTTCTATTTTTTATTGTTTGGGTATCTAGCCTATGCCACTTATCCCTTTACTTCATCACTAAATCTTGCTGCTAGATATTGGTTACCTATCCATGAGCAAATGAATTATTGCCGAATGACTACACAGCCTGCCTTCATCACAGGCGCTGCGTATGGCCAGGCGGGGTGGGGGAAAAGCTTCAGCTGAAGTAAATACCCACAGTGAGAAAAATGAGCTAGATACCAAATTTCTTTGAAATATAACCAAAGACAGTCTTTCATTAGGGATGCTGTATCGTTCCAGTATTGTGTGTGTGTGTGTGCCAGGCCTTTAGTCTTTCAAGATTTTCAGAGAAGGAATCTTTTCGAGTTCTCAGATCAACTATCCTCTAATAAATCATATTCTTAAGAATGTACCTTTCAGGCAACTAAAAACTAGAGCTCTCCAGGATCAAATCAGAAGCTGGGACTCCTGGGATGGCTTTCGTCATTCCGGGACTGTATCTGGAAAATAGGGACACTTGGAGGGGATCGCTGTGGTCTAAACCACTGAGCCTCTCGGGCTTGCCAGTTGGAAGGTTGGCGGTTCAAATCCCCGCCATGGGGTGAGCTCCCATTGCTCTGTCCCAGCTCCTGCCAACCTAGCAGTTCAAAAACATAACAGCGCAAGTAGATAAATAGGTATTGCTGCATCAAACAGTGTTTCCGTGCACTCTGGTTTCCATCACGGTGTCCTGTTGTGCCAGAAGCGGTTAAGTGATGCTGGCCACATGACCCGGAAAGCTGTCTGTGGACAAACGGCAACTCCCTCGACCTGCAAAGCGAGATGAGCGCCGCAACCCCATAGTTGCCTTTGACGAGACTTAACCATCCAGGGGTCCTTTGCCTTTATGTAATTGCAGTATTGTTCTAAACAAATAAGCAATTGCACAGTTCTGTAAATAAAAATTGGGTTGAGGTGAAAGGATAAACAATAGGCATTCTTTGGCATGCAGGGTCTCCTACGCTTATTCTTGCTAGTGTTCAGCTGCAAGTTCAGAAGTTACTGTCCTAAAATTTGTGGGGAACCTGTGGGTGTACAGGAGACAGCCTACTTCAGACCTCCCCTCTCCAAACATGTGGGGGTCTTTCTCCCCCCTCCTGGCCCACATGACTGAAATAATGTGAAAGGAGACTTCTGGAAGCACAAGAGATTGGGGAAGGAGAGATAGAAGCTTACCAGTACAATAGTAACAGCCTTTTGCCTTGCATTTGTACTACACATATTTATGGACCGGTGGTAACATACAAAATACCCTTTGTGATTTTCCATTAGACGTATTATAACACATTTGTGGCTTTGCAAACTCACAGTAGCTCCTAAAGTGTGTTTAACATGTTATCTTTTAAGGTAACAATGTTTTATGTATTTGTGTTCCAGCGTGAGAAAGTACCCCTGATTGAATACAGCAAATCTCTTTGCAGGAAATGAATAAACCGCATAAGTACCTTTTCCCTTAAATTTTAGTTGTCGCAGGTCTTTAAAGCCCATGAATATTATGAATATGCTAAACTACATCGTCTAGTACCCAGATCTCTAGAAGTTCGTTTTTTTTAAACATGCCCTCTGCAGATTGAAAAGTTATATAGTTTTCTGTTAACTTTCCAGGACTTTTGAGGATGAATACATATGGCTATTTCAATATAGTATATGTTTCTGCTTCTATCTCAGAGTTTTTAACAGGTCCGTATAACATTTGGTATATGCTATACCAGAATCATTTATACATTTGTCTATGAGTGCAAATGACATGCTACATAATTTATCCTGAAAGTTTAAAAAGGGGGATTTTCTTCTAGAGACACTCTATGGATCTGTGCATAATGTAATATGGACAGTGATGAATGACTTCTTGTTCAGCCTTTGCAATACACTGTTCTGAATGCATGAGCCTTTTTTATATGAATGTAACTGCATATAAAATAATGTGTTAACACTTGGATTTTACAGTCAGTGCTATTTTAGTTCCACTTCAATTTTGTTGTGCTGCTGGTATTTTGATGAGTTTTCACTGGAGTAGTGTTATTGATATATATGTTTTTAGATAATGGAAAACTACACTAAAATATTTAAAATTCTGATTCAAATTTTCCTGCTCTATAAACATTCCTTCCCTCCCCCCCCCAAAAAAAATAAGATAAAAAGATTGCATGTATGTAGTACTAATAGTAATTTGGAAACCAGCCCAGTTGAAATTATTAGGACTTTATTTAAAGTAAAGATGTTCAGGATTACTGATGCAAAACCAAGTATGGTTGAATTGTGCAAAAAAAAAAAAAAAGGAGTAGGGTGGGTCGTGGCTCAGTAGTAGTGCATTGTTGTTGTTGTTGTTGTTGTTGTTGTTGTTGTTTGCATGCAAGAGGTCCCAGTTTCAATCTCTGGCATCTCCAGATTTGATCTGGGAGCGAACTCTGCTGGAAACTCTTTAGAGCCATTGCCAGACTGAGCTACACAGTGGCCTACCCGATAAGGCAGTTTCTTACGTTCATGTGTTGCGTGGCTTTCAAGTCCTCTTTCCATTACACAGCTAACCCATAGCTGCTGCTGCTGCTGCTGCTTCCACCGCTATGGATAAGAAATTCATTTAGAACTCACAATCAGCATCTTGTGTTTTGCACATGAGCTGTGAGCTCTCAGATCACATTGCATCTTCCTTCAATTGCAGCATAGAAACATACACTACACAACTCTTGTTCCCAAAGTTGCGTTGCCCTTGTGCGCATTCATTAAAAGCCCTTCAAGCAGATACACTCTTCTCTTAGCGCCTGAATAGAACCATATAGACTTGAAGCAAATTTCATACGCTTATTGTTGGCATTTTCTTAGCTTTTGGGGAAAGGAGCCCTAAGGCAGAAATCGTATGCATCTGGATTTGGGAATATGTCACGCCGAGCTCAGTGGGACTTTAAAGTACACATGTCTGGGATCACACTGCATGGCACACTTCATTTTATAAAAGCAGTGTAGTAAAAGGTTGCTTCACCCTTTTAAATATAAAAGCAAGTCTGAACTTGGCACTGCTTCTCCAATTAGCTTCATACACAATTGAATTAATTTTAATATAAAATGGGTAATCATGCCCTTTTAAAAATCCCCGTGCTGTGAATCGGGCTCTGGAAGCATACGGATGAAGAAGGCATTATGAAATATTACCTGTCATGTGTAATTCTATGAATGTTTACTGAGCAGCACTTGACCCAGGATGCAGCTAACTATGAAAGATGGATTTCCAGCTTCATACAAAGTGCTCCATGTAGCATAAAAAATAAATGTTCAAGCTGATCCCCAGGATGGGGGGAAAAACACAAAAAAACTACAAGAAGTCACAGAAGCATATAGAGCGTGTAAAATGAAAAAGAAAACGACGAGCAATGGGATGCTAGATAACAATTGGAAATGGGCATATATGCCCCACCCTGCTGGTTAGCCTTTGTTGGTTTTTTAAATAAACAAGATAGAGTTAACTACAGAGTGTGCTGTCTCACATTGCATGAGTAGAAGGCAGTTTGTGCAAGCAATCATTCCCTTCCCATCTTTCCTTCTGCTAACCCCTGTGTATCTCCCTTAAAAGCTTATCTAGGGGGTTTGGGTGGGCTATCGCACATTGTGGCGCTGTGGGTTAAACCACAGAGTCTAGGGCTTGCTGATCAGAAGGTTGGCGGTTCGAATCCCTGCGATGGGGTGAGCTCCTGTTGCTCAGTCCCAGCTCCTGCCCACCTAGCAGTTCGAAAGCACGTCAAAGTGCAAGTAAATAAATAGGGACTGCTCCGGCGGGAAGGTAAACTGCGTTTCCGTGCGCTGCTCTGGTTCGCCAGAGCGGCTTTGTCATGCTGGCCACATGACCCGGAAGCTGTTTGCGGACAAATGCTGGCTCCCTCGGCCTATAAAGCGAGATGAGCTCCGCAACCCCAGAGTCAGACACGACTGGAGCTAATGGTCAGGGGTCCCTTTAACTTTACCTTTATCGCACATTGTGAGCTGTGTCTTATGGTGCTGCAATGGGAGGCAGAATCACCCAACACAGGTAACCTTGGATGAGTGGTGCAAGACTCCGCCCAGTTTGGGGCAATTCCGCCTCCAATCGCAGCTTCATAAGTCAAAGCTCATGATGTTCGGCATGATCCATGGGGATGACAGTAGTTCAGCTATCCCAGCAGGCTCACTCTTGCTGCTTATCAGCTGATTGGCATTACAGCAAACCTCCCTTGCCAATGCACAATGGGGAGCGCACCTGGAAGCTCTCAATTGTGTATTGGCAGCCACGTCTCTACTTGCCCAGCACCTGACATCACGTACGATCACATATCGTGTAGGACAAGCAGCCCTGGCTTGGGGAAAACGGGCTTGCAGGCCAAATTGGAACCCATGCCAGGCCTAATTTGGCCCAAAGGCCAGCATTTCCTACACACAACGTGGGCAAAACTTGACAGGTAGGTGGGGAAACCGACCTGCTAAAGTTCCAATGAAGTTGCTGTAACCACCAATCAACTGATCGGCCGCTACAGCAACCTTCTTCAAAGGTGACAATCTGCTGATATATTGCTGGCATTGAGTGACCTATTAATATATTTAAAAAGTTCAAGATGGGTCGTTTGATGTAGCTGCAATGCTCCGTAACCGCTTGACCGATTGCCTTCAAATTTGGACACAACATTCCTTGGCCATATGGGAAGGTTCTTAGGTACCTAGATTGCAAAAATACCACACCTTTCCCAGGTAAATCCATGAATATGTGCAAAAAAACCCAGCACCCTCCAGAGGACGTCAAAGACCACAGGCTGTGATATATTTCAGAGCTTACAGGGTTAAAACTACTCTGATCACATGATGTGTTGTTTTTCTGTGAGTCAGCGTTTGGGACGCTTTCTCTTTCTGTTCTGCTCTGCCGGGAGTTAGCCATGCCTTCCCTTTCTCCCGGGTCATTTGTGCTGTAAATAATAAAACTTTTACGTAAGGACGAAGCCGGCTCCTGAGAGACTTATTGCTGCAGCTCCTTTACACACAGACCATCTTCCTGCTACGTGAGTGACTCTGAAATAGCTAAAATTGCTCTACTAACAGCCCAGAAACTGGGAGGGGAACGTAGCAAAGCTGAAAGCATGCTGGACACCATTGCTGGTTGTGGAGAAGCAACCCAAGTTTGGTAGGCGAAAGCGGGGCCGTGTGCATGGGGGGGGGGCAGAGCTAGCATTTTTACTGGAAGCAGGCAGCATTTCAAATGGGGAAACTGTGGGGAGGGAAGCGAAAACAGGGTCTCCTTTCAGTGGGAGGGGGGATCAGGCAGCCCAGGAGGAGAGAGGAGAGGGAGGGAGGGGTGTCGTCAGAGGGAAGCCGCGCACAAACTAGAGAAAGAGAGAGTCCGTGACGAGAGGACAGGGAGGGGGGGGATGGGAGAGGAAAAAATCACAGGTGACGGGGAAGTCTCAGGGCTGTTTCCACAAAATGAGCCACAGCAATGCGTGGCCGGGTCTACTAGTATTATATATATATTCCATCTCACATGCATTTGTATACAAAGATGCTGCTGCTGCAATGCAAGATTATAGTTTTAAGCAAGCAGGAGATATGCTACTTTGGTACTATGGGACTATATAAACTGCCTTTGGGTAGAATGAGATGGCGAGAAGATAAAGCAAAAGTCGGTGATACTGCCGTACCCATCTTATTGTCCTATATAACTACAAGATTTAATCCAACTGCCCCAGGTTTGTCTCCTGGAGGAGAGAAAGCTGGCAGCTTACGATGGCCTTGCTGTTGCTTTTTAGGCGTATTACACCATTTTCAGTGCAAAATAAGGCAGAGTATTATTGTCACAAGTCCCATATAAATCACTGCAGTTGCATGCTCACTCAAATTTCAAGGCCTCAGTGAGTGCTGCTTCTTAGATGAGTAACTTTGCAGCATGAAATCCTGGTATCATCCCATATCAGAGTTATCTTCCCCAAACAGGAGAAAAATGGTGCCACCTCCAATGATTTGAGCAGCTGGCAGTAAGGATCTTGATTTGATCATGCTGCTGTTCCAGACAGACTAATTGTTCTGATTTATGGTTATCACCTGTATTTCATGGGTGCTTGCTTCCAGCTCTAATTAATGGATAATTTTCAACTGCTGAAACTTTAATTGTCCCCTGAATTTTTTTAAAAAAGTGGAAAGAAATATGGCTCTGGGCAAAATGAAGTTCCTCTTATGTGACCTTTTGATGGGATTTTATGGGTCAAAATACTAATAGTGATTGTAACACAAATAAATGGAATCATAAATAAGACCTAATAAATAGGAGGTGGTTTAACTAATCTGAATGCCAGCAATATGGCAACGCTCTCTCTCTCTCTGTGTGTGTGTGTGTGTGTGTGTAAAATAAAGCTGACCATTACCTTGAGAAGTCTGGTGAACAGTAGACAAATCAGGAAAGGATAGCCATATTAGCCTGGTGTAGCGAAAATATTGAATACTCCTGTGAAACCTTATAAAGTAATATATATCATGGCATAAGCTTTCAGTGAGCAAAATTCACTGTTTTAATGCATGATACGTTAGTGGTCCACAAAGCTATTGCCACCATATGTAAGTTTGTATGTTTTACCGGTACCAGTTTTTTAATATAAAAATATAATTCAGTATGCAAATTTAGAGCACTCAAATTTTGAGTCTAAATATGAGCTCAAATTCCACACATTTTCAATGGAGAAAAGGAACTGAAAAAACTTCTGAAGAAGTGTGCATGCACACGAAAGCTCATACCAAGAACAAACTTAGTTGGTCTCTAAGGTGCTACTGGAAGGAATTTTTTTTTTCAATTTTTCAATTTTGTTTTGACTATGGCAGACCAACACGGCTACCTACCTGTAACTGAAAAATATGAAGGCATGTTCAATCTGTCTTAAAGACTGAGTGTCAAGACATTGGTCTACATCTCAGGTATGAATGGCATCTTGATTTCTACATCAGTTTCAAAGAGGCACTGGGGATGTGCAAAATAATGCCATACCTCCATACCCTCCAACATTTGATGAAAATAGGGATGTCCTATTCCATAATAATGTCCCATCCATTCTAGGAGGCTTCCAACATATATAAAAACATAATAAAACATTAAACATAAAAAAATCCTATACAGGGCTTCCTTCAGATGTCTTCTAAAGGTAGTATAGTTACTTATCTCCTTAGCTCAGGTGGTCACATAACTCCAGACCCTCCAACATTTCTCTGATGAAATTAGATACTTCCTAAGGAAAAGTGGGACATTCCAGGATCAAAACAGAAACCAGGACAGCTTCTGTAAATCCAGGGCTGCCTCTGGAAAATAAGTCTGTGTGGCAGAATAAGGCCTGGTTCATCATGGGTTAACCTATCACTCCCATGTTAGGTAGGTGTTCCCTGGGAGGCGGAGCTAGTTGGCATTCTAAAAGGAGGGGGAACAACCTTGAAAGGCAGTTGGGGGTTTGGCAGTTGGGGATGGAGGATTAGAAAGAGAAACTGTGAGGTTAGGCTTTGGGGAATGGGAGGAAAGGTCATTACCATTGCTAACGGGATGCAGGAAAGGTTATAACTGAGCTGAATTATATAAGAAGATTTGTACCAGTAAGAACTCAAGACATCCATGTTTTCAAGTTACCTAATAAAGTTAAAAGTGCTTAAACGTTCGCTGACTGTGGCAGTGTATCAGTACCTTAAGAGGTTTGACTCAGAGGAGAAAACAAAGCTTTCCTGTGGAAGAGGAAACTGTTGGCTTATTCTCCTGTCATACAGAGGGCTGGACCGTGAAGCCAAGTGTGCCACGTAGTTGCCTAAAGTGAAGGCAAACTGCAGTAGGTGGGGACCCTGGGAGGGAGATCCCATAGGTGGCAGGAGGTTTTCAAACGTAAATCACTGAGGTACCCCAGAGACAACTCCCATATAAACACTGAAGGATTCATCCTAGTTGTCAGTGAAACTTAGGGAGAGGCACGGTTGGGGAAGTATCTACGGGGGAGGGAATAGGATCCCTCACAGTCTGCACCTCTCTCTTCTGGCTTATGGAATTCAATTGGTGTGCACATTCAGAAAACTATGCTGTGCATACCTATGAACATCAGCTTGACTCATGGCCCCATTCTGAAAGAGAGGGGAATGAAATACATTGTAATATGACGAGCGAAGCACTTGTATATGCAAACACACAGGGAAATAAGGGGGAAGACGCAAGGTTTGCTGAACTGGGGCCATATTTGTTGATTTAGAGACCACAAAAGATCTGCAATAGGGAACCAAGGTGTTGTAGAGCAACCTGTTGGCAATCCAACCCTGCAAGCTTCACTCCTTCCTGGGAGGAGCCAAGTGGGTCTTGTAAGTTCGCCTCAAAGGTGATCCTTATCCTTTCAACAGGTTGCATAGCCCTAAAAGCAAGTACCAGGACTATACTGTTACTTAGTTATTTTAAAGCATTTATTCTTCAAAATCTCTATGCAAGTGTACAGGATGAAACAAAACAAAAACCCAGTTCTTAAATTACCAGCAATAAAGCTGTACATCCGAGGATCCTTTCCCTAGATATGAAAGCACCCCCTAGATATGCAGAATCTGCCAGGCTGGGCAGGAAAGGCTGCCAGCAAACATCCCACAACACAGTGTCAGGCACCATGCAGTGGTGTCGCAAGAGGGGGCTGGGGGGGCCGGTTCGCCCCGGTTGCCATGTCTGGGGGGTGACAAGAAAGCACCCCATGGGGTGCTCGCCCCACCGCCCCTGGGTGCAGCAGCGCGAGCAGCCATCACGACGCCGCAGCCGCATGTGGAGGATTCTCCGTTCACAGCTGCGAGCAGAGGATCCCACCACTGTCCATACGGCATTCGAGCGGCACCGACGGCAAACCGCTATGCACAATGTATGCACGGGGTTGCATGCATGCACTGCATGTAGCGATGCCGCAAATGCACCCTACGTAGCGATGCCATGCATGCATCATACGTAGCGGCTCAACATGTGCGCAGCCGGCGGTTTGCCCCACCCCGCCTTCGTTCGCCCCTGGCACCATGGCCTCACCTTGTTGAAACAAACCAGGAGAGAATAGAGGCGATGTGAGCTAAATAGCATGTGTTGGAAGAACTGAAACTGGGTGTTTGGCCTCCCTTTCTTAGGTGGCACTTTGGGTATGGTTGGCAGTGTGAATGTTTCAGTGGATCTTTTTGCAAATGAACAGTGACAAGGAGTCGTCCCCCCATTCCCCCCCCTGCATAGTTTGCAGAAACCAAGAGCACTCAGTGTGTAATGGTGTTTGTCATCTAGCTGGTATTTCCCAGCAATTGTTGCAGTACAAACAAACCATATCCATGGCTCAGCAGCTGCCTGAAGTATTGTCACTTCTCAGAGTCAGCCTTAAAGGTGAAGTCGACAAGACTGGCGGGCTTTTGTGTGGGTCTCTGAAATGTGTTCTGAACATCATTTAATACTTTGACTTGGCTAGCTTACTTGCTGACACTGTTAGAGAACGGGGCAGAGTTTTTACGGCTGTGCCGCCGAGTGGTAGAAATAAACTGGCGTTCCATTTCTAACCAGGTTCCCTTAAAAATACATCTGATCATCTTTGTTGTCTTGAGTTGGTTTAACTTCTCACACTATTATATAATCTAAATAATACGAGAAAGAGGGAATGTGTGCAGTAGTTTTTTTTTTTATATTTATCTATTTCTAAGCATTTAAAACTGCTTTAAAAAATACCCAAGGCAACACACAGCTATCCTCAAACACAATACTGACTTTTTCTTCTTAGTGCCGTTTTAATGGTATGACAAATTACATACCCTCCAACATCCCACATGAAAATTGGGACATTCTACTGCTCTAGAATAGAATGCATTTTAATTACTAAAAGACCGCTTATATATTTTTAACAGGATTTACATACCACTTAATCAACAAAAAAACCTCTATGTGGGTTATATAAAACAATGTTGTTGTTGTTCAGTCGTTCAGTCGTGTCCGACTCTTCGTGACCCCATGGACCAGAGCACGCCAGGCACCCCTATCCTCCACTGCCTCCCGCAGTTTGGTCAGACTCATGTTGGTAGCTTCGAGAACACTGTCCAACCATCTCATCCTCTGTCATCCCCTTCTCCTTCTGCCCTCCATCTTTCCCAACATCAGGGTCTTTTCCAGGGAGTCTTCTCTTCTCATGAGGTGGCCAAAGTACTGGAGCCTCAACTTCAGGATCTGTCCTTCCAGTGAGCACTCGGGGCCGATTTCCTTGAGAATGGATAGGTTTGATCTTCTTGCAGTCCATGGGACTCTCAAGAGTCTCCTCCAGCACCATAATTCAAAAGCATCAATTCTTCGGCGATCAGCCTTCTTTATGGTCCAGCTCTCACTTCCGTACATTACTACTAGGAAAACCATAGCTTTAACTATACGGACCTTTGTCGGCAAGGTGATGTCTTTGCTTTTCAAGATGCTGTCTAGGTTTGTCATTGCTTTTCTCCCAAGAAGCAGGCGTCTTCTAATTTCGTGACTGCTGTCACCATCTGCAGTGATCATGGAACCCAAGAAAGTGAAATAGGAAATGTTTATTAAAATACTGAAAAAAGCAAACAGTGAAAACAAGTTGATACAAACTTATCTGAATTTAACTAAATCAACAGTTATGTACATAATAAGATTTTGTGTTAAAAATGACGTGTTTAGGATTGCCTAAAGAAAATTTAGGCACGTTGCTGTGAAGGTGCCTGCTCTGTTTCAATTTATGAATATTACTAAATAATTAAAATCCACTTCTGTGAAAATAGTTCTATCACAATGTGTTTAATTTACAAGCAAAGAATGCCAGCTTTGCACCTGTAATTTATTGTACATACAAACCTATCGTGATTTAAGGCAAAAGCCCTGGTTTTCAAGGTGTGCGTTTCATTTCAGAACTTCGCAGTAGTCTCTCACCTTGAATACAGTCTCCTCTTGAAAATCCTACTGACTCATGAAGTGTGAACGTGGCACCATTATGCAAATAAATCCTTTCAGTCAAAAGGACATGCAGATCATAATCTCATTTATACTGCATACTTTATTTTAGAACTTTTTAATATATATTTTTTTAAAAGAATACATTTGACTGAACTGTGTAACCTGCAGGCAGGGGTTGTTTGCAACAGAAAGGCACACATTAAAATAAAACCCCTCATAACATTTCGAATGTTTTAGCTGGCAGCCTCTTGGCACCAAAAATATATATATAGATTTGGCCTCCCTGACCTTGATTAAGTCATGCCACTCACTGCTGGTTGGGTGTGCTCTCTCCCCGAGTGCTCTTTGCCAGAGCCTGGCCTTTGCTAATGACTTGGAGATGAAAACAGGTCTATTGAGGTCTATTATGTTCCCATTAACCTAAAAAGCCAAAAGCACTTACTGTCATTGTAAGAGTCTGTGTACTGGCCTAAGCAGCATTGAAGTTGATCACCTCTGCCCTCGTACAACATATGTCATTAGAGATTGAGAGAACAACTTTAAAATGAGAATATTTCATCGGTATCTTGCAAGTTTAGTGTGGCCTGCAAGCCTTTGAAATATGCCCTTGCATATATGAATAGTAATAATCCCAGAAAGGTAAACTTAGACTTATCAATTATTTTCTTTATATATATATAAAGAAAAACGAAACTAAAAAGGGAAAAAGAAAGAGAAAACTATTTCATCCGCAAATGCAAGATCTGGACTAATGAGTGAAGGCCATGTCTCAAACATGAGATCCATCCTGTCTTTATGAGAAGAATATAAGTAGAGTTTTCCTGGAATGGACCAGATGCTTTTTGGAGGAGCATGTTGGTGACACTCATGCATATATATATATACACACACAGAGAGAGAGAGAGGGGGGGGGGGGGGAGAGAGAGAGAGAGAGAGAGAGAGAGAGAGAGAGAGAGAGAGAGAGACTAGTTTGCTCCACGTATCTGGTATGAGGAGGTATGCTTTCTCTGAATATGGAACATTTCATTCATCCATTTAATTCATTCAGATTTCTTTGCTGAAAGCCGCCTAAGAGATGTCTTGTAAACGTTTGCCAGGCTGCTGCTTTGCCACAACCCAGATGTTGGGGAGGAAAGCGTGCCACAAATTATATATTTGGCATTTTAATAAGATTGTCAAGCTCATCAATTGTCAGAGAGAAAAGTGGATAATCATCAGGAAGAAAGTTCAAGGTGATGTCTACGTTAGCTGCAGAATGCTAACAGCTGCAAACCGCTATGAATACCAGAAACCCTCCTCTCCCCATCCACTGATCGACCCAAAATCTGTTATTTCTTACAGCCTATCTGTTCCGATTGGCTTCCTGCTGCTGGTTCTTATATCCTAAATATTTTTAGCATGGCAGTCAATGACACAAAAGGATACTAATTTTCTGCCTTGGGATGTGCTTCCGATAAATATGGAAATCAGCCCTCAGTACTATGACGTGGCATCCCTTTCTCAAAGAACAATCGCTGTGAGTTAAGGGCATGACTACACTGCAAAAAATAAGCCAGTTTAAATTAGACTTTTGTTCCTTGAGTTCAGAATTAATTCATATTCAGGTCCTTTTCACACTAGAGCACTTTATTACTGCTGATGTCTTGCTCTTCCGTAATCGGTGTTGTCAGATGGCCTCCATTTTGCCTCCATGTGTTTCACTATGTCTCCCACTAAGTTGGCATTGCCTGACAGCCAAGATGAAGAAGAAGAAGAAGAAGAAGAAGAAGAAGAAGAAATGAAGAAGAAGAAGAAGAGGAAGAAGAAGAAGAGGAGGAGGAAGAAGAAAGGATATTGCACTAACTGGAATAACCTGGAATAACTGAAATGCAGGGGAGAAAGTCCTAATCCCTCTTGGATGTGCTAAAGCCAGTCAGGATAATACCCCCTGTCATTCATTCAGAGGCAATAAATGCATGAGAACCCAGAGTGCCTTTGTGACCTTCCACTTTGTACCAAAGAAACCTATCGAGTACCTATTCACCTGCCCCCCCCATTGACCCCCAGGATCTCCATCCTTTTTGTTCACCTTTCAAGAGACACCCTGGCTACCTGTATCCTAACAATAGAACTCATTTCGTACCCTTGGATCAGTAGTGCTTTGTGAAGAGTGGTCTTTCAGGAATCTCCATCACCCACGTTCTCCCTCCTGGAAGCCCAGTGTTTGCGACTGCTTTTTCACCCCTGCGGGAGTCCTGCGTTACTGCTCCACACATGTTGTACCCTGATCTTGGAATGCTGTCAATTGCCCCCACTGTTCTCCTGCTAAATTACAACCTGTGCTAGTTTAGGGACCAGCTCTACCAGACTGATACCAGCCTGTGGAGCAAGAATAGAACCAGAGGCCAGGGAGGGAATAGGTTTTTTCACCTACCGTCAAATTAAATACCCCAGCCATCCTTTGTTGCTTAAAATCCAATTCCTCGGGAGAATTAAGGTTCAGAAGTGTGTAGAAAATGTACGCCTTTGGTAAGTATCGCAGCAGCATCTGGAAGCGCAATTGGAAGTCCTTTTCACTTGGCCATAACAATCCTGAAACACCTCCCTCCGTAACAAAGGGAAAAAGTGAGTGGGGTATTACTGGTAGGATGTCAACTCAGAGTTAAATCCCTTTCAGTTCAATATAATATACACCCTAGAAAAGGGTAGAACAATTTTTCATGCCAAGTGGGCTGCAAGAGTACTTTGACACCGGACCTCTCAAGGGCTGGTCACTGCCTTGTCACATGGGTTATGAGGAGCGAGCCCAAAATTTGCCACAAACACCCCAGCCCTCGCATGGCCTTACCAAAGCCAGATAAACAAGGTGCTGGGCTTTGGAAAGGAGGCACACGGCTCTTGCACAGTCCTAGAGCATGGGTAGGCAAACTAAGGCCCGGGGGCTGGATCTGGCCCAATCGCCTTCTAAATCTGGCCTGCGGACGGTCCAGGAATCAGTGTGTTTTTACATGAGTAGAATGTGTCCTTTTATTTAAAATGCATCTCTGGGTTATTTGTGGGGCCTGCCTGGTGTTTTTACATGAGTAGAATGTGTGCTTTTATTTAAAATGCATCTCTGGGTTATTTGTGTGGCCTGCCTGGTGTTTTTACATGAGTAGAATGTGTGCTTTTATTTAAAATGCATCTCTGGGTTATTTGTGGGGCCTGCCTGGTGTTTTTACATGAGTAGAATGTGTCTTTTTATTTAAAATGTATCTCTGAGTTATTTGTGGGGCCTGCCTGGTGTTTTTACATGAGTAGAATGTGTGCTTTTATTTAAAATGCATCTCTGGGTTATTTGTGGGGCATAGGAATTCGTTTATTATTATTTTTCAAAATATAGTCCGCCCCCGCCCCCCAAGGTCTGAAGGACAGTGGACTGGCGCCCTGCTGAAAAAGTTTGCTGACTCCTATCTAGAGCCTCCCACCTCCTTCCCAAAGCTGTGAAACTAGGCTTTGGGAAGGGGGCAGGAAGCCTCTAGGACCGTGTCAGAGCCTTCATACCTTCTTCCCAAAGCCCAGAGTCTTGGTTACCCAGCTTTGGGAAGGCAGTGCAAAGGCATCAAATGTCACTGAGACATTGACAGCTGCATGCAGCAGGGCGTCAGGCCACCCTGCCCTAGAAGGTTTCCTTCTGACTGAAGGCTTCAGTCAATGAAGGATGTGCAGCAGCAAAGTGGCAACATCACCTGAATATTCCATAATAACTGAATAGACAAGTTACTTCCATTCCAGAGAAAGCAACTAGTATGGAACCAGCCTCAAATATACAAACACCGACAGTATGCTTAAATGTTCAAATATCCTGGCATCCATCCATTTTGCGAGACAGTGGGAGAGTTGTGCCTTTGGGGGCAAAGTCAAACCACTGGAGAGTTACAGAGCCTGATGTGGCTGTAGAGACCGATATGGGAGAGACATGTTTTGTTGCAGCTGGGACAGATGAAGGTGTCCAGTTTTGCTGCTATAGGTGCATCTATAGTGTTTCTTCTCTCCGTGCTCCTCCCAGTGGTTATTCTTCTTCTGGTCACTGCCGCGAATATGGGTAACCAGGTTACAGTGGTGCCCCGCAAGACGAATGCCTCGCTAGGTGAAAAACTCGCTAGACGAAGGCATTCGTCTAGCAGAAGGCTCCCCCGCAAGACGAATTCGTCAATGGGGCTGCCTTGCAAGACGAAAAAAAAAAAAATTCGTCTAGCGAAAACCGCGATTTACATTGGTGCTTCGCTGGACGAAAAAATCGCTAGACGAAAATACTTGCAGAACGAATTATTTTCGTCTAGCGAGGCACCACTGTACAAGCCATTGTTTGCGCCATTTCCATACAAATACTTTAAGAGAACTGTACCTGAAGGTCCCCGAATCATGTCGTAAACAATGTGTCCTAACAACAAGGCACAAAATCGCAAGCCCTCAAAAAAGCATTTCACAATAAAAAAAAAAGTTGTTTATTGATTTCAGGCGGGGAAAATTTAAATGGGATTAAAAGCTCTGTTAAGTGTTTTCCCCCTTCGAGCTACATGTATAAATAATTAGTGTGAGTACACAGAAAAAAGAGCACCAACTCTATTATCCAGTAAAAATGCACAACACAATAGTGTTTTGTTCTTGCAATTAACAGCTGCGGCTTCTTGTGACCTAATTCAGGCAATAGCTATTTTGATCTTTTTATACGCCTGGTCCAAATGCCAAGCGCCATTTCCTACATTCAAGCACTGTAATTGGATAATTGCAGCCTGAAAAGGATTAAAAACTAGAATGGGAGGTGTGATATCTAAGAATATAATTATTAAAAAATGTTTGAATAAGAACACCTTTTGCTAACGTTACTTTGCATCTTGCATACCTTGATACTCAAATTTATCTTTCCCCTCTAGGAAAGCAGTAAAAACAATTTCACTCTGTGAAGGAATTTCTAGTGCATTTGGTGCTCATAAATCTAAACTCCTTGGAGTCTTTATTGGAGATGGTACAGCAATCATTAAAAATATTGTGAACTTTGAGCAAAAGGTCAAAGGGAGGAGAAGGTGGAGTGGCAGAAGAACATATTTTTTTCCCCTAATTTCTAAATGCTCTCAGATCCCTTTATGCACTTAGGAAGGAGTGGATCTAGGTGGGGAAGAGAAGAAGAAAGCAGGGCACAAAAGGAGGGAATAGCAGGCCTTAACATCATTTACAGGAAGCATGCCATTAGATAAAAGTGAGGGTCGAGTTTCTGATAGCCTGCATGCTGTCTGTCCTGCCCCACATCCACCACATACAGTGAGCAGCTCTTATGTGTACATAATGAGATCTTTATTCAGGCAAGTAATGGTACAGGCTTGGCAGCAAAAATAGAGTTCAGGAGTTACGATGCAGGAACCGGGCAAAATGTTCAGAACTTGATGGAAGTAACAAGGGTGCCCCTAGACTTCCCACACCCTGCTCAGCCAAGCTTCTAAAGACTAGATGTGACATGTTAATTCGCAGGAACTTGCTCAACATTTGTGAGAATGTTGACATTGCAAACTCATGCTCCTCCAAGGTGTGTGGGCTTGCTTCCCTTTGCAGAGGCAGTTCCTGGTTCCAGGTCACAATGCTGCACCCTCCTGTTAAGGTGCCACCTTCTGAGTAGCTTCTCTTCAGTTGTTCACAGCCCTCCTCTCCCCTGTCAAGATGCTCTGCTGGGAGCAGGGGCGCCGACTCGGGCCCCAGATTGTGGGTGCTCAGTGGTGCATGCAACATCATGACATCACGTTATCTCGCACACACTACAGCGGTGCCTGGGAGCCCGAAACTCACGTCGTAGGCCCTGTGAGGCCTCGGAAGCTTCACAAGGACCCAGAAGTACGTTGGAGGACTTGCAAGATCTCAGACAAGACTTTCAGTGCTTCGCAAGGCCTTGGACGCAACTTCTGCTGCCTCATGAGGATCTGGAAGTCATGGCGAAGGCCCCACGAGGCCTCAGACGCCCGTGAGGCCTCGGATGTGACTTCCAGTGCTTTGCGAGGCCCCAGAAGTTGCAGTGGAGGCCCCTGCAGTCGGAGTGCCGAGCGCTCACAACAATTTTTGTTGTGGGTGCCCAGTTCCCCAGGACCCCCTGTAGTTGGTACAAGTGGCTGAAAGGTTGTCTACAGGGCCAGCAAGCCAGGAGCTGAGTGCAATGCCACGCTGCACAACCAGGATCCGTGCTTGAAATCCTTCCAATGCAACAGTTGCATGAGCGATGACATCACACAGGTGCAACTCCCCCCCCCCATGTTGGCCGCAAGTCAGCACCTCTGGGCGGGGACTTGAGCAACAGAAGCTCTAACTTTGCTGTGTTAAATGAGCATTCTGTAGTTGACCTTTGTAATGTTTTCTTTTGAAAGCTTTACGGTAATATTTTAGTTTCCTGTTAATTATGTTGTTTCGAATGCATACTTTATATTCGAATTTCATCATTATTTTGGATTGTTTTAATTGTAAACTGTTTGAGATTTCCCCCCTTAAAATTAAAAAGTGGAATAATAATAATAATAATAATAATAATAATAATAATAATAATAATAATAATAGAATTGGCTCAGTATCCAGTCAGACAAAATTTGGCACCCAGCTAAGCCAGCGAAATATACATGAAAGAGCGTCTCCACCCCCATCGTTCAGCCTGGACACTGAGGTCCAGCTCCGAGGGCCTTTCTGGCAGTTCCCTCACTGTGAGAAGCGAAGTTACGGGGAACCAGGCAGAGGAACTTCTCGGTAGTGGCGCCTGCCCTGTGTAACCCTCCCACCAGATGTCAAAGAAATAAGCAACTATCTGACTTTTAGAAGACATCTGAAGGTGTTTAGGGAAGCTTTTAATATCTGAAGGACTGTTATATTTAAATATTTTGTTGGAAGCCGCCCAGAGTGGCTGGGGAAGCCCAGCCAAATGGGCGGGATATAAATAAATTATTATTATTATTATTATTATTATTATTATTATTATTAGGGGAAAGTGCACGTGAGGAGAAGAATCTTTCTCTTCTTTCCTGCCAAGCAGCTTTTGTGTATTCAAACAAAGTGCAGGTGTGGCTGCTTACTTTGGGGGTTCTAAATCTTTAGGAAGTGATGAGGAATTCTAGAAAGCTTTTTTGGGGCTACACCTCCCCAGCTCCAAACTGTTGTGGTCCTGCACTGAGTAGCCCCGCAGCTGTTCTTGTCGTGTTAAAAAGCCACAGAATATCCCGTCACGGGTCACCAGCTGCTTTGGCGAGCTGTGTCATCAGTAATAGCTATCTCCCAGATAAAAGAGGTAAAAGGAGAGCAGTTTAATTGTCACAACCGCAAGTTAGCAGCTCATGGAAAAACAAGATGCCTGCTATGTTTAGCGTTTAATCTTGATACAAGCTTTCTGTTGGCAACTCCCACCACCAACTCTGAGGCATCCAGTATATTTCCTATTACTAAAAGCCTGATCCCATCAGAGCCACTCGCTCAGAATGAGTTGACTGTCATCACAGATAAAGCTCAGGGGGGAATTGAGAAGAGGTCTCCCTGAGATCCAAGGCTATTGCTTTAAATGTTCTTTTAAATTGTACTATCCCTGCCTTGCAGAGTGCAATGATATGTATAGCATATTGCCCAAGCAGAGCCTTGAAATCCCATGTGAAAAATATGAGGGCAAGGTTTGGGCTGGAGCTCAGTTCTAAAAATGAGCCCGGGGTTCCATATGAAATATTAATTTACTGTGCACAAGCTCCAAATCATATATTAATGAATGTGATTTATGCCACCCAAGCAGATGTAGAGATGACAATAAAAATAGAAGCACGATGCACTGGAAGAAATTGGCAGGTGTTGCAGAGGCTTGTTGAAGTCATCTAGTCATCTTACTATTTTCATACATACCAGTGACCAGGAACATTCAAAAATTATATATAGCAACAGAGAGATGACGAAACTCTCAGCTACTATTAATTTCCCTAGTTTTAACTGCCTTAGATACTGCATTAGCTTACATGAGCCCAGAATATATGCAACCCAAATCATATAACATATACAAAAATGAAAATTTAAGATACCATATTAGAGACATGGTAAATTCAAAAGTTTGTGGAAGCACTGACCTTTTGAATTAATGATGTACTTCTACGTTGCAGGTCACTAAACATTTAGGCTGTCTAGTATACTGACAGCTTGGCAGAAATACCAGAAGCCACAAACACTGTGGGTCCTTACAAATAATATGTATAAATGTGAGTTATTGTTAGGCAGGTGCTGAGCATAATAAAATTTTACTTATTTTGCTGTCTTGTTTAGAGCAGGAAGCGTTCAGCTTCTCTGCTTGCAGAGAAGAAAAATAGCAAATTGCAGTACATTGGTTAAAAGAAAACCCCACCAGTTTACATTATACTATGGTATGGATTTCATAAGTAAGTGCTCAGTATTTATTTACTAACATTTTTCTTATATTTACAAGATCCCCTTGAAGAGCATCCCCAAAAGAGTGTGCATTGGTATGCATCTGTAATGTGTAGTCTTCATCATGATCAGTGATGGCACAGGCACTAGCCAGTCAGATGTGCTGATGACAATAGTACATGAGCAATCTGGTTTAATCAGTGGGGGGTGGGGGGGATTGTTGCTTGAGTACTAATAAGACCTGGATATCCAGTCAACTTGAGGGAAATGCCTCTGCATCCCCAGTAACTGTGAGGCTGTAGGGGGGTTGCCTTATTCAGTGAAGCCCTGTCACTTTTGTACCCTGCATTGTCCTGATTTCCCTATTTGTACAAATTGTCTCATCACTCTTACTTTGTCAATTCCCCTAGCTGGATGTGGTTTTCTGCTCTAGCAGCAGATATTATGCTTGCCAAAGTGTCAGTTTTGCTGAGAAAGGGGCAACGTTTTGCCTGACTCCTGAACTAAGTTGCTGCTCCGCATTAGAGTCAATTCCATATGAGACAACTTGTTTACATGTAGATAAGATTTGACAGGTTTCATGTGTCCCAGTGAGACCTGAGGCATGAAGGTTACTGTAAAAAAATAAATAAAAATCAATCTGTATATTTCAGAACAGATACTGCAAATGTGTGCTTGCTTTTTCAGAGCTTTACAGAGCTCCACTAATCAGGTAGCTTGGAACTTGTCCGGCAGCCAAAATGTTATGAGTTGGGTGGAGATAGGCTGTATGCCTAAACTCCACTTACGATTCCTGGATTCAATTGCTGGAATAGCCAGGCCATCCTGGTAATGTCTCTACAGACGTCAACCCCTTTCTCAACACTTGACCTGGGGATGCTCTCCTTAAACAAACCAACAACATTGCAGCCATTTTAAGCTGCTCCTAAGTGGACAATGAGGGACGCGGGTGCCGCTGTGGTCTAAACCACAGAGCCTAAGGCTTACCGATCAGAAGGTTGGCGGTTCTAATCCCCACAACGGGGTGAGCTCCCATTGCTCTGTCCCAGCTCCTGCCAACCTAGCAGTTCGAAAGCACTTCATAGTGCAAGTAGATAAATAGGTACCGCTCTGGCGGGAAGGTAAATAATAATAATAATAATAATAATAATAATAATAATAATAATAATAATAATAATAGTATTTTATTTATACCTCGCCCTGCAGCCTCATTTTTAAGTAGCCCACCAACCACACCAAAATAATGAAACATCAGTGCATACAGCTTCCCTCAACTTACAAAATACTTGACATCTGAATTTTTTGACTTACAAACGAAAAAAATGGCCACACGCCAACGAATTTTTCAACATCCGAATGGAAATCCGTTGGCATTTTAGATGCGGTTTATTCGACTTACGAATTTTAGATGCGGTTTATTCGGCTTACGAATTTTTCTTTTTAAAACTGCTTCAATGCATTCCTATGGGGAAATCGCTTTTTCGACTTACGAACTTTTCGACCTACAAATGTGCTTTCAGAACGGATTAAATCCGTAAGTCGAGAGATCACTGTATCATGTTGCGAATACAGATCGACAACTCTCTGCAAGGATCGGAGTTGCTCACTCTGACTCCCCCCCCCCACTTCCGCAGCAAGAAGTGGGCCAATGGAAAGTCCCTCCCCTCTTGCTTGCCCTTTGTTCTCCAACACGCTCATACCTCCTAGTTCAGGGGAAGGGGGGAGTTATCCCTCCCCCACTCTCGATTGATGTATCGCCCAGCTGCCTCCCTCCTTCCTGTTGCTTAGCTACTATCTCAAAGCTGGGCAGTTCCTGTCTCAACTGTGCAGTCTTGGAATCTGCCTGTCTCTCTGCTTTGTGAGACTCTGGAAATGGGGGGGGGTGGACAAACATTCTCCCTCCTCTTCTGTTAGAAGCTGATCTTCCGATCCAGACCAGCCCCTGACAGCCACGTCCATTGGAGCTGCACAGCGCTGGGCAAGGCCTCCACCCAACGAGGCTTGTGTGTTGAGTGAGGTCCCATGTGCAGCGCGCCACTGGCCCCCCTCCCCATCTACAGCCCAAGGTGGTGCCTCTGGATGTTACAACTGCCCATCTTAAATACCTTGAAGATGCATCATTGCAGATTAGCGCAGTATACAGAAAGAGGAATTGAGGGTCCCTTTCTCTGGTATTTGGGATAATGTTTCATGGATCCGCCCCAGAAAATAAGGTTGGGGAGAGACCAAAGAATGAGTAACGGTAGGACTAAGTGTGGTGTAGTGGTTAGGAGCAGTAGACTCGTAATCTGGTGAACCGGGTTCGCATCTCCGCTCCTCCACATGCAGCTGCTGGGTGACCTTGGGCTAGTCACACTTCTCTGAAGTCTCTCAGCCCCACTCACCTCACAGAGTGTTTGTTGTGCGGGAGGAAGGGAAAGGAGAATGTTAGCCGCTTTGAGACTCCTTCGGGTAGTGAAAAGCGGGATATCAAATCCAAACTCTTCTACTAATGGGGGATTTGGTTTGGTTCTCAGTTTTGTGGCAACTCTTAGGCACTCTACCTGGTGTAAACTTGCACTCCGTCACCTACCGGTCTCAAATCAATTTTCAAATCAAGTTGATAGATTATTAGGAAATGTTCATCTGAGAGTTTGGTAAATCTTTTGTCCTTTGTGGGAGTATTTACTGGATAGGGGCTTCTCAATTAAATACTTTTTATTCTCCACAGTCCAGAAAGGAATAGAACTTCATAACTGTGATTGCTTTGTTCAAGATGGATATATGTATGATTATATCTATTCTGCATAAATGTATACAGGGCTGAGGAGGATATACAGAAGTGGTATACAACCACTGCCCTACCATGTTTAAGCTTTGGGATGTGATAGGTTATTAGTTCAGAGAAGATTTCTTGGATGAAATGCTTCTCTCATTAATATACAACAAAGGTAGAAAGTACTTCTTCACTGATTTTTAATCAGTTTATGACATGGACTGCAAGACTCTTTGAAAAGGAGATTCTGCTTGACTAATAATACATTAGCAGTAATCTGGTGATCTGGCCATGCATTAAGGATACAATTTATTCTTTTACTGATCAGTTCTATTTTTCCCCAGTAAAATGAATTACCCAGCTTTTCATCAAAGTGTCCAAGAAACGGCTTTTGTGGTTGAAGTTGACAGACGTTATTAGGCACGGTATACCCTAAATGTGAAAACTATAACATTTCATATTTGAATCAGAATGGAAAGGAACTAGTTTAAATTGAATACTTCTGATACCTGCCCCAACCTGTTGACTGCCAGCCTAGATTATTTTAACACAGTATGTAATGCATCTTTTCTTTCAGCTGAGAAAAGGAGGTGGGAAATGTTTAAGTCCTCTAAAATAATAATGGTTTTTGGCAAAGCAGGGGAAATATGACTTGTGAATGATCTTGAGGTGCTTGGTTTGTGCTTCTTTCTTACATTTGACTTTGGGTTTAGGAAATCTTACCACATCTGAAGCCCAAAGAGAAGATTTACAAGCTCCTGCTTCAGGGTCAAAGTACACATAGCATGCTTCTCTGCCTCTTGTTTGCCTTAAATTAATTACAGTATAGCCATGGTGGGGAGGGGATTTTTATTCAGATTCATAGCTTGTCGGGAAAGGAGGGTTTATCCTCTCAAAGCATTGCCCTCCTGGAGAGCTAAAAAGTTCTCATTGGCATGAATATAGGAATGGATGAATCTGTCGATTTTGATATCTCTCAGTTTCTCATTTATCAAATCACTGCAGATTCAGCTCACCAAATTTCTACACCAGATGGTGATTTTCTAATTATTAAAAAAAAAGATCCTCATGAAAGAATGTAGATGTTTTAGCATGTATTTTCCTTAATATGCACCTTTTGGTATGTGATTCTGCTTAATATGCAGCTTTTCTTTTGCAATAAATACAGCACATCTTGCATGTTGCTTTAACTAGAGTATGGGGTTTTATGTTTATCCTCCCCTCATATGCCCACTTTTGAACACATGTTTAGGTTGGAGAACTACAGCACAAAATCTGGAGAAATGTAAATTTCAAAGGATAGGATAGCTGTGTTTTGGTTTCTCTCTTATATTGGGAAGTTTCCATTAAACATCCCGCCATTCGTTTCTCACCAATTCATATGGTAATAGGATTCCCCCCCCCCCATTTTTGCCACATTGCCATGGTCATTATTAATTTGTTAAAAACAAGCAACACAGCTGCATTCCACGCATTAAGCATGGCATGTATTGTGGCCATTTTACAGAATTGCAAAAACAGAAGGAAAGTGCCTTTTTATGCTTCCATTCCCTGGGCTTCAGGACTCCCTGGCTAAGGCCTTCAGAGCAAGTAATATTTTCTGGATGTATTATTAACTTCAGTGTTTTGGGACCAAGTGTAGATAGCTAATAGTTATACCAGTTTATTTAAAGGCATCAATGTGGCTGACCATTTCTCATGTTATGCAGTGAAGAATCATTTATGTGCTTGTACAAGAAATAAAAGAAAATAATAATGGAAAATTCATTTTTTTAGATGCCACTAGAGGTACAATTTATCCCTTATTCACAATTAATAACAGACTTGCAATGTTTGTGCATTATCATGCCACCCTGTTTTCTTAAGAGTCATAAATTCTCCCTATTTGATGGTTTAGATCAGTTGGGTTGCATTAAAAAAAACCCTTTCCTGCATAAATATCTCATATTGAAATAGTGATTGAAAATTCTTATTCATTCTCTCATGCTGACACTATCCATATGACTAAACAGAGTCAGGAAATTATTTCGCTTCGTGAACATAACCCAGTAAATAATGCCATGGAGCAGATCAGTTTTAACATCATTGCTGATGGTATGCGACATTTGGTATTATTCATGTCTAGTGGACATTCTTTCTATTATTTGGGAAGATGTGTTTTTCATTTACATATTGCTAGTAAAATGGATATGATGATAACATACCTCATGAAAATGTTATTAGTGTTTATCTTTAAATATTATGAAATGTATTTCTACACTGCTATTACTGTGTTGTAATGATAATACCTGTTGATAGCTTGAATTATAACCTTAGCAGGCATTGCAGCCATGATCCCTTGCCACAGAATCATCCGATGGCTATCACTACAATTTCAGCTTGTGAGACTATGTATATATATTTATGCCTTACATAGCTGTGGAACTAAAAAATATAGTTTGGAAGAAGAGTCATTCCAAAGAATAGTTTGCATTTTGTAAAGGGGAAAAACCACACCCATAAGCATAAACATATAACACTGATCTTCCATATATTAAGAATCCTTTATACTACAGTGACTGTACATGCTCAATTATCACAGTAATCAGGGTAGTAGGTTAATCCACTACTATATGAGTTGAACCGGGATGCATGTGGCGCTGTGGTCTAAACCAGTGTTTTTCAACCTTTTTTGGGCAAAGGCACACTTGTTTCATGAAAAAAATCACGAGGCACACCACCATTAGAAAATGTTAAAAAATTTAACTCTGTGCCTATATTGACTATATATAAAGTAATTCTCTTGAATAGGAATCAAATAAACACAATTTTTCCCACGGCACACCAGGCAACATCTCGCGGCACACTAGTGTGCCACGGAACAATGGTTGAAAAACACTGGTCTAAACCACTGAGCCTCTTGGGCTTGCCGATTGGAAGGTTGGCAGTTCAAATCCCCATGACAGAGTGAGCTCCCGTTGCTCTGTCCCAGCTCCTGCCAACCTAGCAGTTCTAAAGCACACCAGTGCAAGTAGATAAATAGGTACCGCTGTGGCGGGAAGGTAAAACGCCATTTCTGTGCACTCTGGTTTCCGTCACAGTGTTCCATTGCGGCAGAAGTGGTTTAGTCATGCTGGCCACATGACCCGGAAAACTCTCTGCAGACAAATGCCGGCTCCCTCGGCCTGAAAGCAAGATGAGCACTGCAACCCCATAGTTGCCTTTGACTGGACTTAACCGCTCAGGGGTCCTCTACCTTTTACCTTTTACCTGTATGAAATAAGGAAATAACTGGAGTGATCACAATGGGATCAATACAGAAAGAAGTTGTTTGTTTTCCCAAATGGAAACAATCAAAGTAAAGTAGCAACTTTCCAGCAAAAAATTAAAAATTAAAAAGACTCTCCAAAGGAGTGAGGCAGTATCACTTACTGAGTAGGTTGCCCCTTTGAAATCCATCTTGCACTTCTGGGAGTTCTCGGTCCACATACTGCTTAAGCCTGCCTTGTAGAATTTTAAGCATAACCTTGCTAGCGTGTGAAATGAGCGCAATTGTGCGGTAGTTGGAGCATTCTTTGGCACTGCCCTTCTTTGGGATTGGGATGTAGACTGATCTTCTCCAATCCTCTTGCCACTGCTGAGTTTTCCAAACTTGCTGGCATATTGAGTGTAGCACCTTAACAGGATCATCCTTTAAAATTTTAAATAATTCAACTGGAATATTATCACTTCCACTGGCCTTGTTATTAGTAGTGATTTCTAAGGCCCATTTGACTTCACTCTCCAGGATGTCTGGCTCAAGGTCAGCAATCACACTACCTAGGGTGTACGAGACCTCCATATCTTTCTGGTATAATTCCTCTGTGTATTCCTCTGTGTATTCTTGCCACCTCTTCTTGATGTCTTCTGCTTCTGTTAGGTACTTCCCACTGTCCTTTATTATGGTGATATTTGTACGAAATGTTCCTTTCATATCTCCATTTTTTTTTTTAACAGATCTCTGGTTTTTCCCATTCTGTTGTTTTCGTGTATTTCTTTGCATTGCTCGTTTAAGAAGGCCCTCTTGTCTTACCTTGCTATTTTTTTGGGAAATCTGCATTCAATTTCCTGTATCTTTCACTATCTCCCTCGCATTTTGCTTGACTTCTCTCCCAGGTATTTGTAAGGCCTCATTGGACAGCCACTTTGCTTTGTTGCATTTCCTTTTCATTGGGATGTTTTTCGTTGCTGCCTCCTGGATAATGTTACGAGCCTCCATCCATAGTTCTTCAGGCACTCTGCCCACCAAATCTAAATCCTTATTGAAATAGCTGGAATAAAATTACAATGGCCATCAATCTTTTGGTTTCAAGACATGAGGTAATCACAGGCAGAGGGCAAAGATGAAATGTCCCCTGTCTTAGGAAATAACATAATTAACTTCTTTAGGGGGAGTATGTAGCTATTCATTTCTGTGAAGCGACTGCAATTGGCTAGTCTCAAAGACATGACACAGTTCCATTATATATATAGGTTAATGTGTGTCCATGTGCAATATTTATTCTTTCATTGAATAAAAAGAAAGCCTTACTTTTCTTGACATCGGACAGCTATTATCAATATCCTGTGCATGCATTGTAGCCTATTAGACTGGAAAATGTGGCAAATATGGAATATCTATTACACCAAATATCTAGTTTTATGTTGAATACAAACAGTGACCTATTTAAAATGACCTATTCAGTTATATGATTATGCTTCGCTGTGAATATCTATGAAATGTAATATGAGAGAAAATAAGATAATTAAGTTCAGTATTATAATGGACCTGTTTACACAGAAGCATTACAAAGTAATGAGCTGAAATGTAGCATATGGAATAATGAAATCTTGTCTCTTCCTGATGGCAAATTATCAGAACCCCTGTATATTTCTTTGAGATGAAGCCTTTGATCCATGATAGTGGCCTTTGGAGAGTTCGGTTTTGTATCTCTAACCTAACTTTCATCATGTTCTAAGTGAGGTCTGTAATATTCTGCCTGCATCAAAGCTAAAAAAATTAAAAAGTTCATATACGATACCAATTACTGTAAACATTATTCAAATAACCCTCCAATTCAGCACGCTAATAGTTTTCATGGCTTTCATAGACCAATTAGGAAGCGAAGCATAATTTACCTTATTAGCACTACAGTCGGCACAGATCTTCACTTTAATTGCCCATCAAAACTAACACAGACTAGACTGGAAAAGAACCATTAAAAATCCTATTCACATCAAAGATGATAACATTTGTTTGGATCAAGGTGTGCCAGCAATCCAGGACAATATGGTCAATGTACAATAGCTCTTTCTTCCTCTCTTCCACCCTTTAATATTCCTTGCTACCAAGTAAGGAAACCACAGTAGTCACCCAGAGAAATAGGCACTGCCTTTTCTGGCAGAGGATCATTTAAAATGCAGAGAAATTCATGTTAGTTGTATCCTTCAGAGAGAGGGTTGGGAGAAAAAGAGAAGACAATTTTCATATAAACTGTTCATTGCAAGTCACATTATGCAATTTAAATAGTCATGTGTCTCATTCCCACCCACCCCACCCCAATAGCCTCTCCTGAAAACCATCTGCGTCAATTTTTTAAAAGGTGGCATTTCACACTTGTTCAAGTCCAGTGAGAGTGCAGAACTATGTGGTCAATGATGCAAAAGGTGGGTCTGCTCCAAAGTGGGGTGTGGCTGCTTACCCAGTCCTGGGGTGTGCAGTGGCTGAGGCCCATTGTGGCTTGTTCTGACCCCTGGGAGCAACACTGGGCTGGGTGGTGAGCAGTTGAGAAATCCCCAGGCAGGAGTCCCCACCCAGTCCCTATTTTGAATTCTGCCCAGTCAGGCCAGTTCCTGAGGGCAGGGCTTGGGGATGGAGCACAGTGGAACGGGCTTCACTTCAGTCTGCCCCCTGGGCTTAAAAAGGCTGGCTGCCCCTGACCTCGGGACTGCGGTCGAGTGGGGAACATTTTTCAGCCTTAGGTCTGCATATCCTTCTGGGGAGCATCGTGAGGCCCACATGCTAGAGATGGGCAGGGCCAGAGCCGAAAGTATGCGGAGCCACAAATACGATGTTTAGATTTGTTCAGTTGCCAACACATCCCTTGCCATCTAGGCAAGCAAGAAGCATTATCAGACACATTCCTGCCGGGTGAAACAGCAGGACCAATGAAGGGTATGGCCTAGGGCCCGTGGAGAACTCTTGAGGGATATCTGAAGAAGCCTGGAGGGCTGCATTCCACCATTGCTCTGAAGCAGGATGAGGGACTCTCCAAAAGCTGCGCTCTCATCCCTGACAATTGACCATGCCGTGTGGGGCTGATGGGAGAGTCCAACAACACCTGGAGGGTCACAAGTTTCCCACCTCTGATCTGAGGGCAACACTGTTATACTTGCAAGTGCTCACTATCCAAAGGAGGTTTTCCTCCACTCCTCAGTTAGAATACCAGGAATTTTTTTCCAATATGGCAGAAACATCTGGTCTGTCTTCTTCATTAAATTTTGAGAATGAAGACAGCGTCTTTACTCTTGCTAGTAGTGCTAGTTCCCTCACACTAGTCCTGACATTGTAATAACAGTAGTCCTCTGTGTGTGTGAGTCACATGGAGGTTGCACCGCATGATTACTAGAGTGTGGCTCTGCTCCTAAGCTCTGCTCCATAGGAGCCACCTCCTAGGGGGCTGAGGTCCCTTTGCCCCCCATAAAATCTTTGAGGGGGCCTGCTCCACAAAGTCGATGGGTACTGCCATTCAAGTGGTGTGTGTCTGCTACATCACATGGTTGATTATGCAGGGTGGGGATTACCTCCCCTCCCCTCCATATTTTATTGAAGTTGGCACCCCTGATCTGCCCATTAGCATGGTCATCAACAGGGGGGAAATTGGCGCAATGCTCATGCATTGGTTTCCTTGCAGTCAGGGCATGAGTGCAATTGGGTGCTGTAAGGAGCATGCTATGCTGAGGGCACTCTCAAACCTGGAACCAATTCTGGGTTTATATATTTAATTGGGTAACTACTACAACAAGAGGAATAGGGGCTCAGATGGGGAGATAATCACATTTAATGAATATTTTTACAGCTTTCATGAAGGAAGAGGTGCAAAACCGAGTTAAAAGAATCAACTGAAAAGACTGCACAAGAACATTTATAGTTGAACTTGGGTTTGTGGATAAATTTGATTCAGTTCATATTTAAAAGCAAACCTACCTAATTTAGACTTTCCAAAACAAAACGCAAACTGAAACATGGGCATCCTTTGAAACTTGCACATCTCCATATTTTGCAATGCAATTCTCCTGCCAAGTAACGTTTTTAAAAATGCATAGATTTAATGTGCATAAAATGCATATATTTGTGAAATTAACACAAAAATGCATCTCTGAGTAATATGCAAAAATAACATAAAAAAATATATCAACATTTTGAGCTTCTGCTCAGGCACAACATCAAATAATTTTGAGGGAACTTTCAATAACTTCAGCAAAATTTGCAGGCAGATTCCATGTTATACTTCAGATATTCCAGTCTTGCTCTTCTACAATTTTAGTAACATATAAGCTAGAATGTATTTCTTCCACATTCATGCTGTCCATTTAATATTCCCCAGAGCTATTAAACTAATGAGTTAGCTTACTAAAATGGATGATTAAAACATCACAGACAATCTTCCTTAGCAGTATAAAAATTCCATATCAGCTTTGCTGTAGGAAATAATTAATCAAAAATTGAGGGTTTTTTATTTTTAAAAAATGCTTTCTTCCCAATGATGTTGTCTCAGATTACCTGGTTCACAGGACTCATGCTCAAATGCACAGTCTTGGGGAAAGCAAGTATTCATTTCAGTATGCTATCTGATTTTATGAGTTGTTTAAATCTGAGAAGCCCTGGAAAACGGGCAGGACTTGTTCATAGATTAATATTGTTTGAAGGTTAATTTTAAAACTTATACCTTTGCAAAAATGCTTCCCAGAAGCTAGTGAAAGATATTCGCAGCATAATATTTTTCAGCAAAATTCAATTTTTATCATCGCTTCACCTTAAGGTAAGAAAGTCACTATAATTACTATCCCATAACTTCATGTCTCCTGTCATAGTAAAGTCTATTGATCTTGTGTAACCAAGGGGCTCTTGAACCATGAGTTCAGTCAATAAAGAGATAAACTAGCCTGATGACTTTTTCATATGCTACTGTGCTGCCGTGTACCGTTAGACCAATTTGATATTGCACCAGCTGAAATCTAAGATGCATGGACAGCTGGTAGTTATTCCTTGATATCTTTTTAAATATCATTGTCAGAGGACTGCCCTCGCCGGAAGGCAAGGAGTTGCCAGGGCTTTATCAGTATCACGAGCCCCCGTCCCAGATGCTGAGCAATTCATCTTTATCCAGTGAGGGAAGCAGTGATCCCTCTAGTGGGGAGGGGGAGATGGGAGCAGGAAATAGGAGTCAGGGCTCTGACAGGGGAAGAGAGCCCTCGAACCAAGCAGAGGCTGGAGGTGAAGCACCCCTTCCACCCCTTCTGTCTCCCCATTTGCGCAGGGGGGAAAGACGCAGAGGGGGTAGGCAGGGGTTCCGCATCCCACACCTTTTATGCTGGGCAAAGAACCGGAAGGGGTCATTCCCGGACTCTGCCGAAGGATGAGCTGGACGTCTTTTTCTTAGCTGCACTGTATATATATGCACAATAAAGAAACTTAGTTTCAGAAGTTTCTGCGTCAGCCTGGTTAATCATGAGCAGCCACTGAAAACCTTACAATCATCTATCTTATAATAAGGATGATCGGCAAATGACTTGTCACAAATCTTTGCTGATTAGAAAAATAAGATTTGAACTTTACTTAATTTCACACATTATTTGGGGTGAGAAGAGAGTGGATGTATTGGAGATGTTTAGTTATCCCGGAGAGTTCAGATTCTTATTTCATCTTAACAGATTCGTAATATTGAGATACTGAGTAATGCTAGGGGTACCTCGTCTTAACACAGCCATTTGAGCTTTTGGTAACCTTTCTTATCGAGATCACCTCAAGCTAATTTTTCTCCCATTGGCACAATGCCTAACATCAAACCTTGATTCTCTTACATGCACTGAGGTCAGCCAGATTGCTGCTTTCACCTTCTCACAGCTTTTGGGATGGTCTGATTTGATTGCAAATAGTTGATGGGTGGGGTATAAGTAATAAATTTGTTGTTGTTGTTGTTGTTGTTGTTGTTGTTGTTGTTGTTGTTATAATTATGGAACAAGAGAAAATGAAATTTCTAAAATACAACCCATGCTATATAGCAAATAGTTAGTTTGGGCCACCACCTTGTACCTTGCAAATCCATAGAGCAGAGAACTGAGTGCTTCTCCTAGGGTTCCAGCATTTACACACCCACACATGAAAAATTATAGAAATTGTAAATTAATTGATACTTAGTGCTAGGTAGGCACTAAGTATCACTTTACAGTAGGGACGGGGAATATGACCCTCCAGGGCTCTTCCATTACCTTGTTTTAGCAATCTTGGGTTGAAGCTAGATTTCAAATAAATGCCTGCTTTTCAACCAATCCCATTAACACATTTTTCCCGCTTTGAAAAAAAAAAATTCTCCAGCATCAATAAGTAGGTTTTGTGCCTATATCTTATTTTGAATCCTCATGGAGTTAAAAAGTGTCAGCCTTTGGTTGCCACTCATTTTGTGTAAAGAAAAGATTCTGGAAAAATTAATAGTCCTTTGAAAAAAAAAAAAAAAAGCAAGAGTCAGTCCTATCCTGTCACTTAGACAACTAATTACACCATTACATGCTGCAATTACAATTAAAGATTTTTTAGCTGATTGAATGCTGATGATGCCTTCTCATTACCTGGTGTTTCTTCACTAGTACTCAAGAGTATCATGAGTCTGATGAAACAAAAACATCACAAGTAGCTTCATTTCTTCAATAGCACCAACAGACATGAGCTGCAATCCAGTGTGCACAGTTAAGCATTTTAAATCCCGTTAAACTCAAAGCAGACTAATTGTGCACCAGATTCAGCCTACATCTGTATCCACATTGCATTCCCTCCCATTCCCATTAAAATTATGTGACTCACATTCCAGGTTCTTGGGACCAGACCCATTGTCCCACATCAATTGGAATGTAATATGAAAGCCTTAACGGAGAGACCCTTTCCATAACAGATGAGACTCACACCAAGTTCTGCAATGGGGATGTGCTCTGTAACTCTGCCATTCACCGTGCCAAACCCATTAAGTTAAACAGAGTAGGCAGTATCGGATCAGTTAGCCTTGGATTTCTGCTTCCCTGTAACAATGCTAGCTAAAACGAGACTTTCCACATATTCTGTTTGCTTTGTATAACAGTGGCCTTAGATTTTAGCATCTGGGTCCTTCTTGAATATCCAGTGTTGGGTTGTCCCCTCCCCACACACACATTTTCCTTATCATGTGACTACTTATTCAAGTCATATTCATGACTAATATTTAATCACAAAAAATATTTTTACTATACTGATTCAAATAGTGGAGGTACTTTTGTGCCAAGCTGGCTCTAGTTTCATTGCATACCTTGACTATAGATATAAGTCTTTTATCATGTAGCCATGGAGAATTTCATGGAGAATGGATTTTAAGTGCATTGATGGGAGACAAAAAACGGTGATTCAACCTCTCGTTATAGTTAATAATAATAATTTTTATTACGGTCACAGACCAGCATAAGAGGAGCGTATGAATAAAATAGCAATTTGGATTTAAACAGGTAATTGTTAAAGCAAGTAAGAACAAAGAAACACACGTAGGATAAAACATGTGAATAGAGTACGAGATTAAACACAAATAATTAATGAGTAAGAACTGATAATTAAAACAGATAAGGACTAAAAGTTATAGTTCATAAAGTCATGTGATGAAAAGACAGAGTCCTTTAAAAAAAGGAATTAGACAGATCTTTTTATCCTATTAGCATTAGGGGGGGGCAGGGGAGGAAGCCAACCTGGATACTTAACTATCATCAATAATTTATTTTTATGTTATTTTTTTATTGTTTTCAAGAGCCATTTGCATTGTGCCAGGTGGGTGGAATTATAATATTATTGTGGAAGAGGCTGTAGCCCCAAAAGCGGGAGTCATGACCCTTTTAAGTGGAGAAAAGGGAAATTCAGATCATTATAATGTGAATTGAGTTTGAACTCCAGTTATTATACACTTCTTAATCAGTTGTATTGTCGCAAGAGAGCTTCTCCATCTTAGTCAAAATTCCATTATTTTTCGCAGGATGAAGGAGACAAAAGCTATTCTGATAAAATGGATTTCCAACAAATGACACTGTAGCTCAGAGGAAGGGGGATTGACCATTTGTGAAATAAATTTACTCCATTTGTAATGCTTGGTCATAAACCAAGCCAGGTAATATCCCCACTCAATTTATTATCCAGCTCATATGATAGTACGACTCCCTGTGCACATTCCCACTTTCCTGTCTTGTTCTGGAGGCAGCAGCCACTGGGATATAGAGAAGGAACAACTTTTCCCTCCTCTCTCTACTTCCTAAAATATTAGCATCCCAGAAAGATGTATCTCCCATGGACACAACACATTGTTCCCGGCTCATCGAATGTTAGCATCCAAAGAGGAAACAGTAAATGAATCTACTCCAACCCTCCTCTGCTGGTCGTGTTCTTGCTACACCTGCTGCAAGGCCACAGAAGTGAAGGACAGGGAGATAGCAGCAGAAAAATACTTGGGATTCACTTGACACATTCAGAAGCCATATCCTGCTCCTCTGGTCATCAATAATACAGAGGAGTTGCTATCTTGGAATTAAGCACAGAAAAACTGGACAATGCAGGGGTAGGCTAAAATCAAATTTAGCTATCACTAATGTTTTCTCAGTTTCCGAGATACTTAATAATGATGGCTGGTGTAAGTTTTATCCACAGAAAATTCAAGGAATAGTGGTAAGGCTACCCTTTGCTTTGAAGGTAAAGGTGAGGACTACTGTCTGTGATTGAGATTAGGACATTAAAATACACCTGGTTTCACTACTTAACACACTATAAATCTCTTTGAGTCCTGGGTGTTTTCAAGTTCCATTTCTGTTGTGGCTGAGACTGTATTCAGTTGTTCAAACACATCCAGCCTGTTCTAGTGTACATGATGGAAAAAAGTACAGTACTTTGCTAACTTTGTCACAGACGTGTTTGATGAGGGTAAGACTTATAAGGACATATTTGATTGAGGTTGGGGAAAACTATCAAAATTGTTCATTTTGAATTTTGTTTATAGTCTGTCCTGCAAAGGGCGGGGGAGTTGCTGCTCACTCAGCACACTTCCTGTTATTGTCCTAGTGAGAGAGAGAGAGAGAGAGAGAGAGATAGATAGATAGATAGATAGATAAGATTTACAGTTGACACAATTGCCACTTGGTGCTCTCTCCCAAGGAGTATATCCAATATGCCTCCAAGTTATTGGAGATGAAAGAGCTGAGATTATAGTTATGTGGTTGAAGACTCAAGAAGACTATGACTGAACATAGCCTAGACCCCATTTGAGAACCAAATTTGCGGCAGCGGTGACAGCAAATAAATCTTACCTATTTTTCTGTAAGCGTTTCATTTAAAGAATGTGGTTTGGCAAAAATATTGGAGGTTGTTATATAAGCTCCTGTTAGTGAACCAGCAGAACTAGCAGTGGCCAGTTGTGACCTGTTTATAAATCAGCTTCTGCAACTTCATAGTTGATGAAGCTGGCTTGCTCAGCGAACCATAGTAACCATGGTTTAGGATTGGGATGGCACTCTGAACTGTGATTAATCTAAAATGGACGCAAAAGCACATGTGCTAGAGCAGGGGAGAAGTGAGACTGATACTTGCTGTGTCTCATTCTCATAATAATACTAAACAATGTCCAAGCATCTCGTCTCAACATAGCCGTTGGAATGAAAGAAAACATTGGTGTTGTAATTTTATTGGGGTTTTTTTATACACCAGGGTTTGGTCTTCATTGTTTAGACCTCCACTTGGACAAATTGCACCTAAGTAAGCTGTGTCTTCTCTTCCAGCTGCATCAACCCCTTGTTTCTGGGTCCATCAACTTGTTTCCTGTGGAGCTCATTTCCTCTATTTCTCCCTTGGGCACTTGCAACTGAGTCATCCTGTTTAATGGTCCTTCAGACATGGGGATAATGTTCAATAACACTCCCATCTCCTGAGGTTGTAAAAGTCATTAGCCCTTGTCTCTGTGAAATCCCTGCCATCTAAAATTGACTCTTTTCTTCTAATTATGCAATATAATGACCCAAATAGGGGTTTAGGCATCTGGCAAAACAATCCTATACATGTTTACTCAGAACTAAGTACCACTGTGTTCATTGGGGCTTATTCTCTAGAAAGGGTGTTTAGGATTGCAATCTAAAGCCCTCCCACATGTAGAGTTGCATGCTTCTAAAACACTTTTGTTTTTGCTGACAGGTTGGGACTGTATGTACATATGTGCAAGTGCTTTTTTTTTTAGTATCAGGGGAATATATATAGTCGTTTGTGACCCTTAATTTTTCATTTAAGAGAAGGCACCATTGAATTTTGCTCTGTATTTCTCAAGCACTTCATACGTAGATGGAAGTGGGGAGACTATTGGTTTTTCTAGTCTACAGAACCTTTCTGTACTTCTATTGTACTCTTGAATTCGCTACATTATTTATCTTCTATGCACCAGACAATGCACAGCTGAAGAATGTTGGTATTGTATTAGAAGATTGTACTGCTTTGTTGTTCTTTAAAATGTTTTTAATCATGCAAAATCAAGAGGGGCTTGTTTGACTTCATTTTATTAGCAAATGTTTTGTACAAATAGACCAGTGAAGATAACTTTATATATCAATAATCAGATTAATAATCCATATTTATTGGAACAGTTAACTATCACTTCCACCAGGTTCTCTCCAGTGATTCAGGATTACCCAGTTTTGAAATAAAACCTTTTGTGCGCTGTGTGCACAAATAATTTTGCTATGCATGGGAAGATAAAAACATTGAATTAATTCTGGGACTGGCTTACTGAAACTTCTGCAGTCAAAACTCAGATTTGCTACTGCTGCAGCAGATGAATTAAGGACTGCAAGTTTTGCACACCCCGGCATCCAAATAATTCATTGACTGAGAGCTGAACAAAAATTTAGGATAGTTAATCTTATTAGCAAGGAGAAAGATGCAAAACTGTGCGTGCTTAGTGGATGATTAGCAATATTTGTTTTTGAAATGGTTATATATGTTTCCCAAATAAAGGTCTAGCACAGGGATGGGGAACCTCCAGTCCATAATTTCCAATCACATTTGGAGTTCCGGCAAAATCAGATTGAAAATAACAAAACAGCTATAGACATAGCTGCTAACATTTTACCCTGTAATTCAAGACACTTACCAAAGTCAGGGCACAAGGGAGAAATGTGTCTCTTTTTTCTCTTGAAGTTCCATGAAAGCTCAAAATGTCCCCGTTTTCTCCTTATGGGGTCACTCCATTTGTGGAAAATTCCAGTACAATTACTGCTGTACATCAGTCTCTCTCTTATGTAGAAGTCTGAGGCCCTGGGATCAGACACTTCTAACCATAAATGGTGATTTCAATAAGCTTAAGAGAAGGAGAGCTGTGATTGAAAGCAGGCTGAAGATAGCAGGTGTACTTTCAGCAGCTCACCCCTAGGATGGCAGTGACATAACCAATAATAATTCAACCTACATAGTCTCATCCAGGGGTCAACAAACTTTTTTCAGCAGGGGGCCGGTCCACTGTCCCTCAGACCTTGTGGGGCGGCAGACTATGGTTTTTTTTTGGGGGGGGGGTGATGCAAGAGCACCACGAGCCCCAATGGCTGCTTTCCTGTGTCTTGCAAGCAGTAGGAGCTGGCGGTGGCGGGACGATGAGTGGCGTGCGAAAGGGCTCTGGAGAGGGGCTGTTTAAAATGGCGGGCTTTCGAGTGCTGCTGCTGCTGGGGCCAACAAAGCCCAGCCCCCTTCCTCCTCTAGGCAGGGCAGGGAGAAGCCAGGAGGAGGGAGGGAGGAGGCGCTGCTGCCACCATGTGAGGGAGAGGGAGGGAGAGGGAAAGAATGATTCATGCGCTGGCGATCCACGCGGCGATTCCCAGACCATCTGTGGGCCAGATCCAGAAGGCTATTGGGCCTGATCTGGCCCGCAGCCCTTAGTTTGCTGACCCATGGTCTCAGCAATCTCAGGGGCTAACTTGTTTCTCCAGTCTTGTTACAGCTCTCCACTTCCCATAGGCATCTGGTTGGCCTCTGCGATGATGGTCTAGAAAGGCCATTGGCCTCACCCAGCAGGTTCTTCTTATGATCTTATGTGCAGTAGACTGCGGTGAGCCCAGGATGCAGGAGCTGTAGAACAAATCTGTAATCAGGAACAACAGCCAAGTTAGGATGGAAGGGCAAGCCAGAAGGCAGGTTTGAGAGACAAACTAGATATCCAACTCAAAACGTCATTGCTTGAGAAGAGTTGCCACATATGCACTACTGTTATATAACCATATGCAGTACTATCTTGTTGACAGTAGCCTTCCTTGACATGGAAATATGAAAGGGAGGAAGAATTTTCTTTTTAAGCAAGTTACAGGTGGGTAGCCGTGTTGGTCTGCCATAGTCGAAACAAAATAGGAAATTCTTTCCAGTAGCACCTTAGAGACCAACTGAGTTTGTTCTTGGTATGAGCTTTCGTGTGCATGCACACGAAAGCTCATACCAAGAACAAACTCAGTTGGTCTCTAAGGTGCTACTGGAAAGAATTTCCTATTTCTTTTTAAGCAAGTTCTCCAAGGCTCCCTTCAGCGTTGCTTCAGCTAGATCCAGCCATTGTTCAACAACCACTTTCTTCGCTAATTTTATGTCCACTCTAAGCCAAATTTAGGCTTCAATTAGTTTTTGAGTTCATTTTTAAAACAGAGTTTATGCACATGCCTACTTAGCTTTTCTGAATTTTGTGCATATTAGCTTCTTTAAATAAATCTCAGAGGGTCATGAAGTAACCCTGGTGGAATTGTACTTTCCTCAAGCTTGCATGTTCTATACTGAAAAGGTGTAGCTTTGAAATTACCCCTGAAATGTCTGGGTTTTTATCATCTTACAATAAAATAGAAAGAACAGAAAATAAACCATTTATCAGGGAGAACCTTTGACTAAAAGCTTTTAACAGAAACTAAGCGGACAGCATTAAACTTGAGCAGCACAGGTTAAAATGATCATAGCTCAGGCCCATTTCATTATTTTGCTCCCGACAGTCATGTGTTTTCCTTGCTTTAAGCCTTATTGCATGTACATAAGATCACTATTTGGAGACACATCTTGTCCGAAAGATTTTTAGAAACCTCAATTTAATGATGCCCTCAAGAGAAACATGTCCTTAAAAAAATAAGAGCACTCTCCAGAAAACTCTTGGCAATACACGCAGCATTTCCATCATGTCAAGACAAGGCACCCTGAGCTGTCAATAGTGTCTGCCATATAAAAAATTGCACCAAATCTGAGACATGTTTCCCTTTATACTTTTTTTTGTTTAAAAAAAGGGTTCTCCTAAGTGTACAATATACACTCCAGATATTCTGTGTGTGCAAGTGTTCTGGCCCATAAATAGGTCAGTATACAGTAACCATTGCAGTCATCTTGTTCCTAAAGATTAAGAAGGGCAAGACATATTGCTGCGGCAATATCTAAACTGGGTCACCTTTCGTTGGGTTAGGTATAGCATCACACACAGAACTTCACAACACTAATTCAGTTATACAAAGTGCAATGGGGCAAGTGACTGCAATTATAAATGGCTTTGGGCCATTTCAGAAGACATAGAATATGTTATATGTTAAATGTATATTGTTATATGCAATATATATATATATATATATATATATATATATATATATATATATATTAATAGGCCATAGAATGAATTGTAGCCATTCTTGCCCAATGAACCACAATCTTCTTAATCTTCTTCCCAATCTGTTTACGAAGGAGTATTGTCTTGAAAGCTTGAATATTGAAACAGCAGCAGAGGTTAGTGTAGAGAAAGAAAGAAAGAAAGAAAGAAAGAAAGAAAGAAAGAAAGAAAGAAAGAACCTTAAGTATTACATATAGGATAAAATGCAATTATATTAGACTGAGTTGGACTCACATCCAACAGATTTAAATCAACAGATTTTCACTGCAATTAAATGGGTATCAAATTACAACTTATTGGTATTGTGCACTGTGCACATAAACCTCACCCTCGGGAGCAGAGAAGAGGGAGACCAGGCCAGTTATGGTTAAAAACAGACCGCAATGTTATTGATTACAGCAAGTAAGCAGGGTTGGGTAGGCATAGAGCAAGGATCAGTAATCAGACCACACTAGCTGTTGGATGCTTGGCTCCATCCCCAATGGTCTATGCAGCGGTGGAGCAAGTTGATCAGGTGCCTGGGGCAGCGCATGTGCCCTGCATCCGGGGGGTTGGGCCACCCACCCATGGGGTGGGGCAAGCCGGGGCAGGACACTCTATGGGGCCTCCAACGATGTCTGCTTGCCTCCTCCCACTCAGCCATGCTACAGCTAAGGGGGAGATGGCGGGCAGACCATTTGGGGCAGCACGGAGCCTGCAGGTGCCCAAACCACCACGTCACTCCCAGGAGAGACGTGTGGCTCAGACACACTGCAGGCCACGCAGTGAGTGCCGTCCGGAATTTTGTCACCTCCCCTCAGTAGTTACACCCAGTGCGGACCACCCCCACCGCATCCCCTTCCTCCACCCCTGGGTTTATGGTCCCCACTATGGCACAGGCCATGCATCTGGGTCCCATCTGGCAACCTGGGCTGGATGGTGAAATAACCGTGTCTGCCTCAGCCATGGCCTAGGCCAAATGCACTGTTCCCAAGGTCACATAAAGCCCCCCCCCCTTAAGTTAAAAATCCTACCCAAATACCTTTTCCCACCCCTATTTGTGACAGACATATGAACACTGAAAAGTAGAAATAGCTCATGCTGGTGAGGAAGAGAAAACCTCAGCACCAATGCCAATCTGTCACGGACCAGGAATCGGCTTCACCTGCTGAGCAGCAGCCTGAAGGAGCAGAAGGCGAAGTGACTCCACCTGCTGTTGATCAGCCTTCTTGCTCCTGATGAGAACCAGGTGGCTCCAGCTTTCTTGAGCAGGGTTTTCAGGCTCAGTCAGTTGCTGGAAACAACATTCGTCGTTCCTGACCAGACTTGCTGCTTCTTGTTTCTTGCAACCTTAGACCATTGGGCTTTCTTGACCCCTAGATTGTCTCACTATGTGAACTGATATACTCCTGACCTTAGGACTGGACCAGACCTTGTATACATACTTTGCCTCTAGGTAAGTACCCCGCTGAGACTCGGCTGGTTATCTGGCTTTTCCCTCCACTGAGCTCTGCTGTAGCTGGCAGCACAGGACTACGTCACAATTGGGTATGAGAAAACAATCCTTGCCAGTGACCAACCGTGTTCCCAGCAAAGGCTTAGCCCAAAAGGTCTAATCCTCATTAGGCTATTTCTATTGCCCCTTTGTCTCTTTAAAGAACAACATAGTTGTGTCCTATACTCCTCAAGATCCCCTGGACATCAATATGCTAATGGACTCCCACTAATCCCCCCTCTTTTTGCTCCATTTCTATTGGTACGGCCAGAATTTGCTCTTGGAAAGGCTTGTTTATTTATTGCAATATGGCCCCTCTATATCCTATTTTAAATGGCTTGCAAACAAAACGGAGATCTGAAATTCTTATTTCCTACTCCCATGACAATAGCATAAAAACTAACGGTTTCGCATTCTGCATTGCATAAGTTTATTACTTTGGAAAACAGAAGGTGATTACTAAGCATTTAATGTAATATATATATATATATGCCTGAATAACCTCAGAACAGTTGCTGCTGAACAGTTCATGCTTCAGATACACCTAAGGCCTAAACAGAGGGAGCTGCCAGTCAGCATAAAAGGTAAAATGGCTGGATTTTCAAGTCAGATTAAATGTTAGGCGAATATTGCTAAACAGACTTAAAAAAAATGGAAAGAGAGATCCTCCTCTTATCAGAAACCGTGCCTTCAGGTCTATTGGCCAATAGTTCAAATGCTACTATCCGTTTTACTTTGTGATTTGTGGTCACTTAACCACAGCTGTGAGACCTTCAGGCCAAGGACTAAGAGAAGCTGCTTTTCACAGCAGACACATATTGAGAAGGTTAAGGGAAGAATTATGTGGGCAGTTGGGTTGCACAGACTGGCTGGTTTTGCAGCAGGAGAGAAGCTATTCTGAAAGCTAGTTTCCTTTTCTTGTAATACACTGCTAAGAAAGAAGGTGACTGTGATGATATTTACTGCTAAAAGATAACTTGTGGGCAGTCTCACCTATAGTTTAACAACTGCGGATATTAAATTGGTGTTCAAACCTCAACTAATTGCCTCACCCCCACCCCTCCCCCCTCCCCAAAAAACAGGTCCATGAGCAGTATCCTAAGTTACTCCAAAGTGGATATCATTTGTAACCCTGGTTATACAGACTTAAAAGGTCAGAGGTCCCCTTAAGAGCACTTCTGGCAGCTGCTCCTTTATGAAACCTTCGAAGGTGGGAGATGGCAGTGGAAGGTCTGTTTCTCCCTCTACCCCATTGCAATGCCCCTCGGGGAAAGACCAGTTGGTCTGTAGACCAGGTTTTCTGGCGTACCAGTAAAAGCAGGGGTCAGCAAAGTTTTTCAGAAGGGGGCTGGTCCACTGTCTCTCAGACCTTGGGGGGGGCGAACTATTTTTTTTTGGGGGGGGGATGATGCAAGAGCACCACAAGCCCTGGTGGCTGCTTACCTGTGTCTTGCGAGTGGCAGGGGCTAGGGGTGGCAGTGGAGGGACAATGAGTGGTGCGTGAAAGGGCTCCGGAGAGGGGCTGCTTAAAATGACAGTCGCTCGAGCGCTGCTGCTGCTGCTGGCACCAACAAAGCCCAGCCCCCTTCCTCCTCTAGGCAGGGCAGGGAGAAGCCAGGAGGAGGGAGGGAGGAGGCGGTAGGGACACAGTGGGAGGGAGAGGGAAAGAACGTGCGCCCTGACGATTCATGCAGTGATTTCCGGACCGTCCGCAGACCGAATCCAGAAGGCCATTGGCCCTGATCCAGCCTGTGGACCTTAGTTTGTAGACCAGGTTTTCTGGCATAGCAGCAAAAGGATCCGAGATAAGCGTGCATGTGTATGGAATTTCATTAAGAGATTTTTAACATATTGAGCAATAAAATCCAAACTCTTTTATAGAAAGATAATGAAATGCAGTACATAAAAAGAAAATAATATAAAGAAAAGTATTGCAACGAATCCCCTTTTGTGTTAATTGTTTTTATTTTGGTGGTGGTGATAGTGAGATGCCCTTGTTCCTAAACAGCAGAGATGTCTACTTGTACATAAACAATACTGAAAATGAGATCAAACACTTTGAAAGAATGGCTTTATAATATTCTTGTATATATTCATCTACACCAAAAGCTACCTTTCAGAGGCTAATCTAAGCATTCACCATAGTGTTCTTGTTTACACAATGATGATATCACACAATTAATCAGTACTCTATTTGGGGTTTTGTTTGTTTATAATGCTATTAGCATTGCATTGGATAGTTTGCAGAAAGCAGATTGACTCCTTAATGCATTAAATCCATTGAAAAGAATATTTCAGACTAAATTGCTCTGGCTTCTTATTTGTCATTGTATCATTTGTGAGAACTAAAAATCAATCATCCATTGTGCTTTTTTGCTATGCGGGGGGGGGGGGGGAGCTCATAGTCACAGTGCAAGGGAATTTCATGAAGCTATAGAGAGAAAGCAACAATTGTAAGCACCTTCTAGTACAATACTGAATAAAATATGGATACTACTTTTCATGTGTTTTCATATAAACTCTTAAGCCTATAAAGAACACTTAGGGCAGGAGTGCCAGCTTGACTCTGTGACTGTGGGTGCCTGGGGCCTTGGGTGCCATGCAGTGTGCCATGCGGCCTTGGCATTGAAATTTGTGGGTGCTCGGCCCCTTCATGGAGAATTTTGTGAGTGCTTGGGCAGTGGCGGAGCTTCATGCTCCGGCACTGGGGGGTGGAGAGCAGGCGGGGCTGGTGAACGTCCTGGGGGTGGGGCACACCACCTGCAGAGGTGTGACGTGCATCCTGGGGGCGTGGCGCCCAGCGTGGGCAGGGGGCAGCCGCAATGGCACCCCATCAGGATTGCGCTGCTGGGGGCAGTGCGTTTTCCCCCCACACACTCCTCTTCCTCCACCAGTGTGCTCGGGCACCCTGGGCCTCAGGGATTTGGCACCTATGACTTAGGATGATATTCAATTGCAGCAGGAGACTTACACAACAGCCATTCTAGGACTTCCCGAGCCCTTACATTCGAGCCTGATCACTAAACTTATCCAGTGGAGTACTGTTAGTTGCCCCACATATTACAAAGACAAGACTGGCCTCAACCAGAAATCAAACAGTGTTGCTGGTCCCATGCTGTGGAACTCTTTCTTTCAGCAGAGATTCAGAGCATCTCGTGAAGACTTCTTTATGCCTATGCAGCTAGGGTTGGTGATCATTAAGCTTGTTGAACTTCCACTTGCATAAACACAAATGATTTCTAGGAAACGTATTTCCAGGAAGTATGTTTAGCGTTTTGTAGCTTTAATAAAGTTTATCTGCAATAAGCTATGGAGGAACAATATTCCACACGAACTATTGCTGCAAGCTGCGAGGAAACCCCTCTTTGCTGCCACTGTTTTGTCGAAAATAATCCCACACTTTAGTGTTTGTTTTCTTTGCTTAAGATATAACCTTTTACTTATCTCTCTCTCTCTCTCGTTTACTGCTGCCACCATACATTTAAATACTAGGTCAATTATGTGCCTCTGTTTACCCAACAGTAACTGTGGATAACTGTGGGACAAAAGTGGCTGAATTGCAACTAATCACCAAACTTAAAACCATGGAGAAACCTGGTCTGAACAAAGACATTGGGTTCTTATCTCATTATACATGACAAAGCTATCTTTAGCCATCTCACCCCTTGCCTTTCCCTGCAAGACTAATTGCAGCCGTTAAGAGTCGTCAGCAGCTTTTCCACACCTATCAGTTGATCACCCATTCCCACCACCCTTCTGAGTAATACCCCTCCCCACTCCCTCTCTGTATTTAAGGGTTTGGTGACTTCCGTCTCAGTGTATCTGAAGAAGCGTGCATGCACATGAAAGCTCATACCAAGTACAAACTTAGTTGGTCTCTAAGGTGCTACTGGAAGGACTTTTTTATTTTATTTTGTGGGACAAAACAGCACAGTTTCTACTTTAAATGGTATAACAAAGTAAATCATATTTTATTTCAAAATAATTTTTATAAACATGGATACTATGAACTTAGTAACAGTTTCTTTCACTCAGAATAGTTTCAAAATAAGGTTTCTGTTTCTTTAACCATTTTGCTCGAGTGATTCAGTTCCTCCCCCTTTTCAAACCTACAGCAATTTCCCCTAAGCAACCCGTACCCAGTTAACATTGATCAGCTAGGCACGGGGGGCTGTCCACAACCACCTCCCTCTGGAGTCTCCCCAGCTTCTTTCAGGAGTTCTGAAGTATTTACAAGGATCCAACAACCTCAGATGCTCAGCAATCTCACGGACCCTTGGCTTCAGAGCTGTCTTGGAGGTTTCCTCTTGGGACACACGCTCTTCTATGCAGACCCCTTAGCTCCAGCCAGTGATTTCAGTTCTTGGCTTCTCTCGGGAGTCCTTAGCCTCATGGTCCCCTGCCTGAATTCAGCTTCTTCCTTCAGTTGAATCTTCTGTCCTCTTCTGTGCACGCCGGCTCATTATTCACTGTGCTGTGAGAACTGCTCTTTATGCTATGTGGTAACTATAGCAAAAGGGACCCAGGTGGCGCTGTGGGTTAAACCACAGAGTCTAGGGCTTGCTGATCAGAAGGTTGGCGGTTCAAATCCCTGCCACGGTGTGAGCTCCTGTTCCCAGCTCCTGCCCACCTAGCAGTTCGAAAGCACATCAAAGTGCAAGTAGATAAATAGGGAGCGCTCCGGCAGGAAGGCAGACAGTGTTTCCGTGCACTGCTCTGGTTCGCCAGAAAGCAGCTTTGTCATGCTGGCCACATGACCCGGAAGCTGTCTGCGGACAAACGCCAGCTCCCTTGGCCTATAGAACGAGATGAGTGCTGCAACCCTAGCGTCGGACACGACTGGACCTAATGGTCAGGGGTCCCTTTACCTTTACCTAACTATAGCAAAGCTGTCCATGACATGTAGTGATGATGACTCTCCTGGGTCTAAGAAATAAGTTCGCTGGCAGGTCCAGCTCCAGGTTTGTGAGAGAGACTGCCATGGTGCCCTGCGGTGGGTCTTCAACTTGCTGTACAATCAGCTCAAAATAGTATTGCGTATCTTCATGCAGAGTGTGAGATTGTAAACTGGCTATTCCTGAAAATCCCATCATATTTTGTTCCATTCTAGCTGTTACGGCAAAGGAAGCATTAATACTTAATCAGATTTTATAAGCGGCAGAAAGGCTTGATAATTTTGCTTCAAACTATTCTAAATGGTAATCAGGTGTTAGATTTCTTTTCTCTGACCAGGAGGGACTAGCCATTGAGGCATAATTCCACTCCCCTCGAAGCTAGCATGGCCCATGATTTTGCTAAGGTTGCACCTATAAATTATCATTTATATGGCAAAATTGCTACATAAGGAGCTTTACAACGTGCTTCCGACAATCCTCAAAATGATCGTTTTATAGATGCAAAGGAAAAGACAATATTTTTGATAAGACCACCCAATTTCTTTCATCGAACTGCAATTAGAACTCATCATAATTGTAGTAAGTGTACAACATTTGATAGAACTTAGAGGTTTGTTTGATTTTTTTTAAAGTAGACCTCATAACTCCCTGTTTGTTTTTTTTAGGCACCATTACCTAGAGGCAGTTCCAGAATGCAGTCTGATTGAACTAATGTCCTTCCTTTACCCTGTGGACCAATTGAATCAATGCAGTAAGGAATCAAGTATGCTTAAATAAAATGCCCAGTGAAGGATGCTGAGCAATGAGAATGATGACCACTATTAACGTTTTGGTGAAGACTAAGAAAAGTAGTGACTAGGATAAATAACATGGGTAGTAAGGACAGAAAATATTCAAAATATAATGGCTGTTAGCTTTTAATGGACAGAAGTAATTAGTTCAGGAAATGGTATATAATTCCTTTTTTATTTTGTGTCACCCAGTTCCTGTTCTTTCTGTGTATTAATTGCATTAGCTACTGGCCTTAGCAGTACTAGATGTAAATATAAATACAATAATTTAATCCAATTCCTCCTTCCCCATGGAGCACCCGGTACCACCTTCCATGCTATTTTGGAATGTCCTTGACTTTGACCAGATTTGGAGGGGCACAAGGAACTGAAGCAGAAAGGAGGAATTAGCAAAAATTGCCTCTTTCCTATTAAACTTACTGGAGGTCTCTGCTGAATCAAAGCTATTACATGAGTGGAGTGGCAGCACTGGATTCCAGCCCATTTTTTAAATCTAGTAGACTTTTTGCATAACTTACCTGCTACCAGTACATACAATATCACAACCTTGATAGAATCATAGAGTTGGAAAGGACCTCAAGGGTCATCAAGTCAACCTTCTGCAATGCAGGAATCTCAACTAAAGTATCAATGCATCATTCCACCAGATACAAATCTACGTAACAGTTATCTTGTTCAACCCATGTTTTACCAGCTCACACAAATATTATGCAGGACTTTGTCAAAAGCCTTACTGAAATCAAGATACACTATGTCCACAACATTCCCCTGATCCACCAAGCTTGTAACTCCATAAAAAGGGGGGCGGGGAGAAATTAATTTCATCTGCCATGTCTTGTTTTTAAGAAACTCATGCTGGGTCTTAATAATTCCTGTTGAGTCTTCAACAAGAGAAAATGCTAATTGAGGAATAACAGTCACATATAGTACCATTTCCAATGTAGTTCTATTTTTTCAAAGAAAATCTAACCACAGGGTAAAAAATAAGTGAAATGAAATATAGTGGAATAAGTCCTTTATGAAATTCACCCTGCAGACACACAAATGAAGTTCAAAGGGAGTGGCCCATTGGGCATATTCACAGCCAGCTTTTAGCTGGGCGGGTTTTTTCTTTTCTTTTTAACATAGAAAGTTTTGTGGTTAATGTGAGTGTGCTACCACCAGGCTTATTTTACTGCTGACTCTGTATTTTACTGTAGACTGTTGTCTGAGTTTACTGAATTTTAAAACTGTTTTAATTATTGACTGCGGTCAGTTGGAAACAGCAAGCTTCACAGCTAAGGGGGGCTTTATCTAATTTCATCCCCATTTCTCTCTCCATTCCCTACACATTCCCTGACCCGTTCAGAAGGGTCCTCCAATCATCAGAGTTTTAAAGGTTGACAGCACCGGTGACAGGAATAGGGCTTCTAACCAAGCTCATTATGCATAAATTTGTCTGGATCCAACCCAATGTATATAAAGGTGATCACTTATAGGAACCGTATTTTCGAGCAGGACTCCTTTGCCATTAACAGGTGTAAAACTGGTATATATAAAAACATGGTAGAAAAAGCTGCACTTGGTGGCCTTCAGCTAGTAATACAGCTTTTAATGGTACTGAGCTTTTACCAGAGAACAAGGCAGTGATTCTGGCAAATCATGGTTCTCATAAACCGTTCTTTACCATTATAGCTGAACTGGGACACACACACTTTCCCTCCTGGGTATGTGGTTGAAGTTTTCTGTGCATAGAAATTCACTTGAGCAAGATCGCTTTGAAAAACAAGAACCTATATTTTCCTTTATCAAAACATGGTTTACATGAATAAACATCATACTGTTTCAAGGGTTATTGGCTGTGCATGAAGTCACCCATATCTTAGTCATTTATTTTAAAACTGGTGTGATGTATTTATTTTTGTCGTGACAAATTAAAAAAGGGGGATTAAAAAGTTGTTCCTTTGTTTTTTTTCCTGTTGTCTTGCATGTGCCCTTTTTCAGTTTAAGATGAAAAGGCTTTTATATTTCTACAGAACATAGCAAAACCGTAACATAACTTTTAACATGTGGACTCTATAAAGTAATATATTCCAGAATACAGATGGTTAACCTTACTACACTGGGAACACATTACAGTATTGCTCAGTGCAGAAATTCTTTAGGCTCTGGTACCAGTGGGAGCTGTTTGAAACCTGCAGCTGAGAATACTGAACAGCAGCGATCCAGATGAGCTCTACAAGTTCTTCCCTTTTTACCAAATGTTTGCCAGCTAATCAAGTAGGGTATTTGGGGGTTTTTTAATTCAGTTTTCTGACAATATGAATTGATAATACAGGTGAAACTCGAAAAATTAGAATATCGTGGGAAAATTCCATTTAGGTAAGCAATTGTTTTGATTAGCTACTGGAGTCTAATATATGAGCTAGACTCATGACATGCAAAGCGAGATAGGTCAAGCCTTTATTTGTTATAATTGCGATGATTATGGCGTACAGCTGATGAAAACCCCCAAGTTGAAATTGTTAATTTGGGGTTCTCATCAGCCATAATCATCACAATTATAACAAATAAAGGCTTGACATATCTCGCTTTGCATGTCATGAGTCTAGCTCATATATTAGTTTCACCTTTTAAGTTGAATTACTGAAAGAAACGAACCTTTCCACGATATTCTAATTTTTCGAGTTTCGCCTGTGTATCATGTCTTATTTGCACATATGTCTGGAAGTCAAAGGGATGCTGAAAATACCTAGAAGGGCTTCAGCATTTTGCTGCCTATCAAAATAGTTTTAAGTAGAATCGCTACCTAAATATTGCCAGAAGCAAGCTTAGGGGTTCCACTGCAGGTGTGCCATCTGAGGAGTAGCATGGGGACAGTCTCCTTGGCCCTCCCCAACATCACTTTTGCTGCTTCCATAGTTCTCTATGCGATGGGGGGCTACATTTATGCACCAGAAAGTCCACTCTACTCATGGGATGTCAAGTTTCTAAATTGCACGAGGAGTCAACATGATTAGGAAGGGCTTCCCACTGCAGACATACACAGAGGCCTGAGGGAGCAATGATGTTGACACAGCACAGGGAACAAAACCAGGGAGCACATCTGCACTTCCCCTCTTCTCATGTAAGGAGGTATGCCTGAAGAGAATTTAAGACTACAGTGGTACCTCCGGTTATGAATGGGATCCGTTCCAGAGGCCTGGCCGCATCCCCGAAACTTCGTAACTGGAGGCGCCATTCTGCGCACATGCGCGGTGCGATTGAGCGCTTCTGCGCATGCAATTGAGCCCTTCTGTGCATGTGCGTGCAGCCAAACCTGGAAGTATACACTTCCGGGTTTGCCGCGTTTGCAACCTGTAGTTTACGTATCCAGAGGGATACATAAGCAGAGGTACGGCTGTACCAAAATTCCTCAGGTCATGTGGGCGAGATGAGGGCATGTTCCTAGTTGCCCAGCGTTGCTGTTTTCTGAAGGATAACAGCACAGTATTGATGGTAATACAGTTTTCTGCTGTTTTAATCCTTGTTTCAAAGTTCATGGCAAATTGATTTTCATAAGACAAGTGTTCTACACCCACCCACCCACCCCTTACTCGAGATACCTCTAGAAACAACATTGACAGAAGAAATGTTTCTTCTTACAACCAAGCAAACAGCAAGAACTCAGGAGGGATACATCAGGTTGCGTCATAAAGTTGACATATCTTGTCACTTCTCCATTGCTCCCGAGAAATGATTGCTCTCTCACTTTGCACCTGTGGTTTGGGTTTTTGGCTTTTGATAGTCACTGTATAGATCATTTATCTACTTGCCTGGTATTTTCTTGAAGGCTTCCAAGAAACATACATTTTATTCCTGTGCCCCAGGAAGCAATAGTACTTTGTGCAATTATATTATTTCACTTGTCTTGCTTTGATTGCATATGTGTATGTTGTTGTTGTTTTATCTGAGTGGCATGATGGTTTGAGCCATCTGGATTGTTTTATTACAATATTCCTTGAAAAGTTCACTGCTGCTTATTCAGCTTTCACTGCAGTTTTGAGTTAATAGTTAGGCATTCAAGGTTTTGTATGGAAGTGCTACTATTAATAATACTTTCTGTGTGCACCCTTGAGATTCCATATCTCATCCTCCCTTCATGGGTAGTAACAGATAGTCAAGACAATGGATATGAGCTTGAAATCTAATCTATATCCCCAGAAACAAGGGCCCAGAATCAACACATTTACCGTTTCAGCATATGTTGAGAACCTTTCTCTTCACCTTGGTATTTTCTGACATGTGAGGCCAGGCACTATGGCTTTAATAATTTTTTGGTTATTGATTATTTTTGCACATTTATGGGTTTTTAATTATACTGTATATTTGCATATTTTATTGCTTTACATTTTATCATTGTGCACCATCTGGAAATGTGAGCATGGCGAGCAGCATATAAATATTTTAAAATATTACACAAATGGGAGAATGAGGTAAAAGAATGAGATGGTAGCTTTTTGGTGTGTATTACTTGCAGATGCACTCACAGTGACACCCTTCCCCCTCCCCCACCCACACACCTCCAGAGAGCAAGGCCTGAGCAAAGAAGGTGAACAAACTGGACAGGATGACATTCTTGGATTTTAAAAATTGGTCATAACTTTATTGATTTCAGATGTAGGTTGGATTTGGCTTAGGCATTGGGTGTATATCCTTCACAGCGCACGCACCCCCCCCCCCCGTTTATGACGCAACCTGATGTATCCCTCCTGAGTTCTTGCTGTTTGCTTGGTTATAAGAGGAAACATTTCTTCTGTCAATTTTGTTTCTAGAGGTATCTCGAGTAAGGGGTGGGAGGGTGGGTGTAGAACACTTGTCTTATGACAGGGTCGAACCCAGAATTAACAGGTCCTCCACAAACCACAAATCTACATGGATAACCCTCCCAACCGCTGAAGGAAGCTATATGGCCCACCTGCCACACACCTTGGCTTTTGGACAGAGACTTCCTACTAGACCCCTATAACAGGGTAACCTGTTATCACACATTTCTGAGCTGGGGGTGATGCACCATGGACCCTGAGATCAGACAGACAGCTTTAATCAGGCCCCAAGCCCCACCCACTTGACCTGGCCAGATTGGCCAAGATTCAAATAAACAGATGGGGGTGGGGAGAGATATCTGCCACTCCCCAGTGGGCAACCTAAGAGTTCCTCAACAGCCAACCCCCTAACCCAGGGGCATCAACAGCTGCCTACTCTGTGACAATTCTCACTGTAGGTAGCAGATACATTAAGCCCCCATTGAGGACAGTGTTGGAGATGGTACTGAGTCTGCAGGGGATTGGCAAAAGTTGCATCTCTCCCCTCCCGCACCAGCCAGCTTCTCCACCAGTGTGCATTCACCTTACTAGTGGTTCATTCCATCCTGCCCCTCTCTGTCCCTGGTAGGCAACAGGGATGTTGCCAAGTGACTGCTGCTGCCCCATGCTGCCATTTGCAGGGTTCCTCCACTAGATCGAATGCCTCCCATGGATGGAAAGATACAGGAACCCAACAGAGACTGTGAACAAGAAAGAGAAAAGATCAGGGGGTGTTTTCCTATTTGCCAACATCGAGAAGCACACACTGATGCAGTTTTATTCAGCGAGCCATAATTTTAATCTGCTTTTAGCTACTGTGTTATTTAATTTTTTTTGTAGAAAGTCTACTTGAAAATTAGCTGGGAAATGCAATGATCTGGTTAGTAAACAATCATCCTTATCAGTTACTTTTTTTTAATTAAGAAGCAATGTCAGTTGAAGATAGCATCACAGAAGTATCAGCTCTTCCTTGTTTCAGAAATTCTAATGTTTTGAGGCTGCTGGAGGCTTGTCGCTTAAGTAATTTGCATTAACCATGTCTAGGAACGAGGGCATTCTGCCCAGCAACATCTGCTGCCCCTACAAGAATTAAGGTGATAAAGAGAAAACCAGGAAATTACCAGTAACTTCAGCGGAACCCTGACTCATTCAGTAGACAACACACAAAACCTGAGACATAGACATGCATCAAAAGGAAGCCCAAAACAAGGATGTTCTGGGGAACCTAAGTAATACCATAGATCCAAAAAGACTTAGTAATTTACAGAAAGGGGGGGAGAGTTTAGGGAGCTGATTATATATTATAAAGGGAAAAGGCCTTTCACTTCCCCTGGTCTGGCCCTCACATCCTGTCCACCAGTAAGTGTGGCTAGCCTTGGCTGGCAATATGTACCTCACCCCTCCTCCAAAAATATCCCACCTAGAAATGTGACTGCTTCACCTACCAGAGACTGATCAGGGCTGATCAGGTACTTGAATTCTCCTGGAAACAAGTCATGGGACTCATTCAGAAAAGTAGTAGTACTTGTTATCCATATACAATCAGTTTCCCAACTGGAACAATTTCCATTACCCTCTATCAAAATTGTATTGTTAAAATGGTTGCGTGCCTCCCTGAATCTCCAATGGGTTCCAAGCACTCACCCAGGGTTGTATTTCTGTTGGGCAATCAAGTCACAATACAGACCAGTGTCTTTAAGAAATATGGTTTATTGTACACATACTTTAGACCTGGGTCTACTTTGAAGAGAGTTCAGAGCATTGCATCTCCAGAGGGGCTTGTTCTTCCCAGCAGTGCAGCACTGTCGTCCAGGCATCATTTCCGTGCTTCTATCCTAGTCTGCCAAGATGGCCTCTAAATTTTCAAAAGGACACATTATTTACTGTGTGAAATCACACTTCCTGTAATCTCCCCCTCCCGGCTCTGTTTACCCAGAGCTCTTGCAGAGGGTCATTGATTGGCCATTGTCCAGCTATTACTCCCTGATGGACCTTCTCCCCAGGCAGTTTCCTGATTTATCCTGCCTTTTCAATCTAACACCTGACATTTCCCTTCAATATTGTAAATATTATCTAAATTCTACCATTTATTGATTTCTAACATTCCCCAATTCTAGCAGTTATGGTTGTCCTTACACCTCCAAACTCTGTTACCCCAGATCTGTTTAAAAAAAAAAAGTTAGACAGTACCAGAAAAGTGGTGCCAGAACTCACCATGAACACCTCCCTTGTTCTCTTACAATGGCAATGGTGCCCACCTGAAAGGTGCCGGAAATGAGTTCTGGTGAGTTCCTACTGTCTCTTCGCACTCATTTGCACTTGTATGCTGGAAGAAGGCAGCTGAACAGGGAATACCAGCAAGGAGGAAGAGCAAGACTAGAAGTCTCTGGGGTTGGCAGTGAAGCAGGAGTCCATTCTCTCCTCACAGTTCAGTCTGGAATCTGCAGCTTGGTGTCATCAGTCCATTCTAACAGCATGTCATGCTCCCACCACATTTTTTGCTGCATATTTAGACTCTGATTAGAGGTGGAGAATACATGTTTTAAATAAATGAATACTGCAAATTTCTATTTATTAATTTCTGGTGATAACATTATGAGTTTTATTGTGCTTAATCGCTTTTAGGTATTTTTTAAAATGGTTTCGAAATGTTTTTAATAAGCTTTTATTTTATTTTTAATTGTATTGCTATTGCTGAAGTGTTGTGATTAGCATCATTTCAACACTTTCTTTGAACTTCAATATGAGATGACGTTTTCTCTGTTTCTTTTTTTGCTTGTTTCAGGTCTCAGGGTGGAGAATTTGGAACTGAATCAAAATCTACACACTCAGGGTAAGGCTGATAATTTCTGTTACCATTTTTTTGCTGCAGTGTGCTTAATAATCTAAAAGATTAAATTCTAGTGAGGAGGTGCTCTACTCAGAGATGGATAACAGGCATGCTTTTGCTATTCGAAGTTATTTTGAGACAGCAGGAAGTGACGTGGCATATATGTGGGCAGATGTTTCTGCAGTTTCAGTTTTAAGAAGCCAATAAGCTGGTCCTTGTTTCTATCTAGAATTGGTTGAACAAATCAGTGCTTTTTGACAGAGTGATCTGTTACCATGTTTGAGCTTCAGTAGGTAGGCTTGTTGGTCTGAAGCAGTCAAAATAAATAAAAAAATTGTCCAGTAGCACCTTAGAGACCAGCTAAATTTGTTCTGCGTATAAGCTTTCATGTGCATGCACACTTCTTCAAGTTTGAGCTGTTATTGTAGATCCTGTATTTTTGCACCGGCTATGATCCAGAGAAACATATGACAAACTTTTTATAGTGAGCCAAAACTTAATGTCCATGGTGAAGTCTCTCTTTGAAGTTTAGGTTAAACTCTGGTTTTTGTTTGTAGTCCTATGGTTTGGGAAAGAGTGTGATTTCAAAGTAGATCTTGAAACATGCCTGAGAGCCAGTGTGGTGTAGTGGTTAAGAGTGGTAGACTCGTAATCTGGGGAACCGGGTTCGCGTCCCCGCTCCTCCACATGCAGCTGCTGGGTGACCTTGGGCTAGTCACACTTCTCTGAACTCTCAGTCCCACTCACCTCACAGAGTGTTTGTTGGGGGGGAGGAAGGGAAAGGAGAATGTTAGATGCTTTGAGACTCCTTCGGGTAGTGAAAAGCGGGATATCAAATCCAAACTCCTCCTCCTCCTCCTCCTCCTCCTTCGTCTTCTTTTTAAAATGGGAGATGTTCTGCTGAAATAAATTGCAGTTATAAACACAAAAAAGATTCATGGTAAGAGATTCCATGATGGAAAGGAATAAAGCCTACCAGAAGTAGAACGTAAAATGTGCTTTATCAAGCATTATCAAAATGGTTTTCAGCAACCAAACTTTAATACCATAGCTCCAGGAAGTAAAAAATGGATGCTTTTTTCACTAGGGGTATGTTGTTGGGGCTTGGAACTGTTTTATATCCTATGCATTCCAATAAACAGGGGGGGGGGGCTCTCAAAAAACCCCACAGCTCTAAACCTATTGAGAATAGTGATTTTCAGATGATTCTGTACTGCATTTTTACATGGAAGTAAGTTTGTTTAACATAATTTACTCACAATAAGTAGCAGGCTGCTGTGATTTAACAGCCAACAAAGTAACTGTGAAAGTTGAACTGATAACCTTAGCACTGTTTCCAGAATGTTCTGCGATGTTTAAGACTGTTCTATAGGATTATGGATAATAAACTCAAGTGCTTGTTTACACAAAGAGATGCTCTAGTTAGCATTCCACTGAGATCAAGCTTATAAGGTAACATCATTTGTATTACACAAATTAGCTGTCATGCACAGAACATTTGGGCAGACAACAAAAGCCCCAAAGAGCAGAAACCCAAGCCCAGGAGAACTAGCTTGTCAGCTCTGTTTTGTGGTTTTGTTGATTGTGTGAAAACAGCAGTATCAAATGGATTCCAGGAAAAGTGATATGCCTCACCACCCCCTTCCACTGTAAAAATACAACCTCAACTGTTTAAAGCCAAGTATATGGTTCCAGTGAGAGCCAGTGTGGTGTAGTGGTTAAGAGCGGTAGACTCGTAATCTGGTGAACCGGGTTCGCGTCTCCGCTCCTCCACATGCAGCTGCTGGGTGACCTTGGGCTAGTCACACTTCTCTGAAGTCTCAGCCCCACTCAACTCACAGAGTGTTTATTGTAGGGGAGGAAGGGAAAGGAGATTGTTAGCCACTTTGAGACTCCTTAAGGGGAGTGAAAGGCGGGATATCAAGTCCAAATTCTTCTTCTTCTTCTTCTTCTTCTTCTTCTTCTTCTTCTTCTTCTTCTTCTTCTTCTTCTTCTTCCATTCACTAAACACCTCTGAAGGGGGTTGCAAAAACTAAGGTTTTCCCTAAACAACATATATGATTCATCTGGGGGGAAATGGTTTGCTGTGCCCAGTTGTCCCTGAATGTACAAATCTTGCTTTCTTTTAATATGTATTTTTTACATACATTATGATGGGGAATATTATTGTTGGGTTATTCAAGAACCAGGAGCTTCCTCTGCATTCCCATCATTCTTGGTCTGCTCCTTGACCAGCAGCATTTGATTAACAACCTTGGGATGAAACCATATTTTTGTTAACCGTTCTGATGTTGTTGCATGCCACCCGCAATCTCTGAGTAGTGTGAGATTCCAGGCGTTCCAGGCCCTTACCCAGGGTTCATGTTTCCTTTTAGAATGAGGCACGGTGGAGACTGTGATTTATTTACACATGCATACAACCTGAGCATACGACGGAGGGGTTCACAGCATTATCAACCCAAAAGGATGTTGTTTCTCCCATATCCGCAACAGAAATCAAACATTGCTCTACAGCATTGCTCTCCCTCCCTCTCCAGCTTGCTGATTTGCTTCTAGATCGCATCACTGCCATATCCTCCAACTATCCCTATTTTAATGGGACATTCCCAGAATAACAGAAATCATCCCTTTAATGGCTTCATCCCGGAATGTCCTGGGGTTGAGCTGGTGCTTGCAGCCAGCACTGATGCTCACAGTGGTGTCATGCTCTCGCAAGGGCGCAACACAAAAAGACACATTTGTTTTGGTATTGTGCTCCCACACAACCCAACTGACTCACGCAGCAACAAAAGACACACTCTCATGTCCCGATTTTCAGCAGGGGAATATTGGAGGATATCCCCTGCTGCCTCTGCACCAAACTCTGCCTTTTTCTGTTGAGGGAAGGGCCCCACCCATTTGCTGTCTCACACCGAGCCTCTTAATGCCCTTTAATGGCTCATCACTCGCTATAACCTCGCCAGGAGGCTAGACTGGCTATTCCAAGAATTAGAAGCCTTGATAAATTTCATTCTTCCTGGATCCAGGTCTTAGAAGGGTCTGGCATGCAGCTTACTTCACTCCCCCCCCCAAAAAAAACACACACCACACCCCATAACACCATATAACAGGGATAAGGAACTATGTGGCTCTCTGGATGGTGCCATCATTCCTGACCATTGGCCATACTGGCTGGGGCAGATGGAACTTGCTAACTAGCTTACTCAAGTTACAGGTTATGTAGCCGTGTTGGTCTGTGATAGTCAAAACAAAATAAAAAAAATTCCTTCCAGTAGCACCTTAGAGACAAACTAAGTATGTTCTTGGTGTGAGCTTTCGTGTGCATGCACGAAATTTCAGATTGCTGGCTTATGGGAGCCCTTGAGCAATGAAAGGAAACAAGCTGATGAACAAGCAAGTTGTTCTGTTTTGATTATGGAATATTGAAATGTAAGGATACTTGGAAATGAAATGGGAATGGGAATGTTTCCTATGAAAGCTACCCATGTGATGCTGTGCAGTTATATATATATATATATATATATATATATATATATATATATATATGATTTCCTTGGTTTACAAAGTGTATATAATGTCTCTCGTATTTTTCCATAAAACATTTTTACAGATCAATTTTAGTCGTTGAGACATTAGGGAGAGGGGGGGGGAGGAAGTGGGGTGGGAGGGTGGGGTGGGGAGATGATGCAGTTTTGAGTGAAAATCACCTATGTGTAATATCTCTTAGGAAATCCCACGAAAACTTTAGAAGGTGCACTTGTTTTCTGTAGTTACTCCAAAATGAGTTAGTGTCATAGGGTTCCTACCCCAGTCATGAAGATCTGCTTTCAAATGTAGGCGATGAAAAGGAAATCCTGCTTTTTTAAAACCAGAAGTACACGGCCTTCTGCAGTTTCATTATTTCAATGCTCAGAGTTCTCTCTTTATAATAAACGGTACATAGAATGACTGCATTAGGTTAATCCATAGATTATAGGATAGGGTTGAAATGAAAAGGTTTTGAAACTTTAATTTTATGTAGTCTAGGAAAGGAAAAGATGTTTAAATGGAACAAATCTAATTGAATTATATAAACTTTAAAGGGAAGTACTTGATAATGTCAGAAAGATTAGCTTCTTCTAGCATGGCATAAATGATGAGTCTATGAAGCAAAAGACAGTCTCAGAAATTTGAATTCAAATAGGCAAGGAGGAGTTCTTTGTGTAACCTGGCAAAAATGCAGGAAAGTCTTACAGGCACCATTGCTCAAGCGAGTCTACGCTACACAGCAAAAGATGAAACAATACACTACATAGTTGGTGTATTATAGACCAGGAAATGTTTAGGAGTCTTCCAGAACTGCCAGTGGTGATTTGTGTTTTAATTTATTTTCAAAAAAATTAAGCCTAATCAGTTGCATTAGAATTAGTGGTGAGAATAGAAGTATCAGTTGCAATTTTATAGGTTTGTAATGAAAGCTTTTTGTGTTGCACTGTCACATTGCATACATTCAAGTATTGACTAAACTTTTTTTGTTTTATTTATTTATTTTGGCCTGCTGATGTGTTTGGTTAGTCATAAGTAAATCACACTGAATTCAATGGGACAAACTCCCAAGTAAATGTGCGCAGCCCTGGACCATCCTACTCAGGGCCGGTGCGTCCATTAAGGCGAACTAGGCAATTGCCTAGGGAGCCAAAATGGAGGGGGTGCTGGCCAGGCTTGGGCAGGGGGCGGGGGGGCTAGCAGCAGCTTCTCCGCTGTAGCGGAGTAGTGCTGCTTGCCCCGACACCACCCCCCAGCTCCCGCTAAAGCAGGCTTTGGCGGAGGGCGGGGGCGGGACAGGCGAGCAGCAGCTTCTCCGCTACAGCAGAGAAATTGCTGCTTGCCTCTCCACCACCCCCCACCTCCCGCTAAAGCAGACTTTGGCAGGGGACGGGCAGCGGGGGGCGCCAGAAGGTGGTCTCGCCTAGGGCGCAAGAAACCCTAGCACCGGTCCTGATCCTACTAGTATAGATTCAATGAATTTTGTTGTTTCTGCTTAATAAGGTGTTACATGCTGTGAAGATGTAGATCTGTGTATCAGCAGTTTAAGCCAGGAATTCTGGTCTATTAGCTCTTTGAGGTTTCCTAATACCATATCTCAGGCATGTCCAACAGGTAGATCGTGATCTATTGGTAGATCACTGGAAGTCTGTGGTAGATCACCGGTAAATCAGTGGCTCCCTCCAAAGAAGCTAAAAAACTTTGGCTCCCCTAAAAAAACCTCAACATCTTTGCCACGCACCCCTAAAATGACCAGAACCCCCCCAAAACAGGGCTTTCCTTCCTTAAAAAGAGCTCAACGTCACTTTCCTCCTCCCTAAAGAAGCTCAACAACTTTTACCTGAACCCCCCAAAACAGGGCTTTCCTTCCTAAAAAAAACTCAACAACTTTGACCTGAACCCCCCAAAAGGTAGATCACTGCCAGTTTTTAACTCTGTGAGTAGATCGCAGTCTCTTGGAAGTTGTCAACCCCTGCCATATCTAATACAATTTTTGATGTCCGATTCTATAGCTTCCCCCAAAAAAACTTGTTACCTTATCAAGCTGGCTGGCATATCCTGAAGTTCTATACTACAGTTGTACCTTGGTTGTCAAATGCCCTGGTACTCAGTTTTGGCTCCCGAACGCCGCAAACCCGGAAGTAAGTGTTTCGGTTTGCGAACGTTTTTTAGACGCCAAACGTCCGTTTTGGCTGTTGGCATTATTTCTGCCACCAATCAGCCAATTGGAAGCCGTGCCTTGGTTTGCGAAGGTTTTGGAAGTCGAACAGACTCCATTTGACAACCAAGGTATGACTGTATATTATAATATATCACACTTGGTATGATGTATATATAAATGTGTCTTCTAATTAAGTTTTCCTAGCCCCATATGTTTTTCTTTATCCTACACCAAATAAATACCATCATTGAATATATATTTACTCAATAGTTCATTGAATCTAGAGTATTCAAAGGTAGGGAATAGTTGCTGTCCAAATTATCCAATTATACTGAGTTTTATTTTTTTTTAAAAAACAACCAATAGTGACAGAATGACTCTACACATTATATACTACAGTTGTTGTTCAGTCATTCAGTCGTGTCCGACTCTTCGTGACCCCATGGACCAGAGCACACCAGGCACCCCTATCCTTCACTGCCTCTCGTAGTTTGGCCAAACTCATGTTAGTAGCTTCGAGAACACTGTCCAACCATCTCACCCTCTGTCGTCCCTTTCTCCTTGTGCCCGCCATCTTTCCCAACATCAGGGTCTTTTTCAGGGAGTCTTCTCTTCTCATGAGGTGGAGCCTCAGCTTCAGGATCTGTCCTTCCAGTGAACACTCAGGGCTGATTTCCTTAAGAAAGGTTAGGTTTGATCTTCTTGCAGTCCATGGGACTCTCAAGAGTCTCCTCCAGCACCATAATTCAAAAGCATAAATTCTTCGGCGATCAGCCTTCTTTATGGTCCAGCTCTCACTTCCGTACATTACTACTGGGAAAACCATAGCTTTAACTATGGTTTATACTACATAGCTTTATACTACAGTTACCCTTCGTATAACCACTGGCTATACATTTTGATGCAAAATTATTAAATCAATGCTTAGGTAATAGTGACAAATTTTCTAGAACGATACAAGATGTAGGAAAAGCATTAATATTACAAGTCCATTCTTCTACATTTCAATCTGTTCTTTGTTCCCACTCTGAGAAATGCAGTTTGGAAGAAGGTGGAATGAGTGGGAAGGCGGCATTGGAATAAGCTCATTGTTAGTGATAGGGCTGGTCACCTCTTTGGTTCTGCCAGTCCATCACAAGCTGTGCAATGCATCATTTTTTCCCTTTTTGTACGTTGCACCTCCCACTCATAACCGCAAGGCTTGGGGTGATGAGAGAATATTGAGAACTTCTGGGATGTCGCTGCTAGCTGGGGTGGGTGGGTTGTTTGTAAAAAGACTGGCTCTGCTTTGCTGCCTATTTCTCGCAAGAGATAATGATCTGGTTTAGAAAGAATCGCCCAGAAGCAGTTGTAACAACTGGAGTTGGGGGCATAACTTCATCTTATTATGAAGTGAAGTGCATCTGAATCAAGTTTTGTGCAGCAACGGCAGAGCCGTAGCAAGGGGAGACGTAGGGGGCGTTCCGCCCCATGTTCCATAATGGAGGGGGTGACAAATTATCAAGGAACAATTACTGCCCTACTAGGGTGGTTCATAAAAAACTTTAAAAAAAATGCCTGCTCCGAAGTTCTTATCTTACTATACTAGGGATTATATAGCTATATATGAAATTTCATGCATATCGGTTAATATCTTGATCTCCACCAAAATAGCTGTTTACTTGGCTGTTTTCCTATGTCGTGAAGGCTGAAATTTCAGTTCACTGGAGCACTTAACTGTTCCCAACCCTAACCCTGTGGAAAGCCATCTAATTAGACTTTAATTTGATTTTGAGATGTTTTTAGGAGGTAATTTAATTATTGTTTGATTTTATACCAATGTTATGTATCTGATGTTAGCCACCCTGAGCCCGACTTCGGCTGGGGAGGGCGGGATATAAATAAAAGTTTATTATTATTATTACTTGTTATTATTCCTTTGTAATAAAATATGAAATAACGCAAAACCATTTTTGCGGGGGGGGGATCGGGGGGGTGACAAGAATTTTTTCGCACCGGGTACCACCTGACCTTCCTACGCCTCTGAGCAACGGTTTTTGTCAACACAGCCCCTGTTCAAAAACCTGTCCTGTGGATTTGAGTAGTCGAGGAAAGAGACACACAGCTTTTGGCGCCCGAAAGGCGTCGAGGGGTGAAACAAAAGGATGGGAGGTGGGGTTTCCGTATACTGAAGGTCTTTTTGGGGGTCAGAACCGGAAGGGGCCATTCCCGGATTCTGACGATGCTTGATACAGACATTAACTTATTAGCTCTGCACTGTACATAGTTTGCACAATAAAACTCTTAAAGGAAATTCGGAGTTTTGCCTGCTTACTCATGAGCAATCAACAGAGGACCTTACAGGTCTGTCCCAGCTTACAGAGCACAAGACAATCTTGCTCCATCCTCCATGTGAGAGCCCTTTAGATATCTGAAGACATCGAGCTGGGTCTTCTTTTCCCCTCCCCTTTTTGAAGATGGGGACAGCATTTGCCCACCTACAGTCCGCACGGACCTACCAACTTCAAGAAGAGGAATAAAGAGACTAAGGATTCTCATGTAGGCTAAGGGAAAGGGGACTGCCACACCCACCCACAATTCAGTGTTTCTTTCCACCCAATAAACTCAGCCAACATATCCACAGTAATCATTTGTTAAAGATATTGGTTCACTGCTGTTATTTTTAAGATGCATGTGTCCCATTTGTCACAGTGTTGGTGTTTTTGGTCTCAAGAGGCATCTGCAGTATATGAGATTGTGAAGTCTTCTGTCTCATCATCTCTATTGAATGAAAACTTTTGTGCTTAGATAAGAATTATTTTTATCATGGCAGGGCTCTGCTTGCTTATGTGTGTGCGTTTTAATCTATAAAACAATAAAAAGGACAGTTAAAAAAAACATAGGCTGGATGAGAGAGAGAAATAACCTAGAATTCCCAGAGGACTCATTGTAATAACTGAGCACAAAGAACACCCTTTGCTGTAGTTTTAATTTATATTTTAAATGTAGTAAAACTTTGGAAATAGATTGATGTTGGGCTTTTCTTATTAATGTGAGATTATAATTTCTGGCATAATAGTGAGTAAAATTTTACTTGCAGTAAGTTCGCAATTTAAGCAGAGGTTACATTCCAGGGATCACACCTAAAGCCAAAATTGTGTATAGTCAAAAGTTCATTGGGTTCGATTGTGGGCAGGATTGCCAAAGTCAGTTTTGCCATTATTTTGCATTTCATTTCCTACAGACCTCACCTTTTACTTTTTCTCCTCTGCAACCATGTGGTGACACACACACACACACACACACACACACACGTAAACTTAGAACAATTTTACATGTTCCTGAGCATCTGTGCACTGATAAAATATTGCCCTCTCTTAACCTCAATAAATAATTGTTTGAGGAGCACACCATACATTGAACCTTTCTGATCAGTTCCCACTTGAATATTTTACCAAGTTCATTCTCACCAAGACCAGCTGTTTCCCAACCACGATCCACCTCTGCCCCACTACTGGAGTTCCACTCTCCTCTATGGTAGGAGAAAGCGCATAGATGAACTTGGTTAGCTTTCAAGGGGAATTAGACAAAGTCATGGGGGACAAAGCTGGGTACTAGTCATCATTATGGCTTTATTTTACCTCTGGGATCTGCCTCTACTGTAATTAATAGTTGCTGGGAAACATGAGTGAGAAAGTGTGATAATGTTCACTTCCTGATAATAGGTGTCCCACAAAAATCTGAGTGGTCACTGTGATAGCAGAATGCTGGCCTAGACAAGCCTTTGATATGATGCAATTTTATTATGTTCTTGGATCACCCATCCTTCAACCAAGCAGACCTGCCAGCCAGGCACTAAGAGAAATGCCTTTCTTCATTAGGGAGAGAAGATGCCACCAAGACCTATTTTAGCCTCCGAAGGCCTTGTACTTCAGCTACTCTCTCTTCCCCTTGGCAGCACAACTTATTTTCACACACATACACCCTGCCCATTCTTGGTTCTTATTCCAAATCAAAGGAGATCAGGGGCCAGTTTGGCCCTAACGATTCTGAAGTTAAACAACCCGAGGCATCTCTCCTCCCCCCTCCCCAGGAAACTTACTCAATGATTAGCTATGATAGACTGAGGGACCACTGAAGAGGGTGACCAATTTTTGCTAGGGAGGGTTTGGGTTTGAGGATGGGGTGGCATATGCATGGGGTGTTTTTGTTATGGAAAATTACAGAAGTAAGGAACAAAATCAGCATGGAGCTTGCTCGGTCAAATGGTGAAACATAACCTTTAAATATGGCAGGCAAAAATATTACCTTGAAGATACTATCTTTGATAGTCTTCCTACTCCATTCAACCGTGCATGAAATATTATGCATCTACTTTTCTAGGTTTACTACAATGCTAATGAAATGTATTAGCATCACAGCTGGGATCAGAGAGCTCTTTTGGGGGGAAACCTTGTGGCTCCAAGTTTGCAATTTGCTTTCTGTTCTCTCCGCACCAAGTTTCATTCATCAGAAGCTTTATTTTCTGCAGCTTTAAATCAAGAAAAGTTAAAGCAATAAATACGCTTCATAAGAAATGGCATCTTTCTTATTTTCATATTGGTAGGTGGGCTTTGGTTCTGAAATGATGGTGTGATACAGCACTCCTTCATGCATTAACGCAGCAGTGTAGGAACCATTCTTCCATGGTTTCATTTCACTCCATCACAAAGTGTTTTGAACTTGGAACAGCCACCTGGGCTGAGTCAATCATGAACATCTTCCTAGCTGTTATGAGTTTTTGGTTGCCAGGCATCCTCTAAACTCCTGGACCTAGTAAGTGTTAGAATGTAATCAAGTTTTATGAACCCCTGGATCCAGCAAGGGTTAAAATATAAGTCAGCCTAGCTTCCTCATGAGGCTATTAAGAGAACAAAGGAAAGGCGATGAGGCCTTAAGAAAGCAATGGAAAGGGGGCTCTGTGCCAGAGGGCTAATTGGTGGGGGCCCTCCTCCAGATCTTAGTGAGTTAGAAGGACAACAGCCAGAGTTGTCACCAATTGTGCCAGTCCATCAGTGGCAGATGTTGAGAGGCCAGCTGGTGAACTGAGCAAAGGGACATCTCTGTTCAATCAAACCACCCCCACCCCCACAGCCTGGCATAAGAGGTGCTTAGGTTGCTCTGTAAGGGTGCAATGTAATGGCACTTTCCTAAGAACAAGCCCCATTGAATTCAATAGAATTTCCCTCTAGGTAGACATGCTCAGAATTGCCCTGGAGGGAGATCAGTGCATTATTTTATCAAAGCCTTAAAAACAGCTCTGTAAATCTGTTTACAACCTTTTTTTTTTTTTACCCTTTACAAATAGCAGTTGACTCGCTGGACAAAGCTCTGATTGGCCTATCACCCACTTAAAAAAAGAAAGAAAAGGGTTTATTTACAAAAAATCCATGACTACCAAATATTCGTTAAATCATACTTTAATCACATAGTAAGTTATATATTGTTAAGCAAATATTATAAAAAATATACAGTCATACCTCTGGTTGCGAACGGGATCCGTTCCAGAGCCCCGTTTGCAACATGAGCAGCGCGCAACCTGAAGCGCCACGTCTGTGCATGTGCGCGACACGATTCGGCGCTTCTGCGCATGCACGGATTGCCGAACCCGGAAGTAACCCGTTCCGGTACTTCCGGGTTTGGCGCGTTCGTAACCCATGACGAACGCAACACGCAGCATTCGTATCCAGAGGTATGACAGTATCAAGGTGCTTTCTAAGTTCAGACAAAACTCAAATGTATTTTGTATTCGATTAGCAAAAACTTCCCATTTCCAAATTTGGGGGTGTTTTTTACATCCTTTTGATTCTAACATTTGGCAGCATTGCCATTTTAATACTTTTTAGTTCCATTGACTAGCAGGCTGATCATTTGGTGACATATTAGTATTTTCCCCCCAGCTGATACCCTTTAAAATTATTACCTGATGATAGTCAAGCTTTGTTAAACATGCAGAAATAATTAGTAATGGGCATTCTAATGGAAGTCACCACCAATAGATTATTAACAATTGTTCTCAGACTGATTTCATGACATGCCTTTGACCTTCCTGAACAATTCACAGCAATCCCTCTAACAATCTTTCTCGTTCTTGTCAACTTTCAGAAAAAGGAAGGAATTCTACTAAGCAATTACTTTATATTCAAAGGCCATGTCAATATCTGCTTATCATAAGCCCAGAGTGACTCACATTTACAAAGGATGTAGAATAGAAAAATGGAAATTAAATGCTAAAGTTAAATTATTACTTTCATCCAAATTCCATTGTTCTTATTAAATACCTGAAACATAAATGATTTAAAATGCACCTGAGCTGAAACCTTTCTGTTTACTTATTCAAAGGCTTTGGTAACTTTGCTGAGAAGGACACATTTGGATTGCTTCTCAAGACCGTGAGGGTATTTGCAAAGGACAGTTCATGATGGCTCTCTCCTCAGAAGAACAAGGGTAATGAGGAGAGCGTGTGTCCTTGGTTAGCTCTCTCATCCTTTCTCCTTGCATGGGAATCCCGCTTCACAGCAGAGAAGAGCAGGCCCACCTGTTTCTGGTGCATTAAACAAAAAAAAAAGTTAAAGAACCCATGGATGGTTATCTCCAGTCAAAGGCGACTATGGGGTTGCGTCGCTCATCTCGCTTTCAGACCGAGGAAGCCAGTGTTTGTCCACAGGCAGCTTTCCGGGTCATGTGGCCAGCAGAATTAAGCCGCTTCTGGTGCAACAGAACACCATGACAGAAGCACACGGAAATGCCATTTACGTTTCCACCACAGCGGTACCTATTTATCTACTTGCGCTGGCGTGCTTTCGAACTGCTGGGTTGGCAGGAGCTGGGACAGAGCAACGGGAACTCACCCCATCGCAGGGATTTGAACCACCGACCTTCTGATCGGCAAGCCCAAGAGGCTTAGTGGTTTAGACTTCTTGCAATGAGGGAATCGCCAGAAGGCCCTCAGGCTGAACAATTGGGGTGGAGATGCTCCTTCAGGTCTATGGGGCCAAGGCCATTAAGGGCATTAAATAGGGGTCAGCAAACCTTTTTAGCAGGGGGCTGGTCCACTGTCCCTCAGACCTTGTGGGAGGCCGGACTATCTATCTATCTATCTATCTATCTATCTATCTATCTATCTATCTATCTATCTATAATATGAACTAATTCCTATGCCCCACAAATAACCCAGAGGTGCATTTTAAATAAAGGCACACATTCTACTCATGTAAAAACACACTGATTCCTGGACCATCTGTGGGCCAGATTTAGAAGATGATTGGGCCGGATCCAGCCCCCTGGCCTTAGTTTGCCTTCCCATGGCTTTAAAGGTCAGCACTTTGAATGGGTCATTTGGATATGAAAATGAAGCTGGTGGAGACAGATTATTCATCTCACCTCATAAAGCATGGATTCATGGACTGTTAAAGCTTCAGTTCACTGCAGATCAATTCACTAATAGACAGCTGGGAGAGGGAGGCCCACCCATTTGCACTCTGGCACAGAGCTACTTCCTTTGTTTTCTTAACAATGCATAATTAGTGGGCCATTACCAGGCTGGTCTGGCTATTCCAGCAATTGAATCCATGCTGGATCCAGGAACTAGAAGGATGTCTAGGCATGCAGCCCAGCCAGCCAGCCCACAAGCACATATCACATATCACTAGGTTTCAATGGAGCTTTCTGCCAAGTAATTCTGTTATAGTTGCAGATTTGATATTAATCAAATTGTAACCTTCATTTAATTCCAGTTTTGTCACTTAGTTCCTATATCGTGTCCTCCCTAATAGAGGGCACATGTTGCAGTGAGACCTGGAGACTGACCTCCTGGTTGGGGGTGGGTCCATTGGTTAGCCACAACACCCGATTGGTAGGTCCCTCGTCGCTGGGTTTAATCTGGCCAATGGGGTGCAGTCTAAATGGATCGAGGGACCTATATATACCCAGAGCTTTCTCTTTCGGCTCATGCATCGGAACACCCGTCCAACTCTCCCTAATTTTAGGGCATTTTGCGATTGACCTTGCTATGCCATTGTGTGTTGTTGGGACAGGGGCATGGCAGGAATTTTCCCCACTTGTCTGATTGGTTGTAGCCATTTGGGTTTCGTCTGCCGCGTAGAAATTCATCACAACTTGTAAGATTGCAGATAGGCACTAGTTCATGTGATAGGGATGGGTGATCGGTCTCACTATCCCTATGTGAAGGGTATTCTGCTAAAGGAATCCAGGGACTCAACTTGGTTTGGTCAACCCCTGAGAGGGGGTTGTGCCCGTGCCAGAGTCCAGGGGAGCATCTGGGGGGTGAACAGAGTCTGTTCCCGGTCTTTTCACCTACCTCAGGTGTTCACCCTTGGCTGACCTATGATAGAGCTCTGGGTCAGAGCTACCTGTAAGGGTGCAGGGAGCTAGTCGAACCAGAGCCTATGCAACCACTCACTTTTCTGTAATCAATAAAGTTGTGGCCTAAATTCTGACAAAAAACCAAAACTAAAATTTGAGTCAAATGTGTCTTTATTTAGGGGGGAGGTCTCTGCGTTTGAACACGCAATTCTGTTATAGTTGAAGATTTGATATTAATCAAATTGTAACCTTCGTTTAATTCAAGTTTTGTCACTCAGTTCCTATATAAATGCACAATATCCATGATGTAAATTTGTAACTGGATTATGGAAAATTATCAAGGGAGGCCCCACTTTTCCAAAGGCAACAGAATGCATATGAATCAGTAAGTGTGTGTTTTTGTGTGTGTTTGGGGCACTGTCTGCATTCCTCATAGCTTAATATTTTAAGTATAATTAATTTTGTACTGCAAAATCATTCTGCTTCTCTGATGCTGATTTTTATCAGCCATTATAAATATTTGTACCTCATCTGAAACTTTCTCCTCATTTAGCAGATTGTGGTTATGCTGACATATCATCAAGATAAGACTTCTCTTGATTTAACTTCTTGATAAGAAGATATTGCAGTAAACTGTATTGAGGAACGAATTTGAAAACACAGTTAAGCTTGCAAAAACCCTTTAAACAGAATGTCTGCAATTCTGGAGGTAATAAAATGGATTAGATTTCATTGTGTAGCTGAACAGAATACAGTATCTAATATGTCAGCCTTACACGACAGATTATTAATACACTGCCACTGTTATCAGTAGATACTAATCTGCAGTGATGGCCATGAACTTGAAACTACTCTGTTTCCCCCTAAGTATCCTTGGCTTCTAAATCACGTTTGTTCTTTCAATACAAATGATTTTCTGCACCACAAAGAGCAGCATGTATATCTGTTATGCCATACAATTGATGACCTTCAGGTTGTTAAGTAATATATTTGCGTTAAACAGTAGGCCGTAAATTGCCACACAAATTAATCTTCTTCATTCTGCTTCCTGCCAAGGTTGTCTGTGCTTACAGTATTTGGGAATGTTGCAAATCAATATAGCTGTGCCCATTGAATTTTATCAGCATCGGAGAATCACTGCTTTACGGGCCAAACCAGATCTGCCAGGCTACCCAGTTTGGCCCACAAAGCCATTTTTGGCTGTAGACGGCCACCTCTCACTCACTACCATCAAATTTGCTGCCAATGAGTGTGGTGGAGTCTCCTTCTTTGAAGGTCTTTAAGCGGAGGCTTGACAGCCATCTGTCAGGAATGTTTTGATGGTGTTTCCTGCTTGGCAGGGGGATGGACTGGATGGCCCTTATGGTCTCTTCCAACTCTAGGATTCTATGATTCTATGTCAGGTGTGGGGCAGGTAAAGCCACAAGGAACAGCCATGAATGCATGATTTAGAGTGTGCCCCATTCCCCCCCCTTGCAGTAGGACTTATGGTTGGTGCTGTTAAAATTTGGTGCAGGAAAAGGTTCCACTTTGGGGTTATAAATAAATGTGTTCCAGAATTATTATTAGGCCAGGGGGTCAGGAACCTGTTGCCTTCCAGATTTTGTTGGAGATTAATTCCCATCATCCTTATCTGCCACAGCTAGTGGCCAGGGGTTATGTGAATTGTACTAAGCAAACCATCTTTCAAGGTCCCAGCAAAATTATTCATTGACAATGCGATCTTGTACACGCCTAGTCAGACAATGTGTTTACCTGGGAATTTCTCCCAGGTAAGCAGGTATAGGATTACAGCTTTAGTGTCATTTTCTGAAAGCATTTTTGTGGAGAGAAATGGACCTGTCATGTTCTACCTAATGGGCTCCTTCGAAGAATTGTTATCTGTGCTCCATCACTGCATGGGTTTAGCATGAGAGGAAGAGTGCTCACTTTCACGTATGTTTGTAAAACTACCTCTCAGTGAATGTAGGCAGAAAAGCTTAGTACAAAGATCAGCAATCTATGGGCCCTAGGACATTTTCCGACATAGGGTTCCTCTCCAGTTAATGCTTTTCTTAATTGGAACAGTTGACTGAATGTGTGACTTGCAGCTTTTTATCATATGAAGAGTTCAGTATTTGGTTTAGTTAGTATCAAGAAAATATGGACACCCTTGGGCCTATTCTATAAACAACAGCAAAAAGTGGATCATTTCTTTTCTAATTTAAGGCACATTCCCCTTGGCTCAATAGCTACCGAATTCTTTATTTAATCATGCTGAATTTCCTAGAATTGCTTGCGGACATCTCTCCCCCTCCACTGCTCTGCTCCGGAATGAGACATAGTCTACAGTAAGTAACTAAAGCAAAATCAGAAATCAAAGACAAAACAGCTGAGCCATGATGCCGATTATATCTCTGAATATAGTCATTTATTTATTTATTATTTATAGTTTATTTTGGTTACTTGCACTGTGTTTGAAGAAAGCCTTCTGGTTGGCTGTCATTCTTTTCCGTGGCTAGATTCTGTCTCTGCCATATGCTCTTCCTATTATATAAATTGTTTTTGCTTAACTGGATTTCTGTCTCTGTGTTCTTAACCTGAGAAAGTTACAGGTAGGTAGCCGTGTTGGTCTGCCATAGTAAAAAAATAAAAAAATAAAAAATAAAAAAAATCCTTCCAGTAGCACCTTAGAAGAATCCAGTATCTGAAGAAGTGTGCATGCACATGAAAGCTCATACCAAGAACAAACTTAGTTGGTCTCTAAGGTACTACTGGAAGGAATTTTTGTTTGTTTGTTTGTTTTAACCTGAGAAAGTTATTCCAGTTTACTGGGTTGCAAGAAATTGCTGGTTCAGCATACAATGACACAGTAAGGGCTTTCATACTCAGACAAAATTGGGATACTATTGATAAATCCAATGAGGAAAACTGGCACAGATTCCCATCACGTGTCATTCCAAGGAAAAATAGTAATCAGTTTCGCATAGGTAGCGGCAAATCTTCACGGTCACCACTGCAATTTCCCCTAGAAGAAGGTGAATCCCACTATCCAGGCAGGCTGCTCAGGACTTCTACTTTCATTTGGAGAGGAACAATGATTTTTGGATTCCAGGTCCATAGTGCTCTGAAGAGTTTCAGTGTGCCTTTAGATATTTTTGTTGCATCTAGATTTGGTGTCCTTTCCTATTCCTGGATTTAAAAAAATGCAACGTAAGAACCATTCTTCTCCCCAGTGGGCAACCCTGTCATCCTCTAATGGGGTGGGAGAACCATAGCACTTGGAAATTATTTTTTTTGTGGTCATGTTTATATTGCTTTTCTTCTTCTTCAGAGCAGGAGCTATTGTTTCAATAGAATATCGTTCATTTGCATCTCTACTACCATCATTCAGATTACAGTAGCCAATTGACTTGTGACTTTTTCACTTGCTCACCCTTTGTTTTCTTGAGTGTTGGTTGCTGAAAATTATAGCAGTGTGGGAATGCTACTCAGCAAGCACACTATGGTGGGAATTTCAGGTGAGATACCTACACAGTAGAAGTTGCTTCCAGTACCAGTCACCACATGGAAGCAAAGAAAGGTTCAGCTAGTTTACTGTTGCAGAAGATAAGGCTCAGTTAAACAGTTCTGGACATACAGTGGTGCCCCGCTAGACGAAAAACTCGCTAGACGAACGACATTCGCTAGCGGAAGGCTGCCCTGCAAGACGAAAAAGTCAATGGGGCTGCCTCGCAAGACGTAAAAAAATGTTTTTCAGCGCGAAAACCTCCGCACTGCATTGCCGCTTCGCTAGACGAAAAATTCGCTCTACGAAGACACTATTTTTGTCTAGCGGGGCACCACTGTACATAGATACAGCTTGTAGGCCTTTACAGTTACATTGGTACCTCGGTTTATGAACTTAATCTGTTCCGGAAGTCCGTTCTTAAACCGAAACAGTTATTAAACCGAAGCGCGCTTTCCCTCATGAGGCCTCCTGCCGCTGATGCCCTTCCACCATTTGGATTCCGTTCTAAGACCAAGGTAAAGTTATCAAAACGGTACGCTACTTCCAGTTTTGCGGAGTTCATAAACCAAATTGTTAGTAAACAGGACTGTTCTTAAACCGAGGTACCACTGTACAGATATCTACATATGCATAGAAGTTCAAGGTATTTTTTTGCTCTAAATAACTTTAGCAATTCAAGATACAGTGGACCCTTCGGATACAAACTTAATTTGTCCCGGGGGTCCATACTTACCCCGAAGAAGTGTACACTTCCAGGTTTACCGCGTTCGTAACTCGAAATTACGTTACCTGAAGGTAACGTAACCCGAGGTACCACTGTGTAACGCTGGGCAACTAACAGACTCAGGCTGACTCAGACAACTGAATTAGCTGACATACATTACTCACAGATATAGTAGGGGCACTGGGTTGTAACCATAGCAACTGGCTTGGCTGACCATAAACCTGCAAGTAGCTCATCCACGGGGTGATTTACGGTCATGAAGGAAACCAACCCCTCCTCCATGTTCACTTACTCCCAACATACTAGTGGGCTCTCCATAAGTGCTTCTGTTTACTTCATATTTTTCTATCCCACACCATTCACAATGACAATCTGCATTAATTCCACTCTAATGCTAACGTCAATTAAGAAGATACCTCAAGGTCTAAACTCCCCTCTTTTTTGGAAATCTGCAGAAGCATTTGGTTACTGTAGTTCAACTCACTAGCTGCTATACCTCAAAAAAAAGCATTCACTCCCTGCAGGTGGGCTGTGCTACCTGCACTTTCCCCAAAGAGTTTGGCTGGAGAATAACAGCTGATGCACCAGTGCGCTATATCCACAAGGACAGCTAGCAGCAGTCTCCTTAGGGATGAGGTGACTCAGAGCATCCTTCAAGCTTCCTGACATATCTTTCCCCATCCAGATCTGCCTACTTTAGAGACTTTTAACAACCGGTTCAGCCTGATAGAGGAAGGCTTGCGGGTATCCTACTACCAACTTTATCCTACAGGGAGGTTGACATCATCACTGACCCCAAGTGAATAGAGATCAAAGCACAGAGCTTTCACTCCAATGTATACCTTTGGGAAGGGAGAAAGTTACGCACAACTGGAAGCACATGTTCAAATACTATAAAATATTGTAGCATGGATATAGCTTTATGAGTTCCTTCAGTCACACAGTATAAATGAGTTGCTTCATTATTGTCATTGCTATATTCCTTAAATCTTCTATCCCTCCCCACAAAAAGGTGGTAATTTTACAGGCTCAAGATGGGTGCAATGTAGGAATATGCAGATGGCTCGTATTGGGGTCGAACCTGTGACCTTGATGTTATTAGCACCACACGTTAACCAAAGGGTTCCTCATGCAATCCACTGATCACGGAATAGTATGTAATATTATTGGGGTAAAAATGGACAATTCTACAATAAGTTCTAGAAGACGAGAAAGTGAAACCAGGAGGTGTAGAGGTCAAGTTAAACATATAAGTTTAGCATAAGTTCTAAATTTTGTCTGAAGCCATTTTGTCTGAAACAAGTATCACAGCAGTGGCAGGCATGCCTGAGAGTTCCTTCATGGGTTGTGTTCAATATAATTATGTCCACCCAAACACGTTTTGCTTGACAATGTAATCCTGGAGTGAATGGCCATTGTGTCACTTCCGGTGAAAAATGGAAGGTGGAGGCAATAATGTCTTGACCATGTTTTGTTTTTTTTCCTACTCAGTGCTGCCATTTTCTTTGCTATTTCACTCCATTAAACCTACTCTTAATTGGATGTACAGTAATTTCATGTTTGCTAATTGCTAATGTTTTTCTTTTTTCCTGATTTATCTTCAGCTTTTTATATGATTGGTCATCTCATTCTTCTCTTTTTTTCCTCTGGAGTTTGTTGAGCTTTACATTCTTGGCTTCATTCTTATCTATCTGAACATAACTTGTGTGTCTTTTAATGACAGTTATTATTATTTTTTCCCCACTGAAGTTTTTCTAGCATGTCTCTCAGGCTCCTGTCCATTTTCTCTTATCCACCGTTCTCTTGCTCCTATTATCCCCATTCTCTTAACATTCACTCTGACATTTGTATTGACAAGCTTCATATCTTTTCTTCTATTTCAGATTTATCATCATCTTTCCTTTCTAATATCTCTCTTTGTCTTGCTGCTATTTCTGACTGCATACCTTCTCATTATCTAAGGAAGTTTTTTTCATATCAAAAAACTTCCTCCTTTCTTTTCTGTCTCTTTGGGTCATTGTATTCTCCCTCTTCTCAAATTTGCGGGAACCCTCTTTGACCTCCTCTCTTCCGTTTTCTTCTTTTGTTCAGGCTACTGCAAAAACTTGTTGTTCCCAACTTTAAAATATTGCTAACATTCACTATTTTTGTACTGCTTTGAAAACACCGATTCTTTCTCTTACTCTTTCACAGCGTGACTGCTGTAATTCTCTCCTTCCTGGTCTACCTCTTTGTCAACTTCAATTCTCTTCCTCCCCTGCCTTGTTTTAACTCTGCTGCTCATTTAATTTTGCCTACAAAAGGTTACACTCACTTCATTGGTTTCCATTTCCTTATCAGACCCAGTTCAAGCTACTTTGTTCCAGTTTTCAATCCACTCTTTGGCCTCTCTGACTTTTCTTATTGCCTCTCAGGAAACTATATTTTAAATGCTGCTTTTGAATTATCTAGTCTGTGGCCCTGTCCTTGTCACCAGCAGTTCTCTCCCACAGAAATGAGTTCCGTAGGGCGATTGATTCTTTTACTGACTCCCTCCCTTCTTTTCCTGTTGAGAACCAAGGAGGGGAAAAAATAACAAGCTAAGATTCATAATGAAGCAGAGGGCCAGGTGGCAGGGGCGACTCTGGCCACCCAACCTATTTTGGTCAGCCAATCCTGAGCCAATTGGAACCAGGCATATTTCCTGTGGGTATTCATCTTTCAGAGTATGGAGAGAGGAAGTTCCCTTGCAGAACACTTTGTAGAAGGAGCAAGATAACCAGCCTTGAAGCAGTAGGAATGTTTTAAATTTATTTTTCTCCCTGTTAAAGTGCAACTTACTTATTTGTGTGCATGAGGGGCGGGAGAGAGAAGCTGAGTGCCTATGTGTGTTGCTCCGGCAGCATCTTCACTCCTCTCTGCTTACTCAAAAATCATAGTTAAAGCTGTTTCCATGCTGCCCCCTGTTTAAAGCGCATGCATTTTGTCTGACTCATAATAAATACGTGCAGTCCCTGTATGTTAAAGTGTATGTTCTTGGGAAATGGTTAATGGTTTAAACTGCATATTCATTGTGTTTTGGCTTTAATTTACAGCTTTAACTGTTTTGTTTTGCACAGGAGATTTGCAGAGAACTGCTTTGGTTCCACTCATGTGGCCATGCTGGTCCTGTCTCTATGACCTTATTGGCCTCAGGCTGCTCCTCTAGGTCCAGGGGCTACCAGTTACCACTGAGTATTGGGCTTGCCAATTGGAAGGTCGGTGGTTCGAATCCCGTTGCTCTGTCCCAGCTCCTGCCAACCTAGCAGTTCAAAAGCACGCCAGTGCAAGTAGATAAATAGGTACCACTGTGGTGGGAAAGTAAACGGTGTTTCTGTGCGCTCTGGCTTTTGTCATGGTGTCCCGTTGCACCAGAAGTGGTTTAGTTTTGCTGGCCACATGACTCAGAAAGCTGTCTGAGGACAAATGGCTGTTCCCTCGGCCTGAAAGCTTGATATGCGCCACACCTCATAGTCACCTTTGACTGGACTTAACAGTCCAGGAGTACTTTACTTTTACCTTTTACTGGGCTAACTCCTAACTCCTAACTCCTGATCCATTCTAGAAGGGTTGGAATAAGGTGGAAGTGTCCCTCCACTGGATTCCACTGGTGTGTGTGTGTGTGTTAATGGCGCACAGATGCCTGTTGCACCTGCCACATGCACCACCCACCACCCTGGAATATGATGGGTAATGTACAAACACCTTTAACAACTCTTTCCCCCCCACTCAGTTTCTAGTTGGCTAAAAACTCAAATTTCTTCTAGTCCATGACTCCATATGTCAATGCAAGTGCTTTAACAATATTTTAAAATGTACATCCACTGAGCCTAATCTTAGCCATGGCGTTGTAGTGGTTAGAGTGTTGGACTAGGACTTGAGAGACCAGGCTTCAATTCCCCATGCAGCCACGAATCTCACTGAGTGACCGAGGGTCAGTCACTCACTCTCAACCAAACCCACATTACAGGGTTGTTGTGAGGATAACATGGGGAGGATGAGAACTTGAGCTCACAGGAGGAAAGGTGGGATATAACTGTAAATATATAATGTAATGTAAGACGACGAAGATCCGTATAGTTAAAGCTATGGTTTTCCCAGTAGTAATGTACGGAAGTGAAAGCTGGACCATAAAGAAGGCTGATCGCCAAAGAATTGATGCTTTTGAATTATGGTGCTGGAGGAGACTCTTGAGAGTCCCATGGACTGCAAGAAGATCAAACCTATCCATTCTCAAAGAAATCAGCCCTGAGTGCTCACTAGAAGGACAGATCCTGAAGTTGAGGCTCCAGTACTTTGGCCACCTCATGAGAAGAGAAGACTCCCTGGAAAAGACCCTGATGTTGGGAAAGATGGAGGGCACAAGGAAAAGAGGACGACAGAGGATGAGATGGTTGGACCGTGTTCTCGAAGCGACTGGCAGGAGTTTGGCCAAACTGCAAGAGGCAGTGAAGGATAGGCGAGCCTGGCGTGCTCTGGTCCATGGGGTCACGAAGAGTCGGACATGACTGAACAACTGAACAACAACAACAATGCAATATATATTCTGTTTTCTAGCTCCTTTTGTGTCCTTTCTTTTGCTCTAATGGCTTTGTCTTTTAGAGTGGAAGGCTACAATGCTAAACATACTTACTAGGCCGGAGTTGGCCAAGCTGACCGGTAGAATCCGGAAACCAAGGCAACCAAAAATTTCAAAGAGACTGGAGTAAATTTATTTGGTATATGAGCAATTATTGTAAAAATGTGAAGACACTGGTGGCAGGACTGAAATAAATCTTGCAACGATAAACTGGAAATCCTTTTCTGACCAAAGAGAAAGAGATGGTTTTAAGAGTATAAAGGTCTCTGAAGGTAAAAGAATGGCAAAAAAAGTTTCAGGAGTATGTTGAGATGGCCCAGTTAACCAATAATTTGAGAGGAAATAACAGACAGGTCTTTGTGTTGAAATGGGAGAGATACAGAATGTATTTACAAGGCATTAACAACGGTATAAAGTCTATGGCAGCCTTTGAGTCACCCTGGAGGTGCAACAACTGTATGGCATAAGTTGAGGCTATGTTCTAGATTTAGAAGGTTTTGGAAATAACATAAAAGAGAAAGGGAAAATGTTAGGTACTTTCGTAAGCAGAAAAGGAATGCTCATGGGAAAAGATAGGAAGTCTATAATCTATTTGCTTTCAGTTGTTTTTTCTTCTTTCTTTTTCATTTATTTTCATTTATTTACTTTTTTACTTTTTATTTTTTCTGGTTTTGTGATTGTATCTTGAATTAAATCTGCGTAGTTTTGCACAGTTTACTTACGAAACAACAAAAGGAAAAGGGTTAAATAAATGACAAACAGCATCATGAAGTTTTTATATACCTTATTAATTGGTAGAATAAGGTAAAATATGTAAATATGTAAGCCATACTATGTTGATGGTCATCTATAATAAAGAGTTAATAAAAAATAAGAGTATAAAGGTCAGAAATTGATGATCTAAAGTGCAAGAATAAATATTTGAAAATGCCAGTTGAAGAGATAGAGGGAAGTCACAAGATCGGCAGAGCAAAGAGTGTACATGCATATGGTTATATTTCATGACTGAATAAATTGTGTGTGTGTGTGCACGCGCACACAAACACACAACCTTACTGTTAAAGCCCTTTAGAAAATAAGCAACTAAATAAAAAAGTAATAAATTTCTAAATTATTTCTATTTTGTTGCTAATTAAATAAATAGAAATAGAATCTCACGTAGCATCCATTGTGAAATGCACCACACTAACCCTCACTGAGATAATTCTGATGGCGAATACCTGCTAGTTTATTGAATGCCCTGGCTTTGTAATATCAAAAATGTCTGAGAGTTAAGTTATATGGTTTTTCAAAACCCATTCAACAGAGAGTGCATGAAATGCTGCTTTGGAAATTTCATGACAAGCTATTATTTCTCCTGTAGTATCTGCAGGGAGGAAGAATTGTTGATTATTTTTAAAGTAGTTTGTTATACATGTGGGGGAAAGGTTGGGCTGTTCTTTCGGAGAGGGGGGGGGATTGCTGTACAAAAGGGGACTAGGCAACTTTTTAAAAAATTAGCTTTTTGAAATCTGACCAAACCTTCCAGATGTTACAGCATTTCCAGCAGAGTTTCTCTGTGATCCATGTCAGAGATGCAGCTGTCAACACTAACGTACACCTGCTGCTAGTTTCCTGTCAGCAAACAATTCTTCAATTGTTTTATGAAGTGTTGAAAACTCTCAAGATGATGCCCTGGCCTCTTAATGAAACCTGTGCCATGTTTTGAATTCATGATGAATCAAACGTTTAGTTTAGCTTCATTAAATTCCCACCCGGACTTTTTTTTAAAAATGCTTTTCAGTCAAGTTAATTATACAAAATCTTAAAACAAAAATACAATAGATAATAAGTACCCATAAGCACTGATAAGCAAAACACATTGGCTATAAATAAAATGCAATTAAACAGCTAATAAAGCAGTAGCAGTAAGACATATTTCCAAAGAGTTTTTCTCCGCTTCCTAGAAACCCACCGTCTGGGGTTCATGTAGGTCCCACTTCGTCTGGGAAGGACTTTCATAAGGCCCCAGGAGGAAAAAAAAATGCCTTGTGACATGTCTGCCACCCATCCAATGGTCCTTTGACTCCTCAAATAAAGGGGTTTCAATGAGATTTATATATTGAATGTAAAACATGAACTTTTGATTTCACCAAAGAGAGAGTTGAGAACTCAGGAAAGATTTATTTCTTGCAAATGAAGACAGAGAAAATATTGATTTTCATTTATGTGATGTACTTAAGGAAGTATTACTCTTGAATTATTATTATTATTTTAAATTGTTATGCTTTAGACTTAACGGCGGCATGATAGTGCCATGTACCATTCTCAAAAAGAAGTGTGCTCATATTACTTCTGTCCAATTCTCATTGCTGGTCAAGAGGTTTGTAGTGCTTCAAAACCCTGTTTGGTTAGAGATGGCGAGACAAAATAAACAAATGGTTCATACTACCTTCAGTTCTCTGAGAATACTTGCCTGCCTCTGTGAAAACAATGTTTGGAATACGTGGATTTTACATATTCTGTTGATAGTCATGAAATCACAGGGCGCAGCCTCATGTGCCTGTTTAAAGTCAGAATTACATAAGGCAGGTGCGGAGAACTTTTAGCCTTTCAGATGTTGCTCCCATCAGTCCCAGTTGGCATGGCCAATGTCTAAGGAAGATGGGAGCTGTAGTCCAGCAACATCTGAAGAACCAAAGTTTCCTCACACCTGACCTAAAGTGAAACTTCTAATGACATACCGAAGGTTAAGGATGTGGAAGGTTCCAAAGCTCTTGAACCAGGGTCTCTAGCAGGATGTCTCAGGAGCCTCACTCCATTTGCAACCAGGTCAGCTCTGAGACAGAGAGACACCAGCTTGATAGCTTCTGTCATGCACATCCCCCATAAAAAAACCCTAAAGAGGTCACCGTTGTTCTTCAGGTGACCTGAGCAACCAATAGGAACCTGGTGGCTCTATATAATTGCTGCTGTTTCTCAAAGTGAGGAATGTAGCACTCCATAGCTTTCCAGAATTTGGTCTCGTGCCTGCCTCTGGTCCCTCTGATCGAAATATGTGCACACTAGAATCCAGCTAATGACAGTTCTTGGACTATGTGACTTGCCTCTTGCCCTCCAGATTATTGGTTGCTGTTTTTGGACCACATTCTTATCCTGTTGTCTTCCTTGCCATGGTAGGGCAGGAACATGCATGAGGACACAGCCCATTGTGAAAATGCTTACTCGTATATGCATTTGGTTCAAGCCTCATTGGATTTTTCAATGCACATGCAACACATGCTGGTGTAATTGCATGTAGCGTTGGCATGCCAGTACTTAGGGGTGCTGGTTTGCACTGTAAATGCAAAAGCAAACATAGCATCCTATATTGCACATGCATTTAAACAGGATGTGGAACACTTCATTCATGGCCTGACCTGTATCCTTTCTGTTTTGCCCCTTGCTCAGAACAGGTCACAGTATCCATAAGGACCATTGAGATTTTATTGCGGAGATGGCTTAGCTGGATTGCCCTCAGAAAATAAAAAAAGAAAGTCTGAGAATGAAAGTTGGGAGCTGGAAATTTAGGTCTCTCAAACTGCCTTCAGTAACTAAAACCATTCTTTCTTTACATTCAATAAATCAGCCCTCACTATTGCTCTGTCTTGTCTGTTCTCTCTATAAAGACACCAGTCCCATTTTATGTGCACAGGATTCTGAGAAGGAACTGAACTAGCTATAGCACATTTTATATGGGATCACTAGCTTGTAAGACTTGAACTTCGTTCTCCCAAATAAATAATTGGGTCTGTATCTGCAGTGATACCTTGCTAGAGGCACTACAGCTTTGAACGCTGTTTGTCAATTCCATAAGGTCATGCTATCAACTGCCAAGTGCCTATTCTCATGGGAAAGCAAAGGAACATTCTGTATTGCTTGAATGCGTAAAATGAGAGGGTGAAATATACAAATTGATCTCAATCCGGCTGCTAACCCTATCAGTCTATCCATTTGGGCTATTTGTTTAATGAATTCAGGGTGCAATAGTTAAATACCTTAATTCCCTATACTGCTAAGATAGTCTAGCCTGGTAGTCATAGGTAACAAGTAATTGTTTGTGGCTGATTGCATAGAATTCCATACAGGTGAGCATGTGGTCTGGTAAAGGAGAGAAGTATTCCATCTTGTAGGTGCTCTGTGCCACCATCCCTCCACCACAGAAACCAAGCGGGCTGTCAGAGGAAGGAAGCCCTCTGTGCCCAGCTATGAGAGGTGGAGCTTGCTGTCTTTCAACAGCTCTTCTGAGCAAGCAAGCAAAGAGTTTTTTGTTTTTTATTTTGCTAGCTGTTGACTTTTGTGGACTTTTTCTTTAGAAGGCTGTGATAAGAGTTGTTTTTTTTTTTTGAGGCTGCTTCATTGCAAAACAGTTGAAAGATTTACATATATTAAATTGTTGTTGTTGTTCAGTCGTTCAGTCATGTCCGACTGTTCGTGACCCCATGGACCAGAGCACGCCAGGCACCCCTATCCTCCACAGCCTCCCACAGTTTGGCCAAACTCATGCCAGTTGCTTCAAGAACACTGTCAAACCATCTCATCCTCTGTCATCCCCTTCTCCTTGTGCCCTCCATCTTCCCCAACATCAGGGTCTTTTCCAGGGAGTCTTCTCGTCTCATGAGGTGGCCAACGTACTGGAGCCTCAACTTCAGGATCTGTCCTTCCAGTGAGCTGTCAGGGCTGATTTCCTTGAGAATGGATAGGTTTGATCTTCTTGCAGTCCATGGGACTCTCAAGAGTCTCCTCCAGCACCATAATTCAAAAGCATCAATTCTTCGGCGATCAGTCTTCTTTATGGTCCAGCTCTCACTTCCATACATTACTACTGGGAAAACCATAGCTTTAACTATACGGATCTTTGTCTTAGTCCACCTTTTGTGTGTGTGTGTGTGTGTGTGTGTGTGTGTGTAGTAAGTTTTTCTCCACAATAATTTCAAACTTTTGGTAAGAGACCTAGTAGCTTGGTGATCCTAGTTTGTAATCATCTAGTCCAGGGTTTCCCAAACTTTTGGTCTCCATCTGTTTTTGGACTACAACTCCCATCATTCCTAGCTAGCAGGGCCAGTCGTCAGAGATGATGGGAATTGTAGTCCAAAACCAGCTGGAGACCCAAGTTTGGGAAACGCTGATCCAGACTGTGATACTTTGCTTTAGCCTTCCAAAATGACAGGAATCTTTGTATGACACTGAAAATAAGAGCTGTTAGAAAATTCCTGATTAGGACAAAGGCAGAACCTTGGTTTTACCAGCAAGAAAGTTCAAGAAAATAGTAGAAAGGTAAGCAGTTCTATGGAAAGAGGGGACCCTTAGAATAATTATTCACAATGCATCCTCATAACATGTGCTAAACTATGTAGAGAAAGCTAATGCAGTTTACCACATTCTACTTTGGGGATAATCTTTCACTGAGACAGGAGAGTGTTATCGTGAGATGAGTTTTAATGGGTAGGAGAGGATATTTTAATTGCCGTTTACTCCTCCAGGCTCCCACATGTGTGGGCTGAATGGAGTTTCAAAATCTCATCCTTGGCAGCAAAGTTAATAAAAGCATACGAATTGCACTGTAAAGCCTTGTTTTGAGGAAACCCAGCTATGAAGTAAGCTGGCTCCCCTTTCTTACCCCACTTAATAAAGAATCGGGCAATGACCTGTTAAAATTAATTTACTTACTTATAATCTTGCATTGGTTCACATCAATAGCAGCAGTAAAAACCATGCAGGCAAAATACTTACATTTACATTATAGCCAGCTTTAGGAGCAAGCAGAGGCATGTCTGCATCCATCGCTGGTCAAAGGAAGAGAGGACGGAATGGGAAGTACTATATATTCCTTCCTCTCCAGGAGAGGAGGGGAAATGACATCACACAGAACCCTCTCTACCAATTGTATTTCTGTGGTCCAAGTACCTGCTTATCAGCAATACAACTCTGTAGACTTAGCCCCATTCTCATGCTAACTAGCTAGAATATGCACTTAGTAGGTTTGACTGCTAATTTCCCACAATTTATTCTCATATTTTCATTTATAAGCTTATAAAGCCCCACCAAGCATTCCCCAGTTACCCTTGGGCCACATGCCTTTTGCGCAGGTGCGAGCACACACACAATACAGACCACACACTTCAAACTTCCAGGCAGGCGTGTAAGCCCATACACGAACCTTCAAACAGTCCCTGTCCTTTGCCAATCAGCAGAGAAGTGTTTCTTTAACCATGCCTACTTGTAAGCATTGGCTATGTCCACTTTGACAGGTCATTCCTCCCAAGAGTTGGCAATAAAACATTTGTGCTTAAAAGGCTTCTATCCAATGCAGTGCAAGCATAATTCCAGTCACACTATAGGGTATGTTTCCCACTACATGCCTGCCAAATCTGCTTCAGAAGTACTCCCTTCTCTGGAGCTTACCGTATGTTGAGGGTTTATGGGGGGGCAGGAGAGGGAGGTCTGTTGCAAGCACGTTTTGGATACAGCCCCAGTGTTTCCATTAGCATTGTCTCTGCTCATGTTGAATGGATCTTCATTTGTGTCAGCCATCGGCCATAGCAATAAAACAACAATACAATATACAAATAGTAGAAATAAAGTATCAATTATATAAAATACATTTTGGGGTTTTGAACCAATAGTCAAATGGTGTCTCTGCTCTTTTAGTGTGTCTGAGAAAAGTCAAGGTTTGGTCTGTCTGTCTTTGCCCATTTGTCAGAGTGTTTGAATTTTAGGGATATGTTCTTTTTACTAATCTGTGATGAACATCACAATTAGTTTTTGTTAAGTAGTGAAACTGGTGTTTTGGTGCCAGGTGCTATGAAGTTTGCTGCCTTTACATAATCAGTCTTGGTATAGATGTCTTAAGCAGTCATGATTGCACAATCAAGGCTACTGTAGTCGAGGTATGACACTGCTTGTTGATGGGGTGCCATTTATTATGACACCTGCACAGTTGTTCAAGCATCTTCCTAAAAATTCCTACTTGTTCAATTTCATTAACATATGCAAAAAAGATATTCAACAAGGAGCAGTAATTTCCAGCTGATAGGAAGGCTACATAGTAATCAATTATTTAAATTTACCTAAGTTGCCTGATAGATTTTTGGACAATCAATGGTACTGATATGGATTAGAACATCTGGTTCCTATGCTCATAAAATATAATAATAATAACACACCTAAAATAAGCAATTAAATATTATATTACAGTGGTACCTTGGTTTAAGAACAGCTTAGTTTATGAACAGCTTGGATTAAGAATGCTGTAAACTCGGAAGTAGGTGTTTTGGTTTTGGTTTATGAACTTTGCCTTGGAAGCAGAACATGTTCCGCTTCCTGTTGAGTGTGTTCCATTTGTAAATTGAGTCCCCCGCTGCTATGGGAAAGCACGCCTTCGTTTAAGAATGCTTTGGTTTAAGAATAGACTTCCGGAACAGATTAAATTCGTAAACCAAGGTACCACTGTATTAACAAAAGGGCTACTGTAGGAAAAGAATACAAATACAGGTTTTGCCTGGTAGATTATGGAGAAGCCACTTTAAATGTTTGAATACACACACACACACACACACACACATGAGTGTTTTAGCACTGTTGAAACACTGCTTTTCCAGAATTAGCTAGAAGTGGAGTTAAAATGGAAGTTCCACACAAGCAGCTTGGAATCAATGGGTGCTGGGTCACTAGGGGCACATCTCTCCCAGTACTGCCAGCTCGTGCATTGTGGTCTACTAAGGAGGTTCCACCTGTAACCGTGATGCATTCTGCAAAGCTACATGGCAGGGCCTTCTCATCTGTAGCAACCGAGCTACAATGAGAAACTGCTTCCTCTTTGAAAACTTTCTGACATCAGTTGAAAACACAGGGGGGGAAATCTGCCAAAATAGTATACAATAAGATAAAAAATAAAATGCAAAAGATTGCAGACTCAGTAGACTAAAAGCTATAAAACCATTTCTGCAGTTAATATTCCATAAAATGACTTCATCACACTAGGTGCCTAGAGCAGGGCATAAACGCATTGATTTTTAGCCCTCCTCCTTGCTATAACGTACAGTATGCATAACTGCATGCATATACAAAGTTGAAATTTGGGTAACGTTTGTCAGTCCGGAAGATATGCCCATCATCTCTTTATCCTCTCGGTAGCTTCGTGCTTTGACTTCTACCAATAGGGACTACAGCACAAACCAAACTTTCCCTTGCTACCGAAAAGTTTTAATTGAAAATCAGGAGTGCCAGGCAGAATGTAGGTTCAGGAGATTAGCAGTTAAATGAGAAGGGGCTTTTCGTTTAAGTTCCAGTGTTGATATGTCACTGCACTGTGTCACTTTGAAAAGCGATAGTGCTTTGTTATCAGTGCTGAGCTCAGGCTGCCTCCTGATGTAGAGTTAGACTAAAATAGAATGCCAGAGTGATGGAAGAACTGCTTATATTTAACATCCTTACAGCTGCTGGACGTGGAGGGAGGTGCTGACACACTGCTCTGTGCAGACAAACAGGTTGATCATCTTCCAAGGTCTGTTTTCTTGACATTTAACAAAGAAAAGCTGATAGCCAAAGAAAGGTTCATTCCAGTTCAGATCAAGAAAGAGTACTGAGAGCATTTCTTATTAATAAATGATTCCCAGTGTGTTGGCTTTTAATCCCTCTTTGTCAAGGAAAATGTTCTGCACGATTAAAATCCTTTATATCATTGATTTTTGCTAGGAATCCTGCATGTACCAGAACTGCAGCGCTGGAACCTACATTCTGAATGTTGAGTAATGTGTGTTTTTACACAAACTAGAGGGATTGCATTAAAGTCTATTGGGGTTGGGTGAGGCACAGTTGTGCCTTTGCTGATAAGGAAACCAGTAATAGGGGAATGTTTTTTTGGTCTTTTTAACCAAAGTACTGATAGCTTCCCACCCCATTGTTGGATTCTTGGATAACAACCATGTGATCTCTGCCAGCCCACCAGTTGCTAAAGGGGAAAATGCAGATTCAAATGTAACACCATTTGGGTAGAGAATTTTAAGAAATCAAATCTGGCAAGTTGACATAATTCCATGGATTGCCCATGCAGTGCTTTGTCCGATCAGAGTTCACATCCCTAGTCCTTCATGATGTTTGCTCATGATGCGCTTGTCAACTGAGACCCTTCTATATGTCCCCCATCCCAGAGAGATTTGGAGAGTGGTAACAAGAGAACAGGCCTTTTTCTGTGGTCTCCTTGAATGTGAAGTGCTCTCCCCATAGAGGCTTGCCTAGCACCATCCTTACATGCCTTTAGGTGCCATGAAAAACATTTGCGTATTCTGACCCAGAAACCTCCCCTTAAATAACTCTCACATGACTCAAATATTTGGTTTGGTTTTTGGCAGAATTTAGGCCACAACTTTACTGATTTACAGACTGTGAATGGTTGCATAGGCTCTGATTCGACTAGCTCCCTGCCATGCAGGTAGCGCTGACCCAGGGTTCCAGCATAGGTCAGCCAAGGGTGAACACCTGAGATAGGTGAAAAGCCCGGGAACAGACTATCTCTGCCACCCAAATGTCCCCCTGGACTCAGGCATGGGCACAACCCCCTCTCATGGGTTGATCAAACCATCAAGTCCCTGGATTCCTTTAACGGAATACCCTTCATATAGGGATGGTGAGAGCGTTCTCCCATCCCTACCACCTGAACCAGAGCCTATCCGCAACCTTACAAGTTGTGATAATTTGCTACGCGGCAGGCAAAACCCAAATTACAACAGCCAATCAGCCAAGAGGGGAAATTCCTACTGTGCCCCTGTCCCAACGACAAATGACACATGACGGCATAGCAAGGTCAAGCACAACAGCCCTAAAAATAGGGAGAGGTGGGCGGGTGTTCCGGTGCATGCACCAAAAGAGGAAGCTCTGGGACACATGCATGGGCATATATTGGTCCCTCAGTACAATTAGACTGCACCCCATTGGCCACATTAAACCCAGCATCAAGGGACCTTCCAATCGGGTGTTGTGGCTTACCAATCGAACCCACCCCCAACACAGGGTGTCAGTTTCCAGGTCTCACCGCAATAAGTGCCCTCTTTAAGGGAGGACCCGATTTCTCTTTACCCATGCCTATGGCTATCAAATAGTCTATTGCCTGTAAAAGTGTTGGGGAGAGGACTGTTACAATAATGACTATTTGATTATTAGGCTGTCAGTATGATTTTTACAATCGATGTTCTGCAATGTGCAGTATATAAATTGAATTAATAATAATAATGATGATAATAATATCATGAGAGAATACTATAAAAGATTTTCCAGATTCACGTTTCCAGTGCTGTGTCCTGTCTTCCTATTTGAGCACAGTGCTGGAAGAATTCCACAACGTGTTTGAACGTGGCAAACCACAATGTTTTGGATACTCAAGCTATGCCTCAACTCAAGTAGCATTTCTGTTGACAGTTCACTATGCCATGAGCACCTACAGTGGTTTTGGCTCTCTGTGTCAGTTGAGGACAGTATGATCCATATCACCTGGTCCATTTCGGATTCCATCCTCGGCAATAAAATTATGGTTGACTCCTGTTGGTGCTATTCCACTCACACAGCAGACTTCCAGTGGTGCGCACAGTATTCCCCATTCCAGGGGTGTAGCAAGGTAAATTGGTACCCGGGGGCAAAAAAAAACAATTGTCACCCCCCCCAGAGGCATGGGAAGGTCAGGTGGTACCTGGTGCAAAAAATTTCTTGTCAACCCCCCCATTGATTCCCCCCCTCACAAAAATGGTTTTACGTTATTTCATATTTTCTTACAAAGGAATAATTTTTTAAAAACTTTTATTCATATCCCACCCTCCCCGGCCGAAGTCGGGCTCAGGGTGACTAACATCAGATTCATAACATTGGTATAAAAAAATCAAACAATAATTAAATTACCTCCTAAAAACATCTCAAAATCAAATTAAAGTCTAATTAGATGGCTTTCCACAGGGTTAGGGTTGGGAACAGTAAGTGTTCTCTGAACTGAAATTTCAGCCTTCATGACAGGAAAACAGCCAAGTGAACAGCAATTTTGGTGGAGGAGGGTCAAGATATTAACTGATATGCATGAAATTTCATATATAGCTAAAGAATCCCTACTATAGTAAGATAAGACCTTCGGAGCAGGCATTAAAAAAAAAAAGTAAAAAAAAAAATTCAAAATATATTTTTAAAAAATTGTTCCTTGATAATTTGTCACCTGGCGTGCTCTGGTCCATGGGGTCACAAAGAGTCGGACACGACTGAACGACTGAACAACAACAATTTGTCACCCCTCCATTATGGAACCCGGGGCGGCCCACCCCCTCACCCCCTTGCTACGCCCCTGCCCCCTTCCTTTCTAGCCATCTGCAGTGCCTTGTGTCCCTCCAAAAATCTTTTCACATCTTCTGGCACAACATTGGATATCACTCTGGATATTAACCTGTTATGTGAACCACATTTCCCCCCCCCCCAGCTTCACCACTGACTGAAACTGCTTTTAAGGTTTATTGTAGAGTACTTTTTCAGCTCCTACTTAAAATGTCCAATTTTATTCACATTTTGGTATTACAAAATTAAACAGTATTCTAGGGTTGTTGTTTTTTAAAAGTCATTGTCTGAGGGAGCCTTGATTTGTTATTTGCTAAACTATTTGATAAAATTCTACATTAAAAAAAAAAAAAACAAGCACAAAAAGCGCTAGCAATTTTTACATTCAGTTTCTCAGGTTTCTTCAGAGGATTGATAATCTTCTCTACGAAAAACATCGGTCACCCACTACAAACACCATAAAAGCCTGTTCACATAGCACAGATTGGGAATATGAGAGTCTATGTTGTCAGTTAATATTGGAAGACTGATAATGTCATTAATATTACAATAGGTTAGCAAGTGTATGCGAAGTAACGAAAATTGAATAAGATGTGATAAATTACACTGAATTAAAGCCTGTTTGGAGAGAAAGAAGAAATGCTTTATTTGGAGGTCATTCCATACACTGATTACAATTCAGGGTATTTATCAGATCAGATGGGTTGATAGAAACAAAGGAGGAAAGAGATGGCCTAAAACAAGAAAATAATATTATACATTTCTCACATTTATAGGAAGGTTCTTTTCTTGCTCTTATCATAAGCATTAGAGGTGCACTGCCTTGACCTATTTTTTAAAAAAATAGTTTTATAATTTATTTGAGAAAGAAGCAATAAAATGACAGGTTTTCTTCCACACCTTCAAATAATGATGAGACTTTTTTTTAAAAAAAAATCTTTTCTTTTGATGAATCATATCTTATTATCTTGTAGTTCCTCAGTAAGGACATATTACCGTATATACCCGAATATAAGCCGACCCGAATATAAACCGAGGCACCTAATTTTCCCACAAAAACCCGGGAAAGCTTATTGACTCGAGTATAAGCCGGTTCACCTTTGCTGCTGTGGAGAAGGAGGAGGAACGAGCAGCCCGAAAGCAGCCCTTTGGGCTGCTCCTTCCTCTTCCTCCTTTGGCAAGTTTGCATTTATGCGAGCAGTTCAGGAATGAAACAAGCTGCCTGGGGAGGGTAAAGAACCGCTGTTCTTGTACGCTTCTTAAGGAATGGTTGACTGGGGAGAGCGGGTGGCGGCACGAGCGGAGAGAAAGGGCTTCTTTCTCACCGCCCCCACCACCCGCCTCACTCAAGTATAAGCTGAGGGCAGCTTTTTCAGCACAAAAAATGTGCTGAAAAACTAGGCTTATACTCAAGTATATACAGTACTTTAGATATTATTAAATATTACATTAAATATTCTGTCCAGAAGAAAATGACCAAGATGCTGAGGTGACTTAGAACGTGTTAAGCCAGGAGGAGAGAGGATGAAGCAGAAACATGGTTGGTGTCCTCAAATATCTGAAGGAATGTCGTGCAAAAGAACAAGCAGGTTTGTGCTTCAGAGAAAAGGAGTGGGACTAACAAGGCTCAGGAGATGTGTCCTCTCTTTTACTGGAGGTGTTTAATAAGAGGCTGGGCACCCGTATAGTAGGGAAACTGTAGAAGATGCAACCTGTATTGTAGACCCTTCATTGAAGTTCTTCCAACTCAAAAATTCTATGATTCTGTGCTTTCCCCCAGTTTGTATGAAGCAGTCTTCTAAAAACGATTAAAGCAAGATTTATGCAGGTTTCTAAGGTGCATAACGAATCACTCGCTTCAAAGTGAGAGATACATCTTTGAGTAATGAATGAAGTTTCATAAATTAGGCCATAGAGCGCCAAACTTACTGTATGGCAGGCATGCCCAAAGTCTGTTTGGGGGGCCTCTGGCTGGTTTTATCTGGCCCCTGTGGCAGTTGAATCCTAAAAAAAAGCTCTACAACTTCAACCCTAAAAATAAAGCTCAACAACTTTGCTCGGCCCTTACGCATGTTCACTTCATCAAATTTGGCCCTCTTTGAAAAAAGTTTGGGCACCCCTGCCATACGGTGAACAAAAGATTGGTTTATAATATTGTATGCGCATGTTTAAGTTCTTCTCAGAATAGACTTACTGAAATTAACAAGAGTTCAGTTAGTCATGTCCATTAATTTCAATGGGTCTACTCAGAGTATGACTAAAACTGGGTACAACCTTAAATATGTGTTAGTCCTTACTAGGTCTCAGTTAACTTTATAAAGTGAAAGGAACTTGTAAATGAATCCCCCCCCCAATTTGTTCAAGGATGAAAGCCACTTTGCTTCATCCCTTTTTCCCTATTCCTCCCCAGCCCGCGTTAAATGTCACTAACTTTGTTTTATGATTGCTTGAGTTCCTAGTCGAATTTTATATTTGTCTGTATATCTTCAGTCAAGACTTCAGCCATTTATTGAGTTTCTGTGTAATGGGAAATAAATCAGACAAATAGAATCTTCTTGTTTTAGCAAGTGATAGCCAGCCTGTCTTCTATGATTTATTGGGCTACTAATTAAAGGTCATTATGAAATTTACTGTGGAGAAGCATATCATTGCCAATGAAAACTCTGCCACTCAGTTGCTTCCTTCACGACAAATGTTTGCATAAAGGAAAAACAAAGACCGCGTTCCCAGCTGACATAAATAGCTTCTGATTAGAACTGATAAAAAGTCATTCTAAACTTAGAATGAAGGGTGATATCCAACCAAGTCCTAGTCTGAGCCGAGCCATCAAAATCTAAAGACTTAATGATTATGACTCAAAATTATGCAGTCTGATAGATATGTTCAGCAGGCACCCCACCTGAAACAATCTTCTCATGTTTCATAGCTTACCTGCAAGGATTGCCTGGCAATAAACAGCACCTTCTTGAAACAAGAGGTTGGATCATCACTTTTAAATACTGGTTGAAAATCCATTTTAACACAGAACCAGAAAGCTTACTATCCTGTCTACTAAAAGATAAACATAACTTTATTTGGTTCTCTGATATTATCTTTAAACTCGGGCAACTAGGCTTTTCAGTGGATTGCCTCTTGTCATTTGAGGAATCACATATTTTTGCACTTATTAAGCAGAGGTAGCTAGTAGGGACCCAGGTGGCGCTGTGGGTTAAACCACAGAGTCTAGGGCTTGCCGATCCAGAAGGTTGGTGGGTTTGAATCCCCGCGACGGGGTGAGTTTCCGTTGCTCGGTCCCAGCTCCTGCCCACCTAGCAGTTCGAAAGCACGTCAAAGTGCAAGTAGATAAATAGGGACCGCTCCGGCGGGAAGGTAAACTGTGTTTCCGTGCGCTGCTCTGGTTTGCCAGAAGCGGCTTTGTCATGCTGGCCACATGACCCGAAAGCTGTCTGTGGACAAACGCCGGCTCCCTTGGCCTATAGAGCGAGATAAGCGTCGCAACCCCAGAGTCGGACACGACTGGACCTGATGGTCAGGGGTCCCTGTGAATGGCAGCAGAGCTTTATGATATCACCTCAAGAAAGATGAGGACAAGTGAATTGTCAAATATAGAAAGAAGAATTGTTGACAGGCTTATTTGTTTAAACCTGTTATAGAAATGTTTTCAACCAGCACATTCTAGCCAGAAGCTGTACAGATCAGAAACAATACTCAAGGAGTGATAAGAGCTGTAGTTATTGTTATACAGCAGGCACATCCAGTAGATCACTGGGCGTCTGTGGTAGATCACTGGTAGATCACTGGCTCCCCCCAAAGAAGCTCAACAAGTTTGGCTCCTCAAAAAGTTCAACATTTAAATTGCCCTGCAACCCCCCCAAAATGGGCCTTTCGTCCCCCCTAGAAAACTTCAAGAATCTTGACCTCAACCCCCCAAAACAGAGCTTTCACTGCCAGTCTCTAACTCTGTGAGTAGATCACAGTCTCTTGGGAGTTGGCCACCCCTGTTATACAGCATATAGTACCCTTCCTGGATATTGCTGCAGTATCATTTGTGGCTTGTATAGACCAGTTTTCATTGCACCTTATTAGCTATCGACGATTATTATTTGGCTCTGGTGTTTACAAGCCGTAATTCATCATCATCCTATCTTTTATTTATAAGGAGATATCAGAAAAAAAAATAAGCAAATTATGCATTGTTTTTGGCTGGAAGAGTTTTGCAGGCTCAGTAAATCAACCCTACGGTTGCACGGCAGACTTCAGCAGTCTGCTGTGACTGCACCTGATCTCGCCTAATTCCAAAATAGTCGTGGTGATGAGGGAGGGGAGGGTGCTGTCAATCTCCAGAGATTGCTACACATCAGTAAAAAGCTTTCTTTTTTTAAAAAAGTGCTAGTTTTGAAACACAGAAATGTTTAAAGTAGTGTTAGTTTCACATTTTGTCACATGATGTGTGCTTCTAAAAAAAAGCCACTTTGCCAAAATGCATTGTTTTATAGACGTGTGTCATATTAAAAGGCTCTCCGACAACAACACAAAGTTGTGTGTTAAGATCCCAAGACCTCCCTCAATAAATAAAGACACAATTGACACGGAATTTAGTTTAAGGTTATTGGCATAATTCTGGCCACAACTTTATTGATTACAGTTCGTACGTGGTAAGTGGTTAGTGGTTCCCGACTAGCTGCACCTGACCTTAGCAGGGCAGCACTGACTACTGGACTCCGACAGAGGTCAGTAAGGGTAAACATCCTGTGGGAGCATTGGACCAGGTTCAGACTCAAGCTCACCCCAAATTCTCCCAGGGGCTCTGGCGTGGTCCCAACCCCTGGAAGGGGATTGGACAAAAGCAAGGCGAGCCCCAAGATTCCTTTAACGGAATATCCTAGCATTGGAGGGGCAGGCACAGCCTATCCACACCCCCTCCACCACCACTGAACCAATGCCTAACTGCCAAACATTACAAAGTTGTGACAATTTGCTACGCGACAGGCGAAACCCAAGTGGCACCAGCCAATCAGCCAAATGGGAAAATCCCTACCAGGCCCCTGTCCCCAAAGCAGACGACCCACAACGGCACAGCAAGGTCATAGCAAGACCTTAAATATAGGGAGGGTGGGAGGGTGGTCCAGTGCATGAGGTGAAAAAAGAGGAAGCTCAACGCAACGTGCAGCAGTATATAAAGGTCCCTCGGTTAATGCATGAAAACGATCCCATTGGCCAGATTTACCCCAGCAACTGCGGGGCCACCAGTCGGGTTGTTGTGGCTATCCAATTGATCCCACCTACAATAGCAGTGAGGTCAGTCCTGTCAATCTCACCGCAACGCATGCTCTCTGGGAGGAGGACACAATTTCTGGAGCAGAGTAAGTATATTGTGTACATCAGCAAATGTTTGTTGTTGTTGTTGTTGTTGTTCAGTCGTTCAGTCGTGTCCGACTCTTCGTGACCCCATGGACCAGAGCACGCCAGGCACACCTATCCTTCACTGCCTCTCGCAGTTTGGCCAAACTCATGTTAGTAGCTTCGAGAACACTGTCCAACCATCTCATCCTCTATCGTCCCCTTCTCCTTGTGCCCTCCATCTTTCCCAACATCAGGGTCTTTTCTAGGGAGTCTTCTCTTCTCATGAGGTGGCCAAAGTACTGGAGCCTCAACTTCAGGATCTGTCCTTCTAGTGAGCACTCAGGGCCGATTTCCTTGAGAATGGATAGGTTTGATCTTCTTGCAGTCCATGGGACTCTCAAGAGTCTCCTCCAGCACCATAATTCAAAAGCATCAATTCTTCGGCGATCAGCCTTCTTGATGGTCCAGCAAATGTTTACCGGAGAGGAAACAAATGAATCAGTGGCTCATAGGAGCTGCAGACGTCTGCTGTGAATGCACCCGGTATCCCCCAAAGGGGGGGGGGCAATGGGGGAAGAGAGTATACCAACAGCCTTCTGATATTGGTATGTGAAATATTTCATTTCCCTTGAAATAGTTGTGTAGTGGGGAGGGCAGAGTAACCAAGTTATGGGATACTTCCATATTCAGACTACACTGAAAGGGATTTCTTTTTGCATCAAGAATTAATAATAATAATAATAATAATAATAATAGCAAGGGCACGGTGATAATTCCATCAGCACTCAATAAACAATTACAGCATGAATTCTTAGCATCAGTTATAGGTAACCATGTGTGACTCAATTAATAATTCAGTTTACACTGATAAAATTTGTATCTGAATGTGGCATGAAATGAATTTGTGTTAAATCCAAACTCTTCTGATTTATTTGATTGTTAGGTTTAATGAAAGGGATGCATTGAAACCCTGTGTGTGGCAGAATTACAAATGCAGTGCTACTTGAGAGGCTCTCCTCCGGGTTAAAGGCTGTAGGTTTCCCAGAACTATCTACAAACAGGCTGTCAGTTTCAATTGGTAGCTCTGGAAAACCTCCAGAGGAAGGGAGTTTCATAGCTTTATTCAGTCACCCAGACCTGCAGTCTTCCAGCTTCTTGCTGTTCAGATTCATGCTCAGATGGTCCAGTTCACAATAACCGATGAAGGGATGGAGATGGTATTCAAGGGCTACATTAACTGGAATCAGTCTGTGTACACACTAACCCATTTCTAGCACAAAAAGTTTGCTCTTTTTTTAGTTCAGAACTGTTTATGCTCATCCTCAACACAGTGGCGGAGCTTCATGCTCCAGCACTGGGGGGCGGAGAGCAGGCAAGGGCTGGGCTGGTGCACATTCCAGGGGGGCGCCATGCCACCCGCAGGGGCATGGCACATGTCCTGGGGGTGTGGTGCGCCGCCTCCAGGGTCGTGGCGCCCAGCATGGGTGAGGGGTCAGCCGCGATGGCACCCCACCGGGATTGTGCTGGCGGGGGCGGTGTCCTCCTCCCCGCACTCCTCTTCCTCCGCCAGTGCCTCAACATGCTGTTTTCAATCCGGATTGGTTTTAGATTTTGCCATCCACAAGAATGGGTGTAGCTACTTGGTATTCAAGGGGAGGGTTTTGAAATGTGCACTTTATCCATGCCTTTTCTTCCCTGCACATGCCTCACTCGGGTGAATGAAAAAGGAACCACGGACTGTGATCTTAGTATGTGCTCACCTGCAGTATTATGGGGCAGGTATGGTTAACCCCCCCCCCCCCCCCGCCCCACACACCATTGCTGGGACTGCCTATATTTGATCTTACCTGTTTTCAGATGGACACACTGCAGGGTAACACAGAATCAATCCGCAACATTGCAGATTATTTTTGGAATTAACCAGCTTCTCAAGGAGCACTTTTCAGGGGCAAAAATATGTAAGCCATAAACCTAGATTGTACATGGGGGAAAACAAGTACTCAGTCTCCACTTATTCTAGAATAAAATGTGTGTATGCACCCTGATTTATCAGAAAGCTATAGGAAAGCAGCCCAAGCTATAGGCAACAACGCAACATGTTCTTGGGGAATGCGATCTGAACATGCTCTTTCCCTCCCACATCACAGGCTGTGACATTTAGTTCTATTTGAGATTCCAAACAATTTTCAAGGGATATCCATGTTTAGTTCAGTATGTTGTGGTATCAAAGCCCTCAGGCCATTAAGGCATGAATGACAGTTTTCAAGTCAAAACTTGAAAGAAATAAACACTTCTGGCACATTCCTCACGCACAGGGTGTTACCATGTTTTGGAGCAGGGACACACTTCACTTTAATCCCCACCCCCTCTGGTGCTGTGCCTTTTTCTCAAACAACATTTGTCTAAAGTGAAAAGCCAAGCCAACCTAAGCTACAAACAGTCTGAATTAATGGATATCCTGATTATGCAAAGCAAGCAAGACCTCTTTTTCCCATCTCTTCTCCCTCTCTAATTTTGTGTAGGTGACAATTTTGTCTCACACAGAACTTTTTCTCTAAGAGAATGTTGTGAAATAACTGATTCATCAATTTCTCTCCATAATCCGAATTTTAGTTTATGGTCTGTGCATAAATTTTCTCTCTTGTCTCGATAAATGTTCTCAAAAGATGTTTGAATGAATATTTGAACAGTGCATTATGTGGGGTTAGTAAATCAGAAAAAAACAGCAAAATGGCAGCTTTGGCATAGTCTCTAAATCCTGTTTTCACTGGCTCTTTATGCGAAATAATTATATTAAATACACTTTGGGTGAAGCAGGGTGGAGTATGCTAGCCACATATAAAAGCATGTTGCTTACAGATGTATGATTTATCAGTGGAATAACATTTAAAGCTTATGAGTCCTTACTGGATTTGAACGTTTTAGCTTTCAGATTTCATTGATCAGGGGTTCTGATGTGTTTGCCTCTACACAACACTATTTCCCCCACTTTCTTTGCCTCCCTCCCCCCCCTCCCCAACATGCTAAAGTTCTGTCTAAATGAGCTGCAGTGTCCCAGGGCTTTTAAAGGCTCAGTATATTGCTTTCTGCAGACTTAATGCATCACTATCCCCTTGTTGTGTTTCAAGGAGGCCTAGTTGCGAAGTAGGGTGGCTTAGGAAGTCAGATTCTTTTCCTCCCTGACATGATCCAGATTGATTCCCCCAATCCTTTTTTGAAATGAGGATACAACCGCATCATCATAAGATAAACCACCTTGGATTTCAGATTTCTTTTTGACATTCTTTAACCGAGACAAAGAGAGTAAAACGTGTTTCGTAAGGAAGAAAGGAAGGGTTGTAACAGACTCGGGAACTGGCATCTGTTTTGCCTGTCTTATCCAAGAGATACCCAATTCTCAATGTTGTTGTTGTTGTTGTTTAGTCATTTAGTCGTGTCCAACTCTTCGTCGCCCCATGGACCAGAGCACGTCAGGCACTCCTGTCTTCCACTGCCTCCCGCATTTTGGTCATGTTGGTAGCTTTGAGAACACTGTCCAACCATCTCATCCTCTGTCGTCCCCTTCTCCTTGTGCCCTCAATCATTCCCAGTATCAGGGTCTTTTCCAGGGAGTCTTCTCTTCTCATGAGGTGGCCAAAGTACTGGAGCCTCAGTTTCAGGATCTGTACTTCCAGTGAGCACTCAGGGCTGATTTCCTTAAGAATGGATAGGTTTGCTCTTCTTGCAGTCCATGGGACTCTCAAGAGTCTCCTCCATCTAAATAGTATTGAGTCTTTTATTTAGATGTAATGATGTGGCGTTGTCTCACCTATCTGCAGTGGTAATTAGATTGTTGCATCTATCTTGATAAAGCAATCAGAACACTACAAAGAATAGTGAAATTCTGATGCACAGATCATCCAATTATCATCATTCTCATTATTGCAAGTTTGAATTTATTACCCTGAGGTCCCAGGGTGGGTTACAACAATTAAAAATACAGCATTAAAAGGTTTTAAACAACTTACAATAACAAAAGGGTGAGTCCTTTTTTTTAAAAAAAAAGTACATCTCAAATGTCAGAGGCAGGGTAAGAAGGTGTGTCTTCAGTATTTGCCAAAAACTGAACGGTGAAGTTGCCAGACTCATCTCCGTGGGGAGGAAGGTTCACAATTTAGGAGCTGCCATAGGGTATTTTTTTTCTGAGAGAGAGGAGCGGGCAGGAAGCAAAAAGTGAATAATATTCCAAAGTCATACATCAAGCCCAACACTCACCTATGATTATAAACTAAGATTTCTAAATATGCTCACTATTCAATGGACCGTTGATTCTCCACATGCTGTCAGGCACCCAGTATTGCTCCTTGGCAACCTCAGATGGAAACGCCTCAGAAGCTTGAAGTAGTTGATTGACTTGCTCATTTTTTTTTTCTGCAGAAAAACCACCTTTTGCTCCGCTGAGGCAAATCACATACAATTTACTTTAAACCTCATTTTCCTGCCATAGTTGTGCTTTCACAGTAACCGAGGCCACTTGTAGTAGCGGTAAACAAGAACCTCAAACGAATTTCAGCCGTTCTTCTAACGTTTGCAAGGACGGCATGCTTGTCACATGAAATTGCTAGTGACAGTTGATGAGGAGGACATAATGTGGCGAGATGATTAAAAAGCGCACCTGTGATCATATTATCAATAAAAATTAAAATGGGCTGTTTCAACTGGCTTTCTGTGCTGTCATGTAGTTCTCACAACTTCTGCGGTAATGAAGCGTTTATGCAGTTAATCATGCTTTCAGGAATACTTGCCCTTTGTCCCTTATCATAGTATATATGCAGTTGTTAACACCATCCAATTTGTTGCATGAATGCTAAAGCGTTCTAGTTCTGCAGGTGTGGTAGGATGCATCATCTAAAACTTATAAAGAAACAAGGGCAGTATCTACCCTTAGTTTGCTTTTCGTTAAATGAGTATAACCTGGTTAAAAGTTTCACATGTGATGTCTTCCAGCTGCGTATAGCAAAATCAACAGCAAAGGGAAATCTTACGAAAACAAGTTTGCATCATCCGGACGACCCTGGAAATCAAATGGTACAGGAAAGATTAAAATCTTACCACATTTAAACATTTAAGAGCTAGGAGCTATTGTTGTAAAAAGCTTTTCTGAACAGATGATGCTGATGATGAAATTAATTATCTGCACTTCATCAACACGTCCCAGGGCAGGCTACACTGATTTAAAAGTAAAAACGGTTTGAAGTTTGTTTTAGTTAGCAGAGATTTTGAAGGCCCTTAAGCAGTTAGCATTACTAGTTGGAAGTGCCGAAATTAGAGAAGGAGTCCTTATGTTTACTCAAGTTGGAGGTAATAGCCAGGTTGCATGACTTCTGTTGTTGGGCAAAAGTTTCCCAAGACTATTGTTGGAGCTTTCAGACTACTTAACTTTTCAGAGTTAATATGCTTCACTTGGAGAGTTATGTGATTAAGCAGTCTGCAAAACTTTCTAAATAACAAGTGAATGAAATCATTAAAATCAAAAGCACATTAAGGACTGGGAAGACCAAATCCACTTTCCACCATGAAGCTTACCGGGTGGTCTTGTGCCAGCCACAACTTCTCAGCTAGACTAGCTCACAAAGATACTATGATGATAAAATGGGGGAAAGACTCGCACAGCACTCTGAGCAATTTGGAGGAGGTAAGTAATAAAGGTAAAGGTACCCCTGACCATTAGCTCCAGTCGCGAACAACTCTGGGGTTGCGGTGCTCATCTCGCTCTATAGGCCAAGGGAGCCGGCGTTTGTCCGCAGACAGCTTCCGGGTCATGTGGCCAGCATGACTAAGCCGCTTCTGGCGAACCAGAGCAGCACACGGAAACGCTGTTTACCTTCCCGCCTGAGCAGTAACTATTTATCTACTTTCACTTTGACGTGCTTTTGAAATAAATAAAATAAATAAAAGTAGTAAATAATAAAATGCATTTATGGATGTTTTCAAATGTGTAGGCTAAAGTGACTTTTTAAATTAAAATGACAATATAAAACCTACACTTCTGCAAGAACATTCAATTTTTTCTTCCATTTTCTATACTATTAATATTAACATACTGTAAATTCTGGCATATAACATTACTTTTTAATCCAGGAAAATCTTCTCAAAAGTTGGGGGTTGTCTTATACGCCGGGTGGAGAATCTGCAGTCTATATTTTAACTGGAAAAGTTGGGGGTCGTCTTCATGTGTGGAAAGGACCCAACACCTTTTTAAAGAGAGTCTGTCCTGTCACTCAAAAAGCACTCCATCATAAGCTTTAGAAACTTGTAATTAAAACTTCTTGGTGGAAGCAGGATAGGGCTATTGGTGTCTGAATTTTCAAAGTTTAGATCGTGAAGCTGCACTTCCTGGTACCTTCAGTTAATGATTCTGAATCTATTAGAACTGCTGATACCACAATGTCATCATACAAATCTATTGTCTGACTGCATTTGAAACAATGTGTACAGTTCTGGTTGCCTCATCTCCAAAAGCATATTGTAGAGTTTGGAAAGGTTCAGGAAAGGGCAGCCAAAATGATCAAAGGGATGGAGCAATTCCTCTATGGAGAAAGGGTGGCGTTAGGGACTTTTTGGTTTGGAGGAAAGGCGAGTAAGAGGAAACATGATAGAAGTTTATAGCATTCTGCATGGCATACAGAAAACGGATAGAGCAAAGTTTTGCTCCCTCTCTCATAAAACGGATGGCCATCCAATGAAGGTGAAGGTTGGGAGATTCAGGGGAGATAAAATTATGCAGTGCGTAGTTAAACTGACTTCCGGAGAGGGTGCGCTAGAGTGCGAGTCGAGAATCAGCGCTCCATAGCAGTGGGGTAGACTGTGAACTGGTGGCAGAAGTTTGGGGAGGAACTGGCGTCAAACTATGGAACTTGCTCCAATAGGAGGCAGTGATAGCCACCAAGGGATGACTTTTTTAAAAAAGGGTTAGACAAATTCATGGAGGGTAAGGCTATCCATGGCTACTAGCTGTGGTGGCTATGCTATGCTATGCATGATCGGAGGCAGCAAGGCTCCTGGATATCAGTTGATAGAAACCCTTTCCCCCACACCATTGACTGTTCCCAAGAAATAGCCATATTGACTATCAGCTGCAACATCTGCAGGCTTACCCATTCTGATCTTGTCAAAAGACTGTAGCCACGCTTAAGGGCCATGAAAGCCAATGGGACAAATCTGTCATGGCTCATTTGCGGAACCGAAACATGACTCTGTTTCTCTAATTTGGGAACCATAGCATAGATTAGGTATGTTAAAGAGGGCTACCACTCTGAACAAAGGGACCCAACTAGATACGAAATTTGGCATATGGGTAGCCCTGCCATGCAAGATAACTGCATGGCTGACACAATGTCTAATTTGGCCCTAAGAGCTATTCACTTATGAGGTCAGCTGTGTCTAATAAACCGACGTAGTCACAGGGGCTCATCTGATTTGCCCAGTGAGCCTCTCTAATGTTTTTCACATTGCAGTAATGCTCAGAGAGAATTCCTGCAGATATTTTATTAGTGTTTGTGTAATGCCTTTGGAAAGGTGCAATGCGAATAAAAAAGGTATTGCTATACTCTATATTCCTATCCTTTCTGGATTTCACGAAATCCCTTCATTATAGTGCCCTTTCAAGATTTTCCCAGTTAACCTTTGTCTCTTCCCTTATATAAATATCAAACAGTGCTATGGGGAAATGTTACAGGATCTGAATTCTCAGTTACCTATGAACGGTGAGAACACCACACTAAAATACACTATTTTTTTAAAAAAACTTAGGTTCTTTCTTCTTCTTTTTTAATTTGCCAGGTGTCACTTGTTTCAAAGGTGCAAGTCTTGTGCTATGCTGCAATGTAAATAAATTGAATATGGAGAAATATTTAACAATATTGGGAATCAGAAAAGCTATATAAATATTACCCTTAAACTTAAGTGAAACTACATACTGATTTATTGAGG